>NC_138831.1:40379417-40979417 GCF_965183815.1 Platalea leucorodia
GGTCCACTACAATCTGGCAAAATGTTATAATAATACTACAGCATCAGTACTTATCAATACACCTGTGTCTTTAATATTAATCTGTATTACAACTATTAAAACAGAATTACTTACATAGAAAGACACATATTTAAAGAAAAAAAAAATGTCACTTATTCTGGGCAATTATTTGTAACACAAGAATAAAAGGAAAAAAGTATTTCCAAAAGTCAAAGAAAACTTCTTTGCCAGAAGTTAGAAGAATAATGTAGCTGGTTAAACTGCAACTATTTAAATGTTAGTTATACATAAGGGTCCTCTTGCATCAGTTCTAAGTATTACTGATGCAAACAGAGTGGCTGAACAGTTAACAGTATCAATTAATCCTTCCAAAGTGATAGAATTATTTGAAACCACTCCAGGTAATTTATTTAGAATGTTAGTAATACGTTGCTAACAGCAGAATAAGAAAATAATAAGAAAAGAAATGCTGACTTAAGAATGTTCAAAATCATCATATGCAGCAAAATTATTCAACTATAACACCAGTAAGTATATTATAAAAAATTAGCTGACTTCTCTGTACTCCGAAATTAGTAATTGGTAATTGTTATCACTACCTTAGCACAAACCTCTGCAAATACACACTACACCCATGGAAATGTGACTTCTAATGTCTTGGTAAGAGACAAGCTGAGAAAAGGTTGGTTGCTACTGTTAGAGTCAACTTGGAACTTCCTGAACATACCATAGGTCTTAAACTCCTAGGTATCGTTGTCCTTCTGCTTTCACTTGGAAGTGCTCTCCAGGTAGTCATGAAGTAGTCAGGCAGAGTTTGGCCAGAAGGGACTATTACATCATCGCATCTAACATTCTGCATAGAGCAGTCCATTAAGTCTCATACAGACAGTCTAACTAAAAATCTTTGAATCTAATACAAGGTAAGCTGTTTTAGCCCTTAAGGGTGGCAAGGGAGGGACTGAGCTCCTGCTCAAGCAGTGACACATTAAAGTGCTAGCAATACCAAAGAAATTAAGGGGAACTAATTAGAAGAAAGATGTTCAAATGATCCCAACAAATAAATTATATCCCAGTAGTGAAAACCCACGTGGCCTTTAACAAGATGAAGGTAGGGCATTTCCCTTCCACCCTTCAGGTGATGATCAGCATGACAAGCGTGACCAAAAAACCAGTGACCTCAGAGTGAAGTTTCACAGAACTGAATTGATCTGTAGCTGACTGCCACCAAATGAGGTGGTCCTCATTTCCCTCCCTCTTTCTCATGCTGGTGCAGTCCTTGTCCAACCTCTTACTGAGCCAATTCAGCTTGCTGAAGAGGCAGAATGGCTACACATCTGGTGCAAGGAGGGCAGCCAGCATATGCAGCCAAGAATGAGAAGCTGAGATGGGAATGTGTTCCCTTCCCATGGCACATATCTGTTATTCTTTGAAGTACCATTGCACATATAGTATGACTAGGTTGACTGTTCTTGGTCTAGGAACTGGTTATCAAATAAAGACACTAAATTAACCCAAACCTTTGTTAAGTTCATGTTGGAAATAAATATAAAAAAGATACATGTCTAATGATGATTCTTTGGCTTATGGTCTGGCATGCCAAGGTCAGACTAAACAATATCCAGCTAGGTAACTTACTGCTTAACACAGATGCTATACTTGCTAATTTTCCAATTACATAGCAAACTTTTCAAAGTTGATAAACTTGTAAAAAATCCTTCCTTAGGAGACCAATTTTCAGATAATTTCTAGGAAGTAAATAATAAATCCTCAAATATTAATTTTAATACATAAAATGAATAATGTATCCCATACCCCCCTCAAAACATTGTCTTCCCCATATAAGATGTCTTATGTTCAACTGTAATTTTCAGGGAGATATTTAGGTGCTTAGAACAAGGCCGAAAATTCATTAGAAGAATTGCATTCTTCTTCTAGTAGAAACAAAACAAAACACAGACACACCCCCTGCCCCAAGTAACAGACCTTTCCAAACTAAAAGCTTTGTTGCCTAAGACAAAGACATACTTCTTACAACTTCACAGAATTACGAAGAAAGGCTTCACTCCTTAATAAGATTTTAGCATTGCTTATCTAATCCTACCTTCAGAGCATGTCTCTACCTGGCTTTTTTTTTTTTTTTTCCTCTTGGAACTGTAAATAGACTTCTTCTTTGAAGCTAAGTCCTTTCCAAATATATCTTCAATGTTTGCTCTGTTATGTAACCAGTATTTTCTTAATCTTAAGTGGCAGCATTTGGTTGTGTTCTGACAGAATATTGTAACTAAATGTCATCCAAAAAAGATACGAATATAACATTACTGTATCTGTGTGCATATGAGGAAAAATACCAAGACTATGTGCAAGATGAACAATTTCATGGAAGGCAAAAGATGCTAGTAAATTCTCAAGTGTTGCTGACACACCTTGATATGGGCAGTTCTTCTGGAACCTCATCTATACAGATGTAGAACTAGTGGATAAGAGCCAAATCCGAGTTTTGGCCCAGAACAAAACCTGGCTTTTCTGCTATGGTTAGTAAGTTATAACTGCAGGTCTTTAAATTGTCACACAAGTTCAATACTGAACTTACTTTTACTTCCTAATCTGAAGAAATTTCCATACCTCTTTTCAAAATATGAGCTACTAACCACAGTATCTGATGAACGAGGTATTATTCTTTGACCTCCCACAGCACCATAGTTCATACAATATGCTGCAGTAAAATGAGTAAGGATGGATTAGGAATAATATTTTCTAAGAAAAAAAAATCAAATTCTCAACAGCTTATTTAACAGAATTACATACAGCATATGTCATAAGTTAATATGAAATTTCAGTCGCAGTTTCTAATTCATTCTTCTATACAGAACTTTAACTAGGGAACTATAACTAGCATTTTCAGTTTTATGCAGAAAAAATCCCCTAACTATAGCCTACAGGCTGACCACTAGTTTGCCAGTTGACTGCTCAGCGTCTTGGCTCAGAAGAACCCTTAAAACTCTTTAAGCTTCTACTAAATTTTAAGATGTGCTTGTAACTTGATTTTCCCTTATACTCAAATGAATGAGGGGATTTTTCCATTCTCTGAGCAGGCTTTGGGAAGACACTGATTTCGGAATCCAAATCATGTCCATATATAAATATAACTAGCTGATACTGAACCTAAATTTTTTTGCAGATATCCGATTCCTAACTGACCCGGTCTCAATGGTTCCTCCAGCAAAATAAGTTGCACAAATAAAGACATTCAGGAGTAGTTAACATACAGTAGTGAAATGCATGGAGATAGACCACCTAATGCAAGTTCTGTACAAGGTCTGTATTTGTTTCCACTAGAGGAGCTGCAATGAACTGTACTTTCTTATCAGAATCACATCCATTTTATCAGGATAAACTCTTGCTGCTCCAGGCTGTATTGACTAGATTACGCTCACTTTTGCCAAGCATTCCATTTCCCTCCACACTTATAATCACCATATCAATACAATGGCAACACTGAGGCATCGATGAACCCTTCCAATTATATATGTGGATCTTTCATACATCTCTAAGGAAGAGAGATCTCTTCTTTCCCAGCAAGAAAAGAGAACTGGATCATAAAACCATAAATACAATTAACTGAAGAAGCTGTAAGAGCTAAATCTACTATTAGTCAACCCTGTGAGGAAGAGAAAACAACCTATTTCAGGTTTGTTAACTTTTTTCTTAAAAAATTAAGGTCAAACTTGAAACCGTGGATCTGTTCCACCCCCAGCTGGAGTATTATCTCAGGCTCCTTCTTCATACTTAGAGTGCTGAAAACCAGGCCAATACCCAAAAATATAAGGGAAGTCATGCTTGGATGTTTATGGGCATTTAAAATACTTAGAATGGATAGTTTTACACTGACAGGGAAACATACCTGTTGGTAACAGGTTTTTCAACATCTAATTATCATGCCTGTTTTACTAAGGATATGAGTAAGCTTTAAGTGGAACGACCATAGCAAGAACAACGCACAGAAGCAGTTATATTGCAAGCAGCATACACTAACGCAGTCTGAAATAAATTGACATGCTAAGTACTGTGCATCACCAATTCAGGTATGTAATGAAGTATTATTCACCTACTTATTTTTGTCTCTAAGACTTGAGCAAATGAGAAACGGGTTTCTCATGAGCATTAAGTTCCTCAGTTCTCTTGGAATCAAGTTTTACTGTCTGCACCCTGTAGACAAGAGCTGATTTTGTTAAGATTATCCGTATTCATCTAGAGATACAGTATTTTAACATGACTGAACTATACGATCAATCAGCTTATCTATCTCTGTGAGCCCTCCAGCTTTCTTTCAGGCTCTGGTACTGTTAATACTACAGGCCTCGGTCCTGTCACTTAGAGTGCATAGGCTGATTATAACCATTGGGGCTTCCTATAGCAAAGCCATTATGCTCACGCAGAGTACCCAAACTTTCATCATTTTGCTGGGTACCACCAGTCATCATGGCAGTAACACACTGCGGGTCTGCCTCTGGCCATGTACCGTGCTGAAACTACCTGCACTGCCAAGCCCGGGAACCGCTCTGTTCACACAGTGAGAAAATCCTTTCTGACAGTTTGCTCATCCAACAGTTGAACTGATACTGATGGAGAGGGAAGACAGTACAAAGGTAAGTTGCTTAAAAAATAGTTGGATTTTATACATGAGGTTTTAAAGTTATTCAGTCTAACTAAGAACACAAATAGCCTCACTTCTTATTTAGATAAATGAAAATCTGCAAAGCATACGCAAACAGTATAGGTGATAAGAAGCCGGGGAGGTGACAGAGAGGCTGACAACTGCTCCCAGTTTTTAACGGGGCGGTCAGAAACCCTGCGGCGCCCTGCTGCGGGCCCGGGACCCCGCCGGTGCGGCCCGGCCGGGGCTGTGGGAGTCTCCATGACACCGCAGCTCGCCGCCTCGCCCGCTCCGGCCGGAGGAGTGCGCTCTGGGAAGCGTTGCTCCCGTGCCGCCTTCCTCCGGCCGCTCTCGGGCTCCGGGGCGGCTTCCCCGGCCCCGCTCTCCTGTCACCCCGGCTGGGCTGCGGCTGGGGGGACTGCGGGCTGCCCAAGGTCACGCCGCCGGCAGCGGGGCGGAGGGGGGCCCGCCGGGCCGGGCCGGGCCCGATTCCCCCCGCCACAGCCCAGCGCGGCTCCCCCCGCCCTCCGCAGCCCCTTGAGGGCCGCCTTCCCCCCCCCCCCCCCCCCGCTGCACGGCAGGGCCGGGCCCGCGGCTCCCCTCCAAGGGCGCCCGCCCCCCTCCCGCCGCGGCCGGAGGAGGGCGTGAGGCCGGTCCGCCTGCCCTGCAGGCCTCGCTCCCCCGGCGGCCCGGGCGCCGCCTCCGGCCAGCGCGGAGGGCCCCGCTGCGTACTCACCGCCGCGGGGACTCGCTGCCTCAGCCCGGCGGCCTGGGGCAGGCCCATGTCCGAGCGCGGCTGCCGAGAAGACGCTACGCGGCCATGGCTGCTGAGGCGGAACTCGGCGGTGTTCCTCCCTCCCGGGCCTCCGCTCCCCCGCGGGGGCGGGGACTCTCCGCGGCCCTATCCGGGCTGCGGGGCCGGGCTCGGGACGCGGGGGGACGCGGCGGGAGGCTGGCGCCCAGCCGCTCGCCTGCGGGCCCTGTGGGGCGCGGCCGGGGCGGGCGGGGACCCGCTGCTGCCGTGAGCTCCCTCGGAGGCGGGGGCGGCCCTGGGGGCCGTGTGAGGAGAAGGGAGAGGCAGGTCGCCTCAGATCGTCGCCACCCGCGCTGGCTCCTCAGGGTCAGCCCTGGAGAGGGCTCCCAGGGAGCGCGGGGCCAGCCGCAGCCCCGTCCCGCCGTGGCCGCCCGCCGGGCGCTCCGCAGGGCCGAGGCCGCCCCGGCCCGGCCCGGCCCCGCCAGCCCCCTGTGGGCCTGGCTCCCCGCCTGGCCTGGAGCCTCGTTTCGTTTCTGGGCGCTTTGTGTTATCGAGGCCAAGCCGCTAAAAGCGGGCTCTGATGTCTGGCACCTTTTGTGGGACATCCAGCGTTTGTAGGGGGGGTTGAACCGGCCCTTCTGAGGCACTGTGAAATCTGGTGTGGGAAGGCGAGACGCCTCCCCTTACGAAAATATCCCCCCCCCCCCCCCCCCGAGAAAACTGCATTGACTGGGGACACTGTAAGTTCAAACCTCATTTTTTGTTGTGTTTTCTGTGCAGCTTGTGGTGTTACTACAAGCATCGTACCGCAGGGATGGCAGGTACGTGCTGACATGCCGATATAGTCATACTGGGATTTAAAACATGGGAGAAGGGAGGGGAGAGGGTGGTGCCGAGCCTGTTTCCAGTCAGTCGGTGAGGCAAGTCATGCCATGGAGATCTTGCACAAACAGAATGATACTCTGTCCTGCCACAGTCCCAGTCTGTCCCCTAACTGTGTCAAGGTGGGGGATCCAATTAAGATACTTTAACCTACTGCTCCATTTTGCAATGGAAATGTCTTGTGAACTGGAGCAGTTTCCCTCGGCCACTTGGGGAAACAGGGAGGTCACGAAGCCAAAATGAGAAAGATGCCCGTCTTCATGTAGCCTTCCAAAATACTACTGGTTCATTGTCCAGAAGGCGTAACTGTATCCCAGTACGTAGAGGTACAGTAACGTTGGCTGGTATTGGGTACATGAAAGGCTCAAACAATATCCTCCATCTTTAAGTAGCAGTGCGTATAAGAGAGGAGATGTAAAAATTCTAGGAGAAACAAGTACAGGTCTAAGTCTTCTATATTGTGCAGAGAGGTTAATACCAAAGTAAGTTGATATACTCTAACAACATTAAACTGAACTGAAGAATATTAAAAGCACAGTGCTCTTATAATTGCCTTTTTCAGAACTGCTCCGTTTGTTTTAGCCAAGATGGGTCATGCCAGAAAGTTATGACAAGATGAAAGGAGTAAGTCCACGGATGTCGAGGCTTCGGATCTCAGTGTGCAAATTAATGTTAAGTATGATACTAGCTGCTCTCCAGACTGGACTCACGAGTCTCCCTTTTACTGTTTCTCTTATATGAAGAAATTGTGTCATAAAATCTTTTGGTCTTACTTGTATGGGCAAACCCCAGCCATATATAGAAAGGCGTTGGGGAGGACCTGCCTGTACAATTAGCTTTACCATATTCAAGAACTTGTTAAAACATGCTAATATGTTGATTGCATTATAACATACTCTGTTGCCTTAGGTTAAAACACGTTTTCCTATCAGCACATATGTTACTGTGTAGCAGTGTAGCAGTAAATAAAAGAAGAATTTTAAACAGTCGAATCAGTCTGCTTTTTAATAGACTGTGTTAGATTTAGTTAACAAAAACTGTAAATTAACTATCTTATAAAGTGGGGTAAAACAAAGGAAAAGAAACCAGGTACTTTACGGATGTGAAATGTGTTTTGACTTGCCTACATCAGACACCAAATGTCTCTCTCTTAAATGTACTTTCAGTGAATTCTGTCAAAAAACCCAACATTAGACATGATTATTTTAAAGATGGAAGTTGTGATCATAATAATGAAAACTCCTATGAAGTACTAATGGGCTACATGCAGACTGCATTCTTCACCTCTATAAAAGATTTTCAATAATACAGAACGTTTTGCTTTCCACTGCAGCTAATGTCACAAGGCATTCCTGCTTGTTGCCGCACGCCTGTGAGGACATCGTAATGTCTTCTGTATCTGCTGCTACCATGTACATGAAAAACCATAATATGGCAAGCTAAATGCTTGTTGAGAGACACAGAACACTTACCAACAACGGAAAAGAGATGTGATGAAGGCTGGATTTAAGGTTTCCGTGCCCTGGTGACAAGTGACAGCCCCGAGAGGAGGTGTCTCGACTTGTTCTCTAGTGCCGCCTTCTGGCTGATCACCCCTAGAAAAATAAGTCAACAGGTCCCCCGGGCCAGGTGACAACATATAAAGAAGGATTAACTGGCTTTCCAAAAAGCGCATGGAGAATTCCTCCCTGCAGCCTAACTCGAATCAAAAATACTGCAAGAACGGGAGGGAGTCCGGTCAGCCAGGGCAGCGTAAGCCATCGCGCTCAGCCGAGGGCTGTTCTGCCGCCACGCGCGGGAAACGCAGTTGTCTCTCCTGACCTGAACGGGTCTCTTTCAGCAGTGACTCGAGGTTTCAGTTCTGTGATATCTGTGAGACAAGGTTCGCTCTCTGGAATCTGGTTATCTGTATTTTCTCCAAAGCTGTGTTAGGTAAGTCAAGGGCAAAAAATAATGGATCTGTAAACAATGTTGTTAGAAGTATTCCTCTGATTACAAGTATCTCGTAGGTATTACGATCTCCAAAATAAGAGAGTGGAATTTTGTGATTGATACCTTTTTCTAAAGGATGTAGATTACGGGATCTATGCTTTACAGTGGTGTCAGAAGATTTGTGACTTGCAATAGCTTTGGGGAGAATGTGAGCATGACCGTTCTGCACTGTTGAACCATAACTAGGAGAAACATTGCAGGGGCTGGGATGGCAGGTCCAGCGCCAGTTTGGGACTGAAGGCCGGAGCTCTCTGACAGAGCAGCAAGGGCTTAGGATCATTCTGGAGCGGTCATCCATATCACATCCCATCTCTGTGATCCCAAAGCGTAGCTAAAGCTCGGGGGAGGCAAGGCAGCGAAGCCCTTGCTCAGTCAGGGCACCCTCGCCTGGGAGCACAATCGGAGCCCCAGCAGCCATGAGGCGGGAAGAGCAAGCCCCGCCACCCTGCGGCAAAGAGGAGCCCCGGGAAGGCCGGCGTGCGGGACGCCCACCCTCTTTCTTATTTAAGCCTCTTTTAGGGAGGCTCCCCGCCCCCGCGGCGCGGTGACAGCTCGCCTCCACCCGCCGGGGCCGGCCGAGAGCGGCGGGCAGCGCCCTGCCCCCCGCCGGGCGGGAAGCGGGACGGAACATGGCGGGCCCCTCCAGTCCCCGCTTCCCCCGCCTTTCCCCGCGCCGCCGCGCATGCGCGGCGGGCGGCACAGAGGCCGTATCCCTCCGCCGAGCCCCTTTTGCCGGGGATGTCTGTGTAATAAGATAATCCCTGCACCCCATGGTAAGTGCCGGGCGCCCCTCCAGCCGCTGCCCGCGGCCGCGCCGCGCCGCCTCTCGCCCGGGCGCGGGCCGGCGGCGGGGCAGCGCGGCGCCGCTCCCCGCCCCTCCCCTCCGCCCGCCGTGTCCCTCCGCCAGGCGCAGCGGGGACTTTTGTGTGGGGCTTTTGGGCGCCGATGAGCGGCGGCCTCCGGCGCCCCTGGTTGTTGTCGCGGCGGCGGCGGCCGGGCCGGCAGCACGGTAAGGTCCCATCCCCGCGCCCCGTCTCTCCCTCACCCCCCCGGGCCGGCCAAGCTTTTCCAGGTCAGTCTGCGCCTTTGTATAGGGCCCTGTTACCGGATGTGGAAGTTGATCTCTTCGCTGGTAAAAAATAATTCCACTTCCCCCGGAACCCGGCGCCGCGGCTCCCTCCGCAGCGCCCAGCCCAGCCAGGATTTCCTGTTGGGGAGAGCGGGCGCGCTGGCCGGCCTTCCGGGGACCCCGCCGCGCGGGGGGCGCGGGCAGCGCCGGCGGCGGCCTGGGCCGCGGCGGCGGCCTGGGCGGCCCGCGGGGGCGCCGGGCGCGGCCTGCGGGGCAGGGCCTGCGCCGGGGTCGGGGGCCGCCGCGCGGCCGGCGGGGCGGAGGGGGGGGGACGGGGACGGGGACGGGGCGCCTCGGGGCCCGGCCGCCCGCGGCGGCCCCTCTCCCCGCGGCTGCCGCGCAGGCCCGGGCGAGGGCGGTGCGCCCGGCGAGGGGCCCGGCCGCCGAGGGGCAGAGCGGGGCCCGGCTCGTCCCGGCTCGTCCCGCGTCTTTCCCCGCCGGGCAGCCCGGTCTGGGCCGCGTGGGGACGGTCTCGGGCCTCGCGTGGGGCGGCGTGGCCGGCCTCTGTCGCGGCCCGGGGGCGGCTGCGCTGCGTGCTGGAGCTTGGCGCCAAAGGTGCCCTGAGGGGAGCGCTTCCCTCCTCTGCAGTGTCCCTCACCCCGAGTCTGTAACTCTTGCTTTGGACTCTTAATAAAGCGTACGACGGGAGCCTAAGCGTGGGATAAGACGTGTTAGTTCGGACTGTCGTTTTTCTTTTATCTCCTGCTACTCAAAGTCGTTCCTGTTGGTGAGACACTGATAACACGTCGGTGAAGCCCCCTCTAGGAAGTCTTGCGTGCTTAGAGTTTTTAACTTAAAGCATTGTATGTTGTCTTCTAACCTGCTTACTAAGGCAGCTTTATTTAATGGCAAATGCTGCATGTTAGAGTTAAATGTGCTAAAAGTTGTGAATGCGCACCTTGGAGTAGCTTAATGTTTTCCTTTAAATTAGTCATGACTTCTGAAGTATTAGTAAGACTAAGTAGTTTGGTTGATGTGTGTACGCACATAGAAATACTTGTAATGGTACACAAATCTGCTGTGTAAGGTTAAGAGTATCTATGGCAGATCAGCATACACTAGGTGTAGACTCTTGTTCGTGACCCACTTTCTTTGCTGAAAACAGTTTGTTTTCTAGGTTTTTTTGGGCCTGTGTGCTAGACAGAAACTGCCGAGGAAGATTCCTCGTGATAAAACAGATGCTTTAATTAGAGAGGCTGGTGATTTTTGTTTGAGGATATTTTCAAGTTTCAGTTAATCTGAGATACACTCCTAAGGCTCTAAAGCAGTTCAAAGGCTACATCACAAGCCCTTAGATTCTTCATGTCAGTCGTAGCTGCCGTAATGTAACCTTTTTGGTATCCAGTGCCAAACTTATCTGTGAAACCTTTGTAGTTGTTGGCAGTGCCAACCCAAATCTTGGTTGGTGCCAGTGGTTCACCCTTGTTGCATAATCATGTTTTTTAGTTGTTGCATTTTGTTGCAGATAACTGCCAAATCTGTGCTCTCCTTTTTAAGGACAAGACTTTTCTACCAGCTGCATTATTTAATGGAGTTACTTTGATGATTGGTGCTAATTTAAATTAACGTATGAACCTAACTGGAGGACAGACCTGCATAAATACAACCTTGACTATCTTAACCACTAAACTATTCCAACAATATGTTTGCTTTTCTGATCTCTTTTCTCAGATCAGTTTTTTTTTCATCTGATGCATACATAGTCCAACATGAAGGTCATGTTGCTCTTTAAACAAACTGGAGAGAATTTAGTTGCAAACACAACACAGTCATAGAGGAAAGCTGAAAGTGCTGGAATTAAAGCCGACTTATTAATATGTTAGTGTAATTTTCATTATCGTAATAGAGCTGTGGATACTCTAAGCCTATGATATTTATATTAAGATTTGAAGTATGACGTGTGAAGTCACTGTCAAAATACATTTGGAAGGGCGTGATTCCCTTAGGAAACAATACAGGATCTTTTTGAGTTTATCCCATGTAAGTCGCTATAATCACTATTAAATGATACACAAGGTAAAATACCCAAGTTTTTAAGAGATGCTAGCACATGGAAATACACCTAAGTTTAATGCAGACCTTCTGGTTCCTTTAAAAGGTACAAAACTGTAATTGAAATAAAAAACTTTTTGAAGAGTTGTTCTGAGTTCTAGTATTGTGCTGTTACATCAGGATGTAAAAAAACAAAGCAAGTTGATCCTATTATTTCAATTCTAATAATGATGAAAACTGAGTGCTTGATTAAAGGTTTTAAAAGTTATTGCTGATTACTTATACTCTGTACTTAAAAATATTTTTGACCTTGGTATGGATAGACATATAAAATTAGTTAGAAATTGCTATTCTGAATTTCTAGCGATACTGTGCAATGTTGAAATCAGTAGGATGATAGCATTTCTGAAGATCAGGTCTGGGGAAGCAGGCTGATTTTTTTTTTTTTTTTTTTTTTTTTTTTTTTAAATAGTGAAAGAAAAAGACATTCTGAAAAGGGCATTCTTTTTCCAGACGTAAGGGGTGTGAGAGATGACGGGTCTCAACCTATCTTCCAAGATATCTTCAGTAGGGAAACCTGTTTAATTAGCATTTTATGGAACATCATCCTGGAGTTTTTAGGAATGATTGCAAATCCTCATCATAGATAGGGTGTATGTTGATTTAGTTTACCTTCCAGTAAGTTGCACCAGTGCAGTCCGTGCTCTTCTAGTGTAAGTATGTCCCTTCTAGGAGCATGCCTTGGCGTACACTGGCGGCTGCAAGATCTCCATGTTAGCGGGTGTTCTGCAGCAACTGTTTTGTGCCTGTTGATTCTGACTGGCTGATGTTCACCGCTGCAGTGGTAGAAGGGGAATAAAGGCTGGGTCGAGGATCCTTGGGGCGGGACATGAGTCTGAAAGGTGCTGCAATATTTTAAGCCATACTTAGTCTTCGTCCTGTGGACTGCAGGTTCTGCTGCTCTGTTGCCTGTAGGCTGTGGTGTGGGACCCCAGGCTTCCCAAGCTGCATGTTTTTCAGCTCTTCTTCCTCCCCACAGAGCCCATTTTGCGCACAGTTCCACCTAAACTCTGGTCAAGTTATATACCCCTCTGGTAACAGCATGATGTTCAGAGTTTTACAGAATGTATAAAAACTTAAATCTAAGATAGATACAAAAAAGCAGTATGATTTCCTATTGAACAGAAGTAAAATAGGAATAATAATTTGATGTAAATTTTAATTACCAGTTCATCGTGGCATCTGGCTAACGATACTGGACAGAATGCATTGCAGTAATGAAATGTGGAAGTTCAGGAGGTGGTTAATGCAGAGAAGTCCAAACCCAGCAGAAGCTCTTCCCTATTTACTCAATTGTAGGCAGAACTCTCTGTTAACACAGTTGTATAGGAGCTGTTAGAAGCCTGAAAACATACTCAGATTGCCATAAGAATAACTATAATAGTCGCAAGACTTTATTTCAGAGCTGGTGATGTTTTTATTGTCTGAAAGAATCCCCTTATAAAGCCTTATCCAGCTGTCGTGCTAGCCAAGCTTGATGGAAGTGACACAGTTACTGAAGAGTATCCTCTAACACAGTTCAGCAGAGTTCATTTGTAACACTACATGGAGTAGCAGTGGTACTTGACTGAGTGCTGCTTTGAAATGGAAATATTATTTAAATTTTAAATATATTTTATTGTACTATATATAGAACTTTGCTTTTGATAGTGTCACTGTGCTATTGTAGTGTGACTAACTGATCTGAGGAGAGCAGCTGAAGAATTTTTC
Source organism: Platalea leucorodia (assembly GCF_965183815.1). Lineage (NCBI taxonomy): Eukaryota > Metazoa > Chordata > Aves > Pelecaniformes > Threskiornithidae > Platalea > Platalea leucorodia. The sequence continues at coordinate 40,392,591 of NC_138831.1, forward strand.
TGGAAAGGGAAGAAAGTGCAATTCTGACACTGCAGCCCCTTCTCGGTGTGTCCCAGTACTAGCAGTGGAAGAGCATGGGGGGAAGTGTGGGGCATGTTGTTACTCAAGGGTTTCCTGACCTTACAATACCGGTCCTTGGAACGGTCTGTCAAGTAGAAATCAGCTTTGGGTTGACTACTCTTGAGAAATTTTGTGAATGCTAGCATTTGTTGGTTAAAAGTGACTAAATGTGCATGAGTCTTTTGTTGGAAAGGCCTCATCAGTTGCTGTTGTTGGTGCATTATTGACATATGATGTGATTTTTGAGTTTGTGTAATTTTGCTAGGTTTTTAACTTTCTTCCACTAGATGGCCCAAGCATGCTTTCAAGTACCCTATGAGAAGTGAAACTTTTACTTCGTTTCTAAAATAAATTTATGTCATTTTAACTGAAGTTAAAATTCTGCATCGTGAAACATATGTGAACTTCTGTGATATTTTGTTCTTGTTTAAAATATAAACACTTTATATCAACCAAGAGAGTGTTGGTTAATGTAAGTAACACGTGGTAATGAAGGTTATGTCATGTATGATATTACATGTCCCTCTTTTTTCCTTGATAAGAACATTTCTTACTGAGTAGTACAATGCTGTTTAGTTTTGCATTGAAAACTGATGTACTGTCACTCTGACAGTGTGTTCAACAGTAGTGCTTCAGAGAGACTCTGAAAAGGTGTCAGTCTCAGGCTGAAGCTTGCTCTAACATCTCCTGGGAGTGAGACTTGTAGTTTGCAGACCACCGTAATTGAATTTTTTTGCTGCTTGGTTTTGCTGCATAGGGTTTTGGTAACAACTTTGCAGTTTATTTCACTAGTGTAGATGTGGTCAGTGGGTTCCAAATAGGTGTAGTTTTTAGATGTACAGACTGTAATTTAATTCACCTCTTTTTGTTGTCTAGCAGACATCAAGTATAAGCTTGTTATCAAGGCTGTCTTTTTGGTCAGTGGAGAAAGACAGGTATACACAGAAGGCAGCTCTCACCATGAAGGTGGCTGGACACTGGAATGAGGCTGAAGAAGTGGTGGGATGTTCATCCACAGAGGCATTCAGAACTCAGCAGGACCGAGTCCTGCACAGCCTGGGCCAGCTCTGACTGGGAGATTGAACTAGGTGACCTTGAGAGGTCCTGTCCAGCCTGAATTATTCTGTAACTCCAAAACGAGACTTTTAGTTCCTTTTCTCTACTGGTGTTTAAAACAAAAATAAATATTAGGAAAATTAATTCTTTCCGAATTAGTTCCTAACTTCAGTATTTTGCATTAAGTTCCAGCTTTCTTTTTGCCTCTGAGGACCTTGATATGGAGGTATTAGACCACCAGAAAAAGCGCGTATGTCTGTGTGTGCTTTTTTCCTTCTTAAATTGTGTGCCCCTCCCCCCGCCCCCCAAAGGGTGCCATATAAAGAAAGTGCTATATTCCTTCATTTCACTGCTGCACTTGCCAAATGCCCTCTCTGTCCTGTTATTGTTTTATATCATTACTCCTCGTGTCTCCCTTTAATGGGGATAGTAGATTTTCTCTTATTCCTGTTTCTTTTTTGCTCTTTTTCTTTATGGAAGAGAGTCAACTGTTGTCCCTTCCTCTGCATCTGACTCTGTGCTCCTTTTTTCCTTCCTTTTCCCATTGTCAGTATTTGTCCTGTCCTGCCACCTTCCTGCTCCTCTTCCTTTTTCTGGCTGGAGACAAATCGACATGTCCATGTGTACTAGAAGGATGGACATAAATGGAGTATTATCTTGGTGAAGGGGATATTGCTGCCTGCAGTCAGTTCTGTAGACAAAGAGGTAAACTGCTCCAGTTCATGGCTCTACTGATACATGTTGGAATTCTGCATTTGCAGTATTTCCATCTTCCTCTCTAATTTCTTCCAAAGTCAGTAGCTTTCAGCTTATTGAGCAATATACCACACAGATTTTGCCAGTTGAGCTAGGTGCAGAGGACTTTCTAAGTATGTTGGTTTTGTGATAGAAGTGTATGTTTAAGAAAAGAGATAAAAAATGGTCCTACTGGGATTTCTTTCTGAACTGATATACTCTAACTTTGTGTAGGAAATTGGCTGCATGGCCTTGCAACTGCTGTTATTAGTAATACCGGCTTAACTTTGCTTGAGACTGGAAGCCAAACTTACGAAAGTAATTCCATTCTTAGCATCCTGGTAGTGGGAAACATAGGTATAGGACTAAAACATTAATGATATATTTTGGCTAGTAGCATGAGTTATGGTTTAGTTCTAAATTTTCTTTTTACTGAACAAATTTAATAGCAAATATGAAATAGAGTAGTTTTTAAAAGTTGTTATACTAGGAAATCTTTGATGCAACAGAAACATAGATAGGTGTCATTTGTCTACATGTATATATAGTTTTGTGTGGTCTGTATTATATGGAACTTTGAGTGCTGTAAAAGGGTGATTACCTAAAGATGATGTGAAAGTTTTTCAGCTAGGATCTTGGTCATGTCTCAGTCAAAATTTTGCACTTCACATGGTTTTTAGTAACTGTAGACAGTTGAAGCAGGTAGTAATGTTTGTTTTCAGGCAGACATTTTAGTTCGTCTATCTGATGTAAATAGTACAATAATATATACCTATTGCATTATTTTATAGCTAGGAATACAGAAATTATGTTTTAGGGTGAACAAAATGAAGTGATAGTGATGGACAAGATGTCAGAAAGGTCTTGTGTTTCGCATCTACCTAAATGCGTTTACATAGTGGTACCTCTTAAATACATATAGGCATTTTGGATACGTGACTGTAATGCCTTTGGGCGTGTGACATAGCAGCCATGATGTAGTACCATTTGAAAGCTGGACAAAGCTGCAGCAGGTTGCAGTATCAGGTGAGAGCTTCTAAACCACTTTCTGCTATAAGAAATGTGCATCCAGTTCAATTTAAATTTAGTTTGATATAACTTTGCAGCTGCTATGGTTACAGCATTGTAATACTGAAATCTTCACCTCAGTGTCAGTTCTGTTTGGCTGACAAAAGTAATTCTAAAATCAAGCTGCTTATTGTAATCAATAAAGCTTGTTCTCATGGCTAAAATACCAACTCCAGTTTTTGAAGTTTTCAGAGTAGTTAAGAAATAATTTAAAAAAATGACAGTGGCATGTGTGTACTTAAAATAGTATTAATGTTATTACTTTTTCTTTGTATTCCTTTATGTCCTTTGCTAGATGTCACTAGTAGATTTGGGAAAGAAACTTTTAGAAGCTGCACGAGCAGGTCAAGATGACGAAGTTCGCATTTTGATGGCAAATGGAGCACCTTTTACCACAGATTGGGTAATGAAAACTTTTGCAGTGTTTGGTAAATCATCTTACTTTTCTCACCTGAAGAAGAATATAGGATTATTACAATTAAGCATTTATATTGCAAGTCTTGGGAATTTCCTCTTGGAATTCTGCAGTTACGTCATCTAATGCCTAATTTAAAATTAAAATTGTCTGTTTATTCATATGACCTCCTGCTGATTTTAGTAACAGACTGTGAATGAGCTTGTTCTGGTGGTGTTTAAGATAAATTTTGGAATGGTTAATGGGAGAAAGCAGCAATCATCCTCCTAGTTATTGTGTTTATGCATTTAGTATAGTAAGAGGTCTGAATTAAGAAAGCAGTCCTAACTATCTATTATGTGCAGCTGAGGGTTTCCTGATATAGGGACTCTGAGTTGTCTTTTGGAGGTGCCTATTTTTAAATAGGTTGTATAGGGAGGTTAGGTACCCAAAATTCTAGGGTATTTACAAGCTCTTTAGAGCCTTAATCTACTTAACTTACCTAACTTTCAAGTCATCTCCATTTTGAGCAGGAGGTTGGACTTAAATGACTTCCACAGGTCCCTTCCAGTGTTGGTATGGCATGCTGACCAACACTAAAAATGGGGTTAGGCCCCTTGAAACATCACACCTCAAAAAGACAGAAAAAACACAGCACAGACCTCAAAAAGTTGCTTCCAGTGAGCTGTTTTTAGTGTGTTGTGATTATTGGAAAAAAATTATACATTTAAACTTCTTTTTTTTTCCTCTTCAAACTCTGTAAAAGCCCTGACAGCTTCTTTCCTTGAGACTGCAAGGGAAAATGATTTTGAAGTGGTGGCCTGACACCTGAGTTTCATAGCTCCAGAATAAGAAGAAATACTTCATACTGACATGTGTTAAAACTCCACTTTTTTCCACTACATTACAGTTGGGCACATCTCCACTTCATCTAGCAGCACAGTATGGACACTACTCAACAACAGAAGTGTTGCTGCGAGCAGGTGTAAGTCGGGATGCCAGAACCAAAGTGGACAGAACTCCATTACATATGGCAGCATCAGAGGGCCATGCCAGCATAGTAGAAGTCTTACTTAAGGTAAAGGCTGCTGCTGAAACAGGGTCTGAGGTGGGGATATTACAATGGTTTATGATCAAATATTTGCAGTTTCCTTTTAATCATGAAACCAACATTGAAATGATATGAATATTTATATTGTGTGCATTGAGTGCTTTGTTTTCCTATTAAACTGTAATTTATTTTAGCATTAAAGTCATCATGATTTCAGGTGAATTATTTATTGCTGTTTCAAAATAAGACTACTTCCTAATTTGACATTGTGTGAGTGACAATTTTTAGAACCAAGGCATGTTATGTTTTAGGGAGTCTTTAATCCTCTGAGGTAAATAATTTATTTGGTAGTTAGATTGAAGTACTTTTAATAAATCTGTAAATGTAAGATAACAGGACATTACTGCTGGAGAAAGACAATTTTGGGCTTTATTCTGTGACCAGCATTATTTAATTCGGATACTTCTAATGACATAGTTTATGCGATGATCTTGTTTGTAGCACGGTGCTGATGTCAATGCGAAGGACATGCTCAAAATGACTGCACTTCATTGGGCTACTGAACACAACCACCAAGAAGTTGTAGAACTCTTAATAAAGTACGGAGCAGATGTTCATGCTCAGAGTAAATTTTGCAAAACGGCATTAGATATTGCAGTAGACAATGGAAATGAAGACCTTGCAGAAATATTACAGGTAACTTTTGATTCATGATGTTAAGGGAACTTTACAGCAAAGTACTTGTTTACACATGGGATAAACTAAGCTTTTAATATAGCAGCTGTGAGACCATGTATTGACTGATACTGCTAAACTCCAGTCTATTTCATGAGGTGGAAATGAGATTAATGTTAGTAAACGTTAGTTGGCCGAAGAGTGTTTTCACCATCTACAAAGTCAAGGATAAGTATCCTTTATTTTCTTAAATTTGAGTGTTGTAGTACACAGAACTAAGTAGAGTCTTCACAAGCAAGGTGTAAAACTTAGCTCCCTACTCTGGCAATATGTTTTGACTATAGGCTAGTGTTAAATTAGCTTAGTATATGAATGTTAATTTCTAACAATTGGAGTTCAGGAGAGGAGAGAAGAGATGACATTTTTTCCAGAATTAGAGAAACTAGGATTGAATTGTTGGAGAAGCAATTAGGATTGGGATTATAATAGTTAGTTTAATGGAATTGTCTCGCTATTCAATAGTGTTCTTAAAGGCAAATTAAGTGCTAAGCATTATTGAGAAAAGAACAGAAAGCAAATGAAAAATACCATTATGCCACTGTATGATGTCGTTCCCCTACATCTTGAACTGTATGAACTTATGGTCTGTTCCTTCAGCCTCCTCTTCATTGCGGAAAGGATAGAGTAAATAAAAGTCAATTATAATTCAAAGAAGGACAGAAAGAAGAATGCCATCTACAATTCATAGCAATTACTAAGCTGTCAGAGCCGATTTTCGTGGCATGTAGCTGCGACAGCAATCTTGGTTCTTCAGGCCTCTATTTTAGATACTTGAGCTTGCACATCTACAAAAGGGCCTTGTCTTTATATGGTCCTCTTTGTTTACAATAACTGCTAAGGAGAAGTAGCAGTCTTTCACTTCAACAGACTTTTTGTCTTTAGATTTCAGCCAAAAAAAATGTTTCTCATATACTTACATAGAGTACAAGATGTGACACGATGTGTGTATATTGCGTGAGTATAATGAGGGAGATCCTCCCTGTTTGAGTGGAATGTGCAATAATTCTAGTTCTTACAAGGTAAATAGCTTCTTTATACCTACAGTTGGAATATTATTACCTTTGTCTCCTAGATTGCAATGCAGAACCAAATCAATACAAATCCAGAGAGTCCAGACACTGTGACGATACATGCAGCAACACCGCAGTTCATCATCGGACCTGGAGGGGTGGTGAACCTAACAGGTCTGGTATCTTCTGCAAATACATCAAATGGAACAGGTATTTAGATGCCTGTAGGACAGCTACTGGGATTTTATACTTTAACTGATTTTCACCATTTAGTGAAAAGACTTGAGGAAAAACAGTGGTAAGAATAGACTAGTTACCATGTTCCTCTTCAATGTTTTTTATGTGTTGTAAATATCTAGGTACTTAAAACAACAGTCTTCACAGAGATAATTATCAGAAGTTGTATTTGCTTAACAAACTTGCCTTCAGAATAGCACTTTGGTTTAGCAGAATGTTGCTGAGAACAGAGTGTGTGTTAGAAGCTTCAGTGCAATAATAATAATAAAAAAAGGGACTTCACTGGTTTAAAACTTGAGCTAACTTTTTTTTTCATCCCACTAGATGAAACAGGAGTGTCTGCTGTACAGTTTGGAAATTCATCAACATCAGTATTAGCCACGTTGGCAGCTTTAGCAGAAGCATCAGCTCCACTGTCTAATTCTTCAGAAACACCAGGTTAGAAAGCAGTCATTTAACCTCATTTATTAAACTAAAAGTACATAATTGGTGCTTTTCGGAGATACAGTTCATACAGAAATGAGATGATACTCTTCCTTCCTTTTTTCAGCATGAACAAAATTTTTCCTTTACTTTCTGCTGGAAGGTTGCCAGATTTGTATGTACAATTAGTTCTTAATAAGATTTCTGACCACAGCTGGTAGTTCTGTGCCTAATGTGAGTAGCATTCATCTTGCTGAAAGCAAGCATAATTCAGGAGATTGAATTCATATCTTTGTCTACATACAGTCTAGTTGCATTTGGTGGGAGAATTTTCTTTGAATGCTTCTTTCTGTTAAGTATTGGGAAATGGCCCCTAATGTTGTCTGCATATACTTTGTCAGCAGTTTTCTTAATCTTTCACCCAAAAGGCACAAGAATATTTGGTGATCTTAATGTGCAGTTTGCCCATTAGATATGTCTATGGGTCGTCTTTTCAACATTGAGGCATTCTATGTTGTCTATAAATGCATTTGCATTTATAATACAATGTAGCGATTAGTATGTCCCACTTCAGGCTGGTGTGCTGTCATGGCACTTCAGGTAAACAAACGTAAGCCTAGTAATACATTCTTTCCCTCCTAGGAAGAAACAGCCTGCATCCCTCACTGCAGCTGTATGCATGCTCCCTTATTCTGTAGGGCCATGACAAGAAGCCAGGAAGGCACAAGGAATTCCATTGCCCCTAGTTCTTAAGTTTTGCATTCCTCTTTCTTAACACAAAACCCCTTCACCCCTGCCCCATGGGTCTTCGCCAGTTACTGCTGTGTCTGAAAAAAAACTTGGTCAAGGTTCTATACTCTGCAAGTTGCCCTGGATATCTTTCTCCACTCTTTCTGAATAATGTGGTGCTTGCTTTGTGTACTTTTTCCACTTTTGTTCATTACAACGTGCAAAGTGAAGAAAGACATAGCAGTCAGAAGTCTTATAATCAAAGTGGATTATAAAGACTAGTCATTACCACTGACAGGTTTGAGAAAGAGAGAGATACAAGCAAGGAAAAGACCTTTTATAATTTAAGCAAGTTGCAATACCATCTACAATGAAGTTAAAATGTGATCAAAAGCTTCTGAATTATTGGAAGTTACTTTATAAGAGGATGACACTAAACTTCTGTTCCGGACCATATTTGTCCATTATCGTGTATGTTAATATCTTGCCATTGCATAAAAAAAAAATCAGGTAAAACCAGCACTCAGGAGGTCAGGTGCTATGTTAATTCTTTGTTAGCGTTGGGACACACAAATGCCTAGTTTTTGTCTCTGAAGTAGGCTATATGGTGTACTCGAATAAAAACTTCTGTTATTCTGAGAGTCCCAAAGGTGTTTTGGTGGAGACCTGGCTTTCTAAAGAAAGCTGTGAAGTATTTCATGCATGCTTTACTTGCCCGGTGCTGTTCTGCATACGTTGCTCCCCAGTTTTCTTAGGCAGTATATGTCTGTAGCTGCTGGAGTTTTATGGTAGGCCAGATGGCTTTTTTTGTTGATTTAGTATTTATTATACTGACCTGTAGCACTATAGCCTTATTTCAAAGTTAGCTTGGGATTTTGAGCACTGATAAGTGATGTGATATGTAGCAAGATGAGCCTAACTTCAAAGCCAGTGACTGGAGGTCACTATGGAGAGCAACAACCCTTTGTCGATCAAGGATTTATGATGCTTATGGTAACCTGAATTTTTCTAAACACATTTCTAAAGAAATGCATTTATTTTGCTTTTTTGTTGGTGATGGTCAGTATGATCAATTTTACAGAACTGAGGTACTTTGCATGGTCAAAGTCTTTGGTACTTAAATTCTCAGAGAATTCAGCTCTGCAGATGATATCGTTCTTAAGGACACAGTTTTCACTGAAAATATAGGAGAGATCTGTACCCTCAGACTTGCTGGCATGACAGCTGCATCCCAACATATACCTGAGTTTTCATCTCTAAATATTTTGAAGTCCTGCAGGTTTTCTTCTTGAAACAGCTCTTCTACTACTGCTCAAAGCAGTACCTAAGTACAGCTATACTATTTTATGACATTTAAATATTACAAGTGAAGTGGATGATTCCAAAACCAGAATGCAGTGCCTTTCATTACAGAAGAAGCTGCTGATGTTTTCAATCAATTAATATGTTTCAATGAAACTCGGATCTAATTGTAGGAGAGAAACTTGAGAAGGGATTGCATAGGATTACGGAGCATTAAATGTGTGTCTGGGACTCAGTAGTAGATAGACTTTGGTAACTAACAGAGTGTTCTCACGTTTCATGGCCCTACCCATGTAGTGATGCAGTGTAACCTACGTTACATGTCAGTAAACCACTGAAGATAAGAATTATTAGAGAGGAGGCAGGAGATGACAGGCCAGAAGGAATAAGCTTGAAGTCTTGATGCAGTAGCTTCCCACCTTCAGTAATGCAGTGTGCATCATACCTAGCCCTCCTGTTTATTTTAGTTGTTCTGCTTTGATTTTTATGTAGATGTATGGGCAATCTTGCAGAATCTTACTGTCTGCAAATTATTTCCTGGGTTCTTACTCCTTTAATAGTCTATAAAGTGTGAAGTATACAAAAGCAGCTCTTTGTCACCTGTGTATTAGTAGTATATGTGTTCAAGGAAAAAAAAAAAGAAGAAAAACAGCAACAAAAAAACCCCTTTGAGCTCATCTTGTAAAAAATCCATTTATAAATACTGTCAAAAATTGTAAGATTGAGAATTCTGGTTTTGGCTCTTACCTTGTACTTAGCCTCCTGTATTTAAGACTGTATAAACTTGGACAAAGCACTTAGGTTCTGCCTTTTATGTCGTTTCTGTCTAGGTTTTTCTCTTCTTTCCAAGTTAACTTTACCCTGATCTCTTCCCCCTAGTTCTTCATGTCTGACAGTTAAAAACACATCAATATTGTAAAACCAAAGAAAGAAAGGTGCTTCTCACTGGAGCTGAATAAAATCATGCTTTTTTTTAATTGTTACTCAAATGAAGTATATATGAGGACATGGGTGTTACATAGAAATGTGGTGCATAATGTATGTATGGACTCAGAGTTGGATTAAAGAAAAATCTGGTTTAAGATGTGTAGTTGGAATGCAGTGTTTGGTGTGCTCTATGTTGGAATTAGGCATGTGTCTTGCTGCGTGTGCAGGTGTTCTCCACCCGCACGCACTGCAGAAGGAAATAATGCACATAATACAGAGATTCTTGGAAATAACAGTGGTGCTGTTTTAAATGACTTCAGCTTTCCTTCAGCATATGAAGTAGTGTGGTAACTAGTGATTATATGGATATAGATACGGAAGGAGAGCAAGGGAGGAATAACGACTGTATTTATAGGGATATTTATCTTTTATACAGAGTAACTTCTTTTTAGGCAAAATCTCCATTTTTTTCTTTCAAGGTCTGAAGAAGTCCTCATAATGTTTCCTTCCACAACTAAAAGCCCAATGTTGAGTTTGAAACTGAAAGATCAGAGCTGTTTGCCACAGCAGCTAGTATTGGCAATTGCAACTTGGATTTTTTGGTGACAGTGGTCTTTCTTACTGCTGAGCCTGTACTTGGAAGCCAAATCATGTTCAATACAACACCACTTATTCATGTAGGACTTACTGTTTTGGTTTACTGAATAAACACTCTATGAATATTTAAACAGTGCTGTAGGACAGTAATCTCTGAACATAAAGATCTTCAGAAGGCAATGACTGCAGTCATTATTTGAACTACAGAGTGATTTTTGTATGTGTGTTATATTGTAATTAACTTAAAAGATGAAAGCTTCAGGGTTTTATCTGCCTTCTCTCATCTCGAGCATCACAACACAGTCTATAGGGTTTTAATTTTATCTCTGTAGATAGAAAGCACTCTAATGTCTGTTATTTAAATCAAAGGCTTTGCTTTTACCCTGACAAATTGAAAATAAACTAGAGTTAGTGTGCTTGAAATTCTTTGATTGTGCTACTAGTGCTCTTTCTCTCAGTATCTTGTTTTAAAAAAAAAAAAAGGGTGGTAGTGTGAGACCCCAGTTACAGTGTATAGTGCAAGCTGTGGTATGTGTTGTAGTTCTGAATGCAGTCTTTTCCTTATCTTACCTTGACTTATGGATGTAATATAGAACTGTGAGAGTTCACTGCTGTATACTCATTATCGAATCATGAATTTGAAATATTTAGTTGAGCTGGGATTTTTTTTTTTTGCTTATAAAATTATATACATACAATGCTTATTTTACTTTTTTAGCTTTATCTTTCTCCTTCAAAGGTGTGAAAATGTCAACTCTGCAGAACTTTTCCATTAGTCCTGTTCTATACTTTGTGTAATAAAAAAAGTTGTGGTTAAGTTTGAAGTACCCATGTAGTACAGACAAAACTTTAAGATTCTCTAGAGGTCCTTCAGTCTGTTATTGTCTTGAAGACCGTTATGGTAAGCAGAGAAATCAGGGCTGGGTCCTGAGGTACACCTGGCAAGGGACTGGTTGAGGAGCAGTTTCAAGCTAGTATTTAAAGTTGGTTTTTTTTTTGTTTTTTTTTTTTTTAAATTCCGCTGCTAGTGTAACTTAGTCCAGCTTATGTACAATGGAAAAGTTATTTGTATTCTTAAAAACAGCCCTTGTTCTTGCTGCCATATTAACACTGAACCCAAAGCATCAGTTTTGAGTGGGATGTGTCTGTTAGGAAACATGCTAAATAAAAAAATTATTCTATTGAGCAAGGTAAACCAGGACAGAGTTGCATGTGTATTTCAAAATGTTAGTGCTTTATGTTGGCCTGGTGAAAGATTTCTATTAACAATATAATATGTAGTAATGTGTTGGGGGGGGGGGGAGTTTATAAAATTTTAAAAGACAGGGAAGACATTTTTTTCTCAGCTGTACCAAAATGCATTTGAAATCATAAAGCTTAATTTATAAATTGACTTATTTCCTTTACTAATCTGTTAATAGTTGTGGCCACAGAAGAGGTAGTGACTGCAGAATCTGTGGATGGTGCTATTCAGCAAGTTGTCAGTTCTGGAGGTCAGCAAGTTATTACTATAGTTACAGACGGCATTCAGCTTGGTAATCTGCATTCAATTCCAACCAGTGGAATAGGGCAACCGATCATTGTGACCATGCCAGATGGACAGCAAGGTGAGTGGAAACATGTACGATTTGAGCTTGAGGAACTAATTTAGTTATAATAAAAAATTGTTAGGTGCAAATAGCTTGGAGAACTTTGTGTAATTATCAATTTAAATACATATTTGAATTCTTATAATGCAAAAGGCTCAGACATGTGAGCCACTGCAGTTCAGTGAGTTACCACGTGTCAGCCGAGTCTCTGCATTAGGAGAAAGAATGGAAGAATTACTAAACTATGGAAGAAAACTGGGACATTTAAGGGAAAGGTGATAACTACTTGCTTTGCCTTCAGTAAGTTTGATTCTTGCAAACTTGTTACGAAAACCAGAAGATGGAGTAAAACAAAAGCCTTCTTCCAGTACTTATGTTGCCTTGCTGGAAAAATTGCAGGGAGGTGAAGGTTGGGTTTAGAAATCTGATGCATGAAGCAAGCTGTGCAAGTCCCATGGAGTGTGTTCTTAACAGAACAAAAGCCAAGTCTTACATGCTTGAGATTTTAGAGGAGCAGTGGCAGAACCAGTGAAGCCAGGGTGACACGAATTGTCCTGTTGGGCCATAGGTACTTTGTGGAAGCTGCTAGTGTAGCAAGTGCTGTTTTGTGACATGTGTGTGTTTTGGGTGGTTTCTTTTTAATAAAGATTCTCTGCCACTGCTATTTGGACACAAACTATTCCTTCTCTGGTTTCTTTATGAGGACTCCCAGTGTGGAGCTTGAAGAGTTGTACAGTGAAGACAGATGATTTGGTTCACAGTCTGTCTGAACAAGTACAGCTAGTTATCAGAAAGCACGAATGTGTGTAGGTAGTAATTGAAGTGATAGTCACAACATTTATTTGCCAGATGGTTGCATGAGTAAATTAGAGTATGAATTTCTTTAGGTTCCCATTTTTTTCCTCCAAGGTTAATAACAACTGGATTTTCAGGCTACTAATTCATCAAAATCAAAAGCCAGTTTTGTATTTAGTATTTGCTTCAGAAACATTATAAAGGAGATGGTCTGCTACCTAAGTTACAGAACTGACAGACTGGTAACTCTGCTGCAGTTCACCTCCATGTCTGTTTACTCTGTGAAAAATGTCAATGGTACTCCAGAGTGACAGGTAACTATTGTAGACCTCAGCAGCAAAGAATTTTAAAATTCTTTACTAGCATACAAGCAGCTAAAGTTTTTAGTAAATTTTCCCTACACTGACTTTATAGTGCACTTTATAATAAAGTCGTGTTTTCATAAGGGAAAGTCTTTGCATTTTTATTGCTGTTAATAAAATTACTTAATTATATGAATTTTATATAGTGCAAATATTGTTTGAAGTAAATGTATTTATATGTACAAATATGTTTTCAGTATTAACAGTTCCAGCAACAGACATTGCTGAAGAAACTGTGATAAGCGAAGAACCGCCAGTGAAGAGACAGTGCATTGAGATTGTTGAAAATCGTGTGGAGTCTGCAGAAATAGAAGTAAGGAGTATATTACGTGATATGTGTTAACCAGAGTGTTCGGCACTGAGTATCTGGTTGTGGTTTTTTGTGTTGTTCTAGAGTTTAATTTCTGTGTTACCAAAGAATGAAGCGTGTGAAACAATAACTTGTTCAGTCTTCCCTGTTACTGGAATTAATCTTTTACAAAGTTGTAAAAAGAATATAGGAGGGCTGTTTGCTTCATCCTCTGGTCGTGCACGTAAAAGTTACACTTGTTTAAGTATTTGATAACTTAATTTTTTTATTTTTCCTTTAAGATCACTAGCTAGTTTTTAAAACTAGGTACCGATATATTATCGAGTAATTCTACTCTTTCTGCTAGCAGTGAATGAGAGTACTGTACCCGCATCTTTCTGTTACGACCACATGCTTGTCCTGATTGTGAGATCATATTTTTAGCAATGTTTCCTTTCCATTCATGATATCTAGATAACTGTTAATGGAAATGTGAAACAGTAAGATTCTGTGTTTGTCAATTTTTATCTGTCCCTTTTTTCTTTTTTCTTTTTTTTTTTTTTTCTTTTTTTAAATTCTGGAGCAGTTTACTATTACATGTCTTTGCACGATCCTGTTTTTTTTAAATTATAGTGCAGAAGACGTAACAACATTGAGAGAGCTTTTTTTTTTTTATAGATGACAATTAGATGTAGCTGTTCAATTTAAAATTATAGCTTTTTTATATTAACTACAATAGGTCAACCATCTCATTCCTTCGTCTGTTACTACTTCTAACTGTGCTGACCAGCTTTGGTCAAAAGTTTATGAAAATTGCTGTCTGCCTTGACTAGGCTGTAAGTTCTCATTTTGTCAACTCCATGATATTTCATTTATCAAAAGTTGTATTACCCAACTTCTGTTCATATTATCGAATTGTGCCTAATTGAAAACCTTTTATTGTACAGTATGTGCTATATGTTATCCATGTCTAATAACAATAATTACCACCTTTCATCACTTGCTTTCCCTGTCCCTAAGTTGTCACATCAAATACTTTTGGCCTTTGCAGCTGTGGTGGTCATTACAGATTATCATGACAGTTGAAATTTTCTTGCTGCATTTTTTTTAAATGTATGACTGTTACAATAAAAGCATTTCTTTTGTTCACACTTTTAAACATCTGCCTGAATTATTCCTAAAGGAAATTACGTTTCCTTAAGTATTTTAATAATTCTGTTAGGTGAAGGAAAAAAAAAATCTAGATTGGTTAAGGAATAAATTGACCTGTTCCTAATTACAAATAGTTGGTATAACAGTACAAATAATTCTTTTAAGGGGATTACCAGTTTCAATTATATATTTTAAACACATTTCTCAGATATCAAAAGAAGTTGGTTTAAATGAGTTACTTTATCTGTTACTTTTAAGTGCAAGTTTTGATGACTTTGTCGCTGCCTGTACAACTAGAAATGCACATGCAGACCTCTGCCTCTGCATGGAGGCCAGTTGACTTCAGGAGCCTTATTGTAGTTCACAGGGGTATGGTGCTACCTCACTTTGATAACAGGGACATTAAAGAAGTGCACATAAAGTCGGTTCACTTCAACCTTCAACACTGTAGAAGGTGGTAGATACTTGAATGTGGAGGGAGTGGGACCCCTCCCCTCATTAAAATATTTTTTTTAATGTAGAAAACCTTTATTGTTTCGTTTCTTTGCCCCACTGGTGATTCATTCCTTTATTTCATTATAAAGACTTGATTCAAGGCTAAAACTGCTTTCTTCAGCTGTTCTGAATTCATAGTGTATGAACAGTTAACAGTAGTTTGAAAGTCTTTAAGTTGAACATCCTTCCATTCATGTGAGGTGATAAACTTTCCTGTGAAGGTATTGTGAATGACTAAAGCTGTAGTGTGGTGTGTTTTTTGAATTTTTTTTCTCTTTTGGGTCTGTTAAGTTCAAACATTTCAGCTCATTTTGAAGAGTGATGGCAGTTTTCCTAAACAGTTTGGTATTTTAAACATAGGATGGCAGCAGAAAAAAACCCTGTCACACAGATACTCTGTTTTTCATTTTCATGCATAATTCATTAACATACAGTGATTTTTATTTTCATTCTTGAATTTGACTGTCTTTCCCATGTTGCATGTTTGAAAAGTGACATGTATTAGAATCAGGACAATAATTTCATTAGACTAAAGAAAAAAAAGTCATAATTGTGAATTAATTATATTAGTGAATTCATATCCCTGCTTTTTCTGTTGTTAAAAAGAATGCTTGGTTTGGTTATTTTAGTTATGTGTGTCCCTGTTGTCAATATATAGACTGTTAAGAAAAGTTACATGTAATGAAGAAAATTGCCTGATAAAATAGAAAGTTTCTTAAGAGCACTGAGGATCGTCTAATTTGATTTTTACCTGGGTAGGTTTTTATGCTGATACAAAAGGATTTCAGATAATTAGAACTCTTTCAGTTGTGTTCTAAAGAATGCCCTAAGAACACTTTCTGGATTTGGTGAAATAATAGACCAGATGTAGTCCTCCCTATTCTAGATGTCAAAGTTAAGGAACCACTTTTCACTGTTCAGTCCACTGTGGATCTGCATTGCTTCTCCAGAAGCATTGGTTTCTTTCCACTGCCTAGTTAGAGAGTATACTTGGCCTCAATTCCTTAACTCATTCTCTTTACGGTAGGACTATGACTGTCTGAAAACTACACCTATTAGCTGCTGGACTAATCTACATGCTTTGAATTGCTAGTCTGTATGGTAGATACTGGTTTTATCTTCTTGTCTCTGCTAATGAGACTTATTTTTTTCCTTTTTTTCTATCCCTTCTTTAATGTGCTATACTCCTGATGGGTACATGGCTCTATTTCTCTCTTCTGTGGGAAATACTCATAAGATGTGGTCTGAGAACCTCTCCACTCCCAAGCATTTGCAGTCTGCACACACTCCATAGTAGTGATAGCGCCTTGTTTTTTGTAATGCATCGCAGAACCACTGGCCAGTGAGCTACTGGTGGGTCTTATTCTTCTGCAGCCCAGTAGATAGAGCAGCTTTGCTTCTTGCCAGTAGTAGATTTCTGACATTTTTTATGTGACAGTTTCATGAGATGGATAATGCCCAGCTCATATATCCCAGAGCTGAGTGCCCTCAAGAGGGAAATGTTGCTTTCCACTTGTAGCAGGATAAACTGTTATGACTGCTTCCCTGAGAATTTTTTTGTAGCTCTTGTCACCAACTTTCTACTCCACGGGGCTGTTTTATGTAAGCTGTTGGCTCCCCTTAAGCTACCTAGATAACTTACAGAAATAGCAGTATGTTTTGGTTGGACTGGTGCTGGAACATCATTGGTGTATTTCAGATCCTTTGAGATGTAGGCTCTACCGTTCATTTGGCCTTTGTCAGTCTCATTGCTACATGGGTTGGCCATTCATAAAGTTGCTTAAAAAGCAGAATTCAAATTTTCAGAGGTGGAAGCTGAACTTCCTTTTCGAATAAGTAAGCAAGATCAGATGAGCTCTCATTTTATCAGCATATGCTCCAAATGAAGCAAACCCTAGCTAGCTTCCTTCAGCTCTTAAAGCCCTATGTAGAATCAGGTTGCACTCAGTGGAGTTTGTTCTGTTCTGTATTATAGCTAGTCTTTATAACCTGTTAATAACAGCTCTCCTTCACCTGTTGTTTTTGCTATACAGATGCTGCTGTTAGCAATGATCTGATCACCTATGTCATTATATTCCAGCACATTCAGCACAGCATGTGACTGCTAAATGTGACTGTGACAAGTACTGAGAACAGTAGCAAGTAGAAGGGGGGCAGAGTATTTTGTATTTTCAGGCTCTGATCATGAAAATATGTGAGTGCATCAAAGAAGTGAAGAATAGGGATGCTCTTATGGGGATGTGGGGGGAGAAACTTCTAACGACTGTTTGAGGTATTAAATGGGAATGTGATACTGAACTGCTGGGCTGGGAATAAGGTGAAAAGGCAACTTATTTTCACTGGGCCTCAGTTTTTGATAAGAGTTTTGTTTTTCTGGGAGATAGCTCGCTTCTCTGACAACCTCCTTCCTGTGGCTACGTAACAACTACAGTGGAAAGTGATTTGAAATCAAATACTACCTTACTCATAAAAGTATGATGCACTTCAATGAAATGGTATTTGGTTGAAGATCAAAACAAAACTATTTTCCAAGCAAATTGCTTTTTCAATTGGGCTCAGTGCAGCATCAAACAAAATGACAGTACCTACATCACTGGAGACAGAAATACATTCTCCTTAGTTCCTAAGGCAGCTTCATGGGAAGTGGCATTTCCTGTATTATTTTGCTTGGAAACCATTTTATAGCCATCCCCAGCAAACTTGTATGCAGGACAGAGCCTTAAGTTACTCCTTTTGAATTGAAAAAGCTTATCTAGCTACATGCCTGTTAATTCATAAAAATGTGGTGTCCTTGGGGAGGTAATTATACCTCTGGATTGCATAGTATCAATCACTTCAGATCACTTCATTTAGAAACCAGTTATGTATATATTTCGGTTAGTGGGCAGCTGTCACTTTCCAGTGCAAACTGTTGCTAGGTAACAGTTTTTCTTTATACTGCCTGATTAGAAATACAACAGAAAGGGACAATCCTGTTAGATTGGATTCCAATTTAAAAACATTAACAAAGGGAATTGAGTCATTGGAGAAATGTTAATCTATTATGTTAGTATTTGATCACCATGCTTCCACTTTATTTCACTCTTTTTCCATGAAGACTTGCTTGGTATCTTTGCAGCTAAAGAAACTTGGGTTTACTATATTTACATTTCGAGCCTTAATTGTGGGGAGTTGTCTGGTGTGATACTTGATGTCTGTTTTACACAGCAGCATTCATATAGGTTTGCCCGAGTAAGAACTGGACAGTTTCTACATGATACCCTAACACTTGAGCTGCATGTAAAGGAAAAGTATTTGCCGTTTTAACTTGCATTTGATACATATTTGACAAAATATTGCTGGTTCTGTTTCTAATAGGAAAGAGAAACTCTTCAGAAACAGCTGGATGAGGCAAACAGAGAAGCACAAAAATATCGTCAGCAGCTTCTAAAGAAAGAACAAGAAGCAGAGGCCTATCGGCAGAAGTTAGAGGCAATGAACCGCCTCCAGACTAATAAAGAAGCTGTTTAATAAAAAATGAACATACTGCAAAGCCTGTTACTTTCAAAAACCTGCAGTACAATCTTGAACTGTACGCTATATAGGTACAGACACAGGATTACATGATAGAGAAGATGCTACAAGTTGATAACTGGACTTACGCCGTGAGCTCTGATGAGTTTCTTGTAACATAAAAACTCTGAATTTAGAAATTGTGAAAAGTATTTAAAATGAAATACTGTAAATAGTTGTTTTTTTTACAGTTTCAAAATGAGTTGATAAATCTTTTTGAAGGGATCCAGAAACATGAGAAGCCAATGTTTTTGTGAAATTTTTGATTTTAGTACGAATCTAACTTCTGAAAAACAGAACAGTTTTAAGGGTGATGTTGTTGATTTAAGCTGACAACTTGAAAACGAATTATGTGACAAAATGAATTAACAGTTATTTCTACATGGTAACAACTTAAACTTCTCTGAATAAGACATTTCCACGTGGAAATCTTTGTACAGCTTTAAGTAGTTGTCTCAGATTCTCTGAAAACCATTTTTGGTTTTTTTTTATTTTAGGTGGTGAAATTTTTATATTTAATTTCAGATATATCCAAGTAGATTTACATGTATATGAAGCTAATATTTTTTAAACTTTTCAGTTTGTACATATGCTGCATGTTTTTATAATTTCTACACATACATCTTGCATAGGTATTTTTCAGCAAAGATGAGAAAAATTATGAGAAAAATGTTTAGCCTATAGGTCATTTCAAGTAAGCTAGCAGCCAGTTTTATTGTGGATGGTATATTCCTTGGAAGAATGTAATTTGTAATTAAAAAGAACAAAAAAATCTTAATTTACATATTAGAGGCAATTTAAAATTTGGTAGTGGAGGCATTGAAACTTCACTTTGTGTGTCTTACAATTTTCCCGTACAAACATTTTAAAGTTCAGTAATGAAAAGAATGTCTCCACTGGAACACACATAGTAGTTCTTTTAGAATATTCCTATTGATCTCTTTTCCCCAATAGCCTTGAAATTATTTCAGTGATACATTTTTTCTAAACAGACTTTTGCATTTTAATTATGCAATTGGACAATTAATTTTTTTACGTTGTAGTGATGCTCTTCTTACCTAGCATCATTGTTCTTCACTGTGATACTGTGTTTGTGTGTGTCTGTGCAGTGATCTATTATGCTTAGGATTTATATAGCACGTTACATCTTCAGAGCGTTGTAAAATCTTTTAAAGAACCCTTACCGTACTGCCTGAGGCAGGTAAGTGAGTGTTATTGTCTCAATTTTATAACTGGTATAAGTGCAACACAGGGAGTGTTAAACGACTGGCCTAAGACCACGTGAATCTGTGGTAGACCTGGGAACAGACCTCAGGAGTTCCTGGCTTCTAGTCCTGTGCTTAGACTGAGCTGCCTTAAGATTGTTCAGTGCTGTGTTACATTAAATTTTGAACTACTGTGCAGATTCCTTTTTTGTAAGATAAAACTCGTTGTGCTTTGCTTTGTTGTTCCATGTTTCACTGCTTTTATGGAATTGTTTATATAAACTTAGGCAAAAAGTCTAGTTTACCTATACTGTACACAGAAGAATTACCCTTAAAACTGTACTCTGGCCTACTTTTTCTATTTTACAATTAAATATCTTTTCCACATACATATAGTGTAGAATCAATTCCATTTCAATTGTTTTGTATGCGCATTAGAAGCTCAAAGCTGTGCTGTGTTAGGCATTCAGAAAAATATGAAAAAACAGTTTTAGGCTTAGAATAGCTTTCAAAGGTAGGAGGGAGGAGTGGGGAAAGAATTTCATTACACAATAGGAAGTAAAATCTTCCTTCTTCAGACTTTGACTTGAGTTTATAGAATTGGCAGTTAAGAAAAAATCCTAAATATCCTAGTATTGGTATAAATTTGGCAAATTTGACCCCAAAATAATCAAAAGGTAATAAAAAATGGAAAATTGGTGATGGTGGTTTTTAGAAGAATTATTTTCAAGGATATAATCATGCTCAGCTGGTACTAGGACTTGAAGCGAGCCTTGTGCAGTGACTAACTGGAAATTGCTATATTTTAGGGTTTTTTCAAGAAAGTGTCCATTATGTCACTAGCAAATGCAGGAACCGGTTAGTCAAGTTAAATGTGCTGGTTAGGCATTGCTCCAATTGAATTACTCTGTGATCAAAATAACGTTTGTGTCCTCACATCCCACAAACTTAACTACAGTTTAATCTCTGTGAACTCTTAATACCGATAAGAATTTCGGCGTTAGTCTGAGTGGTGATAGTGGTAATGTTCACGTCCAAATGGAGAATTTCCCACGGTTTTGACGGCACAGACCTTTGTAGCAAACAATGAAAAGAACCTTTTCTATTAATTCTGCTTCCTGTGAGCAAATATTCTGTTCCTCGCGGTCGGTAGCAAAATCCTTTCCAGTGCAGGGTAGCTATAACAAAAATTTATTTAGCACCAGCAATATTTACCCTACCTGTAATTCATTATCACCTATTTTATTCTAGTTCTGAACAGGAGCTGCTGTTTGTTATCTTCTGCACAGAACGAGAAACCAACCTGATGGAACTATCACCTCTGAGCAAAGGCGTAGGGTATATGTCACATGGAATATTTATTGTGTGGTTTAGCTCTGAAAACATTGTTAAAACTATTGCTCCTTATTTGCTGGTCCAAATTGAAATCATAAATGTAGTTAGCTACCAGCTTTCTTTGAACAGCCGTCCATATATTAAAGTAATACATCGGTTACTTGTAATGAGCCAGAATCACATTTTTTGAGAACTGAGCTCTTTTTGAGTTGGCCCTGTGCTTGATGCCAGTCCCTTCTCACCTTCTTTGTTCCCCTTTATGGTAGCATTTACAGTAAAGCCAAGAAAGGGTCATAAATTAATATTAAGTGTGTAGGCAGCTTGTTCTTTTTTCCTAATGTTTCCAGAGAAATGTGAGATAAAGCAGATGAATACGCATATAGTATGGGTTTTTTTCTGCACTTCTTCTTTCAATGCATTTTAATCAGTTTTTTATTTCAGTATATTAATCTGATGTGCATGTATCAGAGCATCTTTGTCATATCTATGAAACAGTTCTTTCTCGAATATCTAATCGCAGCAGAAACTAGGAAAGGTTTTCACACTGTTCTGTAGAAAGTACGCTGCGGAGAAAGGCTGTAACAACTTTCTAGAATAATGAAAGAGTTTAGGCTGCATTATAGTGCATGAGGCAGAAAATCAAAGCTGCTCGGACAGCCGGTTCTCTTCTGTATGGTGAGAACAGAGACACTGCTGTCGTGTAGCAGACGAAGGGGCTGCCTAGCCTGGCGTCCTGTCTCCCACAGGGCCAACCCTGAGCAGGAGCCTAGGGTATAGCAAGAATAGGGCAAGCATGTATTGCACTATGTAATCATTTCTGGTGCTTCGTCCTCTCTCTTAGACCTCTCTCTTTTCCCAGGGCTGCCTGGTATCAGTGTAGAGCAAGTGAGTTCCTTCTGGTGAAGACCATAAGCGCTCAACCTTGAGTACAGTGTCCAAGGTCGTGCTGACAAAGACAGGTCAGGATGTGTTTTCAGGTCCTAAAATTGGAACAAGGGGGAATCTACACGGCTGTTCTTCCAAACCGAGAACAGTCCAGGTGGAGGACTTGGAGGAATTCTGGAGATACAAGGCCAAATCCCAGTGCTTATGCATATAATATGTGAGAGAAGCAAGCACGGTTGGGGGAAAAAGATGCATTTTCTCAGCTCAGCACTCTAGGGTGATATCAGTGGAGGAACATTGCCCTGCAGGGTTACCTGGTCTGATCTGGAAGGGCAGGAAATCTGTGCACAAAGAGGATCATTGCTGCTTTGTATTGCAGTTCTGGAACTGGCAATAATTGTAAGGCCTTTCCTTGTAGCAGCAAGGGACTGAAGACTTGTGGGGATGCAGGTATACTTTCTTCTCGGGAAAACTCAGTCCTGCAATTCTTTTATTAAAAAAAAAAAAAAGTTCCCCATCTGCAGCATCAAATTTGTTAGGTGCCTTATTTTAATGACTACTGCTAGTGAAGCTCTTGAGCTTTTTCTCTCCCATAAGTCTGATGTTAGTGTCTTATATTCATGACATGGATTACTGTGAGACTTCTGAAAGATTGTTTGAAAATGGGAAAGGGTTAGCGCAGAGGCAGCTCCTGGTAGAGATACGCTATCTTACACATCAAAAGAGCACAGATGAGAACATACGAGAGACTGTAAAAGCCCTCAGCTGGGAGGAGTTAGATAAACACTCACCAATAACCTGCCCACGTTAAACCTTTTCCAGAATGCGTGAGTCTGAGAGATAAAGGGAGCTATAAAGGGTGAAGCAGCTAGCAGGGCACCAGACCAAACTGCCCACAGCTCCCGAAAGGCCGTGGTCCAGGTTTGACGAGGTGCTTTTACAAGGAATCAGTATGGAGCCTGAGGAATACAGACGGAGAGGTGAGTGATCCTCTGCTCTTGGAAACGGGTAGCATTTGCTCACGGAGATCAACTGTTGTAGGGCCGGGAGTGGTACCCCAAATTAGGATGGGCTATGTATTCTTAATTTGCACACATGTCCTTGAGACTTAGATCTGCTGAGGCTGAGACAAAAATGTGTCCCAGGGTTGAGTTTAAATGAATGGATTTGGAGTCAGTGGATGACGTAGGCTTTTTGGTCTTACATTTAAAATACTTTGGGAAAGCTGCAAAACTGTGATTCTGAATAGACTTGTGCTAAGGGGTTATGGACAGTGGCTCTTCCCCAGCTGACACCATGAAACTCCAGTGATACTGGCACAGTTCTGGAGATGGGGAGCAAAGTTTGGTCCCAGGGCTGGCGGAGATTGCCTAAAAAGTGGAGAAAAGGTGCGGAGCTGTGCAGCTGTTTTCAGAGGGTGCAAAAGGGGGTATGCTATAACAACAGGGAAGTATGGGGCATTATGCAAATTTAATTTTCGTGAAATGCAGTTTCAGTTAATTTGTAGGCAAGAAAATCTGTCTATCCTCTCAGTAATCAAACAAACTGTACTTGTACCATGACTGTATTTTAAAGGTATATTTGAACTATTCAATGACGACACTGAAATAACCCTGTGAATCTGTTCTGTCCCCATGAAGCCTGTTCTAGAAGCTGTGTCCCTACATCATTAGATGGGACAAGTAGGGTGTAGGAGGAAGGTTAGTTCCTGTGGCTATCCTGGGAGTAGTATCCAAAGCCCTGTCCAATGCTAAGGACAGACTGTGTGAAGTGCTAGCACTACTAGTTAGTGTTCCCGCAATCGAAACTCAAAGCGCTGGTTTGCCTCTTCCAGGGAAAGAGATGGTGGATTACATTTGCCAGTACCTGAGCAATGTGCGAGAGAGACGGGTGACTCCTGATGTACAGCCAGGTTACATGAGAGCCCAGTTGCCGGATTCTGCCCCAATGGACCCAGACAGCTGGGACAACATCTTTGGGGATATAGAGAAGATTATTATGCCTGGGGTAAGAAATAAAGTATAATCATGACAGGAAGAAGCCGTTACTACCTGGGGTGAACACCAAATCCAATGCACAGGTTTTGCAGAACATTTATCTAAATAAATAAAGCACCCAAAATGTAGAATAAGTCTTGTAGACGTTATATCCACAGAAGGATTCTGGAGATTACTGTTGTGTTCCTAACTATAATTTTAGGGGATAGACTGAATGTATTTTTGAAGTATTTTATACATTAAGAATAACTCATGTTTGCTTAGAGGGAAACAATGATTTTCTGACACTGGTGAATTTAGCTTCCCAAGGCCTCTACCTACTCAACTGCATCATCTCAATTTCAGAGATGTGGAAACTCGGGCACAGCAAGGTGAAACATCTCTCGCCCGAGGTCATGTTACATCTACGACTTGTCTCCTGCTCTTTGAATGTAAATGCCTCCTTCCTCTTGTACATAAATACTGCAGATTCTGCTAAGGGAGTTCATATTACCTAATTAAACGTTTTATGTAAGAAGCTGTTTCAAAGTCTATTTTAAAATTTTCTTTATAGATGTTTGCAGAAACTTGGTCTGCTGTAGGAGGGGTATTCCCATTAAACATGCTTATGCTGGTGTCCCACATACAAGCTCCTTCAGGTGTATCGAGGGGGGCTATCTAATTGTAAGTTGCTATGTGTAGCTAAAGGCAAGCTGTTGTTTGACAAAATGAGCAAGACCAACTTTGTTGCAAGAATTGCCCTTATAAAGATAAATATTTCGATAAAGATTACTGACTCTGTTGTGCAATGTTCAAAAGACCATTCTTTCCTGTTCAGAATCTTTGTCTGCCTGTTTAATTCAGATAAATGCGTTTGCTATAATTTGGAATTTATCTAATAACGACACAGTGTTATCATTTGCTAGTGCTGCATTCCTGTTGATATTATCTCTGTAGCTTTCTGGTAGCAGATCTATAATTGCACATATTATGTTGCTGTGATCCTTTTCCATGACTTGAAGCAGATGCTAATCACTACATCTCATGCAGAATTTTGTGACATTTTCAGACTTAACTTCTAGATAATTTTGTTCTAGGTAGTTCATTGGCAAAGTCCACACATGCATGCCTACTTTCCAGCGCTTACTTCCTGGCCTTCACTCCTTGGAGATATGTTGGCTGATGCAATTAACTGCTTGGGATTCACATGGGTAATTTTTTGTTGTTGTTGTTATTTTAGATATTCATTTCCTGTGTGTATTACACAGGAGCAGGTCATAGTCATTCTTCTTGTTCTGTGAGTCAGTATAATTATTTACTTTAACCAATTGTATGTTTGCAAAAATGAAAAATATCACTTGGAAAAAAAAAATAGAATACATTAAGAGCAAACATTGCCTAGTAGTAAGAGGTGAATGAAGAAAATATACCACTAGAAATGTCTGTTTTCTAATTCTTTGCATATCTAGCTGTGAACATTGTTCCCTGTTGTCTAGTCTCAGTGCCAAGACTGTTACACAAGCACTGCAGGCAATAGAGCAGCCACCATCCATGACTGCAGGCTAGGTTGGGCTTCATTCCAGTTCTCCTGCTCCTTTGAGAGAACACATTTCCTATTTTTCCTCTTCTGAAAATAATTGTTTGGTGGCCTGTCCCAGAATATCTGAGTATTTTTGTATCCTCCTGCAGCAGCTGCACAGCGCTACTTAGTTATGACTCTACATACCTCAGTAGCGTTCTGAAGCCAATGTTTTCCCCAGTGGCAAGGTTGCCCAGATTTTTAGATGTATGTCTCCGTGTAAGAAAACAGTAAAAGCTCATAAACCTATAAGAAATTTATGGTTATGGTCTCAATGTAGTTGTATCAGATTAGCTCATTGCACACTCAGAAATGTCCATTTCCATGCCCTCAACCTAGTTCTGATAGATTTCTGTTAAGTTTACAAGATAAACTGATTCTTTCGTAAGTAAGTGGAAAGCTGGATGCTGCAGAAGAAGCTTTAACCTTTCTTTTGCTGCTCTTCAAAAAGCCTCCCTTAACTCTCACTTGAAAGACGCATCAGTGCCCTTTCTCTTTAGGGACAAAGAGCATGTTCTTGTGTGGTGAATTGCAGTTCCACGGTTTCATCTCAAATGGCTCATTGTGATTCTTTTTAATGACTCTCAAATTATTGAGAGTTTACAAGCTCAACACTGAGGTGATGCAGGTAATCCGGAGAGAGCATTTTAAGGTGGCTGGTGAGAGTCTCTGTATTTGGTGTTCCAAGAGAGCAACTGGTAATGAGCAAGGTACCTGGGGCTCACCCTCAACCTTAACATAGAGGTCTGTATTACAGAACACACCAAACAACGTAATTTTTATTACAAGAGCTTTGTGTTCTGCTCGGTATGGGCCATAGGATTACACAATTAGCTGCTTATATATCCAATGCTACAAAGCTTGTCATCTGTCTTTGTTGCATCTAAGTGAGATTTCTCCCAAGACAATTAAAAAGTGTTAATAGCTCTTAATTAAGATGTGATATGTGGTTTACTCTAAGGGTTATATTCTTACCGTGTTTGCAGGTGAATTACACCCTGATTCTCTTTTTTTTGATTTTTCTAGGCCTCCAGTCCAGCCTGTACGGAACTGGAAATGAATGTGATGGATTGGTTGGCTAAAATGCTGGGCCTTCCAGACAAATTCCTGCACCACCATCCCGACAGTGTGGGCGGAGGGGTATTACAGGTGAGGGAGATCAGAGGTGGCTTCATCAACATTTTGTTTTCACTCAAGTGATTTCCTTCTGGGTGATAGTCTTCCTGGAGGCAAAACCAACAAGATTTGCTCTATGAGACTGAATAGAGACAAATCCCAATTTGACATTAATTTCCCAAATTTAAGCATTAAATATAGAAGATTATACAATAGGAATTGCTATTGCTTTTAGTCCTAACTGTGTTACGGACAAGGAGCAGGTACTCTTGTGGCCTTATTAAGGATAAATGAGAGTCAGATTCAGTTTCTTCAGTCTGTTTCACATCACCAAATTATTCACTAAAGTGATTCTTACATAACTAGAGGGGGAATTCTTGCCACTGTCCTTCTGCCAGCAGTCCTTAGCCACACAAGAAATTGTTTTTCCTTTTTCTCATGTCTACTTTGTGTGTCTCAGAGTTGCAAGATCAGGGCCTGAACCTTTACTTCCTTTCATAAGGCCTAAGCAAGTGTCCCCGAGAATCAGTGCTGAGGCTTTGTGTTCTTGTAAGGAGCTTTGCTCAGGTTTGTAATTTTTATGGGAGATACTACGTTTTAGCTGTAGAAGAACAAAAGGAAAATGTGATTTATGTACTCCCCCCAACTTGGTCCTGCATGTTAAAAATATACAGCAGTTAAAAGGCTTTGTTTTTTGTTGCTGGCCCAGAGAGCTGCTCCTCAGCTAGTGACTTCCCCCTGCATCCCAGAAAAGCAGTAGTAGAAAAAAAGAAGGGGCGGGCAGCTGAGCACTTCAGTAAATCAATAAAGTAGCAATATGGTGCAGTAAACGAGCAATGTCTTTGCAGAGCACTGTGAGTGAATCAACCTTGGTCGCGCTGCTGGCAGCAAGGAAAAACAAAATTCTGGAGATGAAGGTTTCTGAGCCAGACACTGATGAGTCCTCACTCAATTCTCGCCTCGTCGCTTATGCATCTGATCAAGTAGGTTCTTATGGTTACAAAGAAAACAAATTCGCTTCTGCTCTCTCACCCAGACCATACAATGTGAACTTGCATTTCTGTACCAAGATAAAAACACAAACATTAATGTCTCACAAGCATGTACGAATCCCTCTAACGTTGCTTTCTGCAGATGGGGAAACGAAATTAGTGTGAGATGAGGTTTTGTAGGGTCCTGGTAGCCCTCAAGAGACTAGTTCACATGACTCATTTCTGCACTTCCTTCCCGTTTTTCACAAAGCCTTACTTCAGTGACTCGGTGCTGATCTCCTGCTGCTTCAGCTCTTGTTTCTTCAGAGCCTCCTTCCCCTCGGAGACAGGCAGGCTCAGGGGGTGACCTCAGTGCTGGTCCTGGTTGTGGTCTCCACTCCAGGTCTCTGTGCTCGTTCTTGGAGGAAACATCTACGCAGTACTGTGACTCTGCCTGCAAACCTGTTCTGTCCGCGGACTCCTGACCTGAACAATCATATTCCCCTGTGAAAACTGCAACAGGAGAGGCCCTCATGCTGCTTCTCTCTTAGTATCTAAAACGGCTTTTTCCTGTGGGGGGTTTTAGTCTACCCCAGCCCAGAATTAGGCACACTTCAGTAGGTTTTATTTTCTTATGGCAGGGAGGAGGGAATAAACTGAGGTTGATCTATTGGTAGAGGGTCCTTTAAGATCTGAGTTTTGATAAATGGCCCTCCAAACACAAGGCAAGGATGCCTACTATTACGTTCTAGAGACCACTACCCTAATAAATGGAGCATACGCATGCCTTGGAATTACAGTGTATTAATTCTTTCAGTTATTCACAAAGAAGAAACTTTCAGACTTGTATTAGTATGGATTATAATAAGGATTTTTATCTCTGCTTTTCTTGCAACCATTGTCTTTTATAAGGCTATAACTTATCACAGCTGTTCAGCCTCAGAGCTTGCTTTCTTACTGTTTCTTTTTTTTTAAAAGGCACATTCTTCTGTAGAAAAGGCTGGCTTGATTTCTCTTGTGAAGATGAAATTTCTGCCTGTGGATGAGAACTTTTCCCTCAGAGGTGAAACTTTGAAGAAAGCCATTGCAGAAGACAGAAAGAAAGGCCTAGTCCCAGTCTTTGTATGTTCAACTTTCTGGTTGGGGGTATTGACATAGTGTCGTATTCTTACTGTCAGCATAAAATTACATCATCTGAAACATTTCTTATGGTGTTAAAACACCTTAGCTGAATGTGAAAGTCTATAGAACAATTTCTATTTTATTGAACAAAAAATTTTAATATAATGTCGACGGTATATGGTAGCCCCTCCACTTTTAAAGTGTCACATCCATTTATTAAAAAAATGCCATCTTAACAGGTTTGTTTTCTTCTAGGTGTGTGCAACTTTGGGTACAACCGGTGTCTGTGCTTTTGACAATCTCTCAGAACTGGGCCCAGTTTGTAAGTGTCTTTTTTTCCCCTGATTTTAAACTATGATAGCACAGAAAAGATAGTATGAGAATTTTTCATGCCAAAATCAAGGAGAGTAGAAACACTAATCAGCTGAGTTTTTCAGATGTCTCAAAGATTGGTGGAGCCAGCGCAAGACTTTGCAGTGATTTCTGTAAGATTTAGATTAGGATGCTAAAATACATTCTATTCAAGATGGATGAAATTTGTCAACGGATAAGTCTTCAATGTGGTTATTCAGGGAATACGGACTGTACAGGACAGAGTGCAGTACCGTTGTAGCATGGATACATAAATATTTAACCTAGCAAAGGAGTTTTGAAGGTAGTGTTTGGTAGGACATCCTTTGTAGCCACCAGTTCAACAGGTAAATTTGACATGGCTGCAGATTCTGTTCCAGCACAACTTCTGCCAAGAAGCTGCTGAAGACCTGCGGCACTTTCTCTTATGGGTTGGAGTGTGGCTTCTGTCTTTGGGTCCTTTTTGCTTGCCACTGTGTCTTTATTCTAGCTTTGTGCAACTGCATTGTACTGGGGAATTTCACTTAGTAAAAAGGCAGGTGCAGAAATCAAACATTAAAAAGCCTCACTCAAATACGGAATAGTGAATTTTGTTACAGAGTCCATCTGATTTCAGCATTATCCTATATTTTGGGGTTCTGGATCCACAGCTTTAGAATAAAACTAGATTGTCAGTTGTTTGTCTGGCTTGCTGATTTGTTGTCAGCCTGTCTGCCTCCTGCAAAACCATGCACCCAGTTTTCAGAGAGGAGAGATTAAGCACACACTTTGATTCCGTATGTCCCTTACATAACAACAATTTCAATTCCAACAGGTGATGCTGAGGGACTCTGGCTTCATATTGATGCTGCATATGCAGGAACAGCATTTGTATGTCCTGAATTTCGATTGTTCTTGGATGGAATTGAATATGCAGATTCCTTTACTTTTAACCCTTCTAAATGGATGATGGTTCATTTTGACTGCACTGGATTTTGGTGAGTAAAGGCAAAACACAACACCAAAAGGATAACATGCAAATTGCAAAGTCTTTTTCTGCACAATTCTTTGCTAAATACAGTTTATTCTACAATTGACAGGGTTAAAGATAAATACAAGTTACATCAAACCTTCAGTGTTAACCCTGTCTACCTCAGACATCCTAATTCAGGGGCTGCTGTTGATTTCATGGTAAGTTGTATTTGAGTTGATATTTTAAATTGCCTATAAAATGTTCAAACAGAATGCGAAATTCCTCACACTCTGGACTGTGCTTATCTTATAGCTGGTCTTATAGCGTAAAAGCATAAAACCAATTATATTGAGATCCTAATCCAGATTAAATAGTAAAACTTTGAAGTGAGCCCTGGTTATGAAAATTATTCTAAAATTGCTTTCAGATATAGAGATTGAAGTACTGAAGATTTTTACACAGATGGGGATTCAGCATTGCCACCTTAGTTAGAAGGGTCATTCTGTGCATCGTGTTGCTGAAGTAATTCCTACTGATGGCATTTTGGCTGGTTTTCTTGTATTTCTGATATGGAATAGAAAAGAGAAAAGAGTAAGCAATGGCAACACCATGCTCTGAAACAGTAGTAGAATGAATTATGTTTTTCTTCAGATTAAGGTATTCATAGGAGAGCTAAGAGGCATTTCACTTTAGATCCATCTTACAGCAGATTTCAGTCCAGTAAAACAAAAGAATATTCACTGCCAATTGTTTCTGCTATGATCTCACCCTAGTCCTGAAAAGATAGTTGTTTTCTTGAAATCAATAGTGCTTTTCACTAGAGAAGGGGGGGAATATATCAACGAGTCCCTCTTGTGGTTAAATAGGACCCTGCGTGTAATTGTGTAGCTCCCTAGGAGTACGCCTTCACGCGTTTTGTCACTCTTTTCCATGCAGTAGAGGTGTTACTTCCTCTGGAAGGGTCTATCCCTGTATCAGCTCTCGCCGTTCATAGTTGATTTGGGAAAATAGTCAGGATGGCACTTAAATATGCACATTCCAGGAACTGAAATGAGTGCTCCGTCCTAAAGTGTAAATGGACACATCTTAAATTGATAATGCTCTTTAAATGCAAGAAGGTTTTGTTATTAGCTGGTAATTAACTAAACATTCTAAGCATAAATAGGCCATAGATTAAGGGGAATAGCCAAAATCTTATTTTTGGAAATAATTGAAAAATACGTAGACATAGCGTTTCTTTGGCTATTTCCTAGGCTTAGCAGGTTTTCAGTAATATGAAATTATTTGCATCAACAGAGATTTCTGACCTGAGTCTGAAGCACCAGACCTAGCGGTGTAAAGGGAGGCTCCTTTCTGTTGTTTTTGCACTCGTTGATACACTGTTGTGTTTTTACAGCACTGGCAAATTCCACTGAGTCGTCGATTTCGTTCTTTGAAGCTGTGGTTTGTGATTCGTTCATTCGGGGTGAAAAAGCTTCAAGCTCATGTCCGACATGTATGTGAATTAACAATGCAAGTGTAAATGTATTGCGTTCATTTATTGGTAGCCGAGTTTAATAAATTCAGTGATGCAAAGATGAGTAACAGAAATCCTCTCGCACACAAAGCTTGCATGTGAATGCTAAATGCGTGCTTGCTTTACTCTTTAAGTAATCTGTAAAGATTGACTCTGTAGACAAAATATTTCCTGTACCCTTCTTGGAAGCAATAGGCAAGGGAAAGCGACTCGGTAAGTCAGTGCCTTCTGCACATTACTGGGTGCTGTCTGTAGAAGCCTTCTTTGAGGCAAAGCGGCAGCTGTTTGGGAGGCAGGCTGTGGTGGATGGCTGAAGCCATTGCTATGAAAATTTACAGGCTTAAGTCTTTGATGGAGTGTAAATACAAGGGATCATATTGTGGATCAGCGGTTGCCGCAAAAGGACTCTAATCTGAGAAGGCACGTTCTGTTGTCAAACCTTCTTCTAGAAAATTCCCATGTATAGTCCTTACTCTTGTTCATTGTCAAGGGCTGGGGCAAACAGACAGACTTTAAAATTCTTAGCTTTGTTGTCATTCTTCTGTTTGCTGCCATTCATGCATTGGAATGATGTGTTCTAGTAAGGAAAGGAATTCTTTTTAACTACTTAATTTGGTGTCTTACAGTGGATTTGTGACAAACCAATACATAACTACTTTTTTTCCTTAATTATAGGGTACTGAAACAGCCAAATTCTTTGAATCATTGGTTAAAAGTGATCCACTCTTTGAAATTCCTGCCAAGAGACATCTTGGACTGGTTGTATTTCGTTTAAAGGTAAAGATTGGGCCTTCTGCATGTTTCTTTCAAATTAATTGACCACAGCTGATCTCTCCCCAGGCATTAGGAACTGTGAATAAACTTTCATGTAAGAATTTCTCATACTGGAATTCTTACAGAGATGTTTGGATGTCACTAGAAATTCTAACAATAGTATTTTTTTTCTTATTCATATTTAAAACAGGGTCCCAACTGGCTGACAGAAAAACTCCTGAAAGAACTAAGCAGTTCTGGCAGGCTCTTCCTTATTCCAGCAACCATTCATGACAAGTTCATCATTCGCTTTACTGTAACGTCTCAGTTCACAACCCGGGAAGATATTCTGCAAGACTGGAACATCATTCAACACACTGCAGCTCAGATCGTTAGCCAGAATTATGGGTTGCACTGCATCAATTCTGGTGATGGGGCAAGAATCCCTAATATGATAGTGAAGCCTAGTTCTGATGTCATGAGTAGTGCTTCTCAGCTTTATCTAGATGGAGGAAAATACAAAACACCTTCCAGAAAAATAGTAGTTCAGCCTAAGAAGCTAGAAGCGAGTCCCAGTATGTGCATGATTAGTCAACAAGTGAAAGGTCAAGGGGATACTCCAGATGACTGTTTTCCAGAAGATGTCCAAAATGTTACCAAACATAAGTTAACCTCTTTTTTATTCAGTTATTTATCTGTGCAAGGCAAAAAAAAGACAGCACGTTCCCTTAGCTGCAACAGTGTGCCAATGACTGGTGGTCTTGAGCAATGTAACCCCAAAGCAGCAGCCACTGACAAGGAGTCTCATGCAAATGCCAGAATTCTTTCCAGGCTGCCTGAAGAGGTGATGATGCTCAAAAAAAGTGCCTTCAAAAAACTAATTAAGTTCTACAGTGTGCCAAGCTTTCCGGAGTGTAGCATTCAGTGTGGCCTCCAGCTGCCTTGTTGTCCTTTGCAAGCCATTGTTTAACAAGTACAAGAGATTGGTCCTTAAGACCTCTCCAGGTAGAAAGAGAACCAAAGTTTGCTTATTCATATGCAATACTACATGTTATTTTGTTCCATATGTAAGCAGTGGCAATGACCACTGAGAAAATTCCTGTGCTTTTACTGGTGGAAATCTTGTGTATTTATAGATTAAAATGTCAAATAAATCTTGTAGGCATATAACACGAAACTCTCTGTTTTGTAGACTGTGGTAAAGAAAATGCCAATTTCTGCCTTATCAGTCCTGGTAACGGATAGGTGGTAGGCTAGAACCACTTTGACAAAATATGCTGGCCTCAGCAGGGGGTAAACAATTTGGCTCTCTAGTTGCACCATTGATTTTCTTTTTTTTTTTAATACCTTGACTTAAACTCTCTAGACTGCTGTGAGGATCTGTGTATGCAGACAATGCTAACATCAATTCTGAACTGTGCAAAAAGAAGGATGTAACCTCTCTAAGAGATTTTGCTGTATTAGGGCAATTTTAAAACTCCCCGAGTTTAAACACACAGCAAGCCCTGCCACTCCATCTGTGCTCATCAGTTACAGTGCACAGGAGGCTTTACGCCACCATGTTGCAAGAGCAGTTGCCCTTGCTAAGCACCTGTGGCCTTTCTAAGCATTACCTAAGGTCTGTAAATCACAAGTGCATGAGGAAAGGGAGCAGGAATGATACTTCACCCTTTCCCATATCAGAAGAACTAAGAGGCATTACAGAAGAAAGGGTCTCTATGCAGCAAACTAATTGCTACAAGAAGCCAATGATTTTACAGATTTTTCAAGAATAATTGCAAAAATTGGGGGGAGAAAAATCTATTGAAGGCAGCTTTAAATTCAGAGATACTACTGTTGAGTCAGGAGGCATGATGATCGCTAGGAGATTATTCTCCTAGAAGAGGAGGCTGAGGGGAGACCTTATCGCTCTCTACAACTACCTGAAAGGAGGTTGTAGCGAGGTGGGGGTTGGTCTCTTCTCCCTAGTAACAACGGATAGGATGAGAGGAAAGGGCCGCAAGCTGCGCCAGGGGAGGTTTAGGTTAGACATTAGGAAAAAGTTCTTCACCGAAAGGGTGGTCAGGCATTGGAACAGGCTGCCCAGGGAAGTGGTTGAGTCTCCATCCCTGGAGATATTTAAAGAACGGATAGATGGGGTGCTCGAGGACATGGTATAGATGGACTTGGCAGTGATAGGTTAATGGTTGGACTCGATGATCTTAAGGGTCTTTTCCAACCTTGATGATTCTATGATTATTCTGGGAAAGCACTGGTAGATGCTTGCTGCCTTCTTGGTAGTTGTTTCCAGACATCTACAATCACCCCATCTTGAAGGCAGTGTACTCTGCCAGATGGATCTTCAGTCTGACCCAGTACAACTATTCTCAAGTTATATAAACAATGAGTCTGGTTAATCAGAACAATTTCCATAACTTTATACAACGTCAGCTAAACTCACAGTGGGGTATACTGAGGCATGTGTTCCAAGGAGCAGTAAAATTTAGCCTGCTAGCCCTTTCTAGTAAGAACAGATTTATTTTATTCCATTCTGTAATATTATTTGCCCTTTTTTAAATCCTAGGGAAATCTAAGCCACACTTTATTATGAAGTATCTGGCCTGCCATTACTCTAGTTGCACCTGAAGGAAAATACGCCTTAGTTCTTATGAATTGTTCGCATTCTGTGTATGTATTATTTGGTGCATAAAAAATAAGAGGGCATCTCTGCTGCAATGAATAAAAGTTAATGTAAGCATCTAATACAGACTTTTTTGATTAGTTAATTTGAGACAACTGTAAGCTCCACTAATGGTCTTATTAATGAGTTTTGTGTTTTGACTTAGGGATGTAATTTTTACTAATACAGTGGATCACCCTTTAATATGAATATAAATGTATTTGCATAAAGATGTCTTACATTGTACCCACTTTCACCTGCTTAGGTGCACAATATTAACATTCACAGCATCATTAACAACCCATCCATACACAGCAGGAAGGCAGGTAAGATTCAAACTATGAAGGAGAGGAGAAGCCAGGCTAAGATACAAGTAGAGTTGGATAAGTTCTGCTTTATTAAAACAATCTCACATTCACACTTTATTTCAGATACTGATATTTGCTAATATTAATAAATAGGATTTCCTAGCAAGGTTAGAATAACAGATGCTTTAAAAACTGAGTATTATAAAACATATATTTTTTTTTAAATGCTCACAATTTGAAGTGATGTTTTTTTACTGAGTTATAAATGTCCTGGGTCATTTGTACATACAGGTTTTCTTTGTCATCCAGGAAATAAAGGCGATCTTTGATGACTGCTGGATTGAAACCCTCCTCCACTAGTTGTACTTTACGGTACTTAAAAGTTGCTGTAAGTTCAATGTCACTCTACAAAACAAAATTACATCTCTACTTATCAATGTCAGCATATAATTGTGGGAATTAGATTAGATTTCCTAAAATTAAAGGGAATCATAATTAAAGAAAATCCATACAGCACAGAAGTCAAAGCCTTACTAATAGAGGTCTAAACTATCTGCATTCATCAGATAATAACTGGACGGTGGAATATGTGGGCCAGTAATTACTCTGAATGTAAGAAGTGCTGGGGCCACAGCAACATTATCGAAAGGCTTACCTTACGATTCTGTTTAAAAGAGGCAAGAAAACACTAGTTTTCAGCTTTCAGTCAGAGACAATCACAGGTTTTATCCAGAAAATTATTTAATTATGTTCTTGGATCAAAAAACAGCAGAATTTTTCTCAGAAAAGAAGAGCAAAGAAAATGGCAGTCGGAGACTGGGCAAGACTCACCGTACTTTACATGGGATGGCAAGACAAACCACTACCTTGACTGGTCAACTGTTCTGTTTGTATAACTCAAAAGTTTAAAGATTGATTAAATAATTAGGCACGCTAGCATCTCTGTGTTAGTCCTCTTGAATCATCTCAGTGAATACACAACCCTTCTCAAAGGAGCAATGTTTATTTTAAATAAGTAACTTGAGAAGTACAGCGAGAGTGACATTCTTGCAACATTTTCCTAATTCAAGTTAAACATCAGTTTAGAATTTGGCTATTTATTCACGGGTAGGATAAAAATCTAAGGCCTCTCTGGCAAAAGACAGCTCTCTTGCAAGCCGTTGTTTGTGTGGGGATCTTTATTTTGCATATAACAGTCTGTAGAGGGAGCTACACTAAACTGAGAACACAGCTGTGTTACTGTGCTGAAGGAATCCCACAGGAAATAATATTTTTCACTGAGGGATCTTCCTGATTTTATGTGTTAAAATGTGCTGGGTACCCTGCAGCTGCTCAGGCAACTTGTTTTTTTCAGGCTGAACTGAAACATCTGGGCACAGTTCTACTTTCATATTGGTAAATGACAAGAGCAAGTGAGAGACAAAAGAAGCCTTTTTGAGAATTGCTAGTATAACTAGGAAGCCCATAGTCCTCATAGAAAAGAGAGAAAACACAATGCAGGCGGACACACAAAAGCTACTTAGGAACACTGGTTTACCTTAATCCTTATAAAACGAGGTCTTGCGTAGTTTGGAAGGTGAGTGTTAACATGTCTGTAAGTACTTTCTCCATTAAATTCACAGTTTTCCTTTAGTCGAATACATGCCATTCCTGTTCTGCCTTCATAACCTGAAGGAATAATGACAGCAAATAACTGTAGTTCTTATATAAATCTGAGCTTCAGGCTAACTTTTTTTTTTTCTTCTTCTTTCTTTCTCCTATAAGTGAACCCTTCTTTCTAAGCCAATTTAGAAAACATACTAACATATTTTCCTTTAGATATCTAAGCGATTAGATTTTCTTAAGGCTTCAGCATGCTAGATGCCAAACTCTCCTGAAAGCACAGCATCACAATTATAGATGGCAGACATTTTGAAAATCATCCTTCTTTTGAAAGTCTTTGGAAAGACTTTGAAAAATCAGTTCTCAGTACTCTGGGGCAGAAGTCTGCCTGCAGCAGCATTTAACTCTGTGGGTTAATTTACTTTACAGTAAATCATGGTAAATATGCTTGTACTTGTTGTGCTGACAAGCTGATCCATGCACAAAGAGGATAGAAAGGAACAAGACCCAGTTTACCACTGTTTTTTACCATATGAACAATTAATTAGGCGCTGCAAAAATCCAAGTACTTCAGATTTTTTGTTTAACTACATACCGAGAGTGCTTTGAGAGCACCCTTTTGGTGGCTGAGGGATGGGACGCCATTTAAACACAAACCTTTTGGTGTTCCTTCTGTTTTCTGGGATTACAGGTAACGCAAGAAGAAATAGGTAATACTCTTATACAAAGGTTTACATTAGAACCAGATGAATGCTTTCACAGAATTGCGTACAGAAGGAAGTGAAAACAGAGAGTAGCATCCCATGCTTAAAGAAAAGTGGAGCACAAGCATATGCTAATTTAAGATAACTGTTCTTCAGGTTCTTTTGAGTCTTGTTTCTGTTTGCCTTTAATGCCATGTATTGATGACACCTGGCATTCCAATTTGTTTATTCAAAATCTAGAGTGTTGCATTAATGAGTTCTCAGGTGATGTATACTATCACCCCCAGCTACATTACTAAAGTACAAATATTTCTGTGCTATGTGAAACAGAAAAAAAAAAATACACAGTCCACCCAGTTCTTACACAAATGTCAGGTGAGAACCAGTTTGAACAATATTTTTTTTTTCCGTAAAGTTGTTCCATAATTATTAACACCTCTTCTATGTGGTTTTACAAGACCATTGAGAATAAGAGCATATCTTTCTCATCTCGTAGAGTGTAATCTGAGAAATACATAAAGAACTCTAGACCGTTTATGTTGTTACCTTTCTTTTGAAATGTCTCCTAGGGCAGCTGTGTGTTTATCCCTACCACAAAGCAGCTGAAAACAAGAGTGATTTAAAGAGAGAAGCTTTAATTATAGATCAACAGGTGTAGCAGATTGACTAATAAAAAGTTTATTTATTTTAATTAAATTCACTATTCTAATAGATCATCTTGGTTTATAAACAGCCTTGTTATTCTAGCCTCAGAAACACTGGGCATTTCTATTCTCATGTCTTCCACTTTTAGTAGAGGAAATAGCGAGTGGATCGTAACATTAACAGAATCTCTCGCATGTTGAATAAACGGTGGAGGGAAATGGTGGATGTAGGAAGAGTGGCATCTCTAACACACTTTTCAATTCTAAAATACTAAATCGTCATTGATGAGACCCATGTTATGATATACCATAGTCTGGAAGCCTTTCTGGAAAAGTGTGATGCCTGTTAATTAATATTGTTAATGAATTAATAATTGATCTGTTATACCTGTTAATATCTGTTAATTAACAGGGGCTCCAAAATCCCTCCTCCTCCTTAGACTACTCTAAGGGCATGCAACGTATTATGCCACCTAGTCCAAACCACTTGTGCAATGCAATACTCTACTCGGGATTTCAATCAAATATAACCTCGTTTGTTTGATTTCAGATCCCTACATTACACTGTCAGAATGAGTTCCATGTTAACTGTCCATCACAACCCAACTGCAGTGAGGAGCTAGATGGG
This sequence comes from Platalea leucorodia, assembly GCF_965183815.1. NCBI lineage: Eukaryota > Metazoa > Chordata > Aves > Pelecaniformes > Threskiornithidae > Platalea > Platalea leucorodia. The sequence goes on from NC_138831.1 coordinate 40,431,455, forward strand.
AGTCCTGCGAATCTTGGGTAAGTGAGAAACATGGACAGGAAGGTGCCTCCAAAACACAGGGGACAAGAAAGTAGAGTAAAACTATCTGTTCCCTCTTTTGTCTTCCAATATCTCTGGGAATCTGCCTTTAGCAGCAGTGCCTCTCAAATTAAAAAGAAAAAAAGAAAAGGAAAAAAAAGCTGCCATAAGCACTTAAGCAGTTTAGAAAAAGTTCAAAATTTCACAGATTTTTGAGGAGTAGAAAAAAGTCAGTAAACATGTCAGAACTTCTTGCATTCCTTCAGACTGTTAAAGAAAGGGGAAAAAGGGAGGAATCAATTTAAGTGACGTTCTTGTTCTTCTAGAAATTCAAGTCTATTTTGTTTGTCCCACTCTACGGTAATTGCAGAGCTATATTCCTGTAAAAGATTCAACAATGTTGATATCCAAGATACTTAATCTCAAACGTTCTTCCATTCTTCTCTTAGTATTCTTGCCATACTACATTAATATAAGCTTTGGCTATGTTTTTTTTAGCCAATTAATATTGCATACATTTAAATGATGGAATGTATCAAATGTAGCTTATGAAAAATAAGCTGAAGTAGGACTACCTCTGCAGTTCAATATATTGATATTTTGTTAATGTATTAAAAAATTCTTTTGTTGAAATACTTCATGTATTTCACTCATACCTGGAACAGATACTCCATAGACAATAACTTCTTGAATGCAGTCAATCAGTCCTAAAACATCTGCAACTTCTGTTGTAGAAACATTTTCCCCTTTCCACCTGGAAAATAAGCAGTCAATAGTCATGATTTCTATGTATATTACATATAGTGATCTCCAGTGTTTTGATGTCTGACTTTACAATGGGCTGAGCACTGAGCTTGAGATCAGAAAGCACTTTTGCATTAGAACAAGGAACTTGTTATCAAAAGTAGAGAAAAACATGCCGCAAAATTCAACAATGCATTCCAGATTATTCAAATCTCAGAAGAATTTAAGACATTTCGTTTAATCACGCTTAAAATGGCTCTAAACAAACAAAACCCCAAAACATTACTTACCTTGGATTCCATCCTAGGCTCTATGCTTCCTGAGTTTGAAAAGTATAGTGAATGTGAAACCACAATGTTTTTGTTCTATGAATGTGAGTGGTTTCTGACTGTTCAAAATAGCATTCACTCATCACCCAAAGCTGAACCTCTTGTAGGCACTGTATGTAACTATGAACACAATTTATAAAATACAACAGTGAAGGTGACTTGGAGTTCTCTCTTCTGACTGAAATCAGAGAAATTCCTCTTCGTCAGTCAGTAGGAAATACTGGATATGAATTCAAACCTGAGAATGAGTCAGAATTTTCTCTCGTGACAAGCATTTAAATAAATACACTAACCGGAATGTATCTCCAGTTCGATCATGGAAATAAATGAAGTTATCATTGTCAATCACTAAAAGGTCACCGCTATTAAAATATAAATCTCCTTTTTGGAAGACATCTCTTAATTGCTTCTTCTCTGTTTGCTGTTTTGCTCCTGCATAGCCACTAAACGGTGCATACTGGGTGATTTTGCAGATCAGTAGTCCAGGTTTACCTATGAAGAGGAAAAACATTTGTTTAAAAAGCACAGTGTAAATTGCCAAAAAATAACTAATTTTCATTACATCATGAAGTTTGCAGATGTTATACAGTTATTTGAGAATCCTGTCATAATTGTCATCTTTTAAAATCAGTTGTGCAGGTACAGATTGAGTTTCACCTTGTCTTCTCAATTCACTAGCCCTCAAAAATGCCAGCAGATAATACAATTTATCACCTGCTTGTATTAATGCAGCAGAACAGAATCTCTGAGGTCTTGTCTGGTAAGTAGAAAACAGTTTCCCAGTTTCTCTAGACAACTTCATAAACCTCAGTTTATGAAACCTGACTCAACAGGAGTCTCCACAAAGGAAACTTACACATGGCATCAGGCATATCTTTAGAAGGTGACCACTGATACGGGCTACTTCCACATAACTCAGTTGGCGTGGGGCAGCCTTACCCCTCAACCAAAAGATTCAGTTGGATTTAGGAATCAAATATTGGGGTTCAGCTTGCTTACTTTGAATGCAAAATAGACCAAAAGGCTGCTTAGCATCTTCTTTAATCTTTCATGTGCTAGAGCTGGAGTAATTTATGAAGGGAGCAGGAACACCTGTATGTTTATGTAAACTGAAACTCAACCCCCATGTTATATAGAGCTTTGCATGGATCTTACACACTGGAGTGAATTTTATCTCAATACAAAATAAACTACAGTCTGCCCCTGTCAAGCCTGGGATTTTACAGTTTTTCATGGGTTTCTCTCTTACATTTCAGAGATTTTCCACGTCTCTACAGTTCAGCAACTTAAACATTGGGTGCGTTTATATAAATATGGAATATATGTGTGCACATCCCTCCTCATCCCAACTCAAGAGACTGTGTAGGGAGAGTTGGCATAGGAGAGCATGCCTATGGGGCAGACACTCTGAACATAACTGGTATGTTCCTCAGCAATGAGAATTTAACACAGTCGGTAACAACCTCTTCCCTTATGCACAGAGAAGGTGAGCGCTTCTGTCCTCACTCACAGTAATGTAACAGAATGTCACATGTAACAGAATGCAACAAAAGAAAAAAGTATCGCAAGTATCTCATTTAAACACAGGTTTGCCTGTGCCAATACATAAACCCCTCCTATGAAAACTGATATTAAGATATATTATAAAAAAAGTATTTTCATGTGTGCTTTCTCCATTGCCAATGGCAAAAAGTTTCAGCCACTGCTGGAAAAGAGAACTGCTTTCTATTTTGCAAATGTTTCTTTAGTGGCATGTTAAGTACAAAGTCTGAGAAGAATTAAATAGCTCCTGCTGAAAGTCATGATCTGTACTCAAAAATGTTAGCGTGTCCATTATTAAAACTAGACAAGTTATTAAAATCTAAGTATACAGATGCTGCATTCCCCACTGTACTTTACCTTTCTGTTAAGCTGTATTATAATAGTATGTGATTTGTTACATATTTTCTAACTTGTATTTAAAAACCTGGCTTACTCAATAGCAATTCTTAGCATCTTCCCAGATAGAAGTGATGCAAAGAGATGTAATTTTTAAAAGTAAATACCTTTCTGAAATTTTTTAAAGGAGTTAAGTTTTTACCTTTGGGAACTCTTACGCAGTATCCATTTTCATCTCGGACTGGTTCATCTTTCTCTACGTCATATTTAATCAGTTCATAGCGTAAGATTTTCTAGTGAAAATTTGCAAAATGTATACACATATGAATATTCAATCTTTGAAAAATATTTTCAGAATTCTACTACATAGTCAGCTTTCTATTTAACAGGAGCCGAATTCATCACATTTCAACTGGATGTGTTGAGTCTAAATGCTCTTTTGCCTGAACTAGCGAGAGGTATCTGTGATATCTAGCACGGGCAGCTATAGACTACTTGGGGAGAATCTTCTCATCTAAACAAATTCATAATTAAGCTTTGGGTTCTTCCCAACTTGTCATACAAGTGGCCTGGTATATGCCCTTGGCAATACACCAAACTTCACCGAGGACAAAATGCCAGGTTTTGTTGCTAATTCTTACCTTCTGCAGGCAGTTTACTCTTCCCACTGCACCAATTTTTCCAGTGTAATTAACAAAAGAAATGTTTCCTTCAGTTGATGCATAAAACTCCAAAATATTAATATTTCCAAATCTTCGGATAAATTCCCTCCAAACATCAGCCCTTATTCCATTTCCTATGGCAAGTCTGACTTTGTGATCCTGATCATTGTTTCTCTAGAAACAAGAAACGGTCATGAATTCACATTTCTGCTGAGTGAAAGCAGAATTTCTGCTTCTGGAAAACTCCAAACGAAATTTTAGTCTAAAAGTATTGAGCATATTCTGAAGCAAAATGTGTGCAAACATCATTACAGTTAAGCTCATGATTTTGATATGGAAAAGGAAAAGAAATTACTGAGCAAGTTAGGCTGTATATCTAACTGTAGTTAGTAGTTAACTTGACTTGGATGAAGACAGGAACAAATAATTCTATGCAGAAAGCCAGAATGAAACTCAGGCACCATGTTAAACTATTTTGTTTGTAAGCCTTGTGGTGACTATCTGCAGAAGAGTGTAATTTACCCTGAATTCAGCAAAACGTTTGCAGGATTTAAAATTGTATTTGGGTGGAAAGGAAATCCCTTCTACCATTGTAAGTGCAGGATTGAGCCTGCTAAAAATTCTGTTACCACATTTCATATAATTTTTAATAGTGCTATTAGATCTTTCTGTTTACACAGTAAAGTGATAAACACATAGCGAGGATGGCAGTCCATTTATGCCTTCTCTTAGATGTTTATAGTTATCCTCAACAATAGGAAGTACTGAACTGTGTCAGACACTTGTAATTCATAAACATATCTAATGTGCTAATGAGTAACAATAGCCTGAGAGAATTTTAGCAAAATATGGAAAGGCTCTTTTGTCCCATTTCCTGCCTTTTTAACCAACTGTTTCTTTTATTACATAATTTAATAGCATTTTAAGGCACGAAGAGTCTTTTTAAATATATATTGGCTTCTTAACTTGGAATACTTTGTTGAAAGAATAAGGCTATTCTATCAGCAACAGACTGGAACGTGTATTCATGCTGAATAGTATGTTGGCTCTCTGTGTTTCAGGAAACAGTGCAGAGGGCAATGCAGTAGATGGTCAAAGTAGAAGATGAGCACAGAATGCTGGAATTGCAAAATGCTCTTTCAAGGAGCAATTCAAGAGAGAAACCTGGCTATTAAGACAAACATGGATTGGTCTTATAGTGTCATATTCCCAGAAAGGACCAAAAAATACCACAGTAAAATGGCAACAATTTTGAAATACTGTAAAACTTTATTTTGGATTTCAGTCATATAAGGTCTGGATTAGTATTGCTTTTCTGCAGAATAGTCTAGAAATGGATGTTTAAATTTAATCTAAAGAAGAAATACATTAATACATAGTCCTCTCTGTGATATTGAGAGATATGCCATTAACATGTTAGCAGAGAACCAAGCTTAAAATAGAACAATGAAATCTGCTGAAATTCTGCATAGTGTCTAAATGACTTGGTGTTCACTTTTTATAAAATCTTTGTTGTAGATGATGCTCTACAACGCCATACACAATACCTTAGCCTCTCATGAGACTCCAGTTGATTGGGCATTTATACAGCTGAGCTTAAACATTTTATTTGGAAATGATTCACTGGGGACAGGATGCTGCTTGGATCCACATTGTCCCTTATCTTTTGTTGTTCTTAAGTCTGTATTTTCAATCTTTCTTCCCCATTTGCTTAGGCAGATAAAGAAAATTTGGTACTTAGCCATTAATTAGTTACAGTTAGTGAAAGGAGGAAGGAAGGACTTAATGATTCACGCTTAAGGTGATTTCTATAATACTTGGACTGTTCATTTGTTCTGAAATGACTACGTAAGTTAGCTGGAAATAAAATCAGAAAGAAAACTGTGACACATATTGAGTTTTTTTCTTCTGTGGATATGTAAAGGAAAGAAATGATAGCATAGAAAGAAGTTACTAGCACAATAAGGAAGTTCAATAATGAAATGGCATTAGTTAAGATAGATGACACCCTACGTCAATGTGGATCTTGCTTATACTGTGAGTTCCTCATGGAAAAGACTGTGTCTCTGTTACATCTGCAATAACTGGCCAAGCCCTCTTGGCACCATGACAGTTTAAGTAATAGTATCCATTCTGTCAAGTTCTTGCATTCTTAAAATGTTAATCCCATCTTTCTGGAAGACTTGTGCACTCAAAGGAGCATGCATATGGGTACATGGGATCAGATATTAAGCTTATAAACCTTGCTTATGTAAAGGTGTTTTCTCCACTGGTGTTGAATTCCACGTACTGAGTAAACAAAACCCCTTATATTAAATAATGAAAGCTAAGCTATCTGTGTCCATCTTAAAATCTGGCCTTTGTAGATAAACAGCCACCAATAATGAATAATCTGTAAGACAGCCTCAAACACTACTCAACTGTATCATTCAGTGGGCTTCAGGTTCAGCCATTCACGTTATTTTTGATTAACAGGTCACTTTAATGGTTAAGCTAAATGTCTCTGTGTGGCTTACATTACCAAACTCACCCCATTTGGGAACTAATTTATACTTGGCTGGCAACTGTACATATCTTTGAGATACTGCTTCAATTCAGGAATTTACAGGGTATGCCCTGTGACTCAGTTATATTTGTGCGTGCATGCATGCTATCAAGAAACCCAACTCTATCAAAAATGAGTAATTAGCTCATTCTTTAAGCTTATTTTCCTAAAAAACATTCTGTATGAAAGGAGATAATCTAGTTTTTCACTTTTTTCCCTATTTTATTTACACCAGTTGAGTATTGGCTAATTATGAGTACTTTGCTAATTGGGGTTTTCCATGAACTGCAGGACTGACGTATAACTTATCACCACTCTTAACTATATGTCTCAAGTGCCTAGTTTCTTTAACTCAGTTTAAATCTCCTCCACCCACACTTTTTTATTAAAACTAGTGGCCCAATCCAGAGGCTAAGTCTTCTGATTACTATAAAACTTTATTTTATTAACTGCTCATTTTGGGCTAACAACTCATGAAGAAATAATAAAAAGTATAGCAGAATCTTCCTTAGATACCCAATTCCTGAGGAATCCTACTGATTTCTAGTGAAGTTATTTCATATCTCTGTAACTGACACCAGAATGAAACCTCTGTATATTGGATATTTTGCACACATACATAAGTTACAAAGAAACTGTGCACCTGATTCTCTGTTCTGGCTTACAGTTATCAAACAGTGCTAGATGGACTGACTGATACCACCTTTGTTCTTACTAAGTTCTAACTGCAGTTCACTAGGCCTACCTCTGTGAAAGTTATTTTATGCAAACACATTTTTGAAATTAAGGATTAACTAATGTGATTGCAGGGATCTCAGCAGGAAAGTGCCTATGAATAGGTACCCTATGAAGACAGTATGTCAAGCGCATCTTCAGAGGGGGCACTCTTTAAATAATCACGTTAACACTTTCACCTGGGGATCACCTGACTACCTTGGGTTAGGACATCTTAGCTACAAAAACTCCAAAACTCATGTTGTCCAAAACACAGGTCCACTGGTTCCTAGAGAACTCCTCGTTTTTGGTTTGCAGCTGGAGTACTCATATAAGGTAAGTGTTTTCTCTACCAATTTTAACAGAATGTCAATTAATGGATTGTCATTGTTCCACTATTCAAAAGAATCATTAATTCAAGCCAAAAGCTCCTTTTTTTTTCCTTGAAAAAAAGTTCATGTTAGTATTCAATGAGATTACAGACCTCATTAGGGAAGGTTTTTGTTGGGGTATTTTTCCCTCTCCTCTTATGGTTAGATTTTAAGTGTAATATAACAAATATTCCCAGTAATTTAATTAGCCAAAAAAGACAGGTAGTTAATGTTACCTGTGGCACACTGCACAGATACCGAAGCACTTCCCCAATATACTGTATCACTGTTACGTTATATTTCCTGCAATCATCCCAGAACTGGCTTGCTGAAAATCTGGCACGCAAAACAATAGTTGCACCTGTGTAGAAAGAAGTAAAACAAATAACAGAAGGAACAATTCTTATTATAACGTAAGACCATATAGAATTTCTTAGCACAACATTGCAGAAAACTTGTAGAATTAGGGTTATATAGCTTTTGCAAGTACTCTTCCTAAAACATATTGAAATACAATCCATGCTGAATAATTGGTTTAAACTCTTATTTCTATTAATCAGAAGTTAAAGGCTATTATTGTGGACGAAACTCTGTAGAAATTTACCCTAAAACTGTGCAAAGAGCTGTCATGTAAGATAGGATATATCCTGTTTGTCCAGGTGATGAAATAAAACTTGTACAGGGCGAAGATCTGTGTGAGTGATATGAAGATGACAGAGAAACAAGAACGCCTCTTGACTTACGGAGTTTCTGGTAGCAGAGACATGTACAACCAAGTATTTAATCTGGAAGTTTGGTAGCTAGGGAAAGGCTTACTGTATCTGTGATCATATCTGTGCATGAATTCTGCACAGTAACACATTCATTCATACTAGTCAGGTGCATGGTACCTTTCATGATACATCCATGGACTCCAACGAGGAGGGCAGAGCTATGATAGAGCGGTAGAGCAGTATACACAATATCTTCTGAGGTAACATTGCCAGCATCAAACAAACCACAAGCTAGCATTATGCGTTCATGGTTAATCACTGCAGCTTTGGGGAGACCTGTTTAAAGTCAAGCAAAAAGGTGTGTAACTTCATTCGAACAATAAACATAGTCGATTTCACAAGGGCTTACGAAAAGACTTTCTCTCATTCACTGATGCAAGTGATAGCTCCAGAGTTCAGGGAGGTATGCAGCCTGTGTCTACACAACACACTGGTGTTTACCCTTAGTGAGGATATGCCTTCCCACATGTAACTTTTAGGTGATTAACCCCCCTGTTAAGCACCCAAATTCCCAATACTATGGTACCTAGGAATAGCAAGTACCTAGAGAATGAGGAAATGGGATTTGGAGAATCTAGCATGCTGAGCAAGGGGAATAGAAATCCTAAAAAACAGGTTAATCTTGGATCTTGCATCTCTCCTGGAATTAGGTGTCTCCTTGCAGCTCTGAATAATCCTACATGAAACTGGAATTCCCCCTACCGAATCTTTTCTTGGTTTCCCATCAGATACAGTTAAACTGATTACTGGCTGAAACAGATGCTAGAAGACAAAATTATGGTAGTGCTTGCCTATTCTGTAAGAAAAGAGATGTCAGAACCCTTAACAAGGATGATGGACACTGGAGTTATTTGCCTCCTGCAGCCCAAACAGGATTCAAACTTGTACTTCTTCCCTTCCAGGGGAGTTCCTGCCCTAAGAGGCTCAAAGACTGAGCTAGTGTGGAGGCATACCCCGCTCTTCTTAATGAAGCTATAGGTTTGAGTGTCTTCAGGTGTTGTCTTCATCTTCATCCTTGTCACCCAGTTTCTGCTGTGGCTTAGTGCTCTTAACGCTAGATGCCTTTATGTAGAGCAGGCTGCAGCTCCTATACCAGCTGCAGTTTTGCACAGTGGCCATGACTAGCTGTATTTTGTGCTGCCCTCACTGCTTTTGGTACTCTGACACCCAAAAACTTAACGGCCAGCATTTAGAGTTCATGATCCAAAGATACTGAGTGTAAGGTGGGTGCCAAGACATGTACCTAGGCCAGCAGTGTCTCCAGGGATAAAAGCAGATGTCTAGTGACCTGACTGGCATAAAATCTGTATGTTTAATGGGCTTTTACTTCAGTACCTCCCCCCAGATTTAGTGCTTAAAGTCAGCCGACATTCTATGTGCTTTTTGATTTTAGATACAGATACCAAATTTTCAGTTTTCTGAGGGGGAATGAATGACAGTAGGAATTTAATGTGAAGTAACAGATTCTCTTTCCTTACTAAAAAAATCATAATGTCGGTAAGAATGTGTGGCCTTCCACATAGTTTTTGTGAATTTATACGTTACCTGTAGTACCAGAAGTATAAATGTACATGGCAGGAGTTTTAAAGGTTATATCTGATCTCCAAGACAACGGAGTAGGCTCATCTGAAGCAGCATCTACTTTATCAAGAAAGCTCTCAACTCCTTCTGTAGCAGATGTCTTACTTAAATAATAAACTTTAACATTTTCTTTCTTCAAGAATGGCAGTATTTCTTCAACAGATTCCTTCAGTTCTTAAAGAGGAGAGAAAAAAGTATTATAAGAAAATTCTGTACTCTGTGAACTATACTATCAGTCCATCAACTTTGGCTCAGCAGCTTTCGTGTTTAGCTGCTCTTGCAGAAATTCACGTTCAGAATCTGGTAAAAAGGACTGAAGAGGAATAGTGCCTCCCCACAGAACTGGGATTGATTTGATTTGATCTGGTTTTCTGCAGCAGGAACAGAACTGCAGAGGAGCGATCCAAGCACACTTCCCCTTGCCTGCAGACCCTGCAGGACTGAGGGAGAGTACAGCTGGCATCACCAGCTCCATGTTGCTACCTTCCCTCTCCACCGTGGGGAAATGCCTCACCTGGCAAGTGCCCATGCAAAGTTAGGTGCTGCTTAAATCACCACTATGTTTTATACATAAAGATGAACCTCATCTTTCTCAAGTCCCAACACAAATGGAAGAAACACTTGAAAAGCAGAATGAAGAGTGACTTGCTCAGTAAGTAGTGGTACTACTGAAGCCTGGACTCGTGGATAGTTGTGCTCTGTCTCTTCTGATGCCTGCCTCCTGCACGTCTTGATTAATCCCGGTTCTCCTCGTATTCCCTCTGGTATCTCCAACCAACATGAGCGCGTGACTTCATTTATGTGCAATGAGTAGACTAACTCCCTGCATGATAAAGTCCTGCCTGCCTTTCTCTTATTGAAGCAGTAATGCAGGTCTCTACCCACTGCCAGTTTCAACCAATTTGGAAAGAATGTAGTCGTCCTCGAGACTTTTATTCCCTTAAGAAGCTGGATAATAGAATGAAGTGAGGATGACCAGACAGCTGGTGCAATTGTATGAACCTTGTTTCTTCAGGAATCCAGACTAAAAGCCTTCCAACTGACAGGTACTTTTACTTGAATAGATGATCCACAAGATTTAAAAAGAATCCTCAACACCAATTGCACTGAAACATCACAATATAAAACTTTCCATAACATGTAATTTATTTTTTACCACTTCTATTTTATTTCAAAGCAAGGAATAAATTAAATATTGTTAAATCAACAAATCTCTGAGGCAACTTAATACTGAAAGCTAAATCTATTACTGGAAATTATATCTCCACACTAACTGACTAGATAAAGCCAAGATCCACACCAAAAGTTTGTCTCAATTGCACAAAAATTTATTAAAAGCATTACCTTTTCAAGTCTGGCAGACTCTGGAATTCTCCATCAAACAATTTTGTACTTCTGCTGTAACTTTGGTCCAACATCCTGGGATTACCATGTGTGCCCTTTAGCCACCAAGCTACTCGGGGAAAATCTAATGAAGGCTTCTTTTAGTGAACAGGTAAGGAAACCTCAAAATATTAGCAGAGCCTGGGCTGTCTTCCTACATTCCACCTATGCTTTCCAGCACTGCACAGATACTGGACTGCACAAAGAATAAACCTGGGTGGGAGGAGTGCTCCTGAGACACTATCAGGCATGAAGGAGATAAAATAAGGCCTCTTATGCAAGTATCTAATAAGCTGGCACCTTAGCGATAAATAACCCCCAATAAACTTTCACCGAGATAAACAACCCTCCGACAAACTTTGAAATCCATATTTTACTGTAGGTATAAGTAACTTCAATGACATAAAAACTATACTAATGAATTCGGCATATTTCTTTTCAGGACCTTATCTGTGCAAGCAGACACACAGGATCTCATGTGATGGTGAGTTCTGATGAGACAATATTTATCTTCTGCATCGAGTAGCGAGATAATAAAGGATGAAACTTAAGGACAGAAAGAATCCAGGTCCAACAGAAGAGACCTAGACTTCTTTCCTCTCCTGATGTCCAGCAATCCCTAGTGGAGTCAAGCATGTAGCAAATTTTTATGAATTAGGCTCTATGTTCTTTACTATTTTTTTTTCCTCAGAGCGGAAGGCCTTTTTAGAAAATCTGATGCAAGTATGTTATAGAAGGAGGAAAAATATTTCCTATCCCACACAAAAGCTTTTCCCACATATGCTAGTAACTCCAATATTGATTAATTTTGGAAGTTCAGAGATTGCACAGAATTTATTCTCAGTGAGGCAGACATTTATCACGAAAGGAGAATATTTCATCTGAACTTCTAAAGTTCAGGGGCATATAAAATACTTCAGTTGTTACATACAATAGACGAGTAAGTTCAACTATCTATGCTGAAACAGAGTACATATTCATGTAGAAGTTGTTAACTCTAGGCAGATAAAGAGAGTATCTCTGACTTCCCGTATGGTCAGTCATTCATACTGTATGCAGGCATATACATACAAATATATACAAAGGACTGGGCATGAAATAAGGTCTCTGCTCTATATGGAACAGAATGTAGCTCTCCATTTAAAACATATGAATATGTCAAAGTCTCTTCTATGGAAGAGGAATATGGTTTGTCTACATGGGTTCATGCCTCTTTCTTTGAACTGAAACCTGACAAAGGCTTTTATATAGACTGCAACCACCTTCATGTGTCTAAGTCGCTGTCCAGCTGCAGCAAGAGGATTCTGCTACATTACCTTGTTTATTTCTAATTTGGACATTTGTGTGAATGTTAACTGTGAATTAATCATGTTTATGATGGAGGGCTATTTTATTTCTAGGTCTTTGTTACCCTTACCAAAAGGTCCCTTCCAACCCAAACCGTTCTATGACTCTATGAAATAGCTAACAGGGTATCAGAGCTCAATGCCCACATCTTGTACGTGAGCTGAAAATGAAAACACGGTGCAAATTGCTTGGAAACCTTGTCCTTTCGTCTGGTCTGAAGCAACTTCTCAAATCCCCAAATTCACCTTTGGAGGAGGGGATGCAAGCAGAAGAAAGCGTCCCTCCGCTCCAGCCTACCCCCGGCGTCCCCGGGGGGCCCAAGGCGGGAGAAACGGGGGGGCCTCCTCCCCCCCCCCCCTTGGGGAGAGCCCCGCCGAGGAGCCCCGTCACCGCGGGGGGCAGCCGAGGAGCCCCCCGCGGCCCGGCTCCGCTCCCCACCGGCCGGGGCCGGTGCTCTCCTCACCTGGGGCCGCCAGCAGCACGGTGGCCGCGCTGCTCTGGAAGCAGCGCAGCAAGGAACCGGCCCTGATGCTGGAGTTGAGGCAAGCCACGGCGCAGCCCAGCTTGGCGCAGCCCAGCCAGACCCAGACGTAGGCGGGCCGGTTGCCCATGAAGAGGGCCAGGCAGCCGCCCGCCCGCAGCCCCGCGGCGTCGCGCAGCGCCCGCGCCGCCTGGCTGCTCCGCCGCTCCACCTGCTCGTAGGTGGAGACCTCGTCGCCGAAGAGCAGCAGCGGCTTGTGGGGCGTCCGCCGCGCCCGCCGCCCGAAGACGTCCAGGAGGGTGCTGGCGGGCCGGCGGGCACCGGCTCTCCGCGCCCTCCTCGCCACCCGCGCCATCGTGAGGGCGAAGCGTAGGTCCTGGAAGAAGAAGGGCCAGGCGCAGCGCAGCAGCAGCGGCAGGAGGAGCAGCCCCGCCAGCGCGGTGCAGAGGGCGGACAGCATGCCGCCACCCCTGCCCTGCCCGCCGCGCCGCGCCCTCGCCTACAACCGCTGCGCCTCGCGCCGGCCGAGGGGGCGGAACGACCAACGGCCGCGCCTCGCGCCCGAGGAGGGACGGGCAGGACCAACGGCCGCGCCCGCCTCCTCGCAGCCCGGGGGCGGCGGGCCCCGCTCCCGCCGCGGCCGCGTCGGGTGCTGACAGAGCTCCGCCGTCGAGCCTTCCTCCCGGGCTTCGGAGCCCCCGGAAGGGTTGTCTGAATTGATGGCAGTGGCTCCCCGCCATAATTAGAGGGCCGGCTTGATGACCGCCGTAGGGAATCGAAGCGCGGCAGGTGGTGCGTGCCAGGGTGGAGTCGCAGCCTGGCAGGTGCTTGCGGGCCCCCTGCCTGCGTGCCGTGTCAGAAGCTGGGCCCGGCGGTGCAGCAGAAGGGACATGCAGGCTCAGGGCAGAAGGTTGGCATCTTTTGTTGCAGTCGGGACCGGTGCCTCTCTCAGAGCCTGAATGCATCCTGCGTGGGATACGGGCCATCCGCGCGTCCCCTTGTGAGGCTGCAGTCACCAGTGGCAAAGGCAGCCCAGCCTAGTCAAGGGTCACACCGGGAGAAATTTAGGATGAGGCTTCCTGGCAGACTAAGTGGTGAGCTGCCCTGGGGAACATGTTCCTGCCCTCCTCTTGTACTAGCCCTGGTGCTATTCCTCACTGGGTGGTAAATAGTCTACTAGGTAAATAGTAGCCGAGCCAACTGAAAATTTGGGGTGTGACTTAATTTTTTTTTTTTTTAATTAAAAAACCCCGCAGTTATTAGCATTCTAGATGCACAAAAGGAATTTACAGTCTCAGTCTCTCTGTCTTGCCCTTGTCCAAGGCTAAGAGACACATTAGTTGCTCAGACAACCTTGAAGGAAACTCCAGGAATTTCACCCTTCTGACTGGACCCAGCGACCAGAACACAGTGCTTTTCTTGGTGAAGTTTAAGCAGCCATTACTGTGAATAAGGACTGCTTTTTCTTTCTTTTTTAAATTATTTTTAATTTTATATTTTGCTAAGTGCCACCAAGTGGACAGTTTCCTGCCCTCTTGTTCACAGTTTTCTGCTCCCCTTCTATGGCAAATCTGATACTTCTTCTCACCACAAGGTGAGTTGATTCGGGTCATTGATCTGTCAGGAAACTTCTTTTTTCACTGCAGAGTTTGTTTCCCTTGCCAGATAAGTTCACTTTGCTGTTAGGTGAGCTGTGGCTAGCTGTAATGCAACGCAAGTGCTGGATGTTCAAGCAGGGTGGGAGGGAGCAGAGCTGTCCGGTTAGCTTAACTGCGGTCAGACCTCCCAGGCAGCTTCTGCAGTTGAAACTGGACCCAGTGGGTTGCAAGTGGCCAACAGCCAGTGTTGCCTTTCCTGCTCACATACTCCTCCCCATGAGCCAGCGTTAGAACTCATGGGACTGAGTGAGGAGCTGGTTCAGGGAGCTAGCGCAGGTGAAAATTAACTGGTTTATGTCTAGGGTAAATTTTGACTATCGTTAGGCTTTAGCATTTGGACAAATCAGAGGTTTTTTACAGTTCTTCTGTAAGAGAGCTACTGTTTCAAACTGGTGCCTCAAGTATTTTTTTTAAGAGTTACTTCAGAGGTGTAAAAGCTACAGAATATTTTTGAAAGCTTCTTTATCTGATGGTAACTGACTGGAATTAGTACACCCTATTGGCTACGTTCACAGCCAGTCTTCCCAAAGCATTGCTGAACTACCATGACTAATTCCAGCCTCTGGCTCAGAAGACGGTGTAGCAGTATTGTGCTGTGGTCCTGCAATGGGCTTTCTGAAGAAGAGTTTTCCTATGTAACCTTTTCTTCTTCAGTTACATCTCTGACTTTCTCGCCTGGGCAGTGGCATTAGGTCTGTAACTTTAGTAGGGAATTGCAATCAGCAGCCTGGAGAGCTAAAAGCCTCAGGTTAATTGATCATGAGTGTGCCCCAGTGACATTTTGAAGGACCTTGGGCTGCCTTATTATTCAGGACTAATTTTTTAAAAAACTTGTAAGTTTCCACACAACAAATACTTGTTTTGCTGGCCAGGTTTTTCACAATAAATTGTTCTTCTAAGCTATTCGTTGAGATAAACCTTTCCCACTGTCCTCCAATTACAGGCTCCTCATAAAGGTTTTCAGCTCTACAAAGATTTCAGTGATGAGCTAGCTAGCTTGCTGAGACAGTTAAATTTCAGAGGCAATATTTACCGATGCTTAATCTAGCAATGGCAACTAGAATTCAGCAGTTTAAGCAGTAATTATGTCAGCATTACTAGGCATTTAGATAGCCTCCAAATTTGAAACAAACTACACTTCCTCAGTTCCTGTTATTTTCTCTAACGTTTACCAAGCCCTAGCTACCTATGCCTATAGGGTTCCTTCTGATACTTTTGATGTAGCACTAAGTTTTGTTTTGTTCTCTAAAACCATACAAAGCAAAGCCCTGTTAGGAATTAGTCTGTGCTGCACACTGGGACAATCTGTTTTTCTTCAGTAATCCCAAGGGGTGAAGGTGTGTTAGTCCACTGCTAGATATAGTTTTGTTTGTTCAAGTATTTCTCATTGCCATAGCAGTTTTAATAGGTAATCAACTGCTAATTCATATGTTGTTTGAGGTTAATATATCATGAAATGTGTCACATATGATGTGGTGTGACTTAGAAGTGGCTGGTGCTTTTCTGTTTTTTAAGTTATTTTTGTGAGTGACTTACTAATCCAGGCAGGTTATTTTGTGCTTGACTAATGTTATGGATTGCCATAGGGTACGTTGATATTTTTGCTTGAACAGCTGTCACTTTGGCTAGAAATTGAAGTATGTAAGCTTCAGTATTTTTGCTGAACCAAGTATCAATTTAAATATTGTTAGCCTAGGGACAAGGAGTGCTTTTTTATTGTCTTAGTTGTTTGCTAGGTTTTGTAGTTTGGTAAACCCTATTTAATACCTTATCTTTCCTTTTTTTTCCAATTAGCTACTCTAAATGCAGATTTTTTGGAGAGAGCTGATGGAGCTTCCTATGACAGGTTGACACTTGTTTAGTGTTACAAGAGGCATGCGTGCTTGAGCCTGTGCTGGAAACTGGCCAAGGGCTTGGCCCGCTGTGGGCAGTCGGCAGTGCTGTCCTGTGCTGGGACCTGGCTCTGCAGAAGGCCTCTTGCCGATGTTTGGCACTGCCCGAGCACCCCTTCAGAGCCTGCACAGTCATAGGCTGAGTGGCGAAAAGATGCTGCTCCCAGCTGCTCGCTGTGGTTTCAGTGGGTGTTCAGTTAATGAGTTTATGACTTCCCATGTATGCTCCGTTTCCATAGTCTCCTCATTTCCAGCTTTCAGTCTCCTAATGCTTTGTGGAAGTACTTGAAAAGCAGATACCTTTCTACTGTAGCTCCATGATAGCTCACATTCATGGAACTCTTTCTTTTCTCTGCATCAATATCCTCCATGGGGGGTGGATCGAATTTCAAGGTACCTGCAGAGGTCACAGGGGACTGTATTTCTTGTTATGTAGAAGTGATTTTTTTCCTATATTATGAGGCTATAATTGAAATGTACATAATTAACTTATATAATAAACTTATATAAATTTAACTTATATGATGAATGTCTAAGTATTTTGAAGTGGAGGCTCCAAAATTAACCATCCAAAATCGATTAATATTTTTAGCAATGTATTACTAACTTTTCCATTTCTTACTGTCGCAACTCGAATCTGAGCTGAGTCTTTAGCGCCAGTCCCTGTGAATGCCCACAGGCATACTGGGAGGGTTAGTTGCTTAATATTTGCAGGGTGCAATGAGCTATGATAATGTGGTGCTAATTATTTGCTTGCTCCTGCCACTGTGGCAAGCAGTGCATAGGTTCCTCTTGATTTCAGCTATGAAATTCTAATTGCTCAACACTTGCTTATACTCAGCTCTAGACATTAGAATCTGTTTTATTACTAGAAAATATAGTTAATGAAATTTATTGACTAGTCTCCTCTTTTCTCAGTTTCTGTGCTCTGGTTTCTCATTTGCTTTTTTCCTGCTTACCTCTATTTTCAGTTCTTTGCAGGGGGCTTGTTGGTACAGTGCTCATTTGCACTGAGCAGGAAAGGAAGGAAAAAATAAAGAAAAGCTAAACCTTGTCAGATGCTATAGAGTTCCTTAGACTTGGGAAAGAGACTTGCACTCCGCAGGTTCAGACACTCGAGGCTTTGCAGGGTTTGCCAGCAGGCAGGGATATCTTGCGTTGATCCACGAGATGTCACCAGAGCGTAACAAGTAACTGGAAGTTTGTATTAAATTGGGATTCAAGCTCACTGTACTGTTAGTTAAGGGGAAGGTACATGGACAGGGAGCATGGGAAAGCCCAGCACTCCTTCTATTGGCTAACCATTGGATGCTCCAGGCTGCAGCATTTTCTGTGCAGACAACCTCCTCTCTTTTCTCGTTTTCTGTTTATGGTTTGATGGGAGACCTCACTGTAATGGTACAAGGCAGCATGCTCCGTTCTAGCTAGCTCAAGTGACAATAATCATACCACAAAACAACACTTACCTAACTACTGATGAATGGCAGAGAGATAGGATTCAGAATGGATGACTTGTGGCTTCAGTGAACCTGTGTAACAGGTCAGCTGGGTTGGTTCTTTTCTTACCTGTTTCACCTGACCCTTCCCACTGAAAGCCTCAACTGGGTATTTTTCAGGATTGCTAAACTGAAGTCTACAGTTTCAAGTCTACAGTTTCCAGTTTCAAATGGCTTTCTGTTTCATTTTGAAATTCACAGCTACTACAGTTGCTATTAAAGCTTTATTTGCAGTATTACCACAGTGTTTCTGTAAGGCTGCAATCAGATGAGACAGGCTGACCTGATCTAATTCATTGGTGCTGCCAAAAGGGGTGATTCTGTTTCCCTCTCCTCCTTATGTGGCCTCCTAGCTCCACTGCCTCCCTTGCTCCAGCTCTGGTGCTCTTCTGACACTTCAGTGATGAATTCAGCTCACTAAGCCAGCAGAAAACTGTATTTTGCTGGGTAAGTTTTCTGCTAACTCACTGAGTAGAACAGGCTCATCAAAGGGTCATATTAGTACCAATATGAGGACCGATGCAAAGGAGGGAATGAGGAGATAATAAGCAACAGCTTGATCTCCCTTCCCTACATGCTACATCTCAAATTCTCCTTCTGTTCCCTTCCCACTTCTATATGGGTTGCAAGGTACCTATTAACCAGGCAAAATAATTTTGTAAATATAAGAACCGATTTCATAGTCTATGGAGAGATAAATCACTAAACCCACTCATGGCAGAGTTCAAGCCATTCCATTTTTGTCCTCCCTGTCTGGCAGAGGTTCAGGAGATGAAGGTCAGTGAAATACATGCTCTGGCACCACTTAAAATGTGCTAACATCAGCGGTTTGTTGGTATTTTTCTAGATCTTTCCCCCCTTCTGAGGGATGATGTTTACAAATTTGTAATGCATCAGGACTTCTAATAGGTCAGCTAGCTGAGCTGACTTGCTTGGTCCAATCTGCAGCTGATTTGACACATCTGTTCACTGAAATACTTTGCAATCACCAACTTCCAAAAGTCTCCTTCCAAGTGTGTGAACCACTCCTATGACCCTGGAATTTCCAAGAAAGTTTTGTCTAATGGATTACCCAGATCCCTCCAAAGAGCAAGAAATCTAGATGTTACAGTGTGCCTTTATTTTGCTGCACTCTGTCACAAGCTCTTTTATGTTCCTTTATGTTAATAACATTGCTTTTAAAAGACAAAAAAGGTGCAATCTGGGTGTGAATAAACATGCCATGACTCATTAGACAAAACCATATAGATAGTCCAGATTTGTGTGCCGCACGTATAGATATCTAATAGTGTAGACATACAGGAGATCTGCTACACTCCACAGAAGGTGAGAGGTGGTTAGTAGGGTAGCATGAAACGACAATACTATTACTATGTATGCAATCTTAGCTACTCCATCCTGCCTATCATGACTTAGTAGTTTAGCCCACTGGTTGGAAGCATATATGGTATCTTGAGAGGGGACCTGGTCTTCAAAAGCCTTGAGTAGCTCTAGTTGGAGATCTAACCTTTTGCTGCAAAGCCAGAAGGCTCGTAGCGTAATTGTAGCACTCACAGCAGACTGTGAGTGTCTGTCTTCCCAGCAGCCTGCATGGAAAACTGGAGCAGAAAGTGGAAGAAGGAAAGGGATCCTTTCCTCTGTTCTGCCTAAATTTATTGGATCTAAGACCTCTTAATGAAACCTTTCCATTTCAAGAAATTGGCATTTTACAACTAAGAACTTGTTTTGCTAGAAGATTGCCAGGCTTGGCTCTCTGCTCATTTATGACTGGCTAAAGAAATTCTAGGTGAAGCTGTCTGAATCATAGTGAGACTCATCTTTCTGTTGCAGAGGTGTTAGAAGCCACTGGTAAGAAATTCTAGGAACAAAATTGTAATATTCTACAGCGACATGTGAGAGATTCTTGGTGTTGGATGGTAACTAGATTCTTGGCACTGAGGCCATCCTCATCTTCCTTATACGGACATGGTTGGGATTCATCAGAACAGATGTGCTCTTCAAGATCAGGGAAGGGAGCTGTCAAAGCTCAGGAATTATCTCATCTCCTAATACAGAAACTCCAAAGGGAGCCTTGCTCAATTCTCTTTCATGGAGTTGAGAAAATGTTTCCATCCCATAAATAGATTTTGAATTCTGTTAGTTCATGACAGATACACAGCCAAACTCATTCCAGAGCTATGCCAGCAGTAGTTCGGAGTTCAGATAGTTAGGTTAGTACAGGTATTCCAGTCATTGCAAGCAAGCTACTTGCTCTCTCCTCTCTGCTGAGGGCTTGTTATCTGTCAGGAACTGAAGTGGCCAAGGAGAGATGAAAGGGTAAGGATTAAGCAGAAAGCTTAGCTGAGCCTTGACCTCAGGAGAATTTAAAATTACTCCTTTCCCCCAAATTTTGATGTTGCCATTTTTTTTTTTCATTTGTGATGGAAGAGTAAATGACATCCATATGTCCAAATCCAGTGTTGTTTTTTAACCACTAACTTTAGGCTTGAATCGGGTTCAGCATAAAACTCACAATGAATTTATGAAATCCTCTGAAGGAGACACTCAAATCAAACCCTACTTGTGTAATTTGTTACTATCCTACCATCAAGGCAAGCTTATGCTCAGCAAACTTTTCAGGGGCATTACAGTATGAGCAACATTCATAGATGCTGCCAACAAGAGCATCAAGTGATGGAATGTGCTTATCAAAAAGAACTGTGTTTTCTTACAAAAAGGGAGGGGGGGAAAAGAGGCTTTATTCTCAGAGCCTTATTTACTGAGCAGTAGCAAACTGAACAGACAAGATCTGCCATCTAGTTTAGTCTAAGGGTACTCCAACCTCTTTCACAGTAATAAACTCATGCATATGCTAGAAAATAGTAACTGAGTAATTGCTTGTCTGTCAAAGGGAATATTCAAAAGCTTAAGAAACTGCACAGAGTGACTGAGGTTGTGTGGCTTATTCCCCTTGTCAGGGAGTCTCTTCAAGGCATTCTGTGGTTCAGTGTAGAAAGGAGAAGCAGAGGAAAGCTGGTTTTTGCAGCATTCTCCCTAAAGTAAATAGAGGTCTAATAACTTTGGTGCATCGGGCTGTCCTTTCCTGGAGAGCCAAGGCTTCCTGTCCCTTCCAAGAAAGAAAACAAGTGGAACAAATGGCAAGTATTGCCATAAAAATCATGCAAACCCCCTTCATATTAGGAGCCCTGTAGCTTACTTGCCACTCACACAATGGTTAAAGGAACCAGAATTTTTGAAACTGTTGTTCAGATCTATGATGTGATATGGCTGCAATTTGAACTCCAGTTCGAGTGAGAAGAAAACTGGATGCAGTTGTTATTTCAGGGGCACAGCAAAGTTATATTAATAATTTCTATAAATATTCTTCAAGAAAAATGTGAAGCAGTTTTCAAATTTTAAATGCTAATGTACAACAGGCTGTGTCGCAAGACCATATATTTGAGATTCAAGAGATTTCAAATGTCCTAGAGCCATGAAGTTCATTTGGCAGCCCTGACAGAAAGTATTGTCACAGTACTGACCCTAGAAAATGTTGGCAGATCGTGTTACTGTATACATGGAAATACTGGCCTGAATGAAATCTATCCCACCAAGTGATGTGCCTTTTGCAGCTTGGACCTCCTGTGTTTTTCAGTAGTCAGCACTGCACTGCCTCTGGAAATGACAGAGTGTAAAATGTCATGGATTATGATCACCAGATCCTTTGCCTTCATAGAACTTTCTTCAGCTCTGTCACCTTTCTATAATAGAAACATGACATCTAAAATTAAAACAGATATTTATATGTATGTTGGTACTCATGTTTACGTGCACATACAGTGTAGCTAGTCAGAATGTGGATTTCTGCAAGCTCTGTTAGGAAAAAAAAATTAATTATTAAATGAGTCATTTCTACGATATAACGTGATTTGTGAGCCGGAAGGATAGTGGAAAGTCCTATCTTCCTGAAATCAGGTGGATTCAGTCAACAAGGACTATTTTATTTGCTCAAAGTTCCAAACGTTTTTTTTTGGACTACTTTTAAGCCAAAAGTTTTGTCTAACGATTATCTCATCAGAGCTCTGTCGTTGTGTTTGCTATTTCAATTGCAACTTCTATCTCCTCACTGGCCAGTGTCCTGCCCTTCACATACGTGCACCTCTACTACCTGGACTGTTTCCTTTGCTCAGTTACTGAGCCTTGTTTTGGGTGGGGATAGTATTCCAGCTACCTGGTTCCCAAAAAAGAAGTTAAATTCTTTCCTAAATTATCAGACATGCTTGAAATTTAGTGCAATACATTTTAATATTGATATGTTCTTTTGAATTACATATGTTGAAATGCATTTTGATTGTATATGTGACTTGATGGCATTTTGCAATGAAATTTTAAAGACATTTTAACAGAAAGATATGAAGAGCAATGTTTGCATAAATAAAATAATACACTAAGAATTGAATCATACCACTGTGCTAGCAATCTTAGAAAAATTTTGATCTATAGGTTCATACAGAAAACCTCTACATAAGTCATCTGCTTTCAAACAGGAGAATTTTTTTCATCTTTTAATTTCTTAAAGACAAGGGAGGTTTTAGTCTTGCTTCCTAAGAACATAACATTATATGACCGTGGGTTGTGTATGTGCATATATGTCTGTGTCTGTTCCTCCCTCCCCTCCCTGTAACTTGAACCTGTTGGCTACTTTCAGACAAATTTGAGAAAGGGTCATAGGTCTCAATGGTATTAAGTTCCTGCAAGTTTCGTGATAATAGCTAGCTGAAAGACCCCTTAAGTGCCCCAACTAGCAGAAAGGTTGCAGAGCTATTAGATACCAGTGTATCCACATAATGGAGATTCCTTATAAATTCTGATCTCTGATTATGGTAAATACCATCCAATTTATGATTAGGATTTATCATTTACCATATGAATTGTACAACAAGAGAGGAAATCAGTTTTACTTAGTTCTTGTACTCATAGGAGTAAGTATTTCATTCTGTAGTCAAAACTCCATTGTAGCAGATTGCATTCAGTCTGATGGAGAATTTGCCACTTCAGCATGTCACACAGTGAAGCTGTCCTGACAAGGAAGAACAGAAAATCTTCCAAAAAGTACCCACAATTGGCAACTGGGGAAAGCTACAGGATTTGTCCTTCAATAACTATAAAAGACAAAATAGGCAGAAGCCATGTAGAGTTTGTCAGCAAGTTTAAAGATAAAATGGGGTTTGGTGAAGCTGGGATTAGGGAGAAAGAATTTCCTGCCATTTTACATATGTAGCTTGTTTGGTTGGATAAGGGACTGAATCTAATTATATCTTTCTTCTGAGTGTGAAGAATGATAAAGCAAGATTTTATATTATTTAATTAAAATTGAAATACCTTTCAAAGGACTTTGAAAATAGTACATTGATTTTCAGCTCTTATTATAGGTCACAAGCTAAAGTAAAATGTTGAATTAAAGAAATTGTTTTAATTATGTGTAACAAACTATTTTGACTGGTTTTAGAGTTCAGAGTTGACAACAAAACTATGAGCTTAAAGGAGAAAAAAAAAATTAATTTTAATATTTTGAGGTACATTTATTCTTTCCAACTAGAAAGGTCCAGAATTCTGAACTTCAGGAAGTTTGAAATTTGCTTTCTAAGAAGCATACTAGATTCTTCTACGTTGTTCCTGATAGCTAACAGATAAGATTTGCTGTGCCAAATTCTCTTCTTGTGGGTGTAGACTGTTGGAATTTAGCAAGCAGTATCCTTGACAAGGCACTAGAAGGAACTGAAGTCTCTCACAATTGTATTGTTGAAAAGAGTACGTTTCTGTAAGTAAAGTAAAAGTAAGGATAAGTAAAAACTGTTGAATATATGTAAATGTTAAGACCAGCTCACACCAGTATCTTATACTAAATCGATTAAATCAGTAATATAGCAGAAATACTGGTAAGAAAGGGTAAGCTGTTCCTTAACCTTAAACATCAGGTCCCTCAAGTGCTTCAGGCAAGTTGCTATACCACATTACAAATCTAAACAACATCTGCTGTGAAAGGCAGGACCTCAAGTCTCGGACAGATAGAAATTCACATTTAAACAGTAGTATAATCCTTTGAGACTTCTGTTTCTCTAATAGATCTGTGTTAGAGAAAAAGATACGTGAGACTGAGACCAGGTACTGTCCTAAAACATAGCTGAGTTTATACTTTGATCTTCACTAACACTGGTCTTGTTGCCAAGAATAACTTCTCTCTACTGCATGTCTCCTGTTGCTTTTTCTAATTCTGTGGTTTTAAACTAGAATTTTCATAGAATCATAGAATCGTTAAGGTTGGAAAAGACCCTTAAGATCATCGAGTCCAACCATTAACCCAGCACTGCCAAGTCCACCACTAAACCATGTCCTCAAGCACCACGTCTACCCTTCTTTTAAATACCTCGAGGGATGGAGACTCAACCACTTCCCTGGGCAGCCTGTTCCAATGCCTGACCACCCTTTCGGTGAAGAAGTTTTTCCTAATATCCAACCTAAACCTCCCCTGGTGCAGCTTGAGGCCATTTCCTCTCGTCCTATCGCTTGTTACTAGGGAGAAGAGACTGACCCCCACCTCGCTACAACCTCCTTTCAGGTACCTGTAGAGAGCAATAAGGTCTCCCCTCAGCCTCCTCTTCTCCAGGCTAAACAACCCCAGCTCCCTCAGCCGCTCCTCACCAGACTTGTGCTCTAGACCCTTCACCAGCTTCGTTGCCCTCCTCTGGACACGCTCCAGCACCTCCATGTCCTTCTTGGAGTGAGGGGCCCAAAACTGAACACAGTACTCGAGGTGTGGCCTCACCAGTGCCAAGTATAGGGGCACTATCACCTCCCTGCTCCTGCTGGCCACACTATTCCTGATACAAGCCAGGATGCCATTGGTCTTCTTGGCCACCTGGGCACACTGCTGGCTCACGTTCAGGCGCCTGTCAACCACCACCCCCAGGTCCTTTTCTGTGGGGCAGCTCTCCAGCCACTCCTCCCCCAGCCTGTAGCGTTGCATGGGGTTGTTGTGCCCCAAGTGCAGGACCCGGCACTGAGCCTTGTTGAATCTCATACAGTTGGCCCCGGCCCAACGATCCAGCCTGTCCAGGTCCCTCTGTAGGGCCTTCCTACCCTGCAGCAGATCGACACTTCCACCCAGCTTGGCGTCATCTGCAAACTTACTGAGGGTGCACTCGATCCCCTCATCCAGATCATCAATGAAGATATTGAACAGGACCAGCCCCAACACTGAGCCCTGGGGAACACCACTCATGACCGGCCGCCAACTGGATTTGACTCCATTCCCCACCACTCTCTGGGCTCGGCCGTCCAGCCAGTTTTTAACCCAGCGCAGAGTGCACTTATCCAAGCCGTGAGCAGCCAGCTTCTCCAGGAGAATGCTGTGGGAGACAGTGTCAAAGGCCTTACTGAAGTCCAAGTAGACAACAGCCACAGCCTTCCCCTCATCCACTAAGCGGGTCACCTTGTCACAGAAGAAGACCAGGTTAGTGAAGCAGGACCTGCCTTTCATAAACCCATGCTGGCTGAGCCTGATCCCCCGGTTGTCCCACACGTGCTGCGTAATGGCACTCAAGATTATCTGCTCCATGACCTTCCCCGGCACCGAGGTCAGGCTGACAGGCCTGTAGTTCCCCGGATCCTCCTTCCGACCCTTCTTGTAGAGGCGCGTCACATTTGCTAACTTCCAGTCATCTGGGACTTCCCTGATTGACCAGGACTGCTGATAAATGATGGAGAGTGGCTTGGCAAGCTCCTCTGCCAGCTCCCTCAGTATCCTTGGGTGGATTTTACTACTTAATGTCTTATTCTCTAATGCTGTTGGGCCAGAACATTGTTCTTTATTAACTGGAACCACATGGCTTTAAGCGGATTACCTAGTTATCAGGATGAGATGGTTTTATATAAGCCTGCAAGGCACCTTATGTCATTCAAAAATGACAGATAGAATATTATAAAAAATGCATAGAGCCCCATTAAAAACAAAACCAAACCAAACCCAAAAGACTTGCTAGTTAATCTTTATAGGCCAGATCTCAACAATAGCAATGTGAAGCTCCTGCTCCTGTTTCAGGTTAAAATTCCATACTGAGGTGAGGTTTTCAGTGGAAGAAAATATCTCCACTAGATCAGCACATAATTTTGAAAATAATTGGCAAGCTTTTGGGTAGTGAGCTGAACTTTCAAGGTGTTATAATAATTCTAGCAATTGTGTGTAATAACATTAATGATGTGATCTTTGGAATGAGATTTTTTGATCCAAAGAGCTCAGCACTTGTGTAGTCAACCACATGTTTAAGTAACTTTCTTGTATTTGCATGAATGAACTTAGCTTTATTTACATTTGAATAATCATTACTGGTGGTGTGCTCCATGATTTATGTCACTGTTAAAACGTACATTGGTAGATCAAGCCCCTCTTGTAGAAGAGGAAGGAGAAGATATAAAGAGCTACCTAGTATACAAGAAGCAAGAGGACTCTCATTTTGATGCCAAAGAGGGGACTGTGAGGAATGACACTTCCATAGACCATAAATGCGAACTGTATGAAGTCTGGATTGGGTGTTAAGGAATAAAAAGATGTAGGCAGAAAAATACAAGTGACTGCTTTAAGGAGACAAATGAGATTTTTTCAAGTGACCCAGAAGATGGTCAAGTGATGAAAGAAGCACAGGGATACCACTAGAGTGCATATTAGATGGTTAGTGCATTGATAGCATTGCAGGTATCAAGGCCCATGTGAGGGCAGTCTGGGGGTCAAATGACTGGTACTCCATGAAGGCTGGAAGGAAAATGCTATTTACCGTGAGTAAAGGTTTCAAGGTCAGACCATAAACGTGCCAGTTAGGAAAAGGAAAGAATTTCTGCTTTGATTGTACTTAAATGAAGATTGGCTTAGGCCCAGGAGGAACTACACCTAAGAAAGGAAGAAACAGACTTTTGAGATATGGGAAAGAATGTTTTCACTGAAAAAAATGTGAGCAGAAAAAATGCAGTCCAGCAGGAAAATAAATAAATGGTAGAGCACTGAGCACAAAGCTCATTGTAATGATGGTGAGGACAATTTTAGGGACCGTACAAAGCATCAAACATATGTAGTAAGTAGAAAAAGAAGTATTGTGCAGAGTCAGAAAAACTATGTAAACTGAGTTGATAAAGAATGATCCAAAGGTCCAAAACTAGCTGATAAGTCGAGAAGGACAGAAAAAGAAGCAAGACCTTTGGATTTAGACACAAGCCAATCATTAATTTTTTTAAAGGTCAATGTGAGTAGAGTGACCTTAGCAAAATCAACTGAATCAAATAACAAGCATTTGAGCAGAACTAGCATAAAGTTAGAAGCTTTTTTTTTAATTAAATAGATGACAAAAATGGGTAACTAGGAATTAAGTAGCATCAAGAAAATTCCTTTTTGAAACTAAAAAGAATATCCCTGTATCCTTTTCAATACAAGAATAGTGTTTGAGGCAATTGTGTTACAAATGAGTCCTAACAAACTAAGATGGGAGAGT
Organism: Platalea leucorodia; assembly: GCF_965183815.1. Lineage (NCBI taxonomy): Eukaryota > Metazoa > Chordata > Aves > Pelecaniformes > Threskiornithidae > Platalea > Platalea leucorodia. The sequence continues at coordinate 40,458,845 of NC_138831.1, forward strand.
TATGAAAAGGTTGTGCAGTCATATGAAGCAGGGCAAAGCATGCTTGATATCATACCGACTAAAATAATTAACTTTGCTCTGAGAAGTATGTAAATTCACGAAGAGAGACCTCGCACTGTCCTATTTCTCCTGGGAAGGTGCAGTGTTTACCTGTGCCAAAAAGGCAAACTACTGAATGATTGATTACCCAGTAGAATAAAACTTGCTTACTCATATATCTAAAGCATTTTTAAACTGTAGCTGATTTGCTGTGTTCTAAGACCACAGCTTATGTTACAATATACATTAATACTACTGATGTTTACCTTTTTCCTGCTATAGAGATGAGTTGACTAGCACTACCCACCATCTTGCATATAGAAGTAACGTTAAATATCAGGTCTGTTTGCAGCCACGCCCCACCGTCCTAGCTCTGGGTAATGAAGCACAGCCTGAAGGAGTATTGAACAAGGCTGAAGAAATGCTAGGCACTGCATGGGTGATAAAGGCAGAGCCAAAAATAAGGTTGAAAGAAAGATGCAGATGTTTACAACTTTAAACAGAGTAACTTAGGCAAAACTAATTTTTGCTATGTCTGCTCTTTGCTTTTGTACGGCAAAATCAAATAATTTAAAAGTGAACTTGTATGCAAAATTGAGAAAACATAGAATAATGTATCAGGCTAAGGGGGATATACTAAATATGAGTAGAGCTGGTAGCAAACACATTTCTTGTTGTAGACTGAGGTAGAACTATTTTTGAAGATAATTCCATCGCTTTTATCATGGAGAGATTTTGCAGGGGAAAATAAGTATAGGTCTATGAGGAGCTAACCATTTTAGGTTTTTATTTAAAATGATTTTTCATCATATCACAATATGCATTTTGAGAAGGCAGAATTTGAAATTGTTTGGGATATTCTTGAAACACCCCTTCAGTAATTAAAGCCTTAAAATATTTTTAGGTGAATCACAAAATCTTTAGGTTGTAGTCTAAAAATCTGAATTCCTAACATATGAATTATTGGAATTTTTGGTAAAATTGAATTTCTTTTGTCCACTACAGGTTTAATGAAGAATATGCATATTTGACGACTAAAAATAACCGAGTGATGCACTTCAGTACACTTTTCAGAGAAGAATTTTAAACCTGACTGGAGATCTTCAAAGTTAAATTGCTGCTGAAGAGCCACTTGTGGAAACGAAATCCAGGTCTGTTGAAAGCAGCCGTCAGGCAGCTTTGGGGATTGCCTCATCCAGCTGGGCCTGGGCGGCTCCCGCCGCTCCCCCGGCCCCGGCCCTTCCCGCCGGGGCCCCGCTGCCGCCGTACGCGGGCAGGCGCTGCCGCCCCCGGCGTGCGCTCCGCGCCCCTCCGCGCCCCCGCGGCCAGCGGGCGGGGCCGGGGGCGTGGCGGGCCGCTATAAAGGCGGGGGCCGGGCGGGGGGTGCAGTTGTGCTGCCGGTGGGGGCGGGCGCGGAGCCGTCCTGCCTCGTCCTGCCAGCAGAGATGCTGCGAGTGCGGTGCTTCCGCGGGGGGAGCCGGGGGGCCGAAGCGGCGCATTACATCGGCTCGCGGGTTGGTGCCACGCAGATCCGCCGCCGGGCTCAGAGGGGCTGGGGTTGAGGATGCTCCGTCGGGAGTCGGGGGGGCTCCGGGCGGTGGTGAGCGGGCGCGGGACGGCTGCAGGCTTCTTTGGCTGAGGCTCACCCGTGCATCCTCCCAGTTCAGCGGCACAGAGTTCAGTGACTCTACTCGCCACTGTCAGTGCTGTGCTACTATGTCATTACCCTCCTAAATTGAGTGTATTTTAAAAGGTGAATTGTCCTTTAAGCATCTAGTAGGCTGTGAATAAATTAGAATGGCTGTAACAAACCGTGTGTTTCTGTTAATGCTCCAAATAGTGTACGTTGCTTTGGGATTACAATGTAAGGCACTTGTGGACTGAACCGTTGCTTTTTGCCTTTTGTAAGGGAAACGTAATTTTCATTCTTATTTTTATTTTAAGCTTGGAAGAGTCTTTACAGGATGGGTGCAGCGATCTTTCCAGAGCACCCAGGCAGCTACAGCCTCCCAGAACACCTGTGCTGCTGATGACAAGGCTACTAGCTCTGTGCCTAAGGACTGTCCTGTTTGCTCATACAATGAATGGGACCCACTGGAAGAGGTCATTGTGGGAAGAGCTGAAAATGCTTGTGTCCCCCCTTTTTCTGTGGAGGTTAAGGTAAACAATAAAAAACCAACCTTAAATAGGAAATAATGTGGGTTTTATACATACAATTTGCTTAAGCTTTACAGTGCACAAGGTGTGGTGTTTATTCTTGAGGATTCTTCTTTCAAAGTAGTTGTTTACATCTGTGAAATTTTACAGCGTAGCCATGTTAGCGGGGGATATGCTTTTCCTTCCCACCTTCAGCTGAATTAGCTGTTTTAACAGAAGTCAGTAGTAGAGAGAATCTCTAATATGTACGATCTGCTCTAGTAATATAGCCCTGATGCTGTCAAGTTACACGCTCTGGCAGTTGAGATAGTTGGTAGGACTGATGAAAGTTTAATTGGGCTCAAAACTAAGCAGGGTTACCACTTAAAAAAAAGTATAGTTTTCTAATTGGGCTCAAAACTAAGCAGGGTTACCACTTGGAAAAAAAATATAGTTTTCTCCTTAATAGTCTGAGAAAGATTGAGTTTTATAGCTGTAGACTAGCAGGACCATTCTGTTTAAATGGCTCTTAAATAGCTCACTGGAACTCTCATGTGCTACAGTAAGTATTGCATGGAAATACATACTCCTCTGTTTTTCAGAGTTTTTTGGTGCCTAAAACTACAACAGCAACCTAAATAAATCCACATTTCTTCGTTCTCTGAAATGTGTTTTAGAACAGGAACACTCAAACAATGGGCTCGCTCCAGATTTTTATTGTGTACTTTACCTGGACTTTAAAGTTGCTAAGTATGTGTTGTTACCTGCATCTGTAGGGATGATCTTGAATTGTTCTCTTCCAGTGTCACAGTACAGTACTGCCTGCAAGGCAGCACGTAATCCCTGGCTATCACAGCAACATGAGCTGGCACACTACTTTGCTGAAGAGACCTTAGTAATATTTTAAAGGATATCTTGACAAAGTTGACCAGAAGACCTCAGTTAAAAAAAGAAAGGGAATTCTTCTGATCTGACATCGAAGGAATAGCAAACAAAGATACTGAAAATATGTTTAAAGTGCTGGAAATGGTAGTTTAGAGGAAGTTTGGTATGTACTTGTGAAGAAGACTTCTCTTCTCCCAGCCTGTTTAATGTCTATATATTTTTCTTTAGAATCTGGGCTATGATTCTGGGCAGAACTGTTTGGAGGAGTGTGAATGAATTACCGCAGCTTGGTAGTTCTAATCCCCAGATAGAAAAGTAATCAGTTGACTTACATTGGGACATTTGAGATGATGTCTTGGCCCCAGTGAGTGCAATGAAAACTTTACCACTGACTTCATTATGACTTGTATTTACTCCTTGAAAGCTGAAGCTCATTCCAGCCTCTGGAATCCTGTTTCAGACACTCCAAAGATACTCTAGCAGCTTCAGAAAAAGAAGTGAATGAGGATTGGCATTTCTAATACACAAGTGTACATATGTGCATTTATGTACTTAAAACTGCCATAATGAACGTACAGGAAGAGTAAGGGAAAAAATTTCTAACTTTCTTACGTTGTAACATTAAATGAGGCAAAATTCTGTTCTCAGGTAGTGAGCAACAGCTTGCTTTAATATCAGAGAAGATATTCTTTCAAATGTCTAACTTGAAGTGTCACATGCTATAGAGCTAGCCTGGTTCTAGTGCCTATTAAGCCATAACTAATCAAGTGAGGTCAAAACTTCACTTTCTGTTACATGCAATATCAAAAGCTCAATGAGGAATGTCAAAGTATAGGATTACCTCTGCAATTCAAATACCTACAACTTGGGGTTAAAGCAAGATTTAGCTTTGCTTTATGTAAACTGCCAAGTCTAAAGAATACATTGGCCATAACAGGTAATATAATAGAGCATGCCAGCCGAGATGTGGTTTCCTCTAGTTTTCTCTGCTTTTGTCTTAAATTATGCTGTAAGAAACTGCAACAGTAACTTTACCTGGGGGCGTTGCTGAATAATCCAAACTAATCCAAATCCTACCTTGCCAATACCGAAAGATATTAATAGATTCAATTAGTGTTCATATCTCCACTATGTGGCTGAAAGGTAAGGTGTGTATGTGTGTGTTGCTCCAGTGTAATACGGCAGCCAGAAATCCCTGCCACTGTCCCTGTAAGTAGCAACACTAGGGTTGATGTCTATCACATGCCTTCTGCCAAGTATGAACGAGGGTCATTGGTTATAAAAACGGCAGTTTAAAACTAGAGAATTTGAGTTCTATAAGGAAAAATTGAGGCTTTTGACTTGACATGCTTTAAAAAACACATCTCAAAGTATAACAGTTCTGGTAAATACTTGCTTTGAGATACTTCTAAGTGGTGTTTTAAGATTGTATGTATGTATGTTTACAAAACACTTAAGTGCAGGAAGTATGGCTGCATTCAGCACTCTCTTGTAGTTTGAGACACGGTTTTGGTATACACAAGTCTTTGCTGTGATGTAGGAATGATGTACTTGGCATAAGAAGGAGGAAGGAATGAATTGAATAGGGAGACCTACATATTTGATGAATATTAATGAGCCAACACTTTATTGCATATCCTTTTGGGAGCTTGAAATGGGCTATGTAGGTTATGTAGAGGTAAATACACTATTGGGAAACATGGGAAGTGTTAACTAGGAGGTTAACAACTACATTAATTAGGAAGATGCCCTTTTTTTGAATTAGCACTTTGGTCAAAAATCTCACTGTTCAGATGTATTCTTCTGAAGCAGTTGACACTTAGTCAAACAGTTGAGCTTTATTGCTTTGTACTCTGCAATGTATTTCAGTATATTTTATATAGATCATTATATTATATTATATTTACAGATAATTATATCTTGAGTGAGTAGCTTGTGTGTGTGTGTGTTTACTACTGAGTTAGGCAAAAAGCATTTTGATCTGAACTTTTGTTTTGTTTCAGTGTACTAAGTTTAATAACTGTCATTACTAGCTTTAAGGTACATCTTGAGAGCATTAACATTGATAATGTTGATTATTTTCCACAACAAATGTTTAAAATATATAGCAACTATAGGGGGTAATTCTGTTTCTTAAAGACAATCTTTTCCTTACAGCACACTCTTAAATTTCTTTCTGAAAAGAAAGGGTTTATCTTAAATGCTGCTACAGTTTCTCAGGTACTCTCAGACAGTAGGTTATAAGGTGCATTGAGGAGATTACTTAAAGCTCTCTTTTGTGTTCTGGCCATGGTGCTTTTTGAACAGTCTGAAATGAGTTGTATGTATATGATCAAAGGGGCCTGAAATCTCAACCCTGAATTGGTATGAAATAGATGTCCCAATCATATATCCTTTTCCCAGTTATTCAGAGGTTAGGGAATATGAATGGTGTTATGGTGTTAACCCTTACTCTGTCTTAAGATTATGCCATGATATTAGTGCAACACAAGTGTCATTTCTCAGGTTTGAAAAAGGGCAGTACTAGAGGACACCTGGTGAAGAGGGGAGCTGCACCTCTTAGGAATTAATGATATTCAAATACATTATGAGTGGCTCTGAAAATAACTAGCTTTGCTCCTTAGGACAAATTTGTCTCATTAGCAGAACAGGTTTCTATAGGAATGCTAGGCGCTTCATATGATCTGCATGTGACTTCTGAACAGCTGGCAAGTCTGAGGTGATCAAATTACCCAAGGCCTCACTTAGAGAAAAAGAATAAATTCCTTCAGGAAGGATAGGAAGAAGCTTCAGTACTGGGGGAGCAGGATGGCCACGCTGAGACCTTTGCCTGGGCTCTCTATATAAATGTTAAGGATGTCCAAAAGGTTGAATTTTCTCTTCCATCTTACCTCTCTAGCATGAGGGCAAATATCCAGAAATAGTAGAGAATACAGTGGATAGCTTGGATTGTTCAAGGAGATCAGGCATGCCTTCAGATGAATGGCCTTGCCTGCTCAGGGCTCACTGACAGTACTAGCACAAAATTAACATCATTACATTGTTTTTGTCCAGAACATTGCTTTCTGGAAGGCAGTCGGGACTGCAGTGTGAGGAGATAACCTCCTGTTTGGGAGGGCAGGTTCTCCTGCATCCCATTGCTGTCACTCATGCTGCCTGAATGAGCAGGACTCTGGTAGAAGGAAGGCCTGACCACTTGCTCACCTCTTCCTGACCCCTTCTGCTGTCGTTCCAGAAGGGCTCCTTATGCACTTGTTCCTCTGTCATGTTAGTGTTAGCAGAGACCCATCAAAACTGCTGGTTTCACAGCTTATAAATCTGAATGAAGTACTTTCAAAGATACACTGAACTGAAGCAGCATCATTTGTTTTGATTACGTGTCTGGATTTTCTTAACCATGAGAACTAGGACATTATTTTGAATTAGTTTTTAGTTTGAGAAGACTATCACAGGATTTCAGGAGCAGAGGATTTAGGCCTATAAATGTTGTACTTGTTTTAATCCAACCCTGACAGGTGAATTTAGTATCATCTCTTGCATTTTCTAGACTGCTGCTGTACCTGAAGTATGGCTGCTTCTAGCCAACAAGGCATGTTACCTGTACTTGGGATGGCTTTAGAATTCCTGGTGTCACCACCATGACAGTACCGAAGTGAGGTTTTAACAAGGTGACTACAGATGTATGCATTTTGGAGATGAGCTCAAGGTTGTTTTCATTTAAAAACATGTCTGCTAGCCTTATTAAATAGCAGAGTCTATAGGGTTTGCTGTTTGGTGTGCTTATACAGGTGTAGTGTAATAAGGACCGAGTCTTTCATGGCCACTTGGCAATAGTAGCCCCTAAATACTAACTGAAGTGTAATGTAGTCTCTTGGTTTTCATCTGTAATTTGATAAATAATGAGACTTTCTGTAGGGCTATGGCTAAAGAGGGGAAGAGACTTTTAGAAATATTTATTACATTATTTATAATAGTATTTCCATCAGTAGAAACAAGTGATATAAGCTACTTGAGCCATCTATATCCAAAAATATGAGGAAATTAAATATCCTGAAAATCCTATCTAAAAGTCAAACTAAACTTGCAAATGGGAATGAAATGTGTACTTCTCCAAATTCCAGAATGGCTTTCCCTTTGTTTTTCCTGCTATTCCTCAGCAGACTTTTTTTCTTGGGCATCATGCCACATGTACAGTCTGTCAGCAGTACTGAAGCTATCTGCTAGTTGAATGAGCCTGCTTAGCACATGCAGCTGAAACTTAACTTTGTTACTGTGTGTAAGTATTTGTGAAGACATCAGCCATTCACAACTAGCCTAGCACCTGCACTTACTTAAGTTTAATGACTGGACCCGTGCATATCATAAAACGTCTGAGTGAAACCTTGCCAATGGTGTGTATAAATAGAAGTAGTAAGAAAAAATAAAGACAGCAGAGTGTTACCAGGATAGGGATTCTCAACCAAGAATAATTGAGCATTTATCTGAAGCATTGAAGCTTCTCCCTTCCTTCCCCCCCCCCCCTTTATTTATTTATGATAAGAATCAGCATGACATTAACAATTCTTAGCAACTCTTTAAAATATTGCAGGAATCAAATATAAGGCACACTACGACGTGTTATGGTCATAACACATACAGAGCAATGGGAAGTCAGTGAAAGAAGAACAAGAAACTTTGAACATTAAGAATTGTGTCTTATGCATTTAATTCACTCTACCAAAATAACTGATGCTTATTCTTTGTCACTTACCTGTCCTTTTGTTTTAGGCCAACACATATGAAAAGTATTGGGGATTTTATCAGAAATTTGGAGGCCAGAGCTTCCCCAAAGACCATTTAAAAAAAGCTATTGCTGAAATCGAAGAGATGTGCAATATTTTGAAAAGAGAAGGTGTAATTGTCAAGAGGCCTGATCCAATTGACTGGTCTGTGAAGTACAAAACACCTGATTTTGAGTCTACAGGTAAATGTTATTCCGTTGTTGAAGGCCTTGTCTGTTTAGTTCTTGTCTGAGATATTTTGGATGTCATCTAGTCTACCTTCTTGCTTGGAGCAGTTGCCAGTGCTAGATGAGGTCAGTGATGGCTTTGTGTAGCTATCACTTGGCAAATCTCCAGGGATGGGGATTCTGCCACCTGGTTTGCTGATCTGTTTCAGTGCTGCATGGACTTACTAATGAAAGATGTTTTCCCAACACCTAACCTGAACTTCCCACACCAGCATCTGTTGCCAGATTCCCTTGCTATGTTGTCACTGCCAGAACCAAGAAGGGTTCATCTGTCATGTTTAATGGCCCAGAAAGTAGCTGTAGGCTGTTACTGCTTTGTCCCCTACTTGCCACATGAAATAAGCTGAGGTTCCTCTACTTTTCCTCCCAGGTCATGTGCTGTAAGGCCCCCCTGACTGTCTTGATAAGCCCTTGGTTGGATCCTAGAGTTGGATCCATCTTAAACTATGGAGGCCAAAACTAGAAACAGTTTTCCAGGAGGATCCTCACTAGTGTCAAGGAAATTTTAATGTCTGTCTACCTACTGGCCACATTCCTCCTTGTATAGCACCATGTGGCTTTGGTTATTTGCAGTTAGAGCACACTGGCTCATACTCAGCTTTGCATCAAGTGTAGTCTCCAGGCTCCTTTCATGTCAAATATGTTCTTAAGTTGTTCTAGTGGAATTCAAATTCATTAGGGAACAGATAATGATAATGAAAAGTCTAACGGGACTGCTTCCTGCACTAGTTCTGTGTTCCATCAAATTCCTCTTCTGTGCTATTACTTTTTAAAAGGATGGCATATAAAGAGATGAGGTCTACTTGGAAAACTTGCTACCCATCATCACCTTTTAAAGTCATCTGGGTAATTCATAAGCATTTGTCTAGTTAATTTCCATTAACCAAATTATGAAGTGGAGGCTTGTAGATTGTGGATGGCTTTCATCTAGCTGTGAACTTGTTATGAGTGAGGCTTTGTAGCAAAATGTTGCATGTATTTTGAACAAAAAAATGTCACTCTGAAAACTTACTGAAGAATGTAAGGACCTCAAATTATGTGCTGGTTCCCTGGCCTTTGTAAAGACGCTTTTTGCCAATCTTTTGGACAGAAGTAATAGTAAAAAGGAGGGTGAAAAGCAAATAAGCTGAAAGAGCTGAGAAAAGCATATTTGTCTTGCGGGTTAATGGCCTTTTTCCTTTCAGGTATGTATGCTGCCATGCCGAGAGACATTCTGTTGGTGGTGGGAAATGAAATTATTGAAGCGCCTATGGCTTGGCGTGCTCGGTTCTTTGAGTACAGAGCATATAGACGAATAATCAAAGATTATTTCAACTGTGGTGCTAAGTGGACAACTGCCCCCAAACCCACAATGGCAGATGAACTCTATGATCAGGTATTGTTCTCATTTTGCTTCAGAACTTCAGTTCTGGTTATACAGAATTTTGTTGATAATTTCAACCTGATATCTAGGTTTCATAAAATTGGGGGGTAGAGGCGGGGAAACAAAACAGCTCTGGAAATTTGTGGTTTTTCTAATGTATGCAAATGTTCTGTAGCCTTTCCAGGTGAAACTGAGTGTGTGCAATTAGAGAATAAGAAACAGGAAGTTGTGCCTGTTGAATTCAAGTCTGCTTGGAATTGTTTTGATTACTGGCTGTAACTTAGCATTACTAAAGAGGAAGCAATGCTAGAAAGACATTACAAAGATTACTTTAAAGAATTGAGATTCCCTGAGAATGTCGATATGTCCTGAGTGTATCAGGAAAATCAGAAAGAATATATATTTTGTCACAGAAAAAAAAGCTCATAATCCTTGTTTTGCGTGATGATTAGTATTTTCAAAGTTACATAAAAGAAATAGAGGAGGATCTAAACTGTGACTATTTACCTTCCAAATATTGAAGTTAATATTTTCTTATTTTTTTCTTTTGTAATAATTTTGACTCAGACAATTTTGGTAGCTTCCTATAGGCCCCCAAATACATTAGGGCCTTGGTAAGAGCATCTACAATAAGTGCAGTAAAACTGGATGTGGAATGATTGTAACTTTCTGGGAACAGTGACATCTTATCAATGATGCAAAGAAGTCTTTGTTAAACAAAATTACCTTAGAGTAATCTGTCAGTATTAGAAAACTTCCAGAGCCTGTTCTAAAGCATGCTTACTTATCCAGTAGTTTTTGTTTGTGATATTTTTCCTACCTCATTTGTTCTTAATTGCATTGTTTCATTCTAAAATCTATTTAAATTCCTACCTTCTACCTTGAAGTACTGCTCTACTCTAAAATGTGGAAAAAGTAAGGAATCCACCTTTGTTAGGCAATAGCTTGCATACCAGTATTTCTATCGCTGTGCGGTGATTTGTTGGACTGATAGTTAAACTCCACTGGTAATGAATACTTTTCATCCAGAAGCCAGAATATTGTAGAGACAGTGGCTCTGAAGAGCAATTAACTTCTTGGTGTAACTATTATCTCTTATCTCATCATCTATTCTTGAATGTACTTAAAACCTTTTACTTAAACTTCCACATTTACGCTTTATTTTTTTATTCTAGTAACAAGTAAACCAAACCACCTCCAAAGAATATACTAGCTATCAATATAAACATATTTTTTTCATTTCAAAATACTCTTCCATAGCAAATATTTTGAAAACTTTCCCTTACTATCTCCAGCCTAAAGTTGTTATTCCTTTTTCTATAACTAGGATTATCCAGTCCGCTCTGTTGAAGACAGGCATAAGCTGGCTGCTCAGGGAAAATATGTAACTACTGAATTTGAGCCATGCTTTGATGCTGCTGACTTCATTAGAGCTGGAAGAGATATCTTTGTACAAAGGAGCCAGGTAAACAAAGGTTTCTTCCAACAGTTTTGGTATCTGTCTTCATGATTGATACTGGTTTTTATGTCTCCTTGAATTTCTGGACAGCATTAAATAATAGTGTTGACAAAAGAAGTTGCTATTTGTAGAATGTCTCATATACAGGATGAGACTGTCTTACAGCTAAGAGATTAGCTAAAGGCACAAACTTCTATTATTTTGTCTTTAATATTTATTTAAATAAAACCTTAGATAAACTAAGCTTGGATGCAGTTTATATTCTAGCCTAGTGAAACTTACTTTGTCCTGTTTCCAGGTTACAAATTACATGGGCATTGAATGGATGAGACGACATCTTGCACCAGACTATAGAGTGCATGTAATATCCTTTAAGGATCCTAACCCTATGCACATTGATGCAACTTTTAATATCATTGGACCTTATCTTGTGCTCTCTAACCCAGACCGTCCCTGCCATCAGGTAAGAGTGTAGCAGAGGGGAAAGTGTTCTGTGTTTAAAAATGACTCAGCTGGTCTAGGTCCCTGCTGGATAATTGCTAATCCACAAGTTTATTTTGTATACACTTTAATATTAAATTATTTAATTTAAATAGCACTCAAACAGCTGTTCAGGAACTTGTAGATGTATTTGCATCTGGACTCTAGAACTTTCTCAGCAGTACAATGACCATTGTTCTCCCCCAGTTTTCTGCTACTGCTCTTTGTGCTTTCTTTCACCTGAAGCTAGGTGGATGTGTTGTGTGTTTCTTCCTATCTACATTGTTTAAATGTGGTGGAAGTGATCTATTTTGTAATAATGTAGTAACAAAGCAAGTACATAGGATATACTGCTTCTCTGAACACTTCCACTACTTAAGATATTAATTGTATCCAAGGAGAAATTGAGGGTTTTCTGCTGTTCAGATGAGTAATCCCCCTTTTTATTCTTATTTTGGAAGCCTCTCCTTTGATATCGTTAACTGTACCAATAGCAGGAGGCTGGTAATTGCTCAAGCATTCAGCTGTGAATAGCTGAGCGAGAAATACTCTTTGAAGAGTAGGAGAGAGGAGAGACATGGTTCAGTATGTAGAACCTAGTACTTCACTCTTGGAAAAAGCTAATATTGCTAAACAGTGCAATCAGATCAGAAAGCCCTCCAGAGTAAGAGCTCATCTCTGTTACAGGCATATTACCTGTACTGTCAGTGCTTGAGGACTTTTGTGAGGATCCCCATGATTTTGGGAGCTGTACAACCACATGGGAATAGCTGAGCCAATACTTAATCAGTGGGATAGAGCTGTGTGCAGTGGAGACGATGGAACCATGTACACAGCATAGCTCTTAGGAGTAATATTAGTCTCCTCGCAGCAAGTGTCTTCAGTGCAAATGGTCCCATTGAATTACTGCCTCTTGTAATATCTGTTATGAGAATATATTTTTAAAAACAATCGTAGTTTTTTCCTCCCCTTTTCCCTTCCCCTGTTTTTCATAATCTTACTTGCAAGAGGAGGGTCTTGGTCTCCGTGTGTTAAACCCATGTGCTGGGACTTTTTTCATGGAAAAATGCTGTCTGCGTAGATAGATAGAAAAGATAAATGCAGCTTTCTTTCACAAAAACTGATTTGGCAGTTCTGGATGACCAGGAAATGGGGGGGAGGTGCGGGTGAAAGGGGGGGTTCTTTAAAATCCTAGCAGGCCAGGCTGGTTATTGGGTTTTCAGAATCGGAGCTCCACCTCGTGGTAACACTTGAATAAAGAGCTCATCCAAGTATTCAGACAGTGAAGTTGAAAAGTCAATTCTCCTTAGCCAAATTATCCTCCTCTTATTTTTCACTTAATTGTGTAATTCTTAGAGACACAAATTATTCCCTAGGATGCCTTTATTTTGTTCCTTTTGTTAAATAAACTGCATATTAAGTTTCTTATGAAGCATGATGCAAACGTAATTTTATGGGGTATTTTTGGTGGTTTTGTTTCTATAAATGGCAGTGTAATTCATATCAATGGCTTTTACAGTCATATGGGAAGAAATAATACCAAAAATAAAGAATTTAATACTTTTGTGCTGTTACTAATATCTTTACTTCACAGGCTCTAAACTGGATGTGTTACCTTTTGTCTTTAACATATCTTAGTATACCTAGCATATATAAAAACAGTAGAAACAAATGCTAGTGGTATGCAAAGTTTGAAAAGGCTTTAAAAAAAAATGCTTGTATAAAAACTGGGTTTGTAGATGGAACTTGAATGAGGGCAAGGGTAGTGAAGGGAGGGAAGGGGATGTCATGTATATTGAAGTAGCCTGAGAAAACATGGCATAGGTTGGAGGACATACTACTTTAAGAACCCTGTTTAGAATCTAATTAAATGTCTCTTTCAGATTGAGCTCTTCAAGAAAGCAGGCTGGACCGTGATTCGCCCCCCAGTGCCACTCATCCCAGATGGTATATTCACTCTTTCTTTTCTAAGAATTCCAAGAGTATTCTTAAGAGTATTAATATGGGGCAACATTGGTACAGTAGAAGGTTCAATCTCATGTGTTTAGATCACCCACTGTGGATGTCTTCTAAATGGCTCTCCATGAATGTCCTCATGCTGGATGAGAAACGTGTGATGGTGGATGCCAATGAGACATCAATTCAGAAGATGTTTGAAAATCTGGGTATGTCCTAACATATTTCAACATATACTTAAAACAAAATGATCTTGATACCAGCTATACACATCAGGATGAATGGAGGTTTCACTTAAAGTAGTCAAAGCAGCCAGCACTAGAAAAGGTACTCAAACAATTGGATTAGCAAGTAAGAATCATTCAGTGATTTCTCTCCTGAATACTTTGGTCATGTGAATATGGGCTTCTTGCATCTTGTGCCCCCTAAAGCCTGCAGCAAATAAAGGTATGACTAGCAATTAAAGTTATGGCTAGCATGCTTTTGAATGAGCTTTTTTAACGTAAAACTGTTCAGTTTGAAAGTCAGTCTGTCTTGGAGAGGTTGAGTGCGCATGTTGCTGAGTCATATAGAGCTGGCTATCCCTCATTGCCAAAATGCTTTCAAATTTTTCTAGTTTCAAACTCACTGTACTTTAAACTGTCAAATTAAGATCACTTAACCCAGGTATTTCTGCTCATTTATGGAGAATCTCAGTCCTGTGAGATGTAACCTTGTGATAGGGTGGAATTCCTTTAGATATGCAGTGGCAGGAGAACTGTAACTCAATATAAAATCTGAAATTCTTACTATGCACAGCTAACTCCAAAGAGAAATAATATAGACTTAAAAATCTGAGTGCATGCAGTTAATCCAACTGCTTCCGTCACGCTGGGAGGGAAGGATTTGGGTAGATCTACTTGTGGCTCATAGTTGCTTAGTAGGAGGGTAGCCAGATTGCTTGGTGGTACAGCCAGCTGACTATTGCTGCAGGATAAGTACATGGTGATACCAAAGTTGACAGGGTAGGAAGACGACTTGCGGGTAGATGAGAAGTCAAGGGAAGTGAGGGATCATTGTATTGTAGAGTAAAAGATAATACTTCCCAATAGCAAAAGACTCCTTTAAAGGGAGAAAAATGATGGGAAGGAGAGAATGATCCAAAGGTGGAAGATAGCAACTGTGAACCTAGAAGAAGGGTTGATGCCATGCATGTGAGTGCACTTATTGAAGCTTCCCTCAAATCTGAGACAAACTGCAGGTGAGAACCATGCAACATAATGCTTTAATCTGCTTTTAAAGACTGGCTATACAACCTTTAGTGAATCACTTAGCTTTTCAATCTTAGGTTGTTTTAATTCTCTGCATGACCAAGGAGCTGAGGATTTATAAATGCGTGAAAGTACTTAAAAAATTAGGCTATTAATGCTAATCATGACATATCTTTCACACTTGAACTTCACAGTCTGTGTGAGTTCTAAACAAACTCCTGCAGTCAGTAAGTTCCTAGGACTGAGATGGGTCTACTGGGAAAAAAACTATTGCTGACCTAGATGATAGATTCTACTGAGCTGCTCCTGAGCTCCTGAAAGTACTAAGAAGCAAAAAGGCCAACTTCATAACAGAAAAGTCTTCTGATCCTAGTCTATCTGTCAAGACTTTGTATAAGCCAAGCCACAGCTGAAAAGAAGTGGAAGCTTAACCTAGGTATTAAGTGTAACAGCCTCTTTCCCCTTTTGGAGAAAGAGGGACTCAGAGCTCTGTACTTTGAATGCTTCTTTTCTTGAAAGGCACTTGAAAGAGCACATTTAGTGTCTGAACCATAAGTGCTCACACAGATTTATGTAAATGTGCCCTGGTCATATATTGTAGCAGAATTTCAGCTAATTCTTCATATACCGCAAAAACTGAATTTTTCTTTTTATGACTGGCACATCATAACACATCAAACACCATCTGTGCTCCAGGCACTGTATATTCCTGAGGGTATCACTGGAATAAACAAGCCAGCTATGTTCCTAGCTTGTTCTCTGCCTAGACTTTGGGAAAAGAAATTCTTACCAAATGAGTAGGAAATACTTTCCGTACTTGCATCTAGCCATATGACCTGATTATCTAATGTTCTGATCAAAGCTTACCACATGATTTTGAGATTTTAATTTTAAAGTATGCAATGTATGTTTCTTGCAGGCATTTCTACAATTAAAGTGAATATTCGCCATGCCAATTCACTGGGAGGTGGTTTCCATTGCTGGACATGTGATATCCGCCGCCGTGGTACCCTGCAATCTTATTTTGATTAGTTATGAGCCAGATAGGCAGCAATGGTTCAGCTTCTAAACTAAGCATAGGAAATTAACAAATTAATTTCACTTTTGTTAAAACGACTGCATGAGCTCTAGTGCTTGATCAGTGCTGTCCTTACAGTGGTCTGGTAAATGATTTATTCTTACATACTCCTCGCTTTCAGCAGTATAATTGAAACTACTTCCATCAGCAAAACAGGTTTTCTGGCTGGCTTTTTGAAAGACATTCTTCATCTATGAAGCCATTTCACATTGGCTTTGAATGTAAAAACTTGACAAGCTAGCTAAAGGGTCTTGCTAGAATAGCTTGGCCACTAATATTGGACATCTACCTCTGTCTAGTTACTCTATCAAATAGGCAGCTTGAAATGTTAAACTTGAGTAAACTTTTCTTACTCCTTTTAATCAGTCTATTGTTCTAATATATTTGTGTTTAATGAAGTTAAAGTAGATGCAACTGTACAGATCTCTTATGGAACCAAGTAATTTTATAATGTTTTTCATGTTGAGCCATACAGATATTTACAGAGAATTTCCAGTATGATCTAGCTTTTAAAACATGTTCACTTACTTCCTATGTCCTTCTACATTTTCTGATGCATTTGTCATGCATCTGAATACTTTTTTATATTGCTTTTTGTATTGCTGAAATTGGGTTTTATTTAACTTTGAAGTGTACAAATGATAGCTAATATTCTGCTAGTACAGGTTTCACCCTGAATTGTTTACATAACTTTAAAAAAAAAAAAAAAGCACAAAACAAAAAACCCCCACTAACAACCCCCCTCTAATCCTAAACCTCTGACATCTTACAACCCCTTCTTCCTCCAGCTGTAGCAGATACAGAAAGATGTATCAAACATGCCAGATGCTGTGAAGGAATCTGACTATTGATTACTGAATATGTACTTTTTATGCTAATAAAGTTTTTTGCATTCTCAATTTGTTGCCCTTCTGAAAATGAGTAAGCATGCAATGTCTGGATGGGTACATGTTTTTAGAATACAGATGGAAATACAAAATACACACGGATTTTTTTTTTTTTCTGTAAAACTTGTAACATCTTAGGCACTTGTATAATGCAGGAAACCCTTGTATGATATTGTTCATACAGTATGTTGCTGCTTCTGTTTTGCACAGAAGTATGATTGGTGGGGGAAAGTAACACTAATAGATGTTCCTTACCAGCATGTGGAGGGATCTACTCCATCAGACAATGCAGTGCACCTTGACAGAAAAGGTCTTGCAAAATCAGATGTCAGGCGTAACATGCTCACATATAAACTACCATCACACTAGTATTTTACTATTAGACTGTATTTTACCCAGAGTTGGGTGGGACTAAACAGGTTATACGTCAACAATCTAGAATGCTTTAAGATACGCTAGACTGGAAGAGCTAATGAGATAGCTGCCACCACTTGACCAGGTAGAGATTGTCCCTCTTTTCCCTTTAGAATCAAGGCTCTTTAGACAATGGAAACTAATCTGAGTCTTCCTTAACCAAGCTTTTCTTTCCAATATTGACAATGGAGCTGACAGCTGGGTAGAGGAGCGTGCACAGCAGCTCATCTTTCCCATTGTTCTGCATGCTGTAGTGCTGAAATGATGTCTGTGTGTTTGTGCTTGGCATAAGTAATCACAAAGTACAGCTGAAACCATTACAAACTCTGGCCAAGTGTAGATTAGTAGCAGGATGTGTGGACCCCTGATACCTCCAGGATTAAGGAGACTTTATCATGTTATACATGACCCCTACTTGACAGGGCAGTGGTGCTTTAAATGAACATTACAAATGCTCTGACTTCATCTCAGTGTACTCTTCTGAAGCACTTGGGGTATAAGACCATCACAATTTCTTTTTTTCCTCCCTAAATGAGCATGATTGACCCCCAGCAATGAAAGCCCTGCATGTGTCATGACCTTAAGGTTCCCTTTCTCTGGAAAACATGCTGCTGTCTGCTCTGATGTGATCAGTTGTTTCTTGTTGTTCAGAGCAATAGGAAAGGAGGGATTGGTGGGGATGTCTGCCTGTTTGTTCTGATAATGAAGGTGTAATTCCTTCAAAAATAGTATAGACTGGAGATTTTGACATCACAGGGAAACACTCAAGATACATTTAGCTTCAGCATTGGACTAATATCTTAAAGTTAGTTCCCAATAAATGCTTTAACTCCAAAGTTTTTTGGTTACCACCATTTGTATGCTATTCTGATTTGTAGTGTTGAATTAAGGCTTGGGTATCCCCAATGGTGGACATGATTGAACCTTGGGTAGTTGTTTATACCCATCTGGGTGAAGTGCAAGAACCAAATGGCAAAAAAATCCAACAAGGGCTGTAATTCACCCTTTGTGTCAAATTCATTTTTTTCAGTTTGAGGGGAAAAATGATAGAATTCTTTTACAGCCTTTTCTGTTTTGTATGGATTCTCGCACCTCTGTGATTCTCAGGCTCTGTTGCTTGTGGGCTGTTTCTTTTTAGGCATGTGATGCACTTCCATGGAACCATGTACTCTTTGAACCTACTCAACACTTACATGTTTTCCTACGGTTTTAAAGAAAGTGTAGTAATTATTACTTTGATGACAAATGCATAAGCTCTAATGCTGGCACAAAGCTGTCTTTACAGCAGGCTTGTCTTGCTGATTTTTTTCCTTCAGTTCAGATTTTTTTTTCTTCAGTTCATTTTAGGAAGCTGAAATAACCAACCCAACCAAACAAAAGTACTGACTAGGAAGTTTAGGCTTCTAGTTTAACAGGAAAGAAATGGTTTTACTATGCTTTCCTATTTAGACCATGACAAAAAATGGATTTCAAAGTTTCTAATGTCATAGTTTAGCTTTAGCCTTCTTACTTGTAATACTTATTTGAAGAGCAGCTTCAAGAATTAATATCACTTTTCTTTTGTAACCAGGAATTTTGTTGTTTTACTTAGGTGAAGTTAATACACAGATGAGCTGGAATTGCTCCCTTTCTGTACCCATTTATGCAAACTGAATTGTGTCTAAAAATGTCTAGGTATAGAACCATAGAATCATTTAGGTGGGAAAAGACCTTTAAGATCATCAAGTCCAACCATTAACCTATCACTGCCAAGTCCACCACTAAACCATGTCCTCAAGCACCACGTCTACCCTTCTTTTAAATACCTCCAGGGATGGAGACTCAACCACTTCCCTGGGCAGCCTGTGCCAGTGCCTGACTACCCTTTCGGTGGAGAAGTTTTTCCTAATATCCAACCTAAACTTCCCCTGGCGCAGCTTGAGGCCGTTTCCTCTCATCCTATCGCTTGTTACTAGGGAGAAGAGACCGACCCCCACCTCGCTACAGCCTCCTTTCAGGTAGTTGTAGAGAGCAATAAGGTCTCCCCTCAGCCTCCTCTTCTCCAGACTAAACAACCCCAGCTCCCTCAGCCGTTCCTCACCAGACTTGTGCTCTAGACCCTTCACCAGCTTCGTTGCCCTTCTCTGGACATGCTCCAGCACCTCCATGTCCTTCTTGGAGTGAGGGGCCCACAACTGAGCGCAGTACTTGAGGTGTGGCCCCACCAGTGCTGAGTACAGGGGATGAGCACTTCCCTATAGTCTCAAAGCTTCAGAATTTTTCTTTTCCATTCATAAAAGACATTCCATTTAGAAAAGGGTATTATTCAGCACCAAATTTAGGTGCCAAAACTCTGACTTCATAAACATTTCAGCCTCTTGCCAGTGTTTTTGCTTATCCCTTATCAAATGCTCTTTTTTTACCTTAAACTGCACACACAGTACCAAGTCTTTCAGCCTGGAAACCACCAGTATGCTTCTGAAGTTGGTTTTTTTTGTTTGGTAATACAAGTTCTTTTACCTAATCCTTGGAGGTTTCAGCTGGTTTGGGAATAGACTTGTCTCTTAAGTCATCTTTCCTTCAACAAGGCAGGCAGGGGAGTTGTTCCCTGTGAGCAGAAGCTTTCTGTTCCGTTTCAGTAGTAGTGTCAGAATACAGAGTGGAGAGACACACTAGCAGAAATGCACGGACACGAGGAAGCATTACTACCATTGTTTCGGGACAGAGGATCTGGTGGTTGGAATATTTTTGAGACCTTCTCAGACCTGACTCCTTCACTGGCCTTAAATTGGTCAGTTGGCCAGTCTGTTTCCACCTAAGTTAAAAGGGGACCACCCTTAGGTACTCCATGAGGCACAGCGACGGTTAAACAATAAATGCCTGGAAACTGTCCCAGTCTACAAAAGTCCTGAAGACTATCGGGGAACCCTGTGGGATCCTGTGTAAGTCTCCTGCAGCACAAGACCAGCAAGGACAAAGTTTGTATCTCTCCCGGAGCTGCAGTATTTTCCCACCAGTGCAGGGAGTATGAGAATTTATTCACAGGTATGTTTACAAATGTCCCTGGGGTGGATATGCATGTCTGTATTACCAAATGTAACATTACGTGTCTCACAATTTTTTCTGTCCTATCAGTTTTATTTAGAGATATGATTGTGCTGCTATAGGAGAGAACTTATGGTGTGGACGATGCAATGATGAAAAAAGTTCAAAGGTAAATTTTAAAGCTCTAGTGGGCTTTCTTTATAGTGGAAGAACTTGAAAAATGCTGATGAGAAGCAACATTTTCCCCAGTAACCCATTCAAGAGGGAGTGATGCAGAGATAGCAAAACCTTCAGAGGAATGATGAAGGGAACATGATATATAATATAGTTATGGTGGATGCCACCACATAATACTGATACATATAATCTTCCGAGTTATTTTTATTCTTGCAGAGAGGGAGGTCAGCCTGTGCCACAGTTGGTTTTGGTTAGACAAGACCCTGGAAATAGGAATCTACAGTGAGAAACAGAAGGGCTTGGTTTTTGCTTTGATATCTAATTACAAGCAAATTTTTAAGGCCAAATTACATGTGGGCAACAGGATACGATTGGCTGGAGGAAGCAGGCATGATGGTGTTTGACCACTTCTGTTCCAGGCTGCAGTTTATACGTAAATAAAGCAAATTAAATGCAGGCTGGACTTGAATTCTCCATAATCTGTTTTTCACTTACTGAGAAAGCCTTAAATACTTGCTATTGCTTGGCAGAAGGTCAGCTTCAGCTTTCAAAATAGACAGCACCATCAAAAGAAGCAGCAGAAACACAGACTTGACTGGGAGGCCTAAAACACTGCATCAGTTAGAGGCGTAAGGATAAGGAAAGGTGATAAATCAGTTGCCTAATCTACTGAGAGTTTTTCAGGGCGGGCTCAGCTCAGCTGCAGGGAATTAGCTAACCACTCCCTGGGCAGGGGCCCTGGGCAGCGAAGATTTTCCTTCCATTTTGTTTCTGAAACTTGGCTGCAGTAAGCTCACTGGTTATGAGAAGCCATGTGTATTTGCATAGATGCCTGTAATAAAGATTCTTCATGTCTGTTTTTAACTCTTTAATAACTTTTAAAATAACTTTTTTAATAACTCTTTAACTTCTTAATTCTTGAAGTCTCAGCACCGTACCAGAGAGGATGTGGAAAGAAGGTAAAGTCTTTGAGGCAGGGATAGCCTCCTGCTGTGCATCTGTAGTTCATGGCGGGGAAGGCTAAGTGCTGCTATGATACAACGTGGGGGAAGGAGGTGGGGTTTTTTGCCCTACTTAGTGGGCAGAAGAGAAAGAATGGTTCTCTCCAGTCAGTTGCTTGAGGCTGTGTCTGTGCCAGCAGAAAATGGTTGTTTCTTGTTTTGGTATCTCCTGGATGTTTCTGCTGTCTAGCTTAAAACACTCTCTCTTGGTTCTATTTTTTGGGATCCATATGATTAATAACCCAAACTGCAATTTGGTGAACAGTTCTGCAACTGCTATGTCAATGCTTAAGAAGGGTAGGCTGATGTCTACATGACAGCATATTAGTCTTGGCTTTTAGATCAAAAATTAGGCCCACTGGGGAAAATATTTTTTTCTCTGGTTTTATGCAGTGCTAGTAGAAATTAGATTGTTGGATTCACAGACATTTCTGCTAGTCAAAGGTGTTGCTAGAGTTGAATTCCCTGTTCCAGCCTCTCAGACTGGCCGAGGCTCTTTACTCCTGCTAGGGAGAGAACCCAGTGTGTTCAGCTGAGCTGAAACTGTCAGGATGCCCCTCAGCCTCGGGCATTTATCACTTCCCAAGAGGGGCTGCTTCTGCTCCCTTCTGCTAGAGCATTCTCTCAGAGCTTAATTAAGCAGGCAGGAAATAGCTTTATGATAATGAATGATGTCCCGAGCTAGTGGTTCATTGTTAGTTTATAGCAAATTCTCACGATTTGTGAGTTAATGAAGTCAGATGTGTGAATGAGAAACAGAAACTTCCAAACAGTTTCTTGCTGCCATGTTATTTTCATAAGCTTGGTAGTGTGATGCACTGGGCAGCCCCACAAAAAATAGACTAGCAATCCAATGGATGCTCTGACAGTTTACACCATCTCCCTGCTCCCTCTATGTCTTGCAGGACAAGAATGAGGGGGAAGCTATTTGGCTGAGACCCAGACAGGATAACATGAAGGTGATTCCAGCTAGCAGGGGTAAGCAGGAGAAGGAACTGGCAGAGACTAAGGTAACTCCCTCAGGT
This sequence comes from Platalea leucorodia, assembly GCF_965183815.1. Taxonomy (NCBI): domain Eukaryota; kingdom Metazoa; phylum Chordata; class Aves; order Pelecaniformes; family Threskiornithidae; genus Platalea; species Platalea leucorodia. Next base: position 40,481,027 of record NC_138831.1, read on the forward strand.
AGGTTGATCTATCTGTTATCTACGTGGATGATAGTTTAGGGACCTGATAGACTTAACTGTGCTTCTGTGTTCCCATGTGGAAAAAGGTGTAGAAATACTATTTTGTGTTTCTGTGTTGGCATCTTATTGGTGTTGTTTCCTGATGTGTAATATGCCTGTCCTACTGCCTTAGAGCAGAGCTACGGTGAAGTAGGAATTTTTTTTTTTTTTTTTTTTTTTAAGTTCCAATGCTTACCTTTAGGGAGATTTTGGATCTTTGCCTCATCTGGTTGGGGTGCCAGATGCTAAAGTGACAAACCCAGTGTGACTATAACTGTGGCCTTGCCACATTTGTGGCACTTGGAGAAAGGCAGATTCTGAGAACTGCGTGTGCGGCACTCAGAATTATTAGAGCCAAATAATAAAAGGTAGGTCTGTAGTTAAGGATAGAGAGAAGCACCTTATGGGACTTACATGCACCCACATCTTAGACAGCATGGCAGAAACAGTGTAATGGACACGGCAATCTCTTGCCCTACACTTGCTACAGCTCTGACCATAAGATCCAGTTTGCTCTGAGCATGGCTGGGCTCAGGTGCAGACATTTCACCATCGCCTGGTACTTCTCTCTGTCTGATTTAGTAGGATCTCACATTTGTGCTTCCCAGGCACAAAGGATAACACATAGCAGCGCGAGGAGATGAAGGCCAAGTTGTTAATGGCTGTGGCTGGGTGTGGCTGCGTGCCGCACTGGAGGCAACACTAATTCCTCCCCGGCTTTCCCTGCAGCTGCAGGGATTGAGGGGGGGAAAGGGTGGGCATTGTGGCTTGGCTGCCCTGCAGCTACTCCAGGACTTCAGGAAAGCAGTAAGTGGTTTTTTAAAGTCATACCTAACCTTCCCCTTCTAAAGTATGGTATCTCACCCACTGTGTTTTAAATACTCAATCTTGCCTCCATCTTTTTATTTTACGTACATCGCTGCGGCAGATGAATTTTTAGCTGGTTTATGGACCTGGACTTATGCACCTATTTTGTTGTGACTGACAGTAGTTACTTTTGGTGTTGCATCTCTACATTATTTGAAATCTGTGGGAGCAGGCTCGTTTCTATTCCACTGAACAATCAAAAAATAATCTCTGCCTTTGCACTGCTCTTTACTCCCATCATGTTGGAGATATTGTGCTGTGCTGTAGGTGCTGTTAACACAGCACAAGGATCCTAAGTAACTGCAGCTCTTTATTCAAGCATTTGTTAGTACTGATGGATTTGTTTCCTTAGTCATCTGTGTCTCATTTTGTTTGCAACATGGTGTTGATATTCTGCCCTTATTGTGAGCTCTGTGTCAATGAAACCTTCATTGAGGCATGTACCCTAAAAAGAGCTCATTAGATAACCTTTAGCACTGCCTGTGTGAGGCCCTCGAAGGCCAGGCAAGCATTTACAGAGTAAACCCCCGTGCATTAAGGGAGGTGTAGAAAAGGGAATGCCTCGTTGAAACCCCTTCCCAAAACCACAGCCCTGCAATGAGTCTGGACACCTATTTGGCAGTTTGCACAGACTAACCCACTCGTCAGTCCACGGTGGCTTCCACCCGCGCCAGGGCCTGGCCCCCTTCAGCCTGTGGGATGTGATGAGCGCAGGGCTCTCAGCAGTCAGGGCCCCGTATGCCAGATTTTGGCCAGCGGGGAGACCTCAGGGACCGTCCGCTCTAGAACAAGTGAAGCTGCCATCCTGATACCAAATACCGAATTTTGTCTAGGAAGTGCTGGCAAATTCCAATGATGGCAGCACTAGAGGGTGCTGCTGTGATGTCAGAAACTTCCCTGCAGTCTACCCTAAGGGATGTTTTAGAACAATTTTTGTTTATTCATCTTGTTCCTGTTGATGTTTTGATCAAAGACAGCGCAAACACCTCAAAATGCTTTTCACCTGTAGGTATCATTTGTTTGATCATACATAAAGTACTGTTTCTCAGCATCAAAAAGTACATATTTATATATGTAAAAGCAATTGCTGTGGAGTGCAAGGACACAGTCGGACACTTCCTTAAGGCCAGTTGTATTGTTTAGGCTTGCATAGGGTGTCAGAAAGGACATTGGGGCCAAATGAGGATTGATCTCTGCCTTTGGAAATCTTCCTCACATGGGCTGAGTGCCACAAAAATGTATTGACGTAGCCATTAATTTTAAAACTATGGCCCAGAAGTCGTTCATTTATGGGGTCATTCCTCATTCTTTTAGATCACTCATTGGGGTTCAGTTATGCCTCCCTCTCTACAGGAAATAAAGACCAAATGTTGGTATTTTATTGAGCTGCGATACAGGTGAGATTTCTGTGGGTGATGTGGTTTATCTCAGCAGTTCCTGTTCCCTCAGATTACTGTTCAGAGTATTTCCTTCTGTTAATGAAAATGTACTGCTTGCTCTTAGAAATATAAAATGTATTTGGAAGAACCGGGAGTTAAGATGAACTGGAAGTTATTCACATTACCCTTAAGGAATTCCAAGCCATTAGGACAAAATACAATTTACGTTTCTACAGAAGCAGCAATTGCCTGTGAATCGCACATTATTTCTTCTGCAAATTGAAGTCTCCTCTTGGTAGTACATCAGTGATGCACTCTTGAACAGCAAATTTCAGTTCAAACCCAATCTATCCTCTTTACTCCTTTCTCTATATTACTTCTGAGTCAGCAAGGCACTGAAATAACTGTATTAGGTGACCTGCTTGATGTTTACAGGGATGTCGCGTAGAGTTTGGGCCTAGCTAGCTGTAATACTGAACTCTTCAAGGGAGCTACAGTTCAGTGACCCGGGCTCTGTTACACAGCTCATGTAAAAATTATACCAGAACTGTTAGTGTTTTCTGCAGTTGACTAGTGAGCAATATGATTGCCACTGAGTGTGGGGCATCCATGTAGAACAGGAAGTAATAACACTAATTTTTTTTTATTGTTAAAAGTACCATTACTTAACACTTTATGATGTCAGTGTTTATCTAATACTTAATATATAAAAGTATTTGGTTTACTACAGGCTTTTCCTCTCATGGGGAAAAAATGGTCATTGAATCCCTCAATATGGTAGTGGCAACAGTGACTTTTTCTGGGTGTGTGGGCTTGCTGTTCCCAAGAGTTTTGAAGACTGAGGAACTGTATATATCCCGCCCTTCCTTTCTGGGCAAAAAAATCTGAAGCAAATTTCTTTGGTCTTGTGGTGGGCTGGACTTCTCTTGGGATGGCTGACATCAGGAGCTGGCATCTCACGTTGCAAGGTGTTTGTGGTGCCTTAGGGAGTTCCTGAAAAGAAGGGTGAAATGGGGGTGGCTGTCTGGATTTGAAGCAAGGCAAGGAGAAACCTCATTCTTCTGCAAAGCAAAGGCCTGCTAAAAGAGCCTCCTGCAGCACCTTCTTCAATATACCTGCCGTGGCTTTGTTTTGAAGGGATAGGTCTCTCCAGCTCCTGCCCCCCAACCCTATTTACAAAGCCCCATTCCCTGGGAGAACTCAAGGGTTGTCAGAAGGATGGTAAATATAGTCATGAAAGGAGAAAAGAAGGAGTTGCAAAGACTGAGCTACTTGGCCTTGGTGAAAGGGGAAATCAGACAAGACGTGGAGATAAATAATCTATGTCTTCTATGTGTGTGGCTTGTACTTTAACCACACTGCCATTCTCTTTTCTATATATCTGGTAATGTGTGGTAAATGGGACACTGGCCAAGGAGAGGCAGGGAAGAGGATTGCAGTGGTTGTCCTTATCAATTGTTAGGCAATGATTTCACAATTGTAGCTCATTTTCTTCATTGTGAAGCTAAGAGACGGGCTGTACTGCACCACTGCTGTCTGCAAACACCAGCATGTTCAGATCCTGCCCCCGCTTTTGCTAAAAGATAAGCACAGTATGATGCAAAATGAGATTTCTTTCCTAAACAAGAAGGGATTTATAATGGCCAAACACTCAAGGTATGCCTAGCAAATACCAAAACCTAAACCCTTTGCAATGGTCTTCAAGATGCAGTCATTTCTGTGATAACTTGGCCCCTGAGTTCAGCTCACAAACCTTTTCTAACTGGAACAAACAGGTTTATTTCACTATACCAAGAGTCCATGTTTTCTCACAGCAGCCCTGATCCCTGCCTTGCAGCTTATCTCAGGAAGGAAAAAGATTTAAACCTTCGTTTAGTGTTGACTAATATCTTTAAAGTTACGGTGGGCTGTTGATTAACCTGTTCTGACACGTTTGCTTGTGGCAGCGGCTGGTTACTGACAGGCCAGGGCAGCCTCCATAACGGGCAGCCTTATCAGGGCTCGGGTCAAAGGCCTGTAGGACCTGAGGTCTGAGTCTTATGCTTGCACCCACCGTGTGTTCGGCTGAACACCCAGCTCGGTGAGGTATGAACAGTGTCGGGGTGTCACTAACGGCTTGGCAGTGCCAGCTTTGGGGCAGCTTGGGATAAACCTGCCCGAGCCTGACGTCAGATGTACCACCTCTGTAGCACTGGCAGCTTCCCTCTAGCGCGCCTTCTCGCAGGGGTTGTCGTGATGGCTTGAGCTCACCTGGGAGCCTTTCGCTCTGTGGGTATTTGCAGGACCTCTTCCGTCTGCCGCACCACCTATTTTTGTGAACATGACATCTCCTCTTTATTGAGTTTGCTGGAAGCTGGCCCTGTTGCAAGGAACTCAGGCAGAGCCCGCAAGTGATACAGTGCAATTTCCTTAGCAAACAAAATGAGAAATAGTTTTAGCTTTCCCTGCTGGTCCAGAAGAAATAACAGTCATTTCAGACATGTTCATGATGCTTTCTACTTGCCTCTGCATTAGAAATGCAAAGAGTTGTTTTGTCTCTAAGGCCGCTTCCATGTAACAGCTCCTTCTGGTCTCCTGCAGAGGTGAGTGTTATTCCTGCCCGCTTTCCGAGGGAGAGAGAGAAGCTGCACCATGCTGTGGGCTCTCCTGAAATAAAAAAGGAAACTGATACCCAGCTGCAATTACAGCTCTCGCTTCCTGACTTCCACTCCTGGGCTGTACTTCAAAGCCATCTTTAGACCCATCTTTGCTTTCCCTTTTCTTTTTCCTCTTCTTTCCTTTCCTGGTGGACTTTGACATCAGGACTGCAGATGTACGAATGGGCTGAAAAGTTTAGTTTCTGGCCTGGTATGGGGGCTAAATCCTCCAGCCACAGGTCACCTTCTGACGCAGGGAAGAGCCGTCACCCTTGTTTTACAGGGGAAAACCGCTGAGCTGCGGAGACAAATGTGTCTGGCCTGTCACTGCCCAAGAAGTTAGTGACTAATCCATGGGGAGAGTCCTGATTTCCTAAATTAGTCTGGAGTAAACCAAGCTGTGGGCTATCCTTCCTGTGATCTGACACAACTCGGAACAGATGTCTGGTTTACACTAAAGGTTGAAGCTGAAAGCCTTGTGAGTTTGCTTCTCCACAGCAACCATAGGAAAGTTTACCTTATGTTATGCTGCGTATGGGGAAAGTGTTTCCTTTGATTGCTCTGTTTTAAATTAGGAAATGGCCAATTCAAAACCAGAAAAACTGCGAAAATTACTGCCACAGAATGTCATCAAAGCAGAAGATGTAGCATGGACGCCTACGTGGATAATGAGATACAGGACTTTTGCTTGCTATTTAATGCAAGCAAACTTCAGAAGGCTAGTTTCGCCTGCTCGGGGACATAGCTAATATGTCACTAAATGGGCGACCTGTGAAGAGAAACTAGAGAAAAAACAAAATGCAAAGCAATTTGATATTCCAGGCAGGCCCCTTGCCTGCTCTCTTAAAATTCAGCAGGCAATTAGTGATCAGAGATTTTTGCCCAAGAGAGTAAAAGGAATGGTGGAAAACAGGGTCCTTGAAGCTGCTGTAGTAAACAGCCCTTGTGAATAACTGGGGAAAGATTGGTATAATTCCCCCCCGCTCCGTTCCCTGTCTTTCTTACACTCTGCCTGAGGTTGAGCTGGCTGTGGGGATAAGGCAACTTTGCTTTCCCTGGGGCTTGTGTGGGCAAATGATAGAAGGAGTCTACGTGTCAATAGACAGAGATGCAAGTTTGGTGAAGACACTGAGTATCTTCAGTGCACAGCCAGCTGGTCTTGTGAGATACTAGCGCTGAGTCTCGCAGCACAGGTGGGGAAACTGAGGCACAGAGCTTTTGATTTACCTCTCAAAATCACCGAATCAATGGCAAAGACAGACTAGGTTGCTGGTTTCCAAATCTGCACTCATCCTTTCCTTTGCTGTCTCTCCATAAAGAGACATCTGTGCCCTTATACTTCTTGCCTATTTTGTTTCTCACGTTTGACTTCACTTCTTTGAAATAAACACGTCATCAACAGTGCGTACACCTGGCTCACAGTTAGACATACACTACTCACAGCGTTTGAGGGCCTGTAACTATTCATGGCGTAGCCTAGATAGACACTTCTAGTTACTGACAATTTTGTAAAATGTAATCTCAAACTCCTTAAAGACCAATTTTAATTAAACTGCTGAGAAATATCTCATGAAATCCAATCTGATTAACGAAAAGATGAGTATATAATTGAGCACGTGGTCTTGAGCAAATCACTTATGCACTTCGTGCTTCAGTGGCAGAAAGAGGTCTAAAAATCAGATTCCTGTACCGCTAACTTTTAATGATGCCACCAATATGAACATATGATTAAAATATTTTATGTTTTGATAGAATTAACTTTAATCTTTCTGCACAGTTGCCACCAAAAAAAAAAAGTTGTCTCCTGCCATATAGATATTTATAAAGAATTGTGCAGCAAGAAAGGGTGCATATTAGAGAGAGGAAAAAGTGGCCTTACTTTTCCAGAGTAGCCAGTGACCCTGGACTCCTCTGTTTTGGGGATTCTTAAAGAGAGGCCTTTCCAGAGCAGGCCAAGCAGCTGCACGGAAAATGAAGCCATGTGTGTCTTTAAATAGATGTCAGAGATCACAGTCAGTTTCAAAATGTTAGGGCACCAGCTATCTGCAATGGCACGGCCTGATATGCAGTGTAAACAGAACAAAGAGGATCGATCCTTTGTTACCTGCTTGTATTTATATTTATTGTAGCCCCTCTCTATAATGCACGCGGTGTGTTTGGAGAGAAATGACACCTTCTAAATTGAGCGTGCTCCGTTAGGTACGTGGTTGCTCCACACCCTGAGAAAAATAATCCACTTGCTTGAGAACGCTCCCTTAGGCAGCCTTATGGTATAGCCTGATTTTAGGGACTCTGGCAGGGAACTGAGGTCTGCTTTGTAAATTCGTCCCTATTTTATGTAGACTTTTGAGAGTGGAACTTTTTTGAGCTGAGCATGTGGCAGATGGAAGTCTTGCCGGCACCCGGGTGGGAGCTCACGGTCTCTGCTGCAGGGGACTCTGCGGGGGTTACCCACCCAGCCTGCTGGGGCACACGGGGCTGCTCATCCTCAGGGAGACGGGCTTCGGGGTTTGACCCCAACGGGATTTGCAAACAGAGCTTTGTGGGTTTGTACGTGGCCCGCACGTGTCTGCGGAGAGCTTTGCATCGATCAAAATGAATGTATCTCGGCTCAGAACAGTCAGCTCCCCGCCATCTTCTCTGGTTTCTTTCATCTAATAAAAATATTTATCTACCCAAGCAGTAAGTCAAATGTGAGTTGGCTTTATTACTGTAGTGACGTGGAATGGTTGGTTGCTGGGTGACCTTGCTTCTGATTTTATGGTCTAGGCCAGCTCTGGCAGCGGAGAGGTGTGGCCATGTATTGCACTACGTTGTCAGGCTTCTCCTGAGATGATCAGAGGTTCAGTGTCAGTTCTCCTATAGCGCCTGGGAAGCCATAAACGTTTGCCATTTGTTATGTGAAAACCTGGATCCGCAAGGACGGTCAGAGGGAGAGAAATGCCTGACAAGAGGAGCTATCAAGGCTTAAAAGAAAGGCCAAGCTCTGTGAAATCCAGCGAGGAACCAGGATTTGCAACCTTGGATTAGACCAGCGACCATAAAACTGGTGTGTGGCTTACTGCAGGGCTTTCGCCAACTGGAATACTAGAGCCTGCATGGTTTGGTTTGGTTTTGCCCGGAGGGTGATTTAATGTTTTTCATTGGAAACCAAAGTTTTTCAACAAATCAGACATGGAAGAAAATGAAGGAGCAGATATTTTGGAAACCAGCCCTGTCTCTAATGGTCCTTGGTGCAAGGTGAGGACTTCCCTCCCCCCCACCCCCCAGTTACAGAAAATATTAATCTCTTTCTGCTGTTTGCAAGTGACTTCAGTAAACCATTGCCCTTGGACCAGACTGCACACAACCTCTGCATCAGCCTTTGTAAACAACTTCAGAAATTCCTTAGAGCAAGGTTGTGCTAAACATTAGAAATAGAAATGAAATGGTAATGTGTGTGGTTAAGCGACTGTCATCCACCTCACTGGAAGTTTCAAATATCTGAGTAACTACAGGTTTCTGTGCTGTGGAAACTACCAAAATAGTTTTCTTAGGTGCTTGGAAAATCCAGAAACTTCTTACAATTTTAGCAAAGCCACTGCTTTAAGATTTGCAGGTCAAATGTGTTTAGTAAAACCGCAGCAAGCATAGGGTAAGATAAGCATTAACTTGGGCAAACAAATTGACAATTTAACTGCATGGAACTCTATGTCCAGCAGCAAACCCCTGATACTCTCCCAGAGCTCGCTCGAGAGCATTTCACCTTCCAAATGGGTCAGCTGTGCTCCTTGTCAAATCTCAAACAGTGACGTTCGGAGATTGTTTTCTGTTTGCTTGTGTGTGTAATTTGATCTCATGTAACAGCGTTGTCCTCAGCTCACATACAACCACGGGGGTAACTCTGACATCCTGTCTGAAAAAACCCGTGTTGTTTCCTGTGCTTGAAATTTGAAAGATTTCCAATTTGGACAGGTCAGCGTGTTTATATTAATCTCATCCTGCTACATGAGATTAAACGATTAGTGTTTTGGGAGCTGGGCATTTTACCTCCATTTTGGTTTCCCCCAAAATACTGGGGGTTTTTTGTCTCCACAAATTTCGGAGGGGACTGGTGGAAGTTTTGCTATTGCCTGTTCTGAGGCCAGGATTTCAGGCCAGACATTTGTGCTTTGGAGAAGGAGTCTCTGGGAGATCATGTCAGGAATGTGCCAGTTTAGATTTTAGCTTTAAATTGCCTTTTCTTGATGGGAGTTACTGGGAATTAAGACAGAGAACTTAGAAAACTGGCAGTCTGCAAAATACCTGAGTGTTTGCTACTCGTTAAAAAATATTCTTAGTGAATACAGAAATGTGTGTATCTAAGGAAAATACGTTTGGTTTCAAGAGCCAGTCAAGTGAAAGAAACACAGTCACCTTGTCCTGCTGGAACATCTGCTCGGCGTTGATCACGGGGCGCATCTCCCACGGTCCTGCCCCGGCTGTCGTTCCCGTTAGCGCTTAGGGTCCCCCACTTGAGTATCTCCAACAATAATATGCATTGCTTTTGCATTTACTGTTTGTTATTTTTCTTTTCTTGTTTACAAAGTAGGATATCCAATTAAAAGGCAGAAGCAAGCAACACAAAAAAAAAAAAACAGGGACAAAACAATGACAGCAGTTTGTAAACACTGAGGCTGAAAATCATTCACCCCAAATATTTGGCAAGTAGGCAACAATAACAAAATATGTTCACAGAACTCTAGACGGGTTTGCAATCAAAACGTCTGTGTTTTCATAGTATATATTATTCATCTCGGATCCTGATTCCTGTGGAGGCGGAGAGTTAGAAGCTGATTTCTGGAAGTAGCGTGCAGCTGTACCCCTTGCTCAGTCAAAATTTTCTACATCTGCAAGTATGCCTTGTTTAAAGAATATTGGCACTACTTTAAACATTGAGATTTGAGTTCGTGGGAGCCTGGGCAGGATGCACGGTTGTGGCAGAAGAGAGTATATTGAATATGCACTCTCTCATGCCCTAAAAGTTCACAAAACAGGTGAAGTTTTATATACTACTGTTTTATGGCTCACAGAACATGATTTTCCTTCTGTAAACCTGGGATTCTCTAGTTTTTCCTTTAAAAACTGGAAAAAACTTCTTTTTTTCCTGGGAAAAACCTAGAGGATTTTTTCAACCATATTTAGGTTATATTGCAGTCTTAAAAATTTTACGTCAATGTGATAGCACGTTTTTCTCAATAAGTATTGAGAAATAATATTGAGAAGAGTTCATTAACCAGCTGTTCAGCAACTGCCTCTGCATTTTTTTTAAAAGCAAATTTGTGTTTGCAAATAACTTTGCCTGCATTTTATTGTGGGTACAAATGTTACTCATTAGAGCTTCTTTGTCGGTGTCCCAAAATGTGGCAACTGAAGATCCAGCTACAAATATTTTTGTTTGTGTTCCCTATCTTAGTGTTTAGTTTAAGAGGGTTCAATCTTGTTTCAAGATGCAAGCGAAAGTGTGTTGATGTTCTTTTATTTACATTTATTATAAAATCATAAAAAGTATTGTCACTTTCTGTAGTTAGACCGGGGAGCGCCCGTGCTGTGACTCAGCACGGAGATGTGCGCGCGGGCTGGCTCGCACCAGTGCCAGCAGGGCCTTGCTTTCATAGACTTTTAAATGCACTTGTAGGTTTTTAAACAAAAAGAAGCTGGTTAGTTATTAACTTGCAGAAATATCTGATTTTAGAGAACAGAAGATTACAAAACAAACTGGATTTTCACCAGCTCCTGAAGGGCAAACAGTACACTGCATCTGGGGGGGAGAGAGAACTTGCTCCTTGCGTTTCCCTGCAGTGTGTTTGTGTTGAAGCTTTTTCACTCTCATAGTACTTGATGTAAATGTTAATTAGCACTCCGGGGGAAATGTGTTAACAAATGTACCTTTGACACAGGTCCACAGCCACGCTTTGCTCTGTAGCTGCAGGCTGGAAAGATTAGCTGGCAAAGTAGCTTGTGCTGCTTTTGAGGAAACTCCTCAAACACGAGTTCAGCGAAGCTTGCTGAACGCTTCGACTTTGCTGCTCTGTTGCAGCTCAGGCTGCGCTTGCTGCTCTACAGAAGAGGTGCCAGGTAAAATGTGAGCGCTTGTGAGAAATAACAGCAAACTCCCAGAAAAGAGATACTTCTAGCCATTAACAGGCTGCAAGTAAGTCTGCCTGGGCTATGGCTTTCACGTGATGAGGAAAAAACGTCTTGACTTAGTACAAACTTTGTGGCAGAAATGATTCCTCCTCCTCCCCTAGTGCTGATCTTGATTAGCAATAAATATGGGTGGTAAAGTCATTGCTGTAAGCTGTTAGAGTAGAAAGGTAACAGTAGTACATTCATAAACACATTTACCTCATCACTGCACTTCTTTCCCTTTCCATAAACAGCAGGTCAGAGATTCGGAAACGGAACTCGTTTGGAGGGTGGGATTTTTCAGTAGTGTTGAAACCTGCCTTAACTCAGGTTAACATATAGATACTGTGGTGTCTGGCCAGATTAATTCCTGAACCTGATGGATTCTATACCATGACTTCCGTGAGAACATACGCAGCCATTTTTTAGGATTTGGCTTGTTCAGCTGTTCGTTGCTGTGCAGTATCAAATCCTGATTTCTCCCTGGTGAGGAATAGCTCATATTTAAGACGCTTACAGTGAGAAGAGTCCAAGGTTACTAACAGCTCTCTGCAAATGAGGTTGGTAATTTCAGCCCAGCCCTTGTGAGCCTGGCCTGGGGTTTGCGCTAGCAATAGCAAACGTTGCTGGAGGAGAGTGCCTGTGTCTCTAGGAGCGAAGGGCAGCACTGCTGCTGGGAGCCCTCCCCTTTCCCGCAGCGGGATGTCGTGTGAGGGATGCTGGTGTTATGACATGGCTCTTAATCAGCTGGTCTGACCCTGGCACCCCTCTTGTGCTGCCCTCAGTGGGTATTTGCAAGAAGCCTACCTTATACTTTTTTCCTTCATGTAAAATGATTTCCTTCTGGCTTTTATGATTCCGCGGGGAGTTTCAAGCCTGTGAGCTGACGGTTGTTAGCGAGGGGTCGTCAGCCTCTATTTTGGAGCTGACTTTCAGGTTTTTTGGAGACTTCAGCAAGAAGGAGCAGGGTGGGCAGAACGTGGACTAGCACATGTCTGAGTGGTGGGTGGCCCACAGGGCACAGCGCAGGCCCCCCTGGGCAAGCTTGACCTCTAAGTCAACCTTGGAGAGGCACCACGGCTTTCTGCTCGCCGCATCGCCAGGTCACAGGTGTGAACCAGCCTGTGCGGTGTCCGCGGGGTGCCTATCTCAGCCGTGCCCGCGGCTCAGCTTTGCCCATCGGCTGTGGTTGGGGACAGCCCTGGGGTGGTTTTCTGGCAGAGGGAGTTCATGCGAGCACTCTTATTTTGAAGTGCAGGTGAAAGAAACACCCATCTTCTCAGCAGTGGGAGATCTCCTCGCTTTGACTTGCTGCTAGATAAATGTGGCCTTGACTCGGTAAAATATGTCCAAAACTACTGGATGGAAGCCCTTTGGCACAGTGCTGCCCGACGACGCTGCTGCTCGGGAGGGGAGTTTTATTGCGTTTCGTACTGCTCCCCTCCCTGCCTCTGCAGGGAGCCCATCCGAGCCAGCGGCCCCCGCGCCCTGGTCGCGCAGAGCTGCCCGCACCTACTGCGCGGCGAGGCGCCGCGTGGGGACGGGGAACCTGCAGAGGCACCCGCGGCACGCGGGCGGCCCAGCCTGCCCGGGAGCGTGCCGCTGCTCCGTTGACTCCAGCGGCCCCTCCGTGTGCAGTGGCTGGATTTTGGCCTTGTCCTATCAGCCTATGAAGTGGTGACAGGGGTCAGACCTGAGCTACGCTGGCTGGTGCTGTGGATGTGTTAAATCCCTTTATTAAGCGTGGTGGGCTGGGGTAGAGCCTGGCCCCGCTCCTGCTGAAAGCTTTGACGTGGGAGATGCTGGGCGCTGGGTTTGGCTGCCTGCAAGCACTGGTACCCGGCGTGCTGCCTCTGACACAAGTTTCTCCTAAGGCACCGGAGCCCAGGGTCCCAGCTCAGGCCCACTTCTGCCTAGAGCCAAGTGTTTTCACCCGGGGAAGGTGTGCGGCAGGGCTGTGCCGGGGAGCAGCGAAGCCCCGGCGGGGAGACAGCTCCTTCCCTGGGGGCCGTGGTGTGAGGGGATCCTCTCCTCTGGCCCTGGGAGGAGATGGCACGTGGCACCTCCGAAGTCAGGCTGGGAGGGAGGTCATAACCAAGCAGGCTGCCTGCTTCCGTGTCCCACGGTGGTGACAAAAGATAGAAATAATTTTTATTAAACCAATTCTTCTTTAAATAGCCCTGCCCCCCCCGATTGCAATTAGTCTTCTCAGCTGTTATATTTCTGCTGTTCGTTTCTATATTCATAAATTCCTGTCTGCCAAATTTTAGCAAAAATACACATACCAGTCAGCCATTGTCCAAAACCATGTAAAAATGGAACTGTTGTCCTTAAAGTTTCAATCCACAGGGTTACTGTCTATTTGGCTGGCTTTGGGTTTGGCTCTTTCTGTAAGTAATCTGACTCCTCAGTACCCAGCCTGGGGTTAACATTCAGCTCAACACAAGTGCAAAACTCTTTGAGGTTTTGATAACTTGTTTGCCGTCTAACTCAGCAATAATCTGGTTCTCACATTCGAATAAACTGATCACCCAGCAGGAACTGGACTTCTGCCTTGTTGAATGATGGATGTTGCTTAAAAGGAAAACACAAGAAATGCAGAATTCTTGTTGACCCAAATGACTGAAAGAAACATCATGACGTTCCCTAAGTCAACAGATGGCAATTTTCAAAACAAAATCTGAGCAGCAGCCAGAAGCTTATAAGGCAGGACGTGGTACTATGGCCAAACTGAGACCTTGAATCTTCCTTGCCTAAACTGCGGGGATGAGCTGGGAGCTCTGTCTGGTGACGTTAGCTCGTGTCTCAGAAGAGCTGCTTGTGCATGAACCTGCCTGCTTTGCAGTCAGGAAATTTAATTATTGCTTCCCCAGTAGCCCTCGCAGGGTACCCTCTGCATGAAATATGCATTCATACGTGATATGTCCCATAATTTTTTTCTGTTTCCGCATATGGAGTTAAAGTTAATGTTCCATACACTGTGGACAAATACTAGTTGCCATGGGTACCTTAGCCTTGAGTTTCCCGTCTCCTGAGCGATTAAATTCCCCACCTTAATTTTACTTTATTGGTTTATTTCTGTAACTCTTTATTTCCTTGGTTTGCTCTACTTGAGAGAGCAAAGCAGGATATTTCACAGGCTACTTGTACCTTCTCAGGCTTTTGTATTTTGCACACCAGTTCGGGGCAAAACTGAGGGTGTTTTTTCACAAGGCGTATCAAGCAGTGGGAAATACAGCGGAGTGACGCCCCGCACCCCAGAGGCCGTGCGAGCCCTGGGCTCTGCAGTGGATGCCCCGGCTTCTTAAAGCCTCTGCTACCGGAGACCCCGCAGCCTCGCTGGGCAGCCCACTCCAGTGCTTTGACAGCTTTAGCATTAGAGTGTTTCTTCCTACCGTGCTGTCTCCCATGCCGCGGTGTGAGCGCACCTCCTCTTGTCCTGTGTGCAGGAGGTATGAAGAACAACTTTATCTGTTCTCCTCTGCAGGAGCCTAATGCTGATAATAGCTAGAGTGAGTGGTCAACCCGCCTGCTGGGATTCACATAGAGAATCTCAGGAGGAATCTGATGGAGTTTGAGAGTTTTTATCTCGGGTCCTACAATAACAAAAGGTCTACATTTGTCTGATGGGATTTGGGGGCCTTTGCAACACTGCTAGCTGTTCTCCCAGTGCCTTACAAACTGTCCAGGTTTAGGTTTATTCCATAATCCTAGCCCTCCAGAAAATGGCATAAAATAATATTGAAATGGGAACCACAAGCTATAAAAACATAGCCCTAGTTGGTAAGTAAAATGAATAAGTAGCTGTTAAATGCAAAATGAAAAGGCATAAAAGGACAGCGGGAGCTTTTGCTGTTTAATCTGAAGTGTTCTATAAATAAAGCTAGGTTGCTACATATTGACAAAATTGGTCACCTCTAATTTAAGGCATGTCATAGGCAGTGGAAAAAGTGTCCCATAGACCTGACTAATGTGGACAGAACTAGAGAGCAATTTGGAAAAGTAATGATATAATGCCAGCCTTGTAACTGCAGACCCTGCAAGATGGACATCAGTGCTGTCAGCTGAACAGGCTTTCCTCTAACAACCATTTATGGTGATTGAGGTCGGTTGACTGACACTGTTTACTTTGAAGTCATGATAATTAAAGCTAGAGTGTCATCTGCATTGTAATTAACATGCTCCTCTGCACCTAATTCATTCTGACAGTATAGATTAATGATGGTAAATGACTAACAAGGATTTATCATGAGGTGATCCTCCGTTCCACAGGCTGCCTCAGACAATTACAGGAAGCGATTGTTAAGTTTAGGCTATTGTCCTGGTGTAATCGTGCATGTTCATTCTTAGCTTTGTTTTGCAGTAAAACCCATCCAAGGGCTTCATAAAGACTCAGTTATGGTCCCTAAGAGGCTGAGCCAGACTCGTAAATGGGAGAGAGACAGGCACGGGCTGGTGATGCTGCTTGGACTTTTCAGTATCCCAGTGCTTGTAGTCCCTGCTGACATCAGCAGGAGCTGGGATTGATCAGTATTTCTGCAAATCAGATGCTTTTGCAAATGTCATTCTGTTGGGAGGTTGGGCAACAGGGTCAGCCCTGTGCGGTGAGGTGCCTACCTGGGGCTGGGCAGCCTTGGATGGCACCAGTACTCCTGCCCTGCGGCAGTGCTGGGGTCTCCTCCTTTGGTGCCTTGGGGAGGAAGGGCCTTTTTCTCTGAGGCATGCTACAGGGCCACGGTAACTCAGCGCTCCTGTCCACCCAGAACTGCCGTGCCTCTAGGCAATAGCCTCAAGAGTGGTCAGTATTTTGAATGACCAAAACACACTATATAAAAGAGATGCCCCTCTCGAAATGAAGGTACCGAGTTCCCTGCAAGCTTAGAGCCTCAGGGGGTTTCACTAGTCCTGCCTGCAAAATCTTGACTTTCAAGCCAAACCAGTCACAGATGGGGGGAGAACACCACGTCACGCTAATCAGAAAGTCATGAAAAATGATATAAATGAAGTGAAAATTTCCAAAGCATATAAGGCACTCAGTCTCTGGCTACTTCTTGCAAAAAGTAGTTTCATCATTGCCTTTTCTTATAATAGCTTCCTTGTGTACACAAGGACTTAACCTGGCTTATTTAAACTGCGTCACGTATTGCTGCAAGAATACCTGATTAACAAGATGATCAAAGTGTGCTGTTCCACGTGTCAATCAATAGGAATTAATACGCAGGAGCCTAGTCCAAAAATGTGAGATTATAATGGAGATTTGGTTTTCTTTATACTAAAGTGTTGCTGTGTGAGCAAACAAGTGCTAATATGATGAGCCGAGCTCCACTGCCTCCCCTCCCTAAGGCTGGCGTTTTTCTCGCTCCTTGCCTGTTCCCCCATTTGTACGAATCCCGGCCTCCCTCTCAGGTGTGGTGAAGCTCCTTCGTGTTTGCAGCATAGGTCTGAGATTTTTTGATAAAAGAGGTGAAACAGTGGTATTGCGCAAATGCGCAGCAGTGGTATTTTACCAGCAGCAGGTATCTGAGTGTGATGGGGGTCTGGCATTTTCCCCTGATGCATGCACAAGCCCTGTCCTGAGAATCAGACTGCAAATCAACTCCCACAGCTTGTAGCAGGTACTGATCGCAGGCCTAACTGTTGATTCCTTAAAATAAATAGGGCACACAGAGGATCTGAGTTGACCACGTAGTCAAGTGAAAGCAGTTCTCCAGATACCTCTTCTCAGGACACACAGCCTGACCCTGGCTTGCTTTTCTTTGTGGACTAGATGAGCCAGAAGGAAACTAGTGATCCTAGCCTCAGCTGAATGGGCTAAGTCCTACGTGACTACAATAAGAACCTTTGGCAGAATGCACAGCAAACCAGCTTCTCTCTAGTGGCACAGTAACGTGCTGCAGTGCCAGGAACAGCTCGGTTTTGGGTACCAAAGGCGACTTTGTGGGCTCTGTTGCCCCCTCCACGCACTTGCTTTTCCTTTTTATTCCTGACAGTAGCAAAGGGAAGGTGAGGAGAATGGGATGATGGGGTTAAGAGAAGAAAAAAACCTGCAACCAACCAAAACCAAATAAGAATTTGGGATTTTGAAATTTACTTTTTTTAATTGACAGGATGGGCATTTTCTTAATCAGAGTAATAAAAGCCTTAATAATAATAATAATAATAATAATAATAACAATAATAATAATAATAATAATAATAATTTTTCTTCAGAAAAAGTTTGCTGGATGGAAACATTTTGACCAGCTCTCTCAGATGCTGAAATACTAAGAGGAGCCAGAGGTTTAGCTGATAACTCCAAGACCCTTAGTATTAAAACAGGTCAATGGTCCCCTGGGCCCTGCCTACCTTGGCAAGAGCTGTTTTATAGCGGAGCAGGTCTACTGTGCATTGCGGGGTCACGCCGTCGGGGTCCCAGGCACAATTAGGGGGCTGTGTGCTAGCAGACATGCCTGGGACATAGATGGGCAGACGGCATGGAGAGGATGCCTGCCTGCCATGAAGCCTGCAGGCGCTCAGAGCCCACTTCCCTCTGCCCTGGGGTGTTCCTGGGGTGCCCCACCAACCTCTGCAGCACCTTTTGCAGTGCAGGCCATAAGCATGAGGTTGGCCGAAGCGGTCACTGACCCCAGATGGACTCGAGTCAGTCTCTGGTGTAGGTGATCTGCTGGTGTCATGTACTCCCACGCCAACCCGAGCACAAGGCTTAACTGCAAGTTTTTGTAGTGTTTAGAGGAAAATACTGCTCCACTTTGCCCATACAGCCCCGGGGACACTAGCTTGATCCTGGTGGCTGCTGGTTGTGCAACGGTGCTCCCTGTGCTGCTTCTCTCTGCTCTCTAACCAAATAGTTTCTCTTCCACCAGTAACCACATGGGACGGGTAAACAGACCCGGGGAAACAGGAAAGGTCAAGAAAGAATGAAAGAGCAGAAACACTTTTTTTTTTTTTTCCTTCTTTCCCCTTAGAACAAAATCTATTGGGAAATGGGTGTATCTGAACTGTCCCTCCTTCCCCGACCTCAGAGAGATGGTGATGAGGTGGCTTTGGCGGGGAGGAGCGTGTGGATGAACGAGGAGGTCTCTGGGGCACCATGGCCATGGAAACGCACAAGGCTGGTGTTAGCGTTTGTTATTGTTGGCTGCAGAGATGCCTGCTCTGCACCTTCAGCCTTGAAGAAACAGGGGTACATCTGAAACGGTTTATCATCTTTGCAGTTTTTCACCTGTGAATAAGAAAATAGGGGTTGGGAGCAGAGCTGGATGAATGGTGAGTTTTTTGGTTTGCTCTCTGACCCCTCCCCCCAAATATGAAAAATAAACAGAAGTTGAATGAAACTGAAAGCAGGGGTTCCTTTGGAGAAAATTGGGGGGGTTTAGGAGGAGAATTATTACATTTTGCAAAATGTTTTTATTCAGTCCCAAACAGAATGCCTGGTGTTGCTTTATAACCTGTTTATTTTTGTCCCCTTTCATTTTGGAAAAGAAAAAAATCAAACCCAAACCATTTCATTTAGAAAATACCAAAGCAAAACATTTCACAGAATCATAGAATAGTTGAGGTTGGAAGGGACCTCTGGGTATGATCTAGTCCAACCCCTCTGCTCAAAGCATATTTGAATATGCTATACATTTCTGTTTTGAATTTTTGTCTGTGTTCGCAATAATTTCCCCAGTTTGGCTTGAATTTCCAAACAGATCTGGTCCCCTACAAGAGGTATTTTGTGGGTTAACTTAATAGTTACTGATTTTCTATTTTCTCAGGCTTCTGTTTGGGACATCTACGTCCTTTCTGGCAGGCTGGCAATGCATACTGTCTTCAGACTCCATATACGAAGTGTTTCCCAGATGTCATGGATTTCACATAGCTCCTCTTTTCTTCTATGGCTTTATATAGCCAAGAGCATCTGACTTTATATTTGCTTATTACAGCACACTTCTTACTTGTGACTTAAAAAGATGTGGACACTCAGGGAAGCAAAACATCAGTACTTGTTATGAAAAGTAGTGATATACTGTCTGGTTGGCTTCCTTCCTATGTCCATACATTTCAAAATGCTGATCCATGTCTGCCAATGATTTACTGAAGGGACAAAGTAGTATCTGTCATTTATCCACTAACTTTTTTGACTAGGTTTAAAAAAAAAAAAAGAGAAAGAAAAAAGAAAAAAAGGAAAAAGAAAAAAAGAAAAAAAAAAGAGGGACTAATAGCACATAAAGAGCAGCTGGTGACCCAGAAACGTGAATGACTAGGATGCCTCAAACTTGGACGTGCCCAGAAGTTTGCACAAAGCCTAAAAAAAAAGTTGCATTGGGAAAGTCATTCATTGGTGCTCACAACAGCGTCACCCGTGTGCCCTGTGGGGTTTGACACCTGAATTCCTACTAGTTGGGGGTGACTGCGCTGTCTGAGCTGCCATTTTGGCAAAGATTTTTAATGGTAATTGGTGTGATTTGGACACTGGCTGGAGCAATAAACTCAGTTTTATCACATTTGTAGTTGTAAGATGCTGTGGGCAGGACTCAGGAACCATCTTGCGCGTCTGTATGCTAAGTGCACTAATGTAAAGCAAACCCCTACTCTTGCTTCCAGTACAGCATGAAACGTGACCACTCTGTGAAATGGAAAGACAATAATGACTCTGTCAGCAAATGCAACTCACCCCTTCTATTTTTTTTTTTTTCTATCAAGGATTTTAGTTTCCTTTTCTGCCTTTTCTTATTGCAAATCATAAAAACAGGCTAAAGCTCAGGGGTTCCTTTGCAAAACTATTCCCTCATGCTTTCAGCTGGAGCAATTTTCCAACATTGACATGAGCTCACAAAATGTTAGTCTGACTCTAAATAAGATTTTCCAGAGTTGGCTGAAGGTTTTGGCTTAGTTCTGGAATAAACTGTTTCGGAAACCTTTCTGGAGTGGATTCTGGATAACCTGGCACCAATTAAAGGATTAAAAAGTCATGCATAATTTGCCCTTTCAAAATACTCAAGGCTTTTAAATGTCTCACCCCAGAAAATATCTTTCTTTTCATCAAACATCAGCTGTTTCCAATTGCTTCATTCTATTTTGGTCACCTATTCTCTTTTTTTCCTTCCCATGCATGACTAAGTATCTTCTTTAAATCAACTTGAAGCAATTCATTTTTCCATTCATCCATTTGGTTGTGCTGCTTTCTTTCCCCGTTGGAATGCTCCGTGAATGTCATACATTGAGGAAGCAATATCATTTGTGCAGTCCTGAGTGCGGGAGTACTTGGCACCAGTTCTGCAGCTTAATACATGAAAAACACGAAGACAGCTGCCAGTTTCTGCATGTTTTAACTGGTTTATTTTCTGCAGCTCTGAGCAGAGATGTTGAGGCCATGGCAGCCCCACACAACAGCATGAAGTGCAGGTCCGTGGTCTCATGGTGAGCATGCCAGCTTCTGAATCGGAGGGACTAATTCTGTCTCAGCTCAGCACTAAGCTCAAGCAAACTGGTCCTTCTGAGACTCAGGCACGCCGAGCCTAGGAGCCAGGCCACGCTGCTCCAGCTGTGCTGCTTATGAGTTATTCCTGAGCTGTCTCTGTGCAGCGCTCGGCTGCCGGTTGGATGTGCTGGCTTGCTCAAAGCGATGGCACAGGCTCTGCGCTGTGCTCTCTTGCCTGCTGTGGATGTGGCATAAGAAATAGGTTTTAGTTAAATTCTATTTAGAAATAGAATTACTTTTGTGTGTAGGCGACTGGATCCCTTGTTAAAAGTGCAGTGAGGTGCAGGTGCCAGCCCTTCTTATGTGTCCATGCAAGTCCAGCATCGAGCTTCAGAGACCAAAGAAGTGTTGCTGCTTCTCATTCCTGTCAGTTCTGTAGCACCTAAATGCAATCTTGCATTTGCCTTGATTTGTATCGCTGACGAGCATGCATGCTGCTCTTCAGTAACCTTTTGTTACCCTCAAATTAGAATGAATTTCTCCGACCTTCCATCTCTTGTATAATATACAAACACCCACCAGATTTCTGATCGATGTGTATGCGACACATGCATTTTCCTTTCAGTTGACAAACACAGAAGCTGAAATTGTCCGGAAAAAATAAATATCAAGGCCAAGCATAGGAAAGGTGTGGGGTTTTTTTGTTTTGGGTTTCTTTTTTTGTGAAGAAAAAATGCTGGAGACAGATTTGACAAAGCGAATGATCCAGGTTTTCGCAGCAATTGCATCCCAGCTCTAGCTGCTGTAGTCACGGCTGATCTAAGCTGTGCTGTGCTCTGCAAGGGAAGGAGTCGGGTTCAGGCCTGCCAGAAGGCCCCAAGCACTAAACCTCTCTGTCCAGAGTGGGATATGTAAAGCTAAATTTCCCCAGGATTGCTGCCAAATGACTAATCTTGGACACTTTCAGGCATTCCAGCATGTCTGGTTAGTGGTTACTCTAGCCATCCTATCGTGTTTTTGGGAACCAAATGTCTTGCATGCTAAAGCAAGGTGCATATTATACAAGGGGTGCCTATAATGGATTTAGGTAGAGTCAGTAGCCAGCACACAGTGGCTTTAGATCAAAGATAACCGTGTGAAGAGGGAGCACTGTGTATATACTCAAAGTCAGAGACGCAGGGGAATTAGACCCCTTTCTACATAGTTTACTTAGGAGTCATGGGCAGGGGAGGATAGGAAGGAGGGATTTTTAAACACTGAGTGAATTAATTAGTTCATTAACTTCTGTTTTTATTTCCATGCAAGTGACAACTACCTGTTGTGCCCAGAGGTGAGCTAACGAGACAGTGCTCTGCAGTAAGCCACTGCTCAGACAAGCATCACACTATTTACGGTAAAAAAGAGCTCATGTTTTCTGCGAAGAGATCCCAAGCTCGTAGACTGTTCTGTTCTATAACCCTGCTTGTTCCAATTTACTAATGGACTCCCTAAAACTGGACTAACTGTGGTGATTCCTTCACAGCATGGTTCGCAGAGCTGTCTCAGGGCATACTCCAGTGGGCGTTCAAGCATCATCTCATAGGATTTTCCTTTTTGTTTAAGTTACAACATATATTTCAAAAAACAATAATATGTCCAGACACTGATCATCTACTGTACGTAGCTCGAGTGCTTTGCTGTAGCCAGTACATCTGCCAGAGGCTGCTTCTGGTTCATGTGAATGCTCTTTGGGGTTTCACTGTACTTTTTACTTCAATGATAAATTATTGTGGTTCCCAAAGGTTAATCATGAGTGCTCTGCAGAAGAGATGTCTTGTCCAGATAGTATGGTTTCCTTTTAATTGTCTTTTTGGATCTTGCTTTGTTCTTATACTATGGGATAACGGGCCAAAGGCAGCACCGTGCAGGCTGCGCTGATGAGAGTTGAACCACGCTACAAAATTTTCCTTTTGATCCTTCTTTTTCTTGTAAACTCTCCCTACTCCTTTCTCCCCTTACATGGAAGCCCTTTGCCTTGTATCTCCTGTTTGGCATCAGTGCTCGATGGGCTGGATCAGGTCACAGTACTCGCCTGTCTGACGGAGACGGCGTGGATATCCGAGAGGATGAGCTGACCTCCCCTGCAGCCGGTTATGCGAGGAGGGAGCCATGGGCCGCTGAATCAGGTTCCCAGCCCCAGCTAACGCACAGCGTCGCCTTCTCTTTGTAGGCAACACTGAATCTTCTTATAAATGTGTTAAATTTTGTGGTTACGTGAATCTCTTGTCTTTGTTGAGAGTTACAGTCAGTAACCTGTTG
Source organism: Platalea leucorodia (assembly GCF_965183815.1). NCBI lineage: Eukaryota > Metazoa > Chordata > Aves > Pelecaniformes > Threskiornithidae > Platalea > Platalea leucorodia. The sequence goes on from NC_138831.1 coordinate 40,503,799, forward strand.
TACCAGTGCAAGGAGCTATCGTCGTGTTCTAACATGTTTCCCTAACATACCAGGTGTTTACACAGAGGAGGCTTAAAAGCTCTTTGTCAGGGTCCATCCACCCTGGCTAGCTAAGCCCAGTTTTAAACTCACAGAACTCAATACTCATGAAACACACTTTAAAAGAGGACTAAATAGCCGCTTTAAGTGGGAAGAATTACGGGGGGGTTGATGGCTGTGGATGCCACCCACCAGTTGCCTGACTGGCTGGCCAGGCAGTGGAAGGCTGGGGACCGTCGCCCTGAAGGCCGGGCCCAGGGCAGTGCAGCGAGCCGTCCCAGGACGTCGGAGAGCCGTGCTGGGCCCTCCCAGCCCCACTCGGCGCCAGAAGGGCAGGGAGCCCTCCGGCCGCGTCCGGCCCGTCCGTCAGGCCATAGGAGGCCTCAACCCTAGCAATTTTCCCCAAAGCACATCAGCAGGCGGCAGGCCTATGTTCTGCGGCTTGCAGCGGGCATTTGTGAGTGTCCCAAGATGCCTGCGTTTTGATGACTGTATCCCAAAGACACGCCTCTGGTGTTTTTCTGTGCCCACAAACAACATTTGCAAGACATTGCATAGAGGGCCAAAATCATCTCCAATGGCTTCAGTGGTGTTGCTTCTGATCCTAGAGCTCCTTGTCTGGGTACCAGCACCCAAGCACTCCAGGCGATTTGGCTGCAGAGAGCTATAAGCAGGCCGGGAGAGAGCACGCCAGCACACCTCTGTGCCTGCTGCTCATCTCACCAGAAGTGCTGCTCTCGAAGTCCTTCTTGAACAGGAATCCAACTGTTATGCAGAAAATGCCAACAGTTCCATGCTCAAACAAGAATTAGGAAGTCTTTTAAACCAGCAGAGTTAAGAAAATAGACAGAGATGAGAACTGTTTCCTTGTACAGCTGCGGGTTCTCGGAGCTTCCTCAAAAGTGTCATGTTATTCCCCATGTACAAGTCAGATACTGAGTAAACCCACCGCACAAGTCCTCCCTGGTGCACCAGCTCCTTTTTCTGCAGTGGTTTCCATTCCTAACAAAGCTGGGAGCCATTCCTGTCTGGGGGCAAACCTGCTATGCTAAATCCCATCTCTCTTCCTTGACTATTACTAGCATTTTCATGATAAATGGACCATCAGAGAAGCACGATCTTAAACATGTATCAGAGAGTTGTTGTGTTTAAAGCCTATTAGATGATCGTTAGACAGTTCAAGCCCATGGTTGACACCAAGCAGTTTTTCACTGGTGTTGTCTGAGATGTGCTAACTCTAGGAGAGGCAGAGCTTAACTGCAAAATGATAGGTTATGTTAGAAGTACTTCAAAATTATGGAATTTTACTTGGCTATATTACCTATTTTAAATACACGATTTCCGAGAAACCACTGAAGTTTCAAAAGGTGGATACTGTGGTGAAGGGGGTCAGACTACAGCCTTACTTCCAGGCAATGACAAATACTTCCTAGGTGACTTAGGGCAACTCACTCAATTTATGTTTTCCCATCTGTAAGGAAATAGAATCATAAATCAACCAATATTTATGATGTGTTCCAGTATGTCTGTGATAGGGCCATATAACTTTAGATAGATGAAAGTTTGCTTTTATTTGCTGCTCAAGAGATAAAAGAAAGCAGTATAGCAACTCTTCTAGAAGAAATCCAAGGTTTCCGTAATCTCTTCTGAAGTTCTTTTTTCACTGAAGCAGTTAACAAAGCTTGGATGTAGTGTATTCTAATGTGCATAATTTAGCTGAACACTTTAAATTCTTTTAGCTATATGGCTCCCATCTGTCTGTTTTTGTTTTACTTTTTTTTTCCACTGCTGAGCTCCATAATTGTTCCTTTTAGCCACAGTCACCTAAGGTCAGGCTGTACCTTGCTAAGTAGCCGAACTGCAAACAAGGCTAGCTAAATCACGTGTCTCCAGCCCGTTCCTGTTATTAATCTTCCCAAGTTCTGGGCCTAGCACTTGGCAGAGCAACAAAAGTAAACTTTTTATCAGAAGTTCACATTCTCCTGAAGTGGAGGATGAGCTGGGTAATTCCTGTCTTTTTTTAAGGGCGTAATAGGGGAGCTACCTCAGATTTGTTCTGATAATGCAGGGGGCACAGACAACTGTATTTAAAGACCAGTGTTTGTGCAATGTGAATTTAGTCTGATAAAATTCTGGTTCTGTTCCCAAAATGTCTTTCAGAGTGCTTTCATTAGTAAATATGCTGTCATTGTAACAAATATGATGCTGGCTTTAAACTGATGAGAAAATGGCCAAAGTACGTGCAGTTTATACTCTGACAGGAAGCTGCTCTGGGTATTTAGGTTTTGTCTGATACCTACAGCGCTACAAAGAATTTTTTTTTTTTTATTCCTCCTTCAGTCTCTGTCTAGCAGGGTCCCTGCTTAATTTACTTTCTCTTCCTCTTAAAATTTTCACAGTCTTCATCTCTGCCTCAGTTCTTTGTCTGTTAAGTTCATTGCGTGGGAGCAGGCACAGCAAATTCAGAAAATCCAATTGGAAAGGTTGATATACTTTGTCCTCAGAGCCTCAGGGGAGCCCAGGTGCTGCCAGCACAACCCTGTGCGAATACAAGGATCTAACATAAAATGCTATGCTGGGATAAATGTGGGGTCCATCTGCCCTAATTAGGGCAGCTCAAATAGCAGCATCAGATAAATGCCTCAATGGGAATGTATAATTGTAATTCTTAATGTGTTGATGTTATCAGTAGGTCACTATATTAAGATAATAAAAATGTTGTCATGTCACAAAATGGTGAGAAAAAAATTAAAAAAACAAAAAAACCAAAAAACTAGAAACCCTAAAAAGAGAGAAAGCCAGCAGCTGTCATCATTGTGTATATATATTCCTCATATAGGTCAATATTTAGGTACATGTGGGAAAGTGCTTACAAAATATTTTTGATAAATAGCCTAATATTTCTGCGACACGAGGTGAGGAGTTACTTGGCATGCTTTGGGATGGCTTGGTGTATTCGTGCATCCCCACGAGTCGCTGTGAGAGCATGCAATCTATTTGGCTCGGTGCCAGAGCGGTACAGCCGTGCAGCCCAACTGGGTCTTGCTGTAATCGAGTGTTGGATATTAATTAGTGGCATCCACAGAAAGTCTAATATAAAGCAGAAACAATTAGTGTTCGCCAGAGAGGAAGGGCAATTCAAAGAATGCTTCTGCTGTGGGCTGGAGATCATAATGATGTCCACACACCTAAAGAGCAACATCTAAAGGCAGCCTCGTTGCTTAGAAATAGCTGAACTACATTATCATCTGCGATGACACTGAAGTATGATTTCCAAGGCAGTATCCCTACCAGATTGTCCTAAACAGTTCTGGGACATTTAGCACCTCCATCTCTTCCTCTAATGGGCAAAATTTTTAGAACGAACAGGAAGCTTTTAAAAATGTGGCTAATGCTGTGTTGAGTGTTGCAGCATCGTGCTAATGTACAAGAAACTGAAACTAAAGGCAGTGAGCAAAAGTGAAGGTAGCTAATCTAATGGACTTTTCCGTACTAATGAAAATGCGAAACTACAATAAACTGCCAAATACAGAAAAGCAAATCTGATTGAAGATTATCTCAGTTTGCCTAAGTGCCATGTCGTGACCATGATGGAGACCTTTAAGAGGGATTCTGGGTACTGACCTCCCTGCACTGGAGATACGAAATCAGCAGGTATGAAAAAGCCTGCATTTTCTTGGAAAACAATCTTGTGGTGAAAAAATGTCTCCTTCTGTTTGACCAGCACTAAAAGCCTGTGACTGAGGCTTGAATCAACAAGCTATTGAGGGCTGCAGCGAGGTGATGCCATTGAGCTGTGAGCTCCTCCCGTCGCAGCTGCCCACCCTGCCCAGGCTGCCCTGGCAGCCCTGGCCCTGCTGCAGGGCAGAGCCGGCTGTTTCACAGGGTCCTTTGTACCCCAGAGAGGCACCTTTTCATAGAATCATGGAATCATAGAATCGTTAAGGTTGGAAAAGACCCTTAAGATCATCGAGTCCAACCATTAACCTATCACTGCCAAGTCCACCACTAAACCATATCCTCAAGCACCACGTCTACCCATCTTTTAAATACCTCCAGGGATGGAGACTCAACCACTTCCCTGGGCAGCCTGTTCCAATGCCTGACCACCCTTTCGGTGAAGAAGTTTTTCCTCATATCCAACCTAAACTTCCCCTGGCGCAGCTTGAGGCCGTTTCCTCTCGTCCTATCGCTTGTTACTTGGGAGAAGAGACCGACCCCCACCTCGCTACAGCCTCCTTTCAGGTAGTTGTAGAGAGCAATAAGGTCTCCCCTCAGCCTCCTCTTCTCCAGGCTAAACAACCCCAGCTCCCTCAGCCGCTCCTCACCAGACTTGTGCTCTAGACCCTTCACCAGCTTCATTGCCCTCCTCTGGACACGCTCCAGCACCTCCATGTCCTTCTTGGAGTGAGGGGCCCAAAACTGAACACAGTACTCGAGGTGTGGCCTCACCAGTGCCAAGTATAGGGGCACTATCACCTCCCTGGTCCTGCTGGCCACACTATTCCTGATACAAGCCAGGATGCCATTGGTCTTCTTGGCCACCTGGGCACACTGCTGGCTCACGTTCAGGCGCCTGTCAACCACCACCCCCAGGTCCTTTTCTGTGGGGCAGCTCTCCAGCCACTCCTCCCCCAGCCTGTAGCGTTGCATGGGGTTGTTGTGCCCCAAGTGCAGGACCCGGCACTGAGCCTTGTTGAATCTCATACAGTTGGCCCCGGCCCAACGATCCAGCCTGTCCAGGTCCCTCTGTAGGGCCTTCCTACCCTCCAGCAGATCGACACTTCCACCCAGCTTGGTGTCATCTGCAAACTTACTGAGGGTGCACTCGATCCCCTCATCCAGATCATCAATGAAGATATTGAACAGGACCGGCCCCAACACTGAGCCCTGGGGAACACCACTCGTGACCGGCCGCCAACTGGATTTGACTCCATTCCCCACCACTCTCTGGGCTTGGCCGTCCAGCCAGTTTTTAACCCAGCGCAGAGTGCACTTATCCAAGCCGTGAGCAGCCAGCTTCTCCAGGAGAATGCTGTGGGAGACAGTGTCAAAGGCCTTACTGAAGTCCAAGTAGACAACAGCCACAGCCTTCCCCTCATCCACTAAGTGGGTCACCTTGTCACAGAAGAAGACCAGGTTAGTGAAGCAGGACCTGCCCTTCATAAACCCATGCTGGCTGAGCCTGATCCCCCGGTTGTCCCACACATGCCGCGTAATGGCACTCAAGATGATCTGCTCCATGACCTTCCCCGGCACCGAGGTCAGGCTGACAGGCCTGTAGTTCCCCGGATCCTCCTTCCAAGCCTTGTTGTAGAGGGGCGTCACATTTGCTAACTTCCAGTCATCTGGGACTTCCCTGATTGACCAGGACTGCTGATAAATGATGGAGAGTGGCTTGGCCAGCTCCTCTGCCAGCTCCCTCAGTATCCTCGGGTGGATCCTGTCTGGCCCCATGGACTTGTGAGCATCCAGGTGGAGGAGCAGGTCGGTGACTGCCACCTCTTTGACAACTGAGGCTTTATTCTGCATCCTGTCTCCATCTCCCAGCTCAGGGACCTGAAAACCCTGAGGATGACCAGTCTGACTATTAAACACTGAGGCAAAGAAGGCATTAAGTACCTCGGCCTTCTCCTCATCCTTCATGGCAATGTTTCTCTCCGCATCCAACAAAGGATGGAGATTCTCCCTGGCCCTCCTTTTGTTGCTGATATATTTGTAAAAACATTTTTTGTTATCTTTAATGGTGGTGGCCAGTTTAAGTTCTAGCTGGGCCTTTGCCTTTCTAATCTTCTAGCTGCATAACCTCACAACATCCTTTCAGTCCTCCTGCGTCACCTGCCCCTTCTTTCAAAGGTGGTAAGCTCACCTTTTTTTCCTGAGTTCCAGCCAAAGCTCTCTGTTTAGCCAGATGGTTTTGGTGATACTTCATTTCTCTCTTCCACAGTTTAAGGAAGAGCCAACACAGCTTGCCAGCAACGGAATAAACAATGATGTGTTTTACAAAGCACAGGCAAACAAGGGATCTGCTCCCACTTACCTAAACCTGCATGTCAGTGATTTCTATCTGAGTGTCTAATGATGCAGGTAATTTGTACAGTGATGGATATCTCTAACTGTCACTAGAGGTTAGTGCCTTTTTTCCATTCTTAAATGTGCAACAACTTGTGCTGCCAGTTGGGAGAAGTTTGCATTTCTCTGGTTTGTTTTGTAAAAACAGCATCCGCATGAAAGAAATTGATGTGTTTTACTTAACGTGTACACCTACAGTCTCTCTTCAAGCACAGCGCTTCCGAACAGTTCTTGTATACTAACTTTTTCCTGTTATTTAGCTTATAATATTAATAAAAACTTGAACGGAAAGGCTATGAGGGATGGAATTTGCTATATTGCTTCTTTTGTCTTTAATTTGTTTTTCTTTTTGATCCTCTGTTACATAATCAGTGGAATACCTCGCAGCTGGACACATAGTTTCAGCTGTGAGATGCCTCCAGCTTTTTTTGGTAAATGAGCAAGCGGTTTAAAAATCAAAAGTGAAATACTGTTTGGGAATGGGGCCTGGTCCTGCATCCTCTCATTGCTGCTGATCCAAGGTAGGAGGAAAATCGGGACGGGGCTCCTGCCTAGACGCTAAATCGCGGGTGTAAGAGCCCTGTTATGTCTCTCCTCTCTCCATCTCCATGAGACGTTTGGTAGAGAGCTGAATGGTGCCTTCCTTGGTCAGTGGCAGGTATGAGTTCAGGCTAATCTGTTACTGTTTTTTGGGGAAACCTGCAGGAAAAGGCAAGTGTTTCCTAACGTCTCTCTCCAAGAGCTTCCTAGAAATCCCCCCTGAATGGGGGAGAGCGAGCTGGGCAGAGGCCCCAGCAAGGTTTGCCCACCCGTGTGTGATGCATGAGCTAGGCAGGGCACCGCGTGAAAAGTGAGCAAGTAAGGAGGCAACTCTGGGTGCAGTAAGTGGGGAATAACACCCCAGCTAGCCATAAACGAGTCCCTGGATCACCAGCAACAGCTGAGCACCGCACAGCTGTAATCACTGCCTGCCTCTGTACAGCACAAATCTGTATGCACACTCAACCTGCTGTGGCTAAGCTGAATTTAGACTGTTATCTCTTGCAGTGTTTTTCTTGAATACCTGTATTTCTCCCCAGTGGAAAACTGACTTTGCTGGGATTTGCTGCTCCTGCTGAGAACAAGCATGGCTGTGTTTGGAGAAAGCTTTTGTAGAGAGGTTATTTCAAGCCTTTTAGTAAGCATCTTATGTAGTAGACATACTTTCTTTTTCCTTCTCACTTTATCCCTCTCTCTCAAAAGGCCACATGGGTTTTCCTGTGTGAATCTGTGAAATGGACAGTTACTAACTTAGTTTCCTTTTAAAAGGATAATTGCTTTAGGTCAGATTTTTAAGTCCTCAGGACTCAGAGCTTTTGTTGAAAAAGTGGTTAGTTCTTTTGGTGCCCAAGACTGTCAAAAGGAAGATGTGATTTTTAGGTGTTTATACCAGCTGAGCAAGAGTGAAGCAGTCTGCAGGGGGGTCTGAAGAGATGTCACGTGCATGGGATGATCCTGACCTTCCCAAATGACTCTGATGCTTGCCTAACGAACTTCCAAGAGTGGAAGGAGATGAACAAATCTTTAATTGTTTTGTCCAGATTGGTATACTTGTTGTGGCAGTGAATTTAAGAGTGATTTTCTGGCTTGGTTATTTTAATTCTTTATAAAGCTAATGTGTGAGCTGGTTTCCTCTGAAACTCCCCGAAACCAGAAGTGTAAACCAGATTAGGGCTGTGGGAAAAGGTGTGTTTAGCACTTGGAGCATGTGAGAGATAAGGGAAGGAGCGGCAGTTCTCCTGGTCATCTGCGGCCACCGAAGTGTGAGGTCTCATTTCTGCAAAGGGGTAGGAAGTAGAGAACTGTGCCCTGGAGGTATATCAGGGAGACAAAGATGCCACCACAGCACATTGCAAGTGAGTGGAGGTTAAAAAGCCTCTGGACGGAGCATGAGGAACCCGCTCACGTGGGCATAGTAACTGCAGACCCAGGAGTTCTTGCCAAGGTGGATATGAACCATGAGATCAGCCTCCCGCAGTTCGTCAGATCACCCCCTGACGCATCTGTTTGGAAGTCTCTCATGAGTTTAAAGGACATATTTTAAAACTATTTTTCAGCTCCATTCCCAAACCATTTTGGTGAAAATTTTTTAGTAGTGCTTGCTATTGTGACTGTGTTACAGAGCCTGTCAACCCCTGCAGCACCCAGCTGTGCTGGCTGTAACCATAATTCATAGAAACTGCCAAGTGCTGTTCTGCTTAATATGACAGATCCTTCCGTGATAGCGGCGCTACAGCCAGCCCTGGTGAGTGTGTTGGGAAGGATGGTGCCCATGTGGGTAAGATTTATGTTTGTTAGGGCTGTGGTGAGTGAGCCTGCAAGCGCTGCCTTCCCCTTTTCAAAAACTCAGAAGATTTATCTCCCTGACACATCCTGAGTCTGGCTGTCTCTCTTTTTTTTGAATAGTTATCCCCAGAAAACTTACATGGTCTTGTTTCTCCACCTGCCCTCAGTGTGGTTTCTCCTTATCTCTCCCCAAAGTTGTCCTCTCCTCTTGCAATTCTTGTGGTGTTTCTCTTCCTGCTGCTCAGCTGCATGTGCAGACAGCTGTGAAATGGAGTTTACAAGACTCATGATCTACGAGCGCTGTGCCATGGCACCGCAGAGGTCGGATTCTTGTACATTCCTCCTTACAGCTGTCTGCACGCAGGGCTGCATGCAGGCAAGTGGCAGGGAAGGCAACTTCCCTGATGGGAGCTTACAGAAACAAGAATACAGTTTGAAAAATAGTGTGAATCATGAATGAAACATTACTCACAGAGCCGGATTGCAATGTAAGAACTGGATGTGAAGCGTTCCTGGAAAAAGGGGTACATTTGGAGAGACTAATAAATTGCACAACCATCTCTGGGTTATCTGTCTGATGGTAGGGTATGCTTCTCTTGGTTAATTAAGGGTTCAGCTCCTTGCATATATAACGATACTGCCTTGCTCCACAGAAACCTAACATCAGGGCAGGATTGTACGTAGTCGGATGTGACTGCGTGTATTTAAAGGTATTGGTTTGGCCCAAGGAAAGGAAATGTGCTTGAGAATACAGTTAACAGTTGTTAAGTATTCAGATGAAGTCCAGTTCCCTGTCTTATATTTAGACATGTTTGTAGGATGAATTTTTCAGATGTTTGAGTGATCTAGGAACATAAATCTCACAGCCAGTACATGGGTTTTTTTGATATTGTGAATATATAATAAATTACTGCTCAGTACGACCACGGATGATGGATCTGTTCCTTAAATAATAAATTCAGCAACCATGAAAGCCGACTGTTTTGCAGGTGTACAGCCTGTCTTAAAGAGTGATTTTAGAGAGTTTGTCAGCTCCTGCTGCTGCCATACTGCAGGGATGAGTTTCTAGCTCTATTTTGTTGTTCTGTTTGCCACTCTCACTCTATCTGTCTCTGGGAGGATTAAGGATGCTGGCCCGGGAAGGAAGGCTGCTGGCCACTAGCACTCCTGGTTAACCAGGAGCAAGTAAGAAAGCGGCTGCTGGGCAGGAGGCAGTGGGGACCTGGGAGAGGGGAGATGGGGAGAGCGTCAGGGAGGGGAAGTCTGTGGTTTGAAAGCCTGTCTTGAGTGAGTTTTCATGAGCTTGGACTGATCTTGTTAGCTGCTGGGGTAGGCTGAGAGAGACAAAGAGCTCATCCTTCTAGCTTTGATGACCAAAGAAGACTGACCTGCTGATGGAGGAGCCAGGTTGCTTGTTTCTTTTACTGATTTTCTTTTCTTTTCTCTTACTGTATCCAGGAAGGCCACAATGTGTTATAGGGTGTTAGGGCATCAGGACCCAGTGTATGAGTCTGAAGGGTCCTGAGGCTGGGGTCACTCTTGGGCCGGGTCAGGGGCTGGATAGCTAAGAGGGGGGATCCAGTAGCCTTGGGAAGCAGAGGGACAACAGGCAGCAAGGCCTGTAGGGCATAAGAATTGGGTATACCACTCCACCTAAGTGGGATCAGTTTTCTAGCAGAAGGACCAGTTCTCATCCTTGGTTTAGTAAATCACAAACTGAAAGGGTTGCATAGTAAATGAATGTAAGTAAGTTAGCTTAAAAATACTTAGGAAGAGAGAAGGGAAAATTCTCCAAGAGGGCAACAGCTAATTCTCTATGGTCACAGCTGGCTGCATGGCACTGTGTATCCATACAGATAATCCTGCTTGTGAAGCACAGGATAATTATAGGGGAGTGGGTGGGGACGACAGTGCTTTGTTCCTCCCTTCCCCACAAATTTTTGGCTGACTGGAGGCAGGCCAGGCGGTGGGAGCTGGTGGAGGCTGCTTTGGCAGCAGCAGCAGCTCGCAGAGCACTCCTCCTCCCCCTGAGCTCTGGGGTTGGCACTGCCGGCGCAGCTGGGTGTTACAGTGCAGCCTCCTGCATCCCGCCGGTGCTGCATTCCCCGGGCTGTGCAGGGCTCCCAGGCTCAGGGATTGGAAAGACAAGGCTTAGATGATGGTCTCCTCTAGGTGGTGAGGACTTGGACGCTTGGGAAGAGAGGACTGGGAGGGAGAGGAAAACCTGTGAGACTTCAAGATAGTGGTAAGAGTTCTGTAATCTGCTCTGGCCCCAGATCAGTCCAGGGATCTATACTCGTGGTGCCTAGAGAGATCAGCAATGCTGTGGGTGCCAGTCTCAGCTGCCCCCAGATCCAGAGTTAGCTTCCTTTAGGGCAGAGGAGATTCAGAGAGACTGTATTCTCACCCTTTTCCCTTACTCTGCTGAAGTTAGGCTTCACCTAAGCCTGCTGTAAACCAGCAGCATCAGGAGCCCCATGCCCAGTCATTAAAGCTGGGCAGCAGAGAGATCTGGTCACCTTCCCTCTGCATCTGCTATGCAAGTAGGTGCTGCTCTTGGGTGCTTTGGGGAGACCCTACAAAAAAAACAAGTAGAGAGGGTGAAGTGCTGGAGGATACTTGAGAAGTGTTGGGCAGACGGACAGTTGTGAAGCCAGAAAAAATGGGGGGCTTTTGTGGGAGATTTAAGGGGGCTGACTGAGCTTTAGGGAGATCATAGAGGCGAGAATTGCTTTGGGGCTGGGCAAAGGATTTTGATCTAATGGGGGGGAAATGGCAAGAGAAAGCAGGTGACAAAAGGGGTACTTAGAGGAGGAAACAAAAGGATCTGAGGTAGGAAGAAGCAGGAGAGACTAAGAAATACAAATGGAAGACAAATCTTTAGGATAGGATGGGGCTAGGAAAGAGACTTCCACATTGTGGGACAGCAAAGAGGGTAATCAAAGTGGAAAGATGGTACGGTGGGGAAGGGGGGGTACATGTTTCTCCCAGAATCAGTGTGTCTATCCTGCTGATCACTGAAGAGCAGCGAGTGTGATGTGAGAACTACAGCTGCAAAAGCCATTTTGACAGCAGTTACAACAATGAAGCTTGTACATACATGAAGTATCTGAGCTGTAGACTTGAATGTCTTCAGTGCTAGAGTTGAAAAAGTTGCTGACTTAGACTGTCTTGAAGGCCCTGATTTCCAAGTGGTACAGACAACTGTCTGTGTTCTGCAATCGCAATTATGCAACGACAGCAAGCCAGACAGCCCGCCAGGCCTTCAGAGCGGCGCTTCTGTCGATTGCTTTGGGGTTTTTCAGGACATCAGGAAAGTGATGCAGAAAACAAACCCATTGTACTTCTGTACATTCCAGGAGCTGGGGATGATCTGTCTCAGGACAAATTTTACACTTTTCTTGCATCATCTGAAAATGTCCAGTTCCAGGATACCTGTCGCTTCTACACAAGCAAGCAGAAGTACCCTGGCCTGCTCGTGGGGTGTAATGCTGATACTAACTTGCAGCTAAGGCAGAATATGGTCCCTGTTTTCTCTTCTAGAATATCTTGGGGCTGGAGAGACAAGCTCTGTCACAGCTTGAATGTGTCAGTAGTTAGCAGTGTAGAGTCCATTCAGCTGTTTGTGTCCTGGCACGTGTTCCACAGTTCCACCTCCTCCTCCCCACTGCCTCCTTCGCTGGCCTAGAGACCAGCAGGATTGCCTAACTTTTCAGAAAGCCAGAAGACACAGTTGGAACGTACTGCTGACTTGGGGAGAGAAGCAATTAAAACCACATAGAGTAATCTCATATCAAGATTGCTGCCTTGTGCTCGCAGGAGTGCAGCCATGCTTGCTCTGCCATCGCTGAACAAACAGTTTTTTCAAAGCACACTGATATTTGTTGTTTCTGCAGGTGTTAGTCCATCATTTCTTCGGCATAATTCTACCCGTCAGTGTCTTGGGCACTGAAATATTATCAGAACTGGGTTTTGGCACCAAACTTTTTCTCCAGGCTTTCGTATGCATTTTTGTGTAATTGGACAGGAGTGAATTGTCCCAGTGCTCATGCACGAACTCTTATAATGTGCAATGGGAAATGGTCAAGGGCTGTGTAAAATGGATGCATACTGCTGATACATCGAGGGAAAGTGCTTTTGCTCGTGGAAATTTGGGGGGAGATCTGGGAGTCAGTGTGTCAAAAAATGCAGGCTCCAATACATTTTGTTCATGAGATGGATGGGGAAGTGGCTAAATACTGTAATTTTCAATCCCTTTTAAATTTTAAGCTTATGTATTTTTTCTCTAAATACTTTGATCTTCCACAGCACCCACTTGTCTGCAGACGAAGCCGATAACAATCATTTCAAGCTCTTTCCTAGCCTTCTTTCTTATTCTGCAGTCCTGAATGAAATTCAACCTTATTCTCCATAAATAACCTTTCTCATTCCCCAGCTGTCTCCTAGAGCTAGTTCTCTTCTGACCTCTCGCTTACTGACTCTGTACTGACCTTGCACTTCCCCCACAGCCCTAATCTGCCAGCATCTACGCTCCTATTCTTCCTCTGCTCTTTTGCACTGTTTCATTTTTTTTGAAGAATAGGGCCCACCATTTCCTGAGCTGCACTTCAGCAAATAAGCTTGAACAAGCCCCTTTATCCACAGAGCTCGTCTAGCGTAGGGACAAATGACTACCATTGGCAACGATTTTGATGTTTTCACCCCTTCTCCCTGATTCTAGGCAGTGGGTAAATCTCTGCTTTCAGCTGTATTTTTCTATTGGCAATAAAAACCAGCACCAGTGTTTTCAAATTGAAGAGAAACAAGCCAATGCCTGTGCCAGTGTCTTGTTCAAATAGAAATTTTTGTCTTTAGTTGGATTTTCATCAGTGTAGCAATGGCTGTAGTGATTTCTCAATGGCTTTTATTAGACTACTAGGGGATCATTCAGGCATTTTGTGCTCACCTCATCCTCCCATTTGAGGCAGCGTGGATTCTCATCTGAAAAACCTGCAAATGGAAGCTTATTTTTTTTGTTTGAAGTTAGGCTGTAGATTGAAATAATCGTAAATAATCTGCCTAGGGTTAGTGTGGAAAAACTTTTGAAAAAGGACGAAGAGGTCATGCCTGTCATATCTGCGCGTACACTTTGTTGTTTTGTCATGCTATTATTATATAACATTGAACGAAGCATTCCCCCCCCCGTATTTGTTTGTCATTTGGGTAAACTGAAGTATTGGTTGAATGGGAATTTGTTTGCATCCAAAATGGAAAGCAGAGATGTTTTTAATATTGATATTTTTTGAAATGACACCATGAAATGTACATTTCATCTCTGAGTAGCTGCAAATCAAACCCATTTATTTTACAAAGTAGAAAGCTTAACTCTAGGTGTCAGCACTGCAAACCGAATGTGGAGCTCTGAAAATGAAGTTTTGCTGTCTCTGACTCCTCCAGTGCCACCAGAAATAAAGTGCAATAGCAGTTTTGCTGACAGATCCATTAAGGCTGAAGAGGAGAGCCCACACTTGTGGTTAATGGCACAAGTAGGAATTGCAGCATTCTCTTCTTATGCAGCCTCTTTCTAGCTGCACTTAAGTGTGTTCTTATTAATGGGATCTAGTAAATAATGTTTAACATAAAAGAAAGAATAAGGACAAGATCCCTCTCCAACCAGTGCCCGCTGTTCAGAGCAGGTATGTTAAGCCTTTCCCTTCATTTGTTGTTAAGTGCTTATCTTAAGTGGGCATGCAAAGTGATGAGGGAGCACAGGAAGCCCCTGTCTTTTTCTGGTTCTGACAGGCTGTATAGATCAGCTAAATTAATGGGGTGGATGAAGTTTATGTGACTATTGCTTATACTTGAAACTGCACAGTAGCAGAGAGGTGGGGGAAGGAAAGACTTGATTTTCCAGCCTTTAGCCCTAGCAATTACGAGAAGTAAATAAAAGCATTTTGACAGTGCAAGTGCTGTGGTTATCCTGAAAAACCACATTTCTCAAAAGCACTGACTTTTGGCTTTGCATCTCCCAACCTTATAAGGTGCTCTCATCTGCGTCAAGTGATGCTGTTATGTATATGAATGAAGAGCTTCTTTTTGCCATTCTTGCTGTCGTAGTCATCACTTGTCTGAACATTTTGCTTTTAATTACTACTTGATGTCATTTGTCACGTAGCTGAGGTACTGTTCAAAGGCTGACTGTTCTGAATGCACAGAAGGGCTCGTGCTAAATTGGCTGCTTCTGAAACAGTGTGATTCTGACAGGGGAGCACAAAAGCATTCATGATACAACTTTGGAGTAATTTAAATAGTTTCTCTTGTGATACATCATTTTCTCACATCAGATGTTGTAGCTTATTGACAAAAGTCATGTCTCTGATATTTGATTTTATCCGTGCTCCTAAATCTAAAGTTTGATCTGGCCTTCCCTAAATTGCTCGTGCCTCTGAGTGGTTCCAGGCAGTACCTCGGAGAAGCACCTCTGCGAGTCATCGAGAGTAAAGATTGGCAGAGCTACCAATGACAGAGTGAGGAAAGTGAAAGGCACGTGTAGAACACGAACAGGGCTCTTAGGAGCCCATGGGTTTTGTGTGGTCTGTGGTAGAGTAGGGTGTCGTACCTCTGTTGTCGAACCTGAGCTGCACTTGAGCTGGTACTTCTGAAACACGTGTTGTCTGTAGCAGTAATGTGTCTTGCTCTCTGTAGCAGTAATGTGTCTTGCACTGGGCATGGCATTTTAAAGGGCTTTAAATACTCTTTCTCTCTTGAAGCATGTACAGACATCTAGTCTTGCAACACATCTATATGATACTGAAGTATAGTTACTTCCACATGATATAGAAAAAGTTTATCTTACATACGTATTGCAGAAAAAGTCTGTCTGTGGTTCATTTTCCAAGCCCTAGGGTCTGGCTATACACATATACACCATCTTCCCTTTTCACAGTCTTTGCTTTCAAAAACATTTTTGAGGAAATTGGCACGGCCAGAGCTGAAAAGGAAGATGATGGGAGACAGCAACAACAGAGTCCGGGCTCTGGCTGTTTTCCGGTTCCTGAAGAACGGAACCCAGTGTCCTTGCAGGACGGCAAGGCGCTGGCTTTCCTAGGCTGGCTGGGGTTACCCTCCGTACCGAGCATCTGCAGGGCGCCCGAGCTTCTGCTCCTGACAAACGGTGCCGGGTTAAGAATTCTGCTGGTGCACGTTGCTGTCGTTGGCTTGTTGTGGTGGATTTTTTTTTTTTTTTTAGTAAGAAGCTAACTGGACCTGAGATGGTTGTAGCCACGTAGAAGCGCCGCCGGGTCGGTGTGCCGCGGCCGGAGGGCCCAGCTCTGCCCTCAGCTCTGCCCTCGGCCCGGCGGGACGGGGCGGCGCGGGGCGGCGCCTCCCGCCCCCCCTCGCGGCAGGTGACGCCGCCAAGGGCGGCCGCGCGCGGCACGCACCGCGCCGGGCGCACGCGGAGCGGCGGTTTGAAGTTGGCTCGCTCGGGCGGCGCGGCGGCGCGGCGCGCCATTGGCCCTCGGCGGCTGATTTGCATTGACGCCAGCGCGGGCCGGAGGTCAGCGCCGGCGGGTGCTTTTATTGGCTCCGCCGCTGTCAAGCGCCGGGGCAGCGCTGGCGGGGGAAGGGCGGGCGGGGCGGCCGGGGGCGGGGGCTGGGGCTGGGGCCGCCGCCGAGGAACATCAATAATAACAAGGCGGGCGCAGAGCGAGGGAAGGCGGCTGCGAGGAGAGAGGCATTTCCCCTGCTGCAAGGGACGCGGACACCACGGCCCTGGGAATTAGAGCTCTCGCCGCTGCAACCCTTTCCGCCGGGATGGGACGCTAGGATCGTTTCCTTCTACTTCTCGCTCTTTTTAATTTTTTTCCTCTTTTTTTTTTTTTTTTAATTATTTTTTTTCCTCGCCGTTTCGCATCATTTCTCTGGCCAAAAAAATCCCCCCAACATGGAGGCCCTTTGATGCCTCCGCCAGCGGAGCCGGCTCCTCCCGCGGCTCTGGGAAGCCCTCCGGGCCGTGCCCCCGTTCTCCGCTCGGCCCGGGCGCTGAGGGGGGCTCCCCGCGGCCCGGCCCGCTCCGGTCCCGCCGCGCCGAGCCGGGAGCCCGCGCCCCGCCGGGCGGGATGCCGCTGCGGCGGCCAGAAAGCCCCGCTGCCGCCTGACGGGGGGCTCTTCCTTCCGACGACGGGAACCTGCCTGTCAGCCCCGCGGCGGCCGCCCGCCACCGAGGCGGCGGGGGACATGCCCAGCGCGGCGTGAGGGGCGCAGCCGGCTCCTCGGGGCGGCGGGGCAATCTTCGATTATTATTAATATTTTTTTTTTTAAATTATTTATTTCGGCCCCAAAGCACACCCCAAAGCACGCCCCCGGCACAGCGCAGGGCAGCGCCGAGCGGGACGGCGAGGAGCAAGCGCTGCTTGGCGGGGAGCGCGGAAGACGAGGTGGGGAGCGGCCCCCCCGGCCCCGGCCCGTACCCGGGTTAATCGGTAACGCTGTGCAAACCCAGGTGGAAAATGCGCCGTGCTCCGGACTAGGAGGGAGGAGATGGTGCAGTGCCCCCGGCCGCTCTGAGCGCCTGGCCGAGAAGACGCTGGGGTGTGTGTGCGTGTGGTTTGGGGCTCGGGGGCTTTTTGTTACTGCTTTTGCCTTTTTTTCCCCCCCTCCTTTTTCTTTTTTCCTTTTTTTTTTTTTTTTTTTTTTGCTTTTCCCCAGAAGGAGAGGAAACCCTACCAAGATTCTCAGATGGCTTAGAAAAATTAATAATAATCTGTGAAAATATGAAGTCGACCGGTTCTTGATTTCCCCCCTTCCCTCCCTTCCAGCTCCCCAGCCCACTGCTGAGATTGAGATAAAAGGACCCGTTTCCTGGAGGACGAGAACAGACACGTTTCTGGTGGTGTAGAAGGGACCGATGGCAATGCTTCAGAGTGTAGCGGAGACGCAGGAAAGAGATTCAACCTGTTAACAAAAAAATTAAGCAGGGGGAAAATACCAACGGGAAGGAAAAGGATATATTTATACACATATATATATATATATATATACAATTTAGAAGTATTGCCCAGGTGGCCACAAAGCATGGGCTGTGCTCCAAGCATCCACATCTCTGACAGCAGAGTGGTCTATCACAGTAGCAAAGAGTCTGAGGAGTGCAATTCCCCTCACCAGACCAACACAACCATGTCTCAACAGCAGCAAGGCAACCCCGTCCCAGGATTATTCATTAAATCCTCCAACACATCCACTTATAAGGTGAGGACTAATTCCTCTAAGAAAGACAAGAGGGAGAACAGCCAGAGCATGGAGGCAGAGACCCAGACCAGCAGATCCAGTGTTAAGGTAAAAAGGGTGCTAAACATAAGCACTGTTTCTCTCAGAACAGGAGCTGGCTGTAGCGGTTTAACCCAAGGAGTCTCCCTGCCGAAGCGATACCTTGCGGGGGAGCTTTTCCTGGCTTGAGCTATTACTTTCGTTTATAAACTAATCAGTCTCATGAAACGACTTTACAGATGTACCCAAACCTCTTTCTTCGTTCCACAAAATGAGTTTTCCTAATGCAGGGAAGGAGAGCGGTGTAATTGTCCTCGTCAGTCGCTAGAGCCAGGGGCGCGGGTCTCGCTTCTGAATGCGGAGGGCCTGTCCGTCCATCCATGGTGGGACTCCGCCGTGCATGGGAGCCGCGCTGCCACTGACTCCTGTGTTTTACGTGTTTGTTTGTGCTGGGTCATCCAGTGTTGCTGTTTGCGCTTGTCTTGTGTGGAAGCAAAGGCAAATCGCAGTCTGAAGCGATCTGCTAGCTGGGCTGATCAATTTGCATACCTCTTCCATTCAGAAAGTTGAAAGGAGAGCGACAGCGGTTTTTGCTCTGGGTACTGATTTACATTAACAACTTGTTGACCTTGTCTGTTGCTGCAAATAGGGTATTTTTTGGAGGTTTTTTTGCATGTGTGTTAGTGTGCATACTTTTGTGTAGAGATAGAACGCAAGGCTGTATGAAGTCGACAGATACTGAAAAAAATTGTAATTTGTGATTTTTTTTCTTTTAAAGTGAGAGATTTAGTGGTGCGGAGTGCTTGCTTGTCTGTTTACCTTCTATTGATGGCCTGTTTTTTTATGGGTTGTACTTTAGTTCCTAATGCTATAAGTTTTGATTATTTCATATCTTTTCTTTTTGAGGGGAGGGGGGAACAATCTCTATTTCGTAAAAATAAGTAATTGCAAATATGAAAAAAAAATCAAACTGTAGCAGCCCAGGGGATATTATATAACATGGCTGATCTGCTCTGGGTTACCATGATAAGAACTGAGATACACATGCTGTAAATACAAGATACAGGCTTGAGATGCAGGCAAGAACTACCTAAATGTCAAGCGTTTTGCAGACTCGCAGAAACTCTTAATGATTTGTAGTTTTCTTAGGATTTTTACGTGCTCATTAAGACGGCTTCTAGAGTATTAACCTGGAATAATTTTCTTCAGTACTGTGATTTTCTTCAATTGTTTTCCTCCAGATATAGTAATCTCGGTTCATAGGAGTTTAAAAAAAGTCTAGAAAATGAGAAGACACTTTGTAAGTAGTGAGTTGTAGGAGGAATTAACAATACCTAAGGCAGAACATGAAGCTGAATGGCGTTATACTAAACTAAGTTTTTGTGTTAATAACGCTGTACAGGAAACTGAACTTTACGTCCCTTGTCACACACGATAGACATGCTTATGGCATATTTAACATGGTAACTACAGTTAGGAAACTTAAGTTGTCATCAGAATCCTGACAATTGTTTTGCTGGCTGAATTTTTAAGTGTGATTATAATTGCACATTACAAAATCTAAACAAAAAGTATTCTTAAAATTTATATTCTGTGAATTTGTCTTCTGTGTGCTTGCTTATGGGGAAAAAAAACAACTCAAAAACCTGTTTCCAGAAGAATGCATGGGAAGTAGTTTTGTTAAATTTTGTTGCTTCATTTCAAGAACTTTGTAAAAATTCTTGTTACTGGGTTTGGATAATTCAGCCAGATGCTGTACGATTGATGTTGGGTCATATGCATACTGTAATCTCATTGGCAGCCATTCTGATTTTTATCACTCAGTCATATTTTCTGCCCTTGTCATCACTCTAAGCACATTGCTGTGAAATGATGAGTTTTGAGAAACGAGAATGGAATTCTGTTTGTGATCAGCTGAATACAAAATCTGCTGGACACATCACATCTGCATGATTTTCATGTGCAAAATCCTATAATACTCTTCAGAGCTATAAAGCAGCATGGTATTTCATTCTCTGCTTTTATCATTAGTGTGTATAGTATGATCAGATTTACAGTTCTTAGTGTGCTAGATAACTCTGTTGTCTCAGAGACTGTGCTGGAGAGAGGGCTATGCCATTACTGGAGAGCAGTTTTCACAGTACAGTGAAGTTGTTTGGAAAGAAACAAAGTGTGAGAACATTGAAGATAAGGGACAGGA
Organism: Platalea leucorodia; assembly: GCF_965183815.1. NCBI lineage: Eukaryota > Metazoa > Chordata > Aves > Pelecaniformes > Threskiornithidae > Platalea > Platalea leucorodia. The sequence goes on from NC_138831.1 coordinate 40,523,681, forward strand.
GCATGAAATCCCTGAAGCCAAAAGGAGCATTGGGCAGGATGTTGTGCTGTTTTTGAGTTAAAAGGATTTTTGATTTGAGGAAGAACTGTAAGAATCAGGGTGCTACTAGGAACTACTGCTGTTCTTCAGAGTGCGTAGTACACCCTTTATGGCCCCTGGGATACCCTCACACGAACAGAAGATGCTGCAAACCTTTCGTACTTTGGCCAGTGGTGGTGTCACCAGAATTTGTGTGAATAGCCAGTAACCTGCCTGAAAGGCATTTTCACTTGGTTTCAGGGCACTTTAATTGAAATTCATTCACATTCTTTTGTTGTATATGCACAGATTAAAGCCAAGAAGGTCCTATGTGAGAGCTAAGAAGAAAACTTGGCCCATGTGTAAATCTCATATTTTCACTTTGGCTGGCATTAGCATTAAGTTTATTAAAATATGTATAATAGGTAATGCAGTAACTTTTATTGAATCAGTTTGTTAGCTATAGTGCACATTTTTCAAGTCAGAAAGTGTCATAAAAAGAAATAACCCATGCTAACTGTAAAATGGCATTATCTATATTGCTAATTAGCCCCCAGACTTATTCTGGCTTTACATTTATGTCTTATTATATCTTTCTTCTGGTCAAATAGCAGAGGATCATTTTCTGGATGTGTGGTGTGAACATACTATATTTTGTGAATTGCATCAATTTACAAACTGTAGCTAAAAAAAGTTATCTTGTTCTTTCCTAATATGGAAAAACTTAAGTTTATCCATAGCAAATTTGCAGAGCAGTGCTGAAAGTCTGTGTGTGCAGAGATAAATGGCATAATACCTATTTCTGGTATATATGAGAAATGGGGGAGCCCTTTGAATACATTACATTTGGTCGTGGCACTTGTATCTCCCTCCTTAATTAGTAATTTTATACGTGGCTTTGATTTGAAAATTTTTGAGCAACTTGGAATCCAAGTGCCATATCTAAAAAGGGAACCAGCCATGAAAACCCTTCCCTTAATTTTCAATGTATCAACTCCACAGCTTAAACTCTGCTTTTCCCAGTGAAAGATGAGCAAGACTTAGATGCGGTAACAGTGACTGAGGTTTGATTATCCAGTGCTACACTAAGAATATCAAATGACACCTAGTACTGTTGCAAAGGAAAGTTTTCCTGATTTTTTTTTTTTTTTAAGCTCTAAAAATCTCAAGAAAGTGGACTCAGAATCATCATAGTCTGTCTTTTGCATATACATTAGTTATCATTTTCTTCTTCAGACATTTGTGTTGTTGAATTTGTGGTAAAGGTACTTGACTTTATAGAAACCTGCTTAAACACCTTTAGAATAATACCTCTGTTTAATCTATAGCATAAGTGGAGTAAATGCTGGAGTGGTGTAAGGACTTCATGGGCATTTATTTAAAATTTAATTGGGTATTCATAAGCGTATGCTGTTCCAGCATCATGTGTATGTGTCACTCTTCTATAGTGCACTAATATACACTGTAGCACATACATTGCACTTTTATTTTGCCCTGTCATCCTTTTACGTATGTGAGATTTCCTTCCTCTTCTCTTGTGTAACTCTCCCTGTCATGTATATTTAACACAGAAATATGTGCGTTTGGGTGCAAGGGGATCAGAGAGTAAATCCAAACTTCCTTTATTTTAAATTAAAAGTAGTCCTAATTCAGCAGGGCTAAATGTGAACTAGCCTTTTGATTTATCAGCTGATGTGGGACAGCCAGTTTAAATCCATGGCCCTACAGCCAGTAAGTTTTCTTCATTCAAACCCTGTGAAATTGCCTGAGAATTTTGCAGTCGCTGCAAACCAATGGTTGCATAATTCTGCTTATAGGAGGCTGTATGCTATATTGTACCTGCAGTACTGAAGTGGATCTCGTTTCAGCCTTTAACAGCACATTATTTAGTCCATTAAGCCGTCTGCTCTTTTCCTGTCTGTCTGATAATTCCTTTCCCTTGGAACACGCGAGCTCTCTCTCCCTTTGAAACTCCCACACGTACTGTCCATGCTTCCACTGAGGCCATCCACTCTCTCTTGATTCCTCCCTGTTCCCACTGAAACTGTCCTCAATCATTTCCCCGACAAACCTCCCATCACCATTTCCCTCCCACTTCCACTGACGTCAGCCCTCCTGTACAGAGGTCCTTGCTCCCACTGAGAGGAACCTTCCCACGCTGAGATACACAAACTTTTCTCAATCTTTACGGCTCCAGGCTTTCAGGCTGATGCTTTTTATGCTGCTGTTGCAAGGCATGAACCCTTTTCTCCAGAGGATGGGAGTCTAATTTTTAAATGTTATGAAGTGACCTGGTGTAGTAACATGTGAACTAGGTTCATATTTAAGTCTATTTTTTATCTTTACCTTTTAATTTCCTGTTGTTTTTAATGTAAACTGGAAAAAAACAAACTGTAAATCACTCACAGTGTATAGATCACTACACTACTGAGTATAACTTGCATTTTCAATTTTTAAAGCATTATTATTGGTACCTCTCCTGGTCATGCAAACCAACTCATGCAAAATGTGTCACTGTGTCTGAGGGCAATTTCTTGTGTGACTGAGATGAGTGAAGTTAGGCCCTGAATTTTTGGAGTACTTACTGTTGGTAAAAACTTCACCAAAACTCCTTTCAGCTGTAAATTCATCTGCCAGACATGAAACACTGACTTTTCTCTGCCCTTTGCGTTGTTCTTCGCTGCCCCTGGTCTGAGCTTGCTTTCTTTCTCTTCCCTGGCCATTTTAGGTAGTTAATTTCTAAGCTTTTCCTTTTCTGCCACCTGAATGTGTCAATAGAGGAAGTATTAAAAACAAGCCTTTATTTCTGCAGTTCTAGGTATTTATCTTACTGTGTTGTACCCTTTGTATTCTTAATTGTATGGCTCAGATTGAAGTGTAAGTACATCCACAGTGGGAAATTTTCTACTTGTAGAATGTACTTATAAGCCAGGCAGAAGAACGGGAGGTGATATACTTACTAGTTCTCCCTCCCTTGCTACCATTCCCAATATTACATGTGGTGTGAAATTCCAGTGCAAGGTACCAGTATTGCCTTGCTATTTAAGGTGCCAGCAATTCAGATTTTACATCCAAAATGCTAAGTCTAAATATAAATTAAACATATGATATGGCGAAATGGTTACACCCACTTGCAGATACTTCAGGTTCAATGAATTTTAGATTAGAAGATGCCTACAATCTGTGTGAATATGAAGAATGTCTCATTAAGAAAGTTACTCATAGTTCATTTGAAACTTTCAAAAAATACTGTTTGGAAACTGTTTTGCTTCCCATATTGCATGCTTTATTATCTGTTCCTCATGTTCAAGTAAATATCTATGTCAAGAAACGAGAAGTATTTGAATGAGAATTATTTTTAACATCTATTGAAATTGTTATATCCAACAGTTGCCACATCAACAGTGATAAACTGCTGTTTTACTTTAGTTATTATATGAACTTTTGTTCACCTGTCTTGGCTATCACCTTGAGAAGGGACTCCAGAATTGGATTTCTTGAACAGTAGTAACAATACACTGAAAATACTCTGCTTTTTGAGCGCTTGGAATGCCAACTGACTTTCAAAGGAGTCCTCAAAGAGGAAATAAATATTTAGAGATATGGACAGCTAAACCTCTTATTAGCTTTCAGTAAAAAGTGAAAGAAACCTAAAGCAAATATGGTAACGAGCAGATTGTCACCAGGTGGAATTGTTTCAATACAAGCTTTATGTAAGTTGTCATTTTGTCAGGGGACCACAGGAGCACCTGCACACATAGGAGAACAATTTAGCATTGTGTTCTATTTTGGTGGTGTGTATGGATATAATATGCCCACACTGTCAACAGCTTTACCAGCCGTGGATGGAATTAAAACATTGTTAGCAATGTTTCCGAGATTGCACGTAGAAAGTGATTTAATGTCCAAAGTGCAGTTTTCCATGTTTATTGCAGTGTTTTATATGTCAGACCCATTCATCCAGTGGAGGAATTTGCTTGGCCCTGTGACGTTCTATGCATTGCTATCAGTCCATTGGGTAAAATAATTAGGTATCTTCATTTAACCGTAATTTAAATTGGCACAGGATGACAAGACGCAAATTGAATAGCTTTAATGTGCATGACATATTAAATAGTTTTATTGCCCAGAGTCAGATTTTTAAGTTTTCAAAGGCATCAAGAAAGTGATGTTGTTAAAGCCCTCTGCTTTTCAAAAAGATTTCTGCATCCAGCCCCTTTTAGGTTCTTTCTTAAAATGCCTGTAAAGGCCAAAATGTAATAAATGATGTTGGTACACACGCTGTGAAATTAAATAGCAGAGTCTCTAATTTGTGCATTCTTCCAGACCATCCCCTTTTACTATGGATTGAACTGTTGGCCTCAAATCAAACTCCCAGGCCCTCTTCTCCTCCTCCTTGTAAAATCTGTAACTATGTCACTCTACATAAAGTAAAAAGCTTAGCATTCTATAAACCAGCTCCCACATGTGTATGGCTTTGTTTCAGGAGAAAGGACAAGGGCTAGAACCTACTTTTTGACATGGAAATGCACTGACATGAATTAAGTTATATCTATTTTCAATGTGGTTGACAGAGTAATTTGAGATGGGTTTTGATAGTGTTTTAAGTGTTTAAAGGTAGTCTGCATATGTATGTAGAGAGTTAATGTCCCTGCAAACAAAAGAACTTGGAATAAAAAAGGAATATTCAAGATTTAAAAGCAATTTTGGGAATAAAGTACTGTTGCTAATGAAAAAGACTGATTCCAGTATGAGGGACTCAAAATAGGATTAGGAAAAGGAAGAAGTACTGCCTTTGGTTCTGCTACTTATTACATTATAGACAATTTTTGAGCACTAGATCCCTAGAAATTAGGATGACATATTTTTGTTGGTGTAAAGACAATCTCCTTGTTGGCCAGATTCATTCCTGAGTGAACTGAACAGATACTATTTCAAGGATTTTTTTTTTTTTTTTTTTTTTTTTAATCAGGATAGAAATGAATCTGTTTGTTAATATTTTTAACAGATTTAAGTTGTGTCTGTTTCTTTATCGGAAATGAGAATTCACTCTTTTTGCAAAAGCATAATTATTTTGCACATTAATTTGAAAGTTGCACAGGAAACTTCAAACATTTTATATGCCTGGAAGAGGTATTTTCCTTCATAAATGAAACATTTTACATAGTGACATGAACAGATTTCTGATACTGTTAAGGGAAAAATGGTAATCTTGAAATCTTTTCATTGTTTTTTAGATTTCCCAGCTTCCTAAGTAAATCCATACAAAGAAAACACAGAATCACTGAGCAAATATGAAAGAATGACATCCTCCGCTTCCCATTGTTTTTAACTTTGAGTTAGCAATGACTTTTAGCTCCCTACTGGGATGTGGTGGAAACTTTATGAGGCCCCATTTTACTTGCCACTAAAAGACAACGTATTTTTGAAGTTACACATTTACCATTGTTTTCTGTCGTTCAGTTTGAGGTTCTGTTATCTCTAATAAAATTTAATCAGACAAATAACCTTAGAAAGCAGTCAGCAAAGTAAACCTTCTTTATAAGGATCTTGTTTGAAAAAAACTATGCTAATGTATTAATTAAAGCACAACAAAAGAACCTCGATCCACACTGGGTACAATCTTCCTGTATTTAGGAGTATCTACACTTTTGCGTCGTCAGATAGATGGTGTTCCTCATTCATACTGAATTATCAGGATTGCATCTCTTCTGAGAGTCTCTTCTGACTCTATTTTACAACAGTGGTTTTAATTCCAAGTTTTTAAATGCACAGACCTATCCGTGTGATAGGTAGATAGGTCAAGATCAGTGTTCAGCTGAGACGACTGAGTTTGCAGATATGTATTTCTTCTTTTTGGAGTACTGTCTGCTGTTTCTTTCAATTTTTAAGTTTTGTGTTGGTTTTTTTGTTTGTTTGGTTTTTTTTTTTTTTACATAAAAGTTTGGTGAGAAATTCCACAAATGGTTGAGGACAACCACACCTACTACTTTGGTAACTTGAAGCAGAAGTGACTTACCCTGCACACTGCTGCAGTTTAACTGCCTGGTAAAATTGTGCTTTTCCATGAGCTGTAACTCAGTGATAAATATCTCAGCATAGGATGAATATCAGGATGTAAGTCTACAAGTAGTGGAATCCAGAGCTCTGCCACACACTGACGTGTGGATGGCACTGGGATAGCTGGCAAGATATTTGCATTTTATTTTTCAAAACAAATAATTATTTTCAAATACTGAAGAGGTTTATTGGTGGGCCAAATTCTGACTAAAATTACAGTCCTTCAATCCCATTAAAATCTGTGGGCTCGAGGGGTGTACCTGAGGCAGAACTTGGACTGCTGTGTTTACCTCTCGCTATGACAGAAAATAGCTCCCCATTGGATACGTGATTTGAAAATAAAAATAGTGGCAATAATATTTGTATTAAGGGCTAAGTTATTTTCTGTCATTCCAGAAAGACATTGGCATAGCTCCAGTGAGCAAGTTCCCGATTGTCCTGAAGCTCGTGGCAAAGTTCTTCCAATTTTCAGAACAGCCAGAATTTGATCTCTGGTCTGTACACAAAACTCACCTGGCTTCTCTGAAGTGCGACTAGGGTATCAGCCCTTATGGTTGGGACCCACGTTTTATGATTGCTTAATCTATAACTAATGCAGAAAACTACCAATAACTGGTATTATTAACTGTCTTCTGACAGGAGTAATGGGATAGCAAATTGATTTTTTTTTTTTTTTTTTTTTCCCCCCCTCAGCTTCATATAGCTGTGGAGGCTGTTCTCAAGCAGTAGCTGCATAAAGAATATAAATTGCTGTGGCTTCAGGTCATAAACGAAATCTGCACAGCTATTGCTGTTCTTGAGAGTGGTAACTCTCAAAGTTAAAACTTTGAATTTGTAGGCATTCAAAAGGACTTTTTTCTGTGTATTTGTACCTGTGTAGTTCTCCACTTGCATCTCAAGTGTGTTGGGCTGTGTTACGGTGCCTGGTGCTTTGTGGTTGCAATGATCATTCTGTGTAAGTAATGATGCAGCGGTGTGGCCAAGGCTAGAGATACTGAACTGAAATCAGAAGAACCAGACTGCCGCTGGTTAGCGTGTGGCTCTTCGGCCAACTCGCTGTGTGTTTCTGCTTGAACGCTTGTTCTTAGTTACGTGTCATGCAGGATCAGGGCCATCATGTACCCAGGAACATAAGACTTGCACTCAGATCAAACTGTGTCCGTGTAATGCAGTGCTTTGTTTCTAACAGCAGTCAGCAGAGTGTGCTTTGGAGAAAGATGCAAGGAATCTATTTAAAGGTACAAAAATGAGAAGAGTTTTTCATGTTCCTCTTCTGGCTTTAGTCTGGACATACTAATTTCCTTCTCATTTTTCACAATTTTGGCATGTAATATGATGATGATATTTTAGTTTTATCTCCTTGCTTGGTTGCTAAGTTGACAAATGCAATAAAAAAATTATACTCTTGAGTGGAATTTTTGAATAGAGGATTAGTTTTCCAAACCAGGGTTAGCACATACTTAGCACTGAAACACCGTCAGTGTGGATTGTTTATGTATTTGTTTCTGCAAATTCTGTTGCAAGAACAACTGATGAAAGTGTTTAAAAGAAAGCAAGGGGGATGAATTATAACTAAATATGGGTTTGCATTTTGAAGAGGACTTCATGACCAGAGAAGCTAGTGCTTTTTTCCGTACATAAGGCAGAGTATCCTGCAGATGAAAAAAAGCTGAGGGTAATGTTGATATTTTAGAGGAACGAAACATTTCAAAGCCAAAGAGGGTTTTGCAAACCCAAACAGCTTTTGTTTTGTTAACAACTGCACTGCAAGGAAGAGTAAGTCCTGTGAACTCAGACACTGCTTCATGCTTCCATTGATTCTGCTGTAACTTTTAATTTACTTAGTGTTTGTTTTATTTTTGTCTTTTGCTGTGAAAGTGATCTGCTTTCTGCAGAATTTCAGATGAAAGGACTGTTCTGCTTATACTGTCAATTAGTTATGTTATCGTATGTCCTCCGTTCTGGACATGATGCATCTTGTTCCTTGCTATTTAATGCCACGGAGCTGAGATCTGTCGTGAGAGCAGTCAGGTAGAATTCAGCGGTAGTACTGTCAGTCACAGCCCCTAAGCCTAGCAATGATAATTTTTCCCTCAGTGAATAATCTAACATTTTACCTTTACCAAAGTATGGAATCTTTTACTTTGGGGCAGCTGCTTACTTTTTAGGAGGGGTTTATGTTTTCTGAAATATTATTGCAAGTTACAGCACTTGAAAATGAATGTGGTAGAGCGGTAGCTTGTTGGGAACCAAGTTTTCTCCAAAAAGCAGCTTGCGTAGCCTTTTCACATTGTCTGCCTCTGACAGCGGTACCAAGCGGCAAGAACCAGCTTCTTGGGGATAAGAGAGATTTAGCTTTTACAATCCTTGTTAATAATAATACAAACTCATGAAACTAATAAAACTGCTCAGTGAGGAAGCTGATCTGTCCCTCTCACCCCTAGCTTTGGTGAGAAGGGCAAAGACAGTATTTGTCCGTGAAGGACAGGCAGTAGTGTCAGCCTGCTGTCTTGGTAGCAGACATTAAGAAATGGAATTTTGGTGGGCATTCTTTACTGTTGGTTCCTAGAGCTAAATATTGATGTATCAGCTTATGATTTTTTACTGAAAAACGCAATTCTGCTGTCACTGTTTATACGTTATAACAGTTGGAGGATTTTTTTTTTTTTTTTAATCGGTGCAAATCCTCAGAGTTAAGAGTGGGAGTGGGGCAGAGGGAGCAAGCCCTGCTAGTGGTTGGCGAGAGGTGCGGGAAGTCTAACGTCTTGTCTGATCCTCAGACTTAGCCCATAGTCATGGTGTGACCATGGGAAGATTGCCAGGCACCAAATTTTCAGAGGAGTGTGACTGAAGTTCACATTTTCTAAAAAGCTAAGCTCTCTTGTGAACTGCTTACGGTGAGATTCATAGCTGGACCGTCAAAAAAAGTGAGCTGAAATTACCACCTCTTATTTTGCCAGTTAAACTAAAAAGGACTTGTTTTTGGAGGTTACATAGCTCTGAAGTTTTCTCCTGACTTTATCTTGGCTGTTCTGATTGCTAAGAGCTCTTATAAGGCTCTCTTGTGCTCTTTGGGCAATATAAACTCAATTCTGCTGTGCTCTGCTAGGGTTGTGGGACACTGTTCGTGGGCTAAATTTTGCTTTGTGGGGTAACATCGCTTTGTTGGTATACAAAGTCTAAGCAAACTAGAGAATTTTAAGGACTGCAGAAGTGAGATACGCCTGATGCAGGTTCAGGGAATGGAAATCTTTTCCTCCGTTTCTTCTGTGAGCCTTTGAGCTGTGCTAGGAAGTGCAGGCTGTGGGTGTTAAGAGGTAGCTGCGATGTTCAGCCCTTTACTCCATGGATAGGAGTTATGTGGGTGAGGGGGTGCGTCCCTCATATGTTGCACTGCTCTGCCATTGCCTCCTAAATTTAATCATGAGGTCAAGACCAGAGGCCAGTGTAGAGTGTAAATGGTGGGGTCCAGTGCTTGACTCTGAGGTCACTATAGGGAATAGTTTTGCTTGTAGGTTGCAGAAGTCTCAGCTGTCTCCACAGGGATCTTTACCTCGTTATGGAAGAGTGATTTGTCCTAAAAGGTTGAGAAACCTCCTAAATTTTTCCATCATCAGTTGGAGCAAAGACACTGTCTCCCTCGGTCAGTTGTTTCCTGAAGTGTGTGTTTAGCAATGAGGTCATTTGGTCTCTTGCCCTTTCTCCATGGATGACCTGCAAAGAAGAACTATCATCCCCCCTCGGGAAACCTGATACTTTTGGTCAATGGCCCCTTAACATTTTTTCCCCAGCTGACTGGAATTCCAGCTGACCGATCAGAGAAGTACCCAGTTGCATCCACTTGTTAGGATTCGCTGTGCCAGTGCTATTCCGTTTCAGGATAAAGGTACCAAGGAAGCACGTTCTGCTGAGCATATCTGAAAGCAGAGCGGCACTTCCCTGCCCGTGGCCAATCACTTTGACTGCTTTAGGATCTAGTTTCCCCTTACCCGCATAACAATACACTCAGTAACAGTAAATACACATGTGAAATATTACCTGGGAATCTTTAAATGCTTGACTACTATTAGCTTCATGCCACTTTGTAACAGTTACCAGGACCTGTAAAGTACCTCATTGTTGGGTTTTCTTTCCTCTTTTTTTCCCCCCTCCATTTTGCAGACAGGTGGGTGTGGGTGAAGGGCTTGGCATTTTTTTCATCATCTTTCCCAGCATCGGGAGGTCCCAAGCCAGCAGGTAGAATTTCTAGGAGACTCTCCTAAAGGAGGGGTCTCCGAAGCCGGTTCTAAAATAGTTTAATGATTTTTAAGGTAAACCAACAAAACATTTCATATCGAGGGAAAAGCATGACAAAGGATTGCCAGGGTGAAGGGATTATGGCTAACAGCACTGCACCTCTGCTGTTGCTGGGTGCGGCAAGAAGTCTTCATATCCTTAAGAGTCTGAAGGTTTGGGAAACCTCAACCTCTGTACTGAGGAATGAACTGAGGCCAGTGGTGACGGTTTGTTCAAACCCAGACAAATTAATTGCTATAACTCAGTTTGGTTACTACAGGTATTTTTGTCCTAGAACAGATATGAGAAGACTGTCCAGAGGAATACGTATGTACAGGATGTTTGCCAATTAGCTTGCAGTTAATTTAGATAGAATACAACCCTCTGACTTGGTATACTCTAAGGTCTTATTTTTTAATCTAGCTTGGAGAGGGTCTTTAACAGGTGCTAACCTGGTTAAGGTACAGGGAAGACAGTGGTGCGTGTTGAAGTGCTTTATTCAAAGCCACGAACAGCAAGGATGGAAATACATGTAGGGAATATAGAGCAGCTTGGTCTTCCTGATGCTCTCTGAAGTTGTCTGCCTTCATCTGAGTAGGACAGACCTCTTGGATTGTGGGTGCCATGTCAATGCACTCATCTGCAGGGCTTCGTACTGAGCGCTGAGAGCTCGGACCTTCACAAGAAGGTTTCCTCAGGAGGCTCTGCTTCCTCTCTCCAAGTCATACATATCTTTCTAGAGGTCAGGCTATCTTAAGAAACCATCACTGACCGTTCTCAAGTGCTTATGCTTCTTAACTCTCTAAAAATAGAAAAAAATTACGAAGCTCCCCGACAAGTTGGGACAGCCAACGGGCTTTCTTTAAACACTTTGTAAAATAGCACTGTCTCTTATCACATGAGCTCTTAATTTCTTGTTCAGAAAAGTACACAGCACTTTCCTACAGTGCATAGCTGGGCACTTCCAGAGCCTGCTTCTTCACACAAAATTTTTTAAATATGACTGTTAACTAAACTTGGCTTAATTAAGTTGACAATTTCACAGCTACTTTGAACAGCTCATTAACTGCAGGCTACAGCTTCTTTGCAGCCAAAGCTCTACAATACATCATACAGTGAACCTGCTGACAGGAGGGTACAACTTCCAACTCATGCTTCAAGAGATCAGATTTATTACTGCAGTCCTGCTTCTTCTAAAACCAGTGAAGGCCTCCTTTAACAGATACTGAAAATACTTTGATCTGTAATATAGTCCTACATAGCAGATACCACTTTGCATGTTAAAGCCAATGCTGTTTTACATACGCTGCCAAGCTGATAATGGTGTTGGGGCGAGGGCAAGTGGCTGTGGCTGAGTTGCATGGATTGCAGCTCCTATCTGATACTGATTGAAGGTCTACAGTAATTCTTTCAGTTTTTTTTAAAATGATCATAGATATGCAATTTCTTGTTACTCAGCTCACTTTAAAATAACAAATAGTTCATTGTTATCTGTTTCTTTATAAATTAATTGATTTGGCTTACCTTTGTGCTTTGTCCTGCCCCCCTTTCTCGTGATAGTATAGGAAATTTAGTCTCTCTGAGAGCGGTTTAAGCAGCTGCTGAAGGCAATGGAGACTGAGCTTGCTGACTGCGGTTTAGCTAGCTGGGTTTCTTCAACTAGGCCTTGGAGAAAGAGTAAATACTGTTTCAAAGAAGTCTGTACACCTCTGCTGCCCGTGACCCTGAAAGATCCTGTCATATGTTACAGAAACAAGGGTCTAGGGTCTTAGGTGACGAGGCATCCTCCTCTCACCTCGTATGTTAATACTGCAATAGTCTGTTCTTTACGTTGGTGATTTCTTACTGACATGGCTGGGGTAAAGCCCTGCTCTAATTGCAGCAATACTGATACTACTGGGCTTGTGACAGCATAGTTTCTGCCATTTGGGAGTACAAATACAATGGTATAACTTCTTCCACAACAGAAAGTTTTCCAGTATATTTCTTGACTTGTGGAATTATACTTAGGACACATTTCTAATTTAGGCAAAGTCTTAATACAGTCACGGTCAGGGCTGTACGAAGAATGTTACCTAGCCTAGAAATGTCAGTGAGGGATTTCGATTTTTAATAATATTTTATACTGGAAAAATCTCTGTTACGGATATAGTGATAGTATATGGGGGGGGGGGGGGGAACATGCTGTTGTTAGAATAGCTTGTTTCGTTTGAGGAACTGGTATAAAGTATACCAGCAAAACCAGTTTTGCTAATGTTAGCTCCATTTGCAATAAGAAAGTTTCCCAGGACACTTGTGTTATACCTATGCCAGGATTTAAGAACTGTGGAAGTGAAATGGAAGTGAAGTGAAAACCTGGTACAGAGTCAGCACATGGAGCCCTTTTCCTCCTTGTCGAGCCTTTGGACTGTGATAGCTTCTGGCAGCTGATGTCTATGAGCCACTTGCCTGCTTTTATGATGCCTTTGCAGCAGGAATTTGTAGCAGTGAGAGCTGCAAGGAGCTCTGCGAGCCCTCTGAATGCTGCCGTGACACTGGTGCTTTTTTGGAATTTTTCCTCTTTAGGACAGGTGGATTTAACAGGAAATAGTTTGGCCGAGGTACGAAATTATAATGTGGGTATTTGCAAACCTTTGGTAAGAAAAGGCATTTTTTGTCAGCAAAGCTTTGTAGGCTAGACCAGGCAGTAGAACAAACAGAAGGGAACAGTCCTTGAATTAGGACAAATAAGTGATTGTTAATGGCCTTTGTCCTCTGTTGCTGTTTGTGTGCCTTTTACTGTAGGACACTGCTCTCCAGAACGGGCTGTAAGTATGTGGCTCTGCATTCTGCAACTTAAGGTTATTAAGGAAAAGTTGAACTCTCAGTTAATTAATTGCATTGTTTAGAACTGACTAAACGTTAATAATTATCTCATGAAACAATTCTAGATTTATGTTTGAGTATGGGACAAATGATTATTGTACGGAAGATACTGAGTTACCAGGTGTGATTTGGTGACAATTTGATGGTAATGCAGAAATGCTTCTGCAGCAGAACCGCCATTGTACTGCCTGTTTCTGCTTGGCCTTGTTACTTTAGCATCCATGGTGGTCTGTAGTTTTTCTTTAACTTTTTCAGTTGTACATAGCAGAGGTTCCTTCCTGCAGGCCCTTTTCTTCCTTTTGCCATTGTATTCTATCTTCGACTGCCATTTTCATGTTTCTAATGCTCATGTGTGCATGTATCTCTAATTTTTTTGTGTCACAAATTGTATATACATCCTCTCACTGATGAAACTCACACCAGCTCCTCTCACTTAGTACCTTTTTTTTTTTTTTATGAAGTGCTTTTGTTGGGTGAAGGTCTTTGAGGAAGGTCTACCTTCTTCCCACCCACTAGCATACAACACTATGCTAGAAATGATAGAATCTTTTTGTTTACAAAGAACCACAGCTAGTAAACAGATCTCTCCCTGAAAATCTTTATTTAGTACACACAGTGTACTCTTAATCGTTTGCACCAAGGTCAATAGCCCTTAAAATGCCATCATTATGAATCAATCTGGTACTAGAGGAGTATTTTCATAGATGTGTACACAAACTGAAATAACCCAAAAAATCATTTTTTCTCTAACTTCAGTTAAAATGCAGTAAACTTATTTCTAATCTGCTGTACTAGAAAAATGTTTTTTCATCAGCTTTCAAAATTGCAATGCTGTTCTATGCTTAAAATGTTTTCCTCGCTGACATTTTAAATTGTAGGTGTGTTTTTGTGTTGCTTAACCAAAAAAAGTAACATTGTGGGGAAAAAAATAGTTTTGTTTTTCATAGCACAAAACATAAATAATTAGTTGATGTGTAAATTACTTAATTATAGTTTCTGGATATGAATTCTAGTTATTAAAATATGAATAGAGACTGTCATAAATGACATTAAGCATGGACTCCTAGTCTTGTATGATTCAGCTGGTGCTGACACAATTTCATAATAAACATTAGACATTTTCCATCTATTTTTGTAACTATGTGAGTTCAGATACTTGCTGTAAAAAGGGAATATCTGCACGAATAGTTGTGATCAAACTGAACTTCGATCTGAAATGGAAATTGATTTTTCCCCCTTACTGGGGCTCTTGAAATGGCTTCCCAAAGTATTGAAGCTCAAGCTAATTTTGTGACAGCTTTCTTTTTGACAAGGACCAAGTGGAGGAAATCGTTACTTTTCCTCCAGATACACACCCAACAGCTGCCATATTTTCCATCTTTTTTGAAGGGTCATGGTCATTGTGTCTCTAATGTAGTTAACTGCTATTTGACATCTTTCACGAACCTTCCGTGCTTCTCATTCTCTTTTGCACTTGCAGAGTTGGTGACCATTACAGAGATGACTGAAAAGTGGTCCGTGTGTGCCACCTTGCTTACAGAGCTCCATCCAGTAACTCCCTACTCTGCAGTCTGGTTTTGGGCCACTGACCATTCCTCTTTGGTTTCTTGAGAGTAGTGTGATTAGACTGAGAGAGGCCTGACTCTCATCTTGATTGCATTGAGGCTGGGGTGAAATTTCATTTAAGTGGTATTATGCAAGTAAACCAGAGCAATGTGCTGGACTCCGAGACGAAGCCTCTTGCTTCTGTCTTGGTACTCATGTTCTGGAGCCAAGCTGATGCTTGAAGCCCATAGAGTTAATGGAAAGGCTAGTTTTCTCAGAGCCATTATGTTATTACCTGGTTTTGGCTATTCTTTTCCTGTCTGATATATCACTACCAAAAACTGGAGGGTGGTCCCTACTGGCTTTATCCTATTGAGGACTCTTGGTGCCGTGCTAGAGCTCCAGCGTGCGTGCATGGTAGAGCACAGGTGAGTGAACCCTGCAGACTTGGGAGAACGTGGTGACAAACAAAACTTTCTAGCCAATTTGAAGTCAACTGTGTATCAGTGGCTGGAATGGTAATGGTTGTCATTAATATAGCAAATAGCCAAGTGCAGAAATGACAGAAAATATATAATAAAATTTAGTAATTCATATAAATTTGTAATGTTGACATAAAGAAGTCTGTAAAGTTAGGCTTAGCACAAAAATATGCTAGTGTGTATTGGTAGTGTATCTTTATGTAGGCTGGAGATAGGTTTGAATGTTGTGGGGAAGCTCTTTATTGAATCCCAGCAGTCATTTCTTTTATACTTTATGATCTTCCAGTTCACTCCATGGAAAATAAACCTAAAATCTAATTATTGTGCATATTTTATTTTTTGTTCTTTAATTTTTCTTTGTCTTTTTTATAGCATCTTTCCAAAATGCCTTGCCCTCTATAAACATTAGGCTATTAAATTTTTGAAGCTCACGACAGTGTTGTTCCATAAATCATGCATTCGCTGGCGTTTTCAGGGTAAATGCCCTCCAACCAGAAACTAAGCAAGCTCAGTCTCTGTAGTACGCTTGGTCCTCATGTGCCCTGGCATCAGGAGTCCCCAGCCTGTTTCCATGTCACTCACATGATGCTTCACATTTGGAGTACATCTTTGGGTTAGCAGTTCCTTGCTTTTTGAAAATACTTCTCTTTTTAGACAAAGCAATTGCTTGATTCTAACTGCTCTTAGTAAATTAGCAGCTTTTTAGAGCTAATAAGTAGGTATTTCTAAACTTTACAACTCCTTTCCAAGCGAAAGCTAGCATCGTAGAATTAGAAATTACCCAAAAGAAACTTAGACAGCAACAGCAAATGTAACACAGATAAACTAAGAGAGTTGCCTGGGAAAGGCCTTCAGTATTTTCAGTGATCATTTTACAACCACCAGATTCCTCTTTTAAAAATCCTTGAGATTGATCACATTGTGCCTTGGCAAAGACTTTTGGGATGTAGAATGATGCTTTACTTAGTGACTTGTGGGTTTAATGGCTCAGGCAAGAAGATAAGATGGTCAAATACAAACATGTTAACTTTGAATGATGTATAATGGTCAGTCAAGGCCACTGTGTAGCTTGTCTGCTTTGTGACAGATAAGAACTGCGGTGCAAGGACTGCACTGGTTGTTAGTTTAAAAATTCTCATTTAGCTTTGTCTAAATTATAGGAGCTTTCTTTCTGTAACTGGAACTGTGGTTATTTATTTTTCTGTAGGTTTTTTTTTTTTTTTTGTCTTGGATACAAATGATACCCAATTTTGCTTAAGCAACATGTTAATCAAAGTCTTAATCAATGTGTTATTTGAAAAAAAAAAAAAAAGAGTGGAAATACACATAACATATCTGAAAACTGTTTCTCGTTCCAATAGCTTGGGGATTTCAGATGTCAGGAATGACTGGCTGTACTTTTGAGTTTGGTATATTTGGCTCAGTTGGGTAACTTGTGTTCTTGTGAGTGCGTTGCTGGGGAGGGCAGAGAGGAGACGGTCATGCTGCATTGAGGAAAATGGATTTAGGAAGAAAAACAAGTAAAGATACTGCCTAAGTGCCATCTTGTTTGTGTTAGCAGGCAGTAGCACACATAGTCTGTACAGGTCTTTGTTTTTGATAATCAGTGTGAGAAAGTGGAAAGAATTAGCACTAACAAGAACTCTCTCTTAATTCACTCTCTGTAATGACATATGCTTTTTTAAAAGACACAAACTCGTTCTTATTTATGCACAAGGAGAGTGCAAGAGTTGCACGTGCAGTTAGAAGTAATTTAGTTCAGTAATAGATGACTTGTTCATCTGCTGCCATAATTAATGATAGCACCGGTACCCAGTGTCCCAGTTATTTACAGTAAAAAAAAAAATTAACATAAAGTTATCAGACTGAAGTTATCAACTGGAGGAAAAAAATCAGTCGTCTTATATCAAAAGAATATATTGTGCATTTCCATATACTTGCATGGCTATGTTTTTATAATGAAGTGTATTTGGAATGAACTTTAATCCCTGATGTCTTTAAGTAAAAAAAGAGATGAAAGCATGAAGACAAACCCAAGCTTGCTATGTCGAGTTGTATTCTGCGTCTGATTTTGCAACCGCGGTCTTTGGTGAACGGTGTTGTTCTGCCTGTGGTTGCCCTGGCTGACGTCAGCGGCGCTGGCGCGGATGGGGAGGACAGAGGTGGAGCCCTCCCCTGCAAGGACACGAGGGTCTATGGGTAGCTGAAAGCTACCCTGGCAGATTAATTTATCTCTTCGTAGAAAGAGATTTTCTTAAATTGTTGCATTAAGCCTGAGGGAAATGGAACAGATCTATCAGAATAAAAAGTATTCTGACATTTTAAACCAAAGCATTTTTTTGGCGATTGCTGAACTGGGTGTTTCTTGGGAATATACTAAACCAGAACTAGATAAAAAACACTGGCTAATCCTTCAGAAACAAAACCGGGGGACAAGTTAACGACGGCATTCCCAGTGCTCCTGTCTGATGTTGCCTAGAGCAATCCGCTGTGCTTCCTTCCTCCCTGCCTCTGTCCTTCTCCTTGGGGCTCTGCTGACCCGTGCATGCGGGACAGGAGCCCTGGCATGGCTGCCTCCCAGGGTAGGCTCAGTATTTGAGATGGTAGGTCTAGAAGTTAGAAAATAAACAATAGTTAGGAAATAATTAAAGTACTTGGCGTTTCTTTGATAAGATCTTGGACCTCAAGTGAGGTGCTGGAATCACCTGAAATAGGTCTTGATAGTAAGATATCCAAAAGTATGGTCTAAAGCAATATGGTCTAAGTTGGTCTTCAGCTTCTCGTAACAATTTTTTCTTTCCTGCCTGAATGGACAATGTCAGCATATGTTCTGAGAAAGCAGTGCCCAAAGGATGGGTACAGTGGCTGGCAGCTCCTTCTGGAACGGAGTGCTGACCTTAGAATGGCCTAATGCCCTGGGAAAAAAATGTTACTTATTTAGGTTTGAAATTATTAAATTGGGATTAAGTTGGATATGTAAAAGACTGTCATGTAATTCATGTTCTTGACTCAATCTGACGCTGCACAGAGATCAAATAACTGTTTCCCAGGATGTAGAAAGAAATCTTAACATGGACCAAGCAGCAGTATTCTTTTGTTTGCAGGGAGGCAGGAGAGACTTGTGTCTCACATCCAGGTGTAGAGGATCTTGTTCGTGGGATCTGCTTCTTCCAATTTTATCCTTCCTCATCTGAACCAGTAAAGAAATCTCTTGGTGTATCTAAAGGGCAGAGGTAGAGTAATAATACGTAAAGGAATGTGAATTAGTTTTGAATGACCAGGCCAGCCCGGGTAGCAGCAGTAGGAGAGCTGTGTAAATGTCAGGACTGATGCGTGCAGAGTATTATGGTGATAGAGCTATAGTGTTTCCAGTCCCTGAGCAAACTAAGTCAGAGCTAACTTTGATACTCACTGCCCTGCATCCCGCTATGTAGATCGCCCCACAAAAAGCTGAGGAGATAAAGCCTTTAAGGAGATGGTGGAAGGAGCCCGGAGTCGTGCTTTTTGTTCAGCGCAGCCTGGCCAAGGACTCTGTGGCCGTGGCAGAGCGTGGGATTCTGGACAAAGTGGGACAGCAGGTCCCCAGCAGTGCAATAGGGACTGCCCGTACAGTTCCTGCTGCGAGCAGACTAAATCCCAAGGGTTGGGGAGTCCAATGTGCAGGAATCCTATAGGGAGGTCAGCAAGTCTATAAGGGGTTTTTCTATGCTTGCACTTTTTGGTCTTGTGAAGATGGGAAAAACTGCCTCACAGCGGGGCTGCGGCAGAGCCCGGAGTACAGCAGGGCAGAGCTTCAGCTGTCCAGGAAGCTGCATACCTTTTCTTCCACGTCTCTTCCCTCTTTGATCATTCCCATATGATTTCAACATACCTCTGTGATACTTGGAGCTTTATAGCACTCTTTAGTTTGCTCCTCCAGTTGCACGTGCGAGTGGCATACGCAGGCTGGCAGAAAGGGAAGAGGGCAGAGGGTTGTTATTCTACAGCAGAATTGTTTCCAGAAGTGACTGTGTAAAAACGACAGCAGGAGGTTCTGCACTTGTTCTCTCTCAATCACTTTCAGATAAAACTTTGCGTAGTTTACAAGTCAAAAGGTGATTTTTCTAACAGCCAATATTTCAAACTCTCACATTTGGGTTTGACAATCAAGCTGTTTTCTGTCTGAATCGTACTTCATTGCCAGTAATAAAAATTCCAACTCGCTCAGCCATGGTTATATTGGTTTTGCAGAGCTAACAGTAGTAAAAGCTTGTTTTTGTCCGCAAAGTTAGCAGATTAGGTCTCAAAGAAACGTCACCTAGACAACAGATGTATAGGAAAGTGCTCTTTTTTTGTTGGTGACTTAGCTTGGACCAAACACTACTGAAACAACGAAGTGCTTGTTTTACCGTCATCAGCCTTTGTGCATTCGCTTATGTAGGTAAAGGGGAAGAGATCTTACTTTGGAAGTATTGATGAGGCTTATGCAACTTGCTTTGTATTACTATTAAAAAAAAAATTCCATGTTATAGGACATATTTCCTCTCTTTTCTTGGTTTTAGTACCAATATTTGAATCTCTGAAGTTAAACCATGTATTATCAACGAAAACTTTTTTCTCATAGAATTTTTAAAGCACTATTTAAATGCTGCTGGTCTCCATTCCTCTTGTATGTCCTCTCTTTACTATTATTTCCTTACGTCAATGACATCATACAATTTCTGTTATGATTAATCCTTCATAGAGGTGACAGCTTCATTTTGAAAAAGAAAAGATGAATCTTTGGTTTTAAGAAAAACCAAAATATATCTGCTCAATTTTTATTTGTTTACTTTGCAGTCTGTCACCAGAGGTATCTGTCCTCCCAGCCTCCTGCTGTTTGTCATGTTCTTGCTGTTACAGAGATTGTTATCAACATACAAATGCCCCTTTGAAGAAGGAATGTAATTCCAAAGTCTTTGGTGCATCAGTCCTATTAACAAGAATCTGTTCTCTTTCCTTTCACTCTTAACTTTTAGATATGAATAAGGTAAGCATTTCATAGTAAAATAAAATTCATGATTTGAGATAGTGTCTTTTGAAGGTATGGAAGAAACTTACCAATTGTGGAAAGGCTGTTGCCGCAGTAAAGTGATGCGATCCCTCTTTGATAGTAACCTTGATTTTTTTATTTGAGAGCAGTTGTGTGTGGTAGGTTTTTCCGGCTACTGACAGAGATGTCTTCTGGCTGTTTAACCACAGCACTTGTTCGTGGCGGTGCTGCAAGCATGGGAGTTGATCATGCCAACCCATGCAAGAGCAGTGCCTGTGCAAGCTATCCTACATTACCACTACTGTTGAAAATAAATGGCTGTTAGCATTGAGAACAAGCTTTAATGGAAAAAGAACAAATAAGAAAGATTGCAAAATTATAAATCAGCACCTCTGAATCCTGAATGTACAACTTGGAACCAGGGGAGGAGAATTACTTTCAGAAGCTCTGCATAGAGCCTCAGGCTAGTGCTGGGCCTTGACCTGGAGCAAGGCTGCAGCATCGTATGTCCATCACAGGGCATGCTGCCTTTCACCCGCTTTCATGGATCTCGAACACCCGCAGGCAGCAAATCATGGACTAGTTAAATTGTTTTGGTGTTTCATTACTTTCTTTTCTGAAGGGGCTAAAGTCCATTTGTTATTCCATGGGAGGAAGTATCCCAGTTCACGTGCAAAAACTGGACATTCATCTGTTAAATGATGGTCATACCTTGGTGCATTGGTAGATGCTGGCACTTACTACACTACAGCTGGAAATACGAGTATCACATGCTTGAAAACACATTATTTGATTCTAGTGTTTTGTTCAGTGATGAGTGAATTTCTGCGTATGTGACAGGAGAAGGAATACAGCCTGCCAGGGCTCCATAAAGGCAATGTGGTCCATACCAGGAGGGCGTGCCCTGGGCATGAGGGGCTCTTGTTTTAAAGAATAACCAACACCTGTATCCTGCAAATTACACTGACAGCATTGAAATCTGCAGTATCATTATTTAGAAAGGAAGAACTTCCAAAATGTAATGCATCTTTTGGTGAACATGCTGCCTGGTCACGGATGTGGGGTAGGCCCATGAGTATCCTATGGGAAATCAGCAAGCAGTATCTTTTGGTTTGCCCTTCCTAACTGGTTTGTTTCCCCTTTAACCAAATGGAAAGGGGCTTTTCTAACAGTTGGATGCACTGTGCCTTCTGTATTGTAATTTATGGAGAACAGTTAAGAGTCTGAGATGTGTGGAAAAAAAAAGGAGATGATAATTTGTGGTGAGAGCAGGACTATGTCTTACTATCCAGATGCTGTGCACTTTGTAGTCTCCTGAGAAGCTTGTGAAGGCTTTTCCAGTGGGGCATGTTTCGGTGGCTGTCAAGTATTTATCATGTGGAGTGTCCAAACTATTCGGTCTCTGTCCTCGTTAGAGGATAGACACCCATCTCTTGTTTTGGAGTCGGTGTATCCATTAATTAGAGATACTGGTAATAGTCACTTGAGGGTTAAACTGTTCCCAAAGGATTCTTTCCAATGTTGTTTTTCTTTTGCTCTTTCTCCTCCCCATTGCATTTGTTCTACTGAGAACCTGTTTCACCTTGTTATGGGGCTTACATCCTACCTCCATGGACATTGCTCGTTCTGCTTTATTGCAAAGACTACTGCGTCCAACAGAAAGTCCAGCTTGCAGCACCGAGATAAACTGAAACAGACACTGATCTGTGTGAGGAGCCTTGTACCGAGTGGGCTTTGGGGCCGCTTCCCAACTGCCAGCCGCTGGATCCAGCTGTCTCTTCTGATTTGGAGCAGGAAGCATCATTCTGAGATTATTTTGCCTCTGCAGTTTGTACTGGGGAGGTTGCTGGTCTTTGCTGTTGATTCTAAGCCCTATGCAGATCAATAGGGAGCACAGGAACATAAACAAAACCAAATTAGACACTGCCAGTTTGAGGTTTCCCCCTCTGCGGGGCCCTTGTGGTTCCTGGGCTCAAGCTGTGAAAGGAGGCAACTGTGCTGCCACAGTGATCTCTGATCCCATGGCAAAAGTTGAGTTCCTGAGGCTCAGCATGGCTATTGCTGAGAGTCTGCCAGAGGAACGGCTTTTGCTGTGATCTTTTCTAGCAGTGCTCGGTTTTCCTGCAAAGTTATCGACTCAGAGGGCCATAGTTTCCAAGCTCTGGGGGAGGTTTAGGTGTTTTGTTACTTTCTCTTCCTTGGACCAAACGTGTTCACATGCCAGGTGTAAAGTTTTTGGATGGCTAGTGTGATTTTTTTCTTAAGAAGCCTACACAAAACAGATTTAGCACTAAACAGTCTTCCTTTTATAGTCTCTGTTTGTTACACACAGAGGCCCTTTCAGTTTACATTTGCCCCATTCCTCACGGTGAAGATTACTACTTTCTTCTGCCTTCTTTCCCTAATCTGTTTGTTTATTCCCATATATTTCTGGCATAGTTTAACTAAAGCTGAGAGTTCAGTGAAACTTTCTGGCTCAGACTGCTTCATGCTTCTGTGCAAACTGCCCCTTCATGACACTCAATTTACTGATACCCTTCCCTTGGAAAACGAATGCTATTTGAAAGATTTTTTTATTTTTTTTTTTTTTTTTTTTCAGTAGCTGCAAGGGTGGATACCTCTTACCCACATCCTAAATCATTATAAAATACTTCTGGAGAAAGGCTCCCACAACTTACTGTATTGAAAAATTCTCATCCTTTTTAATGTGCATGGTGACATGTATCTCTTCTATTCAAGATCATGTAATTTTTTTTCACTTACTAAATTGAAACAGGAATACCCAGTGCTGATTTAAGAGACAAAACTTTCTGGATAAAACAGGAGCAAAGTGCCACTTTTGATGATCCACATCAGTGTACAAATGCTCTGAATGAATACCTTGGCTCTTCCTTTTGATGCAGCATTAACCTTTCAGCTGACACATTGATGCTCTCACTATTCTTCAAATACAGAGAAGTTAAGGAAATGAACAACAGACAAATTTTTGAAAATTTTGCTGTACAGCCTTCAGTAACTTTAGGCATATACACACTGCTAATGAGATGCGACAGACTTTCTGCCTTTCTCTCGGAATTAGGGTCATCTGCAGCAGAGTGGAAGAAGGTAGCTGGTGTCTTAGCTGCACTGGAGAGCAAACCCTCCTTGATCAAATGGTGGTAGAGTCTAGGTATTAAAAGAAGATGGTTTTGTTAAATGAAAGCTTCCCTGATGTTTCTAGTCAGGGACATAAACATGGCTCTTGAGCCATTTGGAAAAAAAGAAGGAAGGAATAGTTAGTAGTCCTAAAAATCAACACTCTGGACATGAAAAGCTATTTTCTGGCCCATGCAAACTGGATAAACTTGTGTGGGTTGAGTGCTCTTGTTTGTTTATGTGGCTGATTAGCATGAGCCCTCTACCCAAGATTGTTGGTCTGTGTCAATCACATGTGGATCTAACGAAAAATGGCATTCTGCAGCCAAGTCCAGTTTCTGATGATTCAGTGGGTAGGGTGTACAGCCAAGCTATGTGCCCTTCAGTGACATGAAAACCACAGCCGTTTGTGGAAAATAGGGCTCTTTTCCTTTCCATAAAGCAAGTGGAGCAAAAGAGTTTGCAAATATGGCATATTTTCTAGATAATAAGCTTGCTTTTTAAGAGCATGCCATGAAAAAATATCACTTTAAAGTAATGTCACTGTGAAAAATAAAGCAATTTGTAAGTAAGTGTATCCAGTTTGGTCAAGTTCTTACGTACACAAAGAAGAGATGCAAAATGTCAGAGTGTGTTGTTTAATAAGAAACCAGTTTAAGAAAATAAGTTAACTCGTAGGAAGAAAGATTATACGAGGCTGTGAAATGTGTCCCTTTCTTGTCTTAAAGCCATTCAAGCCTTGCTTTTAACATAAACCAAAATTTGTGGTGAAATTATTGTACCCAGAAGAAGAAATGGTAAGCTGATATTTTTTCTAACCAGGCAGAGTAGAAATATATTCTATGCCAGGCCTGAGATTTAAAGCAAAACAATTTTAAAGCAAAATAGTTTTACAAGGATGTAAATCTCTTGTGCTTAAAAAATAAATAATTTTTTTCACAATTCATTCAGCATTAGTAAGGTTTAAATGAAACTATTTTTGATTGTTTATGTCTAAAATAAGAATGATCATCATTTCCTTATACGAATATACATTTGTTTGCTAATGCATCTTATTGAAAAAGGGATTTTGAACAACGGCATGTCAGTCTTCATGCATATAAGCTGCACTGCAGATAATCTGCAGTTTAAAAATACTGATTATTTGGGGAAAAAAAATCTCTAGACAATCCTGTTCAGATAACCTTCAGAAACCAGCAGCAGGAGTGGGTCAGGGGAGGGAGGAGGAGAGGAAGAACAGGTTATGGGGTGAGAGAAGCGGCCTGGCGGAACGCGTGGGGAGATGGAGCTGGGCGTGCTGTGGGTAAACTCTGCCGCCGGGACGGCCGCCCGAGTCCCGCGGTTGTTACAGATAGCTCCCCGTTAGAGCGTGAGAGTACGGTAGCGGCCTTGTGCGTGCCGTGCGACGCTCGGGGCCTTCCTCCCGCGAGCAAACCCCGCAGGCCCCTCGGCATAGGCTTGGGGAGTGAGCCTGTCTGAGCGCACAGGCCGAGCCCGCTGCGGGCTGAAAGCGCTCTGGGCCACAAAGGAGGCCGTCGGCACTGGTAAAGTCAGGCTGGAATTGTAACAAAGCTACTTCTTACGTGTTGGATTAAACGAGGAGCTACTCCTGTGGAACAGTGGCTATCTCTGCTGATAAGCAATAGAGGCTTAAAGGTAATTTTAATCTGTGCAGCAATGTTTACATTTAAAGATTAAAAAAAAAAATGAAGTCCTCAGGACAGTACAAATTATTGAACTTTCTGCAATTTAGTGGAACGCTGGACAACTGAGTTTTTTCATTTCTCTGTGTTCGAGGTATATCCTTAAACCCAGTGTTGTTTCTCCTTTGGAAAAAAGAATGTTTCTTTAAGGAGTATAAAATCAGAAACAGAAGCTAATGCTACCTGGCCGAGAAGACCATTTCTGAATTAATTTTCTATGTGTTTCTATGATCACCCCCACCTTTTGCTGCATGTTTTCTGTCGTATAATCATAAACATTTCTACACAAACTCAGGCAGTGTTTTAGCAAAAATTGAACGTCATGCCTTCTTAAAACACCGGATTCTGGCACAAGCCTTTTCTTAGTTGTCTTCTGAACTGTCAGCAACAAAGATTTAAGAACTTTCAGTGGAGGTTTAAATGACTGGCTTTTTATAAACATTGCAGCTATCCAGTTGTGTATGTAATGTAAGAGTTGCTGGTGCTTTGTAACAAAATCCCAGACTATTTATTTCTTTCTTTTTAATATTAACAGAGCATTTCTGGGAATGGCAGTGTAACATCTTAATATACAAAACTCTGAGATTTATAGTAGTTTGTGATATTCTTCAACTACCTTAGAAGTCTTGTGTAGACAGCCGAGCTATAATTTTAGTAGTAGTGCTACTTGTGGCGTCTATTTTTAAATTATTAAATTTTTCCTTCTGATGTTTTGAACCGTTCTGTTTATTGTGGAGACTTTAGAGCTATTCAGTAATACACCATTAAAATAATAATCTTGATGGCTTAGATATCTGGATGAGTTTTCTGACTTAAAGAAAAAAAAAATTCAGATTTTTAAAATAAGGGATATTACATAATCTTTCCCATATGAGTATTGTGAAAGTGAAAAATAATTTTAAAAATTGTAATTCTTCAAATGCAGACAATAACAAAGCAAGGAATTTGCAAAACAGCTGAAATGAAATGACTGTTCTTTGAACAGTTTGCCATTAAATTAGCTAATAGTGCCTGCATTGCTGTCCAGAACTTCGCTTTCTAAGTCTTAAATAAAAACAGTAATAAAGTATTTATATAACGTGGTGTTAGTAAAAAGGGGAAAAGGGAGATATTCAGAAAATACCGCCTTTAGGAAATGAGTTAACGAGTGAGCTTTATTTCTTAAACTGTAATTTCTGAGTTATTTTTGCAGTACCAGAAACTTCTGCTCTGTTAGAGAATGGTGATGTGGGTAATGATTTTTGACCTTTTATGGTTTTTATTCCTTTTATTCTATTAAAATTAAAGCAACGGAAGGGTGACATCCTTGCTTTTCTTCATATAATCTTTCTACGTAGTACATACTGCTTGGCTTAGGGTTTTCTCTGAACTAGGAGAATTTTGCTCATGCAATACGCGCGTGGGAAGCACGCTGAGACAATGGAAGTGATGATGGGTCGGCAGCCAGTGTTCTCCCCGTATTGCTCCTGTGCAGCTCATCCAAATCAACCTGATTTCTGGCCCTGTGTGAAAGCCTGATAGAGCTTACAAAGCTGAAACCAGTAAGGTTCAACTGAAATTGCATTAAATTAGCTGAGGCCAAAGCAGACGTAATTTTGTAGGAATTTATTTTGTGGTGGGGTTTGTAGAGTCACTTGCTGTAAATGTTTCCTGACACAGTACACTAGCAAGCTCTGTTGTTGTTTTTTTTTGTTGTTGTTGTTTTATTGTTATTTCATCAGACTGTAAGCACTGACTTTAATTTGTCACTCAGGGGTCTGCCTCAGGGGTAATGTGTGTTTGTATTTGGCTGTGTGTGAAATCTTCAGCCGAAATAGTGCCATTGTTTCTAAGAGTTGTACCATAAAAAATGTATTTGGGCCATGCTAAACCCCTGGAAATGTTCTCTGTTAAAATCTGTAATAGCTTGGGACCAGGCACTTCATAATTATCTGGAGTTTGGTGGATCTGTGCTGTCCCTAAGAATCAAATCTGATTTGAGGCTTTGTGGAAGAAATAAATACTCTGAGGAGGAATGACTTCTTGATGGGTACCTCTCTGTTAGTTTTGTTTGTTTGTTTTAATTATCTGACTGTAAATATTTTCCTATCATATAAGTGATGTTGATATTATATGGGAACAAGCAGTGTTTATAATGGGAGAAGAAAATTAAAATCAGATTATTTAATCAAGGCAGAAATTACTGCATATTGTACATTTCAGGAAATAAGAAGCTGTTCACGGAAAAGGGAGAAAATGCAAAAGAATTGGAAGAAATCACATTTGTGTCAAGTTCCACTCATGCTTGAGAATGACATGCACAGTATAATTATAAAAATGTGATGTTAATAGGAAACACATAACTTAATCTTTATTATTATTTATGACAATTAGTAAACAAATGACCACAGCATACACAGTGATTCTAAGGCTGCAAGAAGCATATTTTAAAAGTAAACTGAAATGTTGGTAGACAGAAAGTTATTTTTAAACTTCAGTAAGTTCTGTTTTTCCATTGTTTAGAAATACCCAAAGGAAATGGCTGTATATAATAGATTAACAGTTTATACATTTTCCTGTCCACAGCTGAAAAAAAAATTAATAATGTATTGGCGTGCAGAATCTGAACACGCAGTGTAAAGTTGTACATTTCACAGACTTTCATTTGTAGTGATTGTCATTACTTTTCCAAGTATTTCTAACCTTTCTAACCTGTTTTTTCCTTTATGGAATTGTGGACGCTTTTTACCAAAAAGTATCGCTTACTGGTATAAATAGCGACTGGATTTATTCAGCTGACAATTTATTAGGATAAGTCATTAAAATACTATAGTCAGATGCCAGATGTTGAACAGTTAAAATTGTCTTAATGTTTGTTGAAGCTGTGAGCTATTCCTCAGCCCGGTAACTATCATTTTTATACATTCAGTATTTTGAAAACCTTCTGTGTTTCAGCCCTACTTATTTTTATTCCATCTTTCTCCTCCAGCCCAAAGTCTCACCAACCAAAAAACCCCGAAAGAGACCCTATGCTTTGGCTGGATTGCTCTTTGTCAGGAATGCAGGGAATTAGAATACTATTTGTTTCTCTAAACAAATTCAGAAGGTTTTCCAAGATCAAACTCAGAGAGAGAAGAGCTTTAATAACACTATCAGACTTCATTTGGCTTAAACAATTTATGCCTGTTCCCATTGACCTCATTAGAAGCCACCCTGGGCTGTGGGTGTGAAGAGGCTGATCTCGCCTCTCTTCTAGCCCCCATTTTGCTTTTCACTTGGGTGCTGCAGTGCTGTCCGTAGGCACCCATATGGGAGCCAGTGCCGAGCCGCAGAGGGAAATCCAAGCTCACCCTGATAGAGTGAGCCTAGGACTTTGTGGGAATGGATGATGCTGTAGGATTGAGGCCATCTTAAATTTATATAATGCAATAATTGTCGAGCAACTATGATTCGTTCCTTTTTCGTTCCATGTTTTGAATGCCTCTCTTCAGAGTATTTGAGCATTTTATGGAAGACCTTTTGGTTGGCTGGAAAAGGCAAGACAACATCTCTTTCTATAAATGGAATAATAATTGCACTGTGTGCTGGCCAGCGGAGACCAACATCTGGATCCTGGTTATCGGTTATCTTTTAATCATAAATATGTAAAACGTCTTTCTTCTCAGCTGCTCTTTGCCAGAGCCCAAGGCGTAGTCAGGAGGATAGAGTTATTGGCTGTGTATTCCTTGCCTGGAAAGTCGGGAGAGATACAATGGAACAAAGAGCGATAGCAGATTAGGATGGCATTTTAACTGCACAAATATGCTCTTAAGAAGCTAAAAATTTGCCTCTTGCCTAACAGAGGCATTTTTACCCTTCGAGGTTTTGGAATAAGTAGAGAATAAAGGAAATCTGTGAGCATATTTTAAATGTTAAGAACACATGTCGTGTTAGTAAAAGGTGCAGCGTAGATGGTGAAAATGAGCCAGATCCTCCTGTTAGGCACAGAGTGGGGAAAGTACAAGTTCCGCTCCATCCCCCGGGGCTGAGGATGGCTTTGCCTCTGTGCCGCTCCAAAGTGCTGTCTCTGCTGAGATGAAAAAGGGTGTTGGTGAGGACTTCTGTGTCTCTTTAAAAGAGAGTGTGACTGTGTCTTTGAAGGGTGTAGTGGTGGCGGGAGTGCAACAGAGTCTTTATACTGATTTGAGCAGAAAACGAATCTTTGTCTAAAGAGTAAGAGTGACAAAACCAGTAGTTCTGTAACCTATCCCTGTGGCACAAAGGATTTGAAGCCTTGTAAAAATCAGTCTCTAATTAGTGTAAGAATTTTGGTTGGAATATGATCTGAATGCATTCCCATGTTGGAATTTGCAGTTCTGTATTTCGGGGCTTCCTTTCTCAGTAGCAGAGGGGTTTTTTTTACCCTCTGTGTATCAGTGTAACTAAATAGTTCTTAAGCCATTGTCAGTCATGTACCAGCTCTTTAACAAGGAATATGTTGATTTAGTGCAGCCTAATCTTATGGAAAAGGACGGGATGTTTTCACCCAGAGAGTTTAGTTGCTAGCCCTTAAAAAAAAATTAAGTTTTAAAGGCCTGTCTTTTTAAAATGTGAGCTTTACCTTCCTAATCTCGAGGGAGAAAGAGGTTGGAAAAGCAGAGCTGACTTCTGCAGTTATGATAAACAGACATTTATCAAATACAGTCTGCCTCCATGCTGGGTTGTGGAAGCCCATGGCATCACATTTCAGGTGAATAGAGCCCTTAGTTAGGGCCCTGTCCCACAGAGAATATTTGAGGTTTTTCAGTCTATACAACCCTAAAAGATGCAGATTTCAGCTTTGCAGGAGGCTGACCAGTGCAGGGGGAAACTGGCCTGCTGTGGACATGGGGAGCCAGCACTTCAAGCATAGTCAGCTCGTGCCTGGCGAGTGACACTCTCAAGCTTGGTCAGGAGGTCAGCCACCAAAACAGTGTCATCTCTTCCCTTTGGAAGATGCTCGGATCTCCCAGGGCTCCTGTGCCAGGTTGACAGGTAAAGACGTGGGTATAAATGGAGAGAAGAACTTGACCACGTGGGCAGGGAGAGTGAAGACAGCACTCCATGGTTATAAAAAGGAAAGAAACCCAAATAGGCAGAGTATTCTGAAAGACGGGAAGGAATCTGTGGGAAAGGAAAATGGAAATGGGAAAGTGAGGCTGGAGAAAATGGAGACCAGAAAATGAACAGAAATGCTAAGGAAAGTGGATAGAGAGGAGGGAGAAAACTGGAGTGTATCAAGTGTGCAGTATACCGCACATGAAAAGTAACGAACCAGAGATTTGACAGTTGTTGAAAGAAAAAAATCTGAACATTTCTGTGTCAGCTTTGGTTTTGGGGAGACCTCAAGCTCTGTCTCCTTTGAATACTGCAGAGCGCACACACTTTTTTTGAATATTTGCCATGGGTAACCTTTTTTCCCTCTTCGTGGACTGGCAGCTATGGAGATTCATTTCAAAACAGAGCAAAACTTTAGGAAATGTGGCTGCTTTTTTTTTTGTTCTAAATCTGCTTGCATGGAAAAACAGTGGAATAAACTTTTCAATGTAGAGAGAAAAAGGGTTCTGTTTGAGGGATGAAAACAATTTTTTAAGCTGAAGAGATGAGTTATCTGGTGAGAAAAGTTTCTTCAAAAAAGTTCAAATAAGTGTGCTTAGGTAGTAGTGTGTAGGTCTAACAGGTGGGTGGATTGAAGTGAATTTAGTGTGCACATGAGTCTGTTACTAGAAATGCAGTAGCATTGCAAAAATGTCATCGCTGAATGATTTAATGTGAACAGAATCTTAAGAAGAATTATAGCCATCTGATATATCGTTCTTTAAGAATGTCACCAAGAATTAGAGGCCTGAGTAAAGCCTACAGTCTCTTGCTCTTGATCATGCTGATTGATGCTAATTTATTTGCATTTCAAAAAAGACGAGTAGCCCAAGGACAGCCAGAGAATAGGATTTTGCAAGGACTAGTCTATGAAAGTGCTTTTTGAGGTGGTACTTCTTTTGTGCTTACAGGTATACATTTGTGTTTATGGGTGCCTTGGCAAGGCTTTAATTTTCTCTTGGTTTTATTTTTCAAAATGGCAATCCAGAAGTCCCTTATTTTAGTTGTTACATGGGTAGTGCTGTTAAAGTGAGATAAAAGGTGAGTTTATGGTCAAGGAAGATTATACAGCATTGTCTCTGGCTGACTGATTTTACTAACTAACGATCAGATTGTGAACTCCTCGGGCTAAAGACTCTTTCTTATGTGTTTGTACAGCATCTAGCAGAATGAGCTCTGGCGTATGATTGGAGTCCTTGGGCTCTATTGCAGTACAAGTAATGAATAATAAGTAAGTAAGTGGCAGTTGTATTGGGTGGCTGCCCCAGGAGATCTTAACTTCTCTTTTATGGACATATATTCTGGAATTTCTTTGGCATCAGTCTCAAAATGAAGTAGTTCTGTTTGCCTGAAGGAGTTCTGCTTCAGTTCCTTACAGTATATAAGGCTGAGATCCTCTGGAGGCTACACACAAGGGAGTGTTTGTAAGAGCTGGCTTTGAAAGTTAACAATGCTGCGATTACCACTAAACTGATTAGAAATCTAAGCCTAGATTTATAAATTAGTGCAAAACGTTTTCTGTACTTTACTCTGTTTGCTTTTGATTTTTCTCTGGGATCTTTAGGATTGTCTATACATTATTACTTTTAATTTCATGCAATTATAAAAATACGTGCTAAAATAAGCCCCAAAACTATTTGCCTTTGCTTTTTAGCGTAACTCGTAAGATGAAAAATAAGACTTCATTTGGTTCAGCCTTAAAAATAAAATAAGAAAAGGTTATACAACAGGTAGGAATTTGAAATCCTGTTTCCACTGATTAAGACACAGCCACATGGCTGAGCCTAACTCACCTGCAGGTCAATATCTGCTATATCTTACGTAATGAGAATCTCTCCAACTGCCATTTTCCCTGTTTTTCCATCGCATGCCATTAAACAAATTGAAGGAGATTTAGGAGTTTAGTGCTAATGCAGCTTTGAGAGGCTACTGAATATGTCTTGACCTACATGGGAATGGCCGTACCGTGTCACACCTGCAGGCCGCTGCATCCACCTTTCCCGCCAGCCTGGTTACGTGTGGGCAGAGGAGGGGAGAAGAGCTGCTCTGCGGGCTGGTGTAGGCAAACTGCTCCTTCCGTTAGAGCCTGGTTGGTGTTCGTGGTGCCACTGGCAAATGGAATATTGAAAACAAATACTGGCACGAAATGATATGCAACACATTCTTCAGATAATGAAAATTGTGCATTTTATCCTCTTTTTTGGTTCTTTCCCTTTTGATCTGTGGTGGTACCTTCACTTAGCCCATGGTTACTTTCTAGTGCATCTTTTTTGTTTGGGATCTTGTCAGTTTGGAAGTCTAAACTACAGTATCCAGGGTTTGTTTAGGTTTTTTTTTTTTTATACACCAGTTTACTGACCTGTTCAAAGAATTTGAATAGAGTAAGGACACAGGTCCTTTGCAGAACATTTTCTTATTTTTTTATGTCATCTTTTTCCAAGCCTGATGCTATTTTGGTTTTACGATTTCATCCTCTGCTGGGCATAACTGCAGGGCTCATTGGTCTAAATTTCCTGGATTGCCCATAGATTTTAAAAAAATGTATGTTTACCATAATTATTATACTCTAGTCCCCTGAAATTGTGGCTGTTTTTTACTGAGAAACCTCTTATTTTTGTTAGCAGTTCTGTCATCTTTTAGCAGTTTGGTCACTATATAGAATTTTTAGACATAACTGCTCCTTCAGGCCACTTACTTATTTGTATGCAAGTAGTTTATTTATTATTTGTTCTTGCACCCTTTTTAACACATCACTTGCTGGGAATATTGTCTTCCCGACAAGGAAAGAGGAAGTTAGGATACATTTCTTCCCAGCACTTGTGGCAGTGAACAAAACGAAGCTCCTCAGAAATACCCCAGGCCTGCAGTGGCTGCCGTAAGCTCGCGTGGCACAGTAGAGCCTCCAGTTTCCTTCTCCAGCTCTGTGTCTAAAGGGGCCTTGCTTGCTTTGCTACCTGTACACTCATTTTGTCTTTGAACGCTCCCTCAGCAGTTCCCTCTTAAATATTGCTTGATCCACAGCTCATTCAGATGAATGAACCCATTCAATCAGCAGAGGAAGAACATTGTTAAATATTGCTCCAGAGGAATTGAGGCTGGGGGTGGCTCTTCGAGCTGTGTGTGTGTTTGCCACAGAAACTATATACAAAAGTTAGATAAGTTTATTTTTCTTGAAAAGCAAAATCTACTTCTACCTTTTCCAAAATGGGACAGCTGGATAAAACATAAGAAAATAATCCCTCAGCAATATGAGCGGAGCTTTCAGTGGGGTTTAAAAATATATTTTTTTTCATTAGCCACTAATTTTATTTCAGTATTTGAGAAAGGAAAAAGGACGGCTGGATCATGGCCTGAAAATTAACACAGATGATTGAGAAATTTAAAAAAAAAAAACAAAACAAAACAGTGTTACAGCTTTTGCTTTGGTAATTTGTGGAATTAGATGTTGTTGAAGCATGACACAAGGTACTACCTGGGAGCAGGCGCTGGTACAGAAAGCCTTGGGCCAACACTTTACTGGAAGAATCCCAGTAGATTCTCCTCAATAGCACAGGTGTCATCTTCACAGTACTCAGCACCAGTACAAGCCCTTGCTAGTGCCTAATTGTATTGCAGCTTTTCTCTTTCCTAAAGAAGTCTATGATTGAAATAATCACTCCTGACGTTAGTATTTCTGCTCAGCACCTCTGCACAGGGAGCGCAGTCCGACAGGCACGGGCGCTCGCTTGCTGCAGAACGGGAGCTCGGCGTTCCTGCGCAACCTGGGCAGCCGGTCCCAGCCTGGGACCCGCAGGCAGAGCACGGAGCCGCTGCCCCGAGGCACTGCCCAGCTGTGCACAGGGGTAACTCTGCTTGCGTGGCGAGGAGCCCTCGGAGTTTAATGGTGCTCCAGTCTTTTGATGGGAGTCTTCGGGTCTGATTTCTAAGCTGCATTTTAGGATGAGGGAGGCAAAGCGTTTGCTCCGCATACTTAGTAAGCCCTGCACCAGTATAGAGTTCAAGAGGCATTCACAAGGCAGAAGAATTTAGATATGGTGACTTCATTGTGCTGGATGTTCGGAAAAGAATCCTAAGGTCAAATCTATTTTGCGCCCGAGAAGTCCCTTCGTGTCAAGTGCCTTATTCTGCGCATGGCTGGATGCTTTCCGGTGGGTGCTGTGTAACCACACCTCCAGCTGCTCTCAGAGAGGTGCCCAGCATCCTGTTGCAGTGAGTTGCTTTCCTCATTCCTTCTGCAGTTGGTAATTTTTGATTGGTTTTGTCCTGTTTGCTGTCCTTCCAGGCAGTAGCACCATGACATCTATGTTGATCGCAGCTAAAGAGAAATGGCGCTTCCTGGATGTTGCTTTTCTCTTTCTTCTGCTCCTCTTTCCCCCCTCTTCTGTTTTGGATGAGCAGTAAAAACATAAAGGTGCCGTCCAGCATTTGAATGTTTTCAGCTGCTGAGAAGGGGCAAACAAGACACAAGCCTCTGACAAGCTTCCTAAGAGGCGCAAGGGCAGTTAGTTTATATAAAGGAGAAAGTATCCACTTTGGTGCCACAGCAGTGGAAGGCAGGATGCCCTGCAGAACTGGGGCTTGCTCATTTTTTTTTAAATTCAGTTATAAATGACAATTTCAGTGCTGTCCCAAACATTTTCACTACTTTGGGATTAAAAAAGAGGTGGGGTGGGGGAAGAACAAAAAAGGTGAAAATGTGTGTTATCGGGGAGGGTCCCCTTTCAGCTGCTGATAGAATCATAGAATCGTTTAGGTTGCAAGAGACCTTTAAGATCATCAAGTCCAACCAAATGATGTAGCTTTTGTCCCTTGAACAGCAAGGTGTAAAGGCAGGGGTGAGCTTTTGTCGCGCTGTAAGGCTTCCAGTGATTTTTGCCATTTGCCTTATAAAACCATTCTGGTGTTTACTGAAGGGCAAAACTTAGAAG
This sequence comes from Platalea leucorodia, assembly GCF_965183815.1. NCBI lineage: Eukaryota > Metazoa > Chordata > Aves > Pelecaniformes > Threskiornithidae > Platalea > Platalea leucorodia. The sequence goes on from NC_138831.1 coordinate 40,558,797, forward strand.
AAATGTATTTTGAACATGGGTATTGATCTGAAATATTCATGAGCGATTTCTTTTAAAAAAAAAAGTTTGAGTGCAAGACTTCACTTTCAGCTGCAGGTCACTTGCTTACCTTGTGCACTATGAGAGGGTTTGAGATGGTGGTGGGAGCTGTCCTTTGGTTTTAGGTCAGTAAGTGTTCTCAGGGCTTTTGTCTTTGTGCATGATAGATGCCCTGCTTGTCAAAAATGCATATACTGTGTGCTGAGTCAGAGCCATACAAAGTGAAGTGTTTGATCTGGGGCCTGTAAGAAAAGAAAAAGCCAATAAAAATACATTATAGTGCTTTTCATCCTCCCCTTTAACAAAAGAGGCCACCCAGCCACAGAGGTACAGGATTATTACGTTTTCACTAGCATAACATAATAGTAAATTAGGGATCATTGATGTGCTGACGCCACTTCAGCAGCTTCTACCCTCATTTTAAACCTGAGCAAATTGCAGTTGGTTGGGTGCTTCCTCCCTTAGCTGAATCTAAATTGCAGAGAATTTTCTGTAAACAGGCCCCACAAGATGGCACAGGGATTGCAATTAAAGGAATATTTTTCCTCTGTTAATTCAGTCTCTGCTCTGACCAAAGAGGGGAGGTAAACATCTCCATGATTTTATGCCAGCCAGGCACAATTTCAGTTTTGCTGGCTCAAACTACTTCATGTGTTTTTGTGCTTTGAAAACCTGAAAGCTTTGACATGGTGCATGCTATGAACTGATGCCAAGCTGTGACTAAACAATCTCATTAAAAACGCAAGGTAACTGAAGCAAATATTTCCTTTGAAGAAGCACTATCAGTTAAGTACTCATTTCCTCTTTTAAGTCTGACATTAAAGAGGCAAAGACAGGTGGGCTGATAAGAGCAAGATAAGGCTTGTTGAGTTAGTTTACCGGCTAATTTGGCAAAAGCAGAATCTTGTTTCATGCAATTTTAAGGGCTTGTATCACTTGTATTTGTTGTATGAGGGATCAACTGTCTAAATATCTAGTGTAATTGTGAAATCTTTTGTATGCACATGTAACATGATATATTTACATATTTTCCACAAGATGTAATATCAGTAAGATAAGATCTCACCTACATAGTACCCATAATCTCTGATGCTAATTCGGAGCCTCTAAATAGGCTTCTCCTTTAACCACAGCAAACGCAAAACAAATGCAGTCATGTTTGCCTTTGTATTGCTGGAACTGCACTGGAACCTGGTCAGTGATAGCCCAATATTCAGCTCTTCTACAGGCTGTACCAGCTGAGATCCAAAAAAAACCCACTTAGTGAGTCTGCCGTGCATTTCCAAAACAATTAAATCACGCATTTTCTTAAAATCAATGTATAGAATGAAGTAATCTTTCTTACTGTGAAGTTCCAGCTTGTACCCCGGTTGGTGGATTGCCCCAAAAGGAGAGCATTCTTTGAATACTGAAGTACAACAACAGCCCATATTCTCGGGTGTCTTTGCCAGTTTTCTGTAAGTATCTGGTCTTTGAACTGGTTTGCGATACCTAATGCCAGCCATTTCATAAGCGTGTAGGCAGGAGACACCTTCTCTGCAGGGTGATGCATAACTTGGCCCTCATGTTTCGGAGCAATGCAATAGCTTTAGGACACGAGTGCAGCTGATGGGACTAATGACCTGTTTTATGGTAAGGTGAGCAAAATTATTTCCCATCCACGTACAGAATATGGTTGGCATGACCAAATTTAGTGATTAACTGTAATCCTATCACTCATTGTTTCTTAATTTCTCTCTTAAATCATTTTAAGAGACAGAAAACAAGAATTGTCTTTGCTTTCTTAACCAAGGTATTGAACACAACCATGTAGAAGTCAGGAAAACAAACTTGGAAGAGTGCTATGGCAGAACTATTGTGGGTGTGTTTTATGTATCAGAGCGTCTCACAGCCATTTTGCCCACAGATGTTACAAGAATATAATTGCAGTTAGTGATAAAAATGTATACAGTAGTGTAAAGGCTAAAGCCTAGGCCTGGAGGGATTCCCATTGGTTTCAACAGGCTTTGGATAAGGCCCTAAGAAAACACACAAGACACTTTACAGAACAGACTAAAATCCTGCTTAATTTTTTTTGGCAGACCGCTGGCCTTCCAACCTCTACCCTTCCCCTTCCCATCCCCTAAAAATGTAGAGGTATTTTTCTTCCAAAATACGAAGGTGCTGCGAGGGTCAGTATCCCAGACTGGGCAGCCATACCAAGATATCGGGTGGGTTAGCTCTGTTGACACAAAATATTTTGCTTCACTTTACAAAGAAACAGCCCATTCTTGCTCTAGAAAGTTCATCAAGTGAACGTATAGATTTCTTACGACTCTCAGGGGGCTTTCAGCACCCAGTCATGAGTCATAACATTAAAGTCTGGAAGAAAAGAACATCTTGTAAATTGTTTCAGAATTGTCTTTTACCTCCTATTTTAGCGGGCTCCCAAGCTTTTCTCTGGGTCAAGATGCGTTCGACTTTAGAAGATGGGAACATGAGGGATTACAAGACATCCGTGACTTTTTCCATGAGAAAATAATAATAAACTTTCAGTAATTTAAGGATAAGTTCAAACTTCCCTCTGGAGACTTGTACATGTATTTGCAAATGAGATGGTTCTGATGTCTGCTAAGAAAAAAAATAAATATCTCACAACAAGAAAGAATTCATTTGGAGGAATCTCTCCTCCACGGCTGAGACTTCTAATTGTTCTCTGCACTGGAGAAACTTTATCCAATGTTCCCAGCCTTGCAAACACCAGCTCTTCTCCTCAGGATTTAGCAGCGAGGGGAGCACTAAGGCGCATGCATTTCCTCGTGCTGTTTGCAGGACTGCGGCACCGGGCTCTAAGAGCCCAGTTCTGTCTCCATTAAAGCCTAATGGGAGCTTTGCCATTTTCTTCAGTAAGGTCAGAATTCCTTGTGAAGCAGTGGAGAGGAAACATCAGGACTGTAAAGCCACATACCAGAACTCATGGCTTTTAATCACAAGAAGTGTATTAGTGCCTCCCAGGGTGAACGGAAGAAGGAGCTTGGTGAGGTGCAAGAGGAGCCTTCACTGGCCTTTTCTGGTAGTTACTTCATGCGAGAAAGTTGTTTAGATAATTGCTAAGGTGATGACTCTATCTTCTAGCAGCACCTTTTTTAAAAACACTCCTGGAGTATAAAATGCTTTAAGTTCTGCTCCCTCCCCTGCCTTCATTTTCTTCCAATTGCCTGGGCTGCAGCGGGGCAGAAGGGAGTGTTGTCCGGCTCCTGCTGCCTGCCTCTGCTTCCTCGCAATGACGGGTCTGGCCTGCCTCTCACCCTCCCACGCACCTGCATGCTTAGCTCTGAGAGGGTGCCTCTCCTGCTGCAAAGAAGTCTTTCCAGGTAGCAGTGGGACCATGGTGAGGCCGATTCTGGCAGCCTGCACGAGTGCCCACCGAAGACTGACAGCACAAAGCCCTCCGCACGCTCAGCTCAGAGCAGCAGAGGTAGTGAGGCTTCTTGTTTGCAGGCTTAGAAACCAGCACTGCGTCTGGTTACCATTTGTGACAGAGGATTGTGTTAGCTCTACAACCGAGAAGGAGATAGCTTGGATCTGAGAGAGACAGAAATACTTCAATTTGTGCAAAAGGTGACAGCGCTTCCCAGGAAAGCTCTGTCCTGTCCCTGGTGGGCAGGCAAGGGAGTATTTAAGGCTCTGACATTAAGTTATCCCCTTTATTTTTTTTTTTCCCATCACTTTATGAATGTTCTTTCTGGGCATAAGTGGCCCTTTAATGGAATTGTTTTTTCCTGTATCTCATCACGAGAGCTGCACATTTATCCTCATGTTTGGAAAAATTTCTAAATATTCACATGAGCTTCAGTATAATTTATTTTCTTTTGTAGCTTAATAAAATCTTGGGTTTCATTCCGTCTAGCTATCTTCAGGGATTTACAGAAGGCCAGTGGGGCCGAAACACAGGGCTGAACTAAGAGACAAAGGAAAACAAATAACTGTATGAGTACCTAGAATTTGCTCAGAATGCAGTGGTGCAGCTTCAGTGCTGCTTTTTAAAAAAGATGGTAAATTATTAATACTTCTAGGAGGAAATGAATATAGTAGTGGTTCTGCAATGTCTGGCTTGCTCTGAAATGTAATGTATTTATGCAGACTTCTTCCCTAGTCCTGTTGAACCAAAGTTATTATACCAGATCTTTGCTCCTGAGTTACATGTGCCCCCCTGGAATGCACCAGTGCGCTGACGCACGGGTTGGCGGTTTCCTTGTTTTGCTGGAATGTCACTGGTGTGGGGGACTGATGTTGCAGGAAAAAAAAATTTGTAGTCAACCGTCCTTCCTTGCCAGTGGAGGGTCTGTATCTCATACAGCAGAATCTCTTATATGGTGAAGATCTGCAACAAAACAAATGTGTTTGCTCCCATCCCAGCCTGGACATGGCTAAGCATGGCTGGAGTGTGCGGTCTGTGGCACTGAGGCCTCAAAAGACTCTGATTTCACACTGTCTCTGACAGGCTTTGGGCTGGTAGAAAAGCCTTCCCTTTGAGATCGCCAGCTCCTCTTCATGTGGAGCGTAGATCTTTGTTTGGTGTAGTGAAAAAATGATGCAGAAGTAAGAGTTTCTTAAAAGTTATTGTCATGCTACCATATTTTGTCTCCCATATCTCACGCCAAAAAAGATCTTAAAACTTTAGGCTGATTTTTGACATTTACAGGGATAACAGATGTCTAAAAATATTCTACAAAGGTATCTTTCTGTGTCAGTAGTCCTATAGAATTCGTGGTCCCATAGAAATATGATGGCAATGATGATGTCAGACTACCACTGCTTTGTTTTTTATTTTTTCAAATGCATGATGGTTGTGTCTTTACCACAACTTCTGTAATTCTTTTGAAAGGTAATTTACAGAATAAGGCAGGAAAAGGGATTTTGCTATTATGCTGTTTTTGGCCTGAGTGAATGATGATTAAATGAAAATTGAAAAATTTAAGTTCCTTAAGATTCCTGAAGAATCAGATATATTTTCTAACCAATAAGAGTGAATTGGAAAGCAGTATAATAAGAGCAGAGATATTTGACCTTTTTAATTTTTTAAGACTCTCTCATTTATAAAAAGTGAGGCACCATGACTAGAAATATTCTAGTATTCTATTTGCAGGTATCTCGGTATAGTTTTACACTGGAAACTTTGTTCCTAAATCACATATTTTGCTAAATGCAACTTAAACATGAGTAAGAGGTTGTGTGTTATGAAATGATTGCTACCAACATAAATCCATACCGTCTGGTACAAGGTGCATGAGCACAGAGGGAGTGCATTTGTGTACACCTCACTTTCTCCATGCTACAGGAGATTTTCCACTTTATTAGCCCTTAGAATTATTTTAGGTACTTGGGACAAACATATGTTGTTTAAAATATTCTTTATATCAGGTGAAGGTGATCAAACCCAAGTTTATTTAGTTTTAGAAATTATCAGTCACCTTTTTAGTAAATGAGTGATACTGCGTTCCTCAAAATGGAGACATTTCTCTTAACGTAGACAAAATCAGACAAGACAGAGAAGTAGATACAGTAAAAATATTGGAGTAGTTAATAATGTTTTGCATTTTAAAACAGTCTTTACTGAGACATTTACTATAAACATGGCAAATGAGACGTATTCACTTTAAAGGCCCTTCGATTGTGTTTATCAAATAGCTGTTATAGTATTTGCAATGCTGTATTGAGTTGGAAAAAATCTGAAGCTGTTTTGTGTATTTTCCCTCAAGGTTAAAGCTTTGAATCATGGGATAATGTGTGATATCTCTAGGGCTTCTTGAAACAGTTCAAGAACACGCACAAAGGACTGTGGTTTGTGCTATATTTGCGCAGAATTTAACATCATGTTCCTTTGGCTTAAGAGCAAAGATGAAGATACCAGGGAAAATATCCTTTCCTTTAGCACCACGGTATACATTTTAACAGAAAAACCTTTAACTGTTTTGCAAGGTGCAGAAGTTAGTCACGCACTATTTTTCCCTGTTGTGATTTTTCTTTTAAAACTGCCCTATCAGCCTAATAGGAGGAGTGAAAGGAAATGCACTTCAAAGAACGAGCGTTCCCCTTTTCAGTTAGAATTTATTTTTTGAACAAGTTATTTATGGTTTGTTTGCGCTCTGGCAAGTTACGGTATTTAAACTCAAAATCTCTCTCACATTTAAAAAGTAATTGTCAAACAAATATTTTGATCATTTAAAAGAAAAGCTGTGGAAAGTTAAAACCCTTGGTGCGTATTTGTACGATATATCTGTCGTGTTTTTTCAGCTGAAATGTCCCAAGAAAAGCTAGTGAGCTCTCAGATGAGGGTTGTATTCTCTCCGATTAATGATGATTTCGTGTTAACTGCTGGGCAGAGGTTATACAAGCCAGCTCGTATTTCCATTAAGAAGCGAGTTAAACTTGTGCTCTGTAGTTTTACAGCAGCATTGGACAGTCTGCCTAAAGCTGGCTGCATCTGCAGAAGTGACCATGATTTACACTGCAGTTCTGCAGCCGCTTCCAGTTGTTACAGGTCAGACAGGACACAACACACAGGCGTGTTTCTACTCATCAGTTTTATGGGCAGCTGGAATCCCTCACAGAAAAACAAAGTTATATTTGTAAGAAACTACTTTTCTCTTGAGTTCTAGGACCATGTAATTAGCTGAGGGAAATCATCACAGTTTGTGTGTCCCCTAATACTTTCCTCTGTTTATGCTTACTTTAACAATTTGCTGTCAAGATTAATGCATTTATTATTTTGTAACTTACTGCTTTCTGAGTTATTGTCTCTGAGTGGTTTCTGTATGTATAAATATGCCAGTCCTAGAGCTCTTGGGTATTCCTGTATCCAAATACCTCCCAGTCTTCAACGTATTTCTCCTCTGCGCCACCCACGGAGCTATTGCTCAGGCGTGCGGGGAATAAACAACTCGACCGGGGTCACGCAAAAACTCTGTGGTAGACCAAGAACTTGAACCCTGGCTTCCTCAGCTCCCCGACTACTTTTTCTTACTTTTTTAAGCTTACTTTTCTTATTGCAAAAATCAAACGTGCTCTACTTCATGCTTGCTTAGTCGTGGTGGTGGTGTGTGTGTTACACAAAGACAGGAGGGTATATTCCGTAGCCCTGGCGTCTGCGGGACGCGTTTGTATGGCAGTAAGCGGTTTGGAAGCTGAAGGTGCAGCGTGGCTCGGGACCGAGCGGCCTGGCGCCGCCGTGGGCCCGGCTGCCGCGGCCCGCCGCCGGTGCGTTCCGAGCCCGCGGTGCTGTTAGCGGGTGTCGGCGTTACGGCCTGCACGGGAGGCAGGGCGTGTTCCAGCGCGGGGCGACGGACTGTGTCTATATTTTGCTGTCATTCTGGAGTTTGTCAAGAAGCCAGGAGCTGACAGTCTGTTGGGGGAGCAGTGGAGGGATGGAGGATCCTCTTTCATTTTTCTGGCCTCAACATACAGCGCCTGGCCTCCGGACCTCTGTAATGCTATTCCTATCTATTCTCTCCTGCGCAGAAACATTGTGGTATTCTGTGACTAGAAAAAAAAGGCAAATTCAGACATCTGTGTTCCTAACGTGTACAATTTGATAGCTATTTATCCTTTACTTGAGTAACATAAAAAGTGCTGGTTTTGATAGTTATTCTTTTAGAAAGTTGTGAGCATATTTTCAGAGTCTTTATTGTGCGTGTGTGACAGCATGATACTACTTACTGATTCTACACTTTGTAGCCTTACTCAGATATTGCCCAAGTTGCTTACCGGATATTTTCAAAGGGTTTATGAAAGCTTAATATTGCTGTAGTCTCTGTACACGAATGATTGCATGGAACCAATTGCGATTCATTCTTTTAGAGGGGTTTTTGAAGATGGCATATTACATCGTATTCATGTGTTGCAGCTAGTTCTTCAGCATGCTGCGCCGTGCTTGTTATCTTGCACATTTTGCAATGGTGCTGTGCATAATCTTTGCGGATTCTGTTTGGCAGGGGATTGGTCATACGGTTTTAGTCTCAGCTTTGATTGTTTTCCTATTGGATCTGTCCCTTCAGCAGTTTATGTTAGTTTTAAAAAGGGACAACTGTGCTTTGGGTGATTTACCCAAATCAACACTTCTTCTGGAATGAAATAAAGTGCAAAAAAAAAAGCCCATATACATCTTTGAAGGCAAAGCTCAGCCTTGGTGAACTGTCATCGCTCCATCAACTGTGGCAGAACAATGCAGCTTTAGACCAGCTGCAACTGTCCCTAGTGAAGTGCAGAGCTTGGCTTTTATTAACATCTGCAGCTTCAGTTTTCATCTGTACTTTCAGAAGTAAGACAGACTTGCAAGTGAAACCATAGTCTGGTTAACAACTAGACAGCTGCTGAAGAAAGACAATAGAGTGAGCTTTCAGACTAAGTATCTTTCTTCATGACGGTGATGAATCTTGCTCAGGCCGTTTTCCATTGCTTTGGCTTTCTGTGGTCACTCCATAAACAGGAGCATCAAATTGGATAACATTTGCCAAATGAAACAACACTTTAGTGTTAGAAATTGAAAATAAGGAATTACTTCTACACTGAAGCTATTAAAGTATATTCTTTCTTTTCCCAGTAACTGGTCAACTTCAAGGGTGGCAACACTCATCTGTTCAGGAGGTGGAGCTGTCTTGTGGGCCCATCTAGAGCCGTGCCATTTCCACCTGAGCAAAAAACCACAGCACAGTCATGCCGACTAATAAATATACGAGATGCACATCTTTGATTTGCTTACAATTAAATAAAATCTTCCGCACCCACAATTTCTTCTTGTAACTGTGTAACTACATTAGTGATTGCCTTCACAGAATAACTTCTGTTTTTTTCTTTTGAGCTGCTTGTATGTTCTAATGTAAAACTTGAACTCCCCATTGGATTCAATACGTTTGTCTTCAAGAAACTCCTACAGCATTTGGGTTATTTGTTCAAACCTTTTCTTCCCTGTGAAGAAATGCTAAAATTATGCTCAGGAAGCAAACAGCGAGATAGGATTCTTGTGTTGAAGAGGTTAGAAGTTAATGTAGACCAAGGTAAAACTAAGCTATGAAGAAATACTTTAGGGGAGAATTAGAGTATTGGTCGTTAATGAGTAAAGAGCAAAAAGAAAAAAAAGAGGTCTTGCATAAACTGACCTGCCGATGAGGCTAGGAGGCAAAGGTGGCTGAAGAGAAATGAAAAGCTGTTCTGGGTGTGAGGGAAAGATAGAAATCTGAGAAAATAATAGCGGAGACAATGGTGTGGAAGGAGCTGGAGGGAACCAAAGGTGTAGGTGATGTGAAAAACATATAGAGTACTGTAAGTGAGGAAGAAGCTTTTTGAGTTTGCAGTAATAACAAGAAACCACTGAAGAAATTCAGAAGAGATTTTAGCAGCTCACTTTAGGGCGGAGTGGAGGAGAAGAGTCTGGAGGTAAGGAAGCTGGACAAAGAAAAGCTGGGACAGTCAAGATGGTGAAGCAGTTAACAAAGAGTTTTAGCAGTAAGGAAAGTGCTTTGGCTTGGAGCTATTGAAGAGAAAAGAGAGACAGGACATATGTAGACACTGAATTTATTGTCTAGCTTTGCAAGTTGTAAAACTGATATGGTAAACACCTGTAAGTTTTGCTTTTATCTTAAAGGCAAACAGTTTTTAAGTAGGGTCCTCCTGCCTTAAATCGTCAAAACAAGTTTTTGTTTGTTTGTTTTAATTAACTCTGCCATTTTCAGATGAAATCCAGTAAAAAAGTAATATGTGTATCAAAGGAGAACTGTCTCTATTGTTTGCTTCTTTATGGTATGAGTTGTTGCATAAGTTAGAAGTATGTACTATGTACAGTACTAGATTTGAGATTCAAAAGGTCAGCCTAGAAACTTGGCAGTGTTGTCGGTTGTTTCAGTAAAACCGAGTACAGAAACCAACTCAGGTTTCTTACCCTGTTGGCCAGAGGAGCCAGGACGTTTCCTGAAGGTGAAACACTTGAGCTTGGAGGGAGGAAAGAGTGCCAGCTGCTACAGTGAGTGTCATGAGCTGGAAGCATAAAGAGCATATTGGGGAAAAAAAAGTGCATGTTGCAATGACAGCAAATTGCAACTCCTCAGAAACTGCTTAGACAGATGACTTTAGAGTGGAGGTAGGATGAGGGGATGTCATGGTTCAAATGATGGTCCGTTCGCTATGTATTCCCAGAAAAAGGAGAGGGGGCTATATTAAACAAATAGATCAGATAAATATATTTGGAAGGGTATCTTGAGCTCAATAACCTTACATGGCCCAGACAAACAGTTTCTTCTGAATTCTGCATTGCTGAGAAAGACAGTTTCCTTGGAGTCCATAAGAAGTCAATGTCAATTGGACCTACTGCAACATTTCCATGGTTTGCTGAAATGCAAAGACACAACTTCCCAGGGTTATTTTTGGGAACCCAGCATATTCTGGGGATGTGACATGCTCTTCTGAAGTACAGAGCAGCTCAGAGCCCTCACTGGCTTAAATTGCTTAGTCAGCAGTTATGAAGCACAAAGAGCATTCAGACCTTTAAAGTACGATAAACAGTGAAAATGTTTGACCTGTGTTTTTTCCTCTAACTATCAGGCTGTTTCCCAGAACTCAAGAGACTATTATTACTTAAGTTGGTTAAATACAATGTAAGCAAACCTGTTGCTTCTCATCCTAACGCTGCTTTCTGGACTATGACTGGACATAATCTAATATAGGAGAGGAAAAAAGGAGATTGATTTATTTTTTTTAGTTTACTCTTCCATTTTATTTCTATACATAACCCTGTAAACCAATCTGTTTCCCTTATTGTCGTTGTTCCTCTAGCAGAAAGTTATATGAGAGTCTAAAGCATTTGGGAATGTGCATGGCTAAACTAGGGTAATATCTAAATTTGTAGATTTTGAGACATGATGCTTAAACCCAAAGGTCTCTGTCTCCATCTGTTGGAATGAGAGGAGCATAGCCCCAATGGCTGCTTGTTTGGACTCATCACAATGAAACTGTAATTTCATTTTACTGTGTCTTCTTCCGCTACTTTCAGTTTAACCAACATTAGCAACAGCAGCGACTTGATGGTCTGCTGTACCATGGGGGCAGAAAGTTTGTCTTCACTGGAAAATAACAATTATGGCAAGACCTCCTAAGGTGCTCAAACGTAGATTCTGCTTCCTTAAAGACAGGCTGAAGTACTTAGAAATACGTGTGATATAAATTACTTAGGGTCCAATCCAAATCCCTTTGAAATCAGAGGGAATCACTGTTTGACCGCAGTAAGAAACAGACCTGGGCCTCAGAAATAAGAGACGTTTCAATCCTACTTTAACCGTACATCCCTACCAGGGGCTTGAGTCTAGAGAGAGGTGCGTAACCCACACGAGAGCTCTGTTCAGAAGCTGGCTGTTCAGAAGTTTCATCCTTGGAGACGTTTCTGTCCCAGCCCCTAAAGCTTGTTCACCGGCGAGTTCTGTACCTCCACCTCTCCTGGTGTGCGAGGAGCCATGCCATGGTCGCCACAGGAGTCACCAGGAACTGGGCAACCCTCCGCAATGCCTGCACATCCTCTGTGCCTGCCTGTGGAGGAGTGCCACCTCCGACCTTCCACTGTTGCTTCAGTAGGACAGGGATGACATTGCACGCTGCATTGGTATGAAAGGGAGTTGAGTTTTCTGTGTCAGTCTGTTGGAACTTTAGTCTGTGATTTGGGTAAAATGTGTTTATAAATGTTAACAGAATATGTCATAATATTTTTCTGCTCATGAGACAAAGGAAGAATACTATTTATAAATGTTGGGACAGGTTCTTTTCTTCCAGTGATACTGGAACAGTTACATCCACGTAAAAGGTCAAGAAAGTGAGAAGAAGTAAGCTCATTCAGTTTTCAGATATCCTTATATCACATCAGGATATTCAAAATGGTCCAGTGGTAAAAAGGATTTCAGTAAATGCCTGAAAGCAAACATTACTCTTTGAGGGATTAAAGGACAGGTTTTGACAGGTCCGGAAAATGCATGTGGGCACCAACTAAGATTTTCAGTGATGCTCATCTTATGCAGGAGCAATTTGCTTGGATGCTTTGGGAAATTATGAGTCACCTCTCTGTCTTTATGTGCTTAAACACCTATAAAGATTGTCCCTGTATTTGTTCAGTGAGAAAATTTCAGCCTAGTAAAGATTTAATTATGAAGCTACCTTGAAATCAGCTGTGTTGGTCATGTAAGATCCAGGAATTTCATTTTAGTAGGCTAAACCCACTTTCTTCTGTGTGTTATTTTTTACCGAATGTTTTTTCTCTTCTGTAAGAGAACTTGCTGCTGCATAGCAGCAGATGTCCTGTGGCTCCTGGCTGGTGATGTGGCCGTTCCAGGTGGTAGCTTGCTCACTGCCGTAGATCCCGGCTCCTCCGGCTTGCCCTGTAGGTGCATGGCAAAGGAGCCCCGTAGGGCTAGGACAGCAGCAGTAGCCTTTGCAGACTGCTTGGTTATCTTCCTAACTATAAAGGATCTTCACCCCTTGGGATTCATCGTCCTTTTGAGTTGTTGCTATTTGGTTTTAACAGTAGAAATGAGTCCGACTTGGACTGGCAAGGATTTAGTATGCTTTTTCTTAGAGCTGCAGACTTTCCCCGTGTCCCTTGTCATTCTCATCAGCATTTAAAGCCGTCAAGGCTCAAGGACCAAGGTGTGTTGCTCTGATGGTGCCTTGTCTTGGACTTGCTAACTGTTGGGGAAGAGTCCGTCCTTTGAAATAGTAAAAGTTTTCAGTACTGTCTTAAACAGTTATACAGCACTTTTCATTTCTTTGTTGTATGATACTGTAAGCATCTTATCCTATCTCAGCCTGAGTTTTAGAGTTCATCCAGCAGGATTTACCTGGGGACTGATTTATTTTGGCTTTTCATGAATTTAAGAGTACATTTGGCTTTGGAAAGGACAATGTTCCCTTTGACAGGTATTTGGAACTTCCTGGTTTAATAGGGTTTTAATGTAGTGCTCATTAGGTTAATTAACCCTCTGCCTTTGGTTAAGCCACTCAGTGCATATAAGCTCATATCACTTCCAAGGGAGGCTTTATTTCGGTTAGTGAATGAACTCTAGGCTTTCAGGCTTACTATCAGGTTATTCAAGAATAGCATGCCTACCTTAAATACATTATTTTCAAATAAAACCATCAATAAAAACCTCAATAAAGCCATCCCATCATTATCTGAGACATTGAATGGTCAGATGCAAGGTTGTCCAAAGAAACTTTGAGATGGCAGGCTAGAAACAAAGATGACGCTTTTTCATGCACTGTGTGCAACTAGACTAGTTGACAGTGCCCCAGCTCTTCTTCAGAGGAGAGAATATTTTTTCTGGGCTGACTCTATGCTTGGTGGTATTTTTATTCCTCATATAGATTTCAAAACAAAACAAAGCAGTTGTTGCTTAGCTACCCCTCTGGAGTGATGGTCTCTCACCATTTTGCAACTCTCTAATCTCAATGTTGCATTTTTTGCTTGTTAGAATCTATTTTTACTGGCTGGTGTTTTACACAGACACTTCTGGAACTTTTTCATCTGCCGGAGCAGGATGGCTGTGTGCTGCTGGCTTGAAACTAGAGAAAGGAGCCTGGCTGGCGGGTCTGGGAAAGGTCCCGCACCAGGAACCCTACAGCAGCGCAAAAACGAGTTTACTGTAGGTTCAGGCATACTTACTCTGCTGAAATCCCTTGCTTGGGGTGAAAGGGTCTGTATTTCTTTGCCATTACCACATAGCTCTGTGTTAAGAATAGATTCATTTTGGATGAGGATAAAAACCAGAAAGCACAATATCTGACTCCCATCTTCTTCAAGACTTTTTGACTGACAAGCTGTAAATTGGCATTTTGGAGCCATGATACTAATTACTGCAAAGCACAGCAAAATGGAGCTAGCGCAGCCATTTATGCAGTCAGAAACAAATCTGAAAAAATCTCTAAATTATTTCTGTTGAAGGAAACAAGACATGCCTAATGCCCACAGCTTGTACCTTTACCCTTTTTGTGCAGCACTGGGGCATAAGGGAAGAAAAAAGGTTTCCTTAATAAAGAGTATCATTGCAGAGAAAAATCTCCATGTGGTTAAAGACACTGGATTCTGTTTGCACCAAAATGAGGAAAATACTTGGCCAAGCAGCGTTACGTTTTGGTTACTCTGACTTGGAGGAAGACCCCTCCAGGGCTCCTGGAAGCAGAGTTGGTCTGAGACGGTGCGTGTGTGTGCTTTGACCACCGAGCTGTATCTCTTTGCATCCTGCTCTCTTTCCTCCATGGCATCCCAAGCAGCGGTCAGCCATACTTGCAGAACTAGCCTGGTCTTCTTAAATATAGCCCATTTCCCCTGCTAGGTACAGCTGACGGATCTTGGCGTGTTTCTATCAACCCTGACAGTGCTTAATTTACAGCCTTTAGCCACAATGCCACTTTCTGGCATTGTTAGAGAAATCAGAGTCTGTTCCCATAAAGCTTGTTACTTGACAGCATTTATGTTGCATGACTAATATGGCATTGGCAGCAATTTGCAATTAGCTGTTTGAGTCCTGTGTGTCTCTCCTCATCTCCCTGCCACGTGCCCCAGAGGGTACATGTCTGTCTAAGCCTGACCTGCTTCCCTTTACAATTTTCTTTCTCTGCAGTGTATTTTTTTGAGCTCACAGAGGGAACTGTGTGACTTGGATAACTAAACAGTTGAATGAAAGCTGCAGACTCTGGATCTTGAGTTTAGATCCAACAGTGGTGCAAAGTCACTCGTCTCCTGGCTCGTTACAGTAATGTGTAAAAAGCCAGTGGACTCAGAGGGGTTCCTAGAAGGCAGGTTACCCACCGCTGCCCTGCTGGTTGTGTGCTGGGAGCCTCAGCGGAGAGGGCCATGGCCGAATACACGAACACACGTGGCAGAGAAAAGACCCACTTATCCATGGAGCTGGCCCCTCTTGGGGAGGGCTGGGGCATTTTGCCAGGGCTGTGCCGGGGACCTGGCACTGCCAAGCACTGTTTTGTACTTGACAGAAGAAGCCAGCCTCTAGTCTGGAAATGCATGCAAGTACCCTGCTCCCTGCCAGTGTATGGAAGGTATCTGTCTCGTGGCTGCAGGGCATCCTCACCAGCACCCAGAGAAGTGTGATATTATTGGAACCTGTTTGAAGCCATGTAATAATCTATATATAATCTAGTTCATTCTCTTCGACTCTGCTTTCACACATCAAAAAAAACCCGGCGAGGCTAGATGATCCGGTAACTCTGTCTGGAAAGAAGGATAGTTGAGTGGGTTCCAGGAACAAGGGACCCCACGCCACCGCCGGAGGGAGAGGGACGGCGGTGGGTGAGCCGGCGCCTCCGATTCCTGCCTGCCCCTTGCAGGAGCAGCACTGACATTTCTCCCTTCCCCCAGCTGAGGCCGAGATTTCAGTGAATCAAAGCTATAGAGTAGAGTTGAGTCAGAGCCAAGGAAAGGCTCTGGCTTAAATCCACCAGCTAAAAATGAGCAAAGCTTTTGAGCCTGACTGGAATCTCTCAAAAAACAAACAAACAAACAAAAATCCTTCCTCAAATCGTTGTTGTCTTTTTTCCTTCTTTTGGTAAAATCATTCATTGCATTTTCATCTGTTTTCCAGATTTTTCTCTTTTTTTTTTTTTTTCCCCTTCCTGATTATATATATAAATGTATCCCTGTACATATGTATATTTTAGATGTTTTCAGCCAGTCGTGGAAAGTGTTCCTTTTTGTGGTGTTTTCATTGAGACAATCAGGGGCAAAGTTCTTGTGGCAGTGCCAGGTCTAATACCACAGGAAGAGCTGTGTCCGCTGGAAATACCACAGAGAGTACAGAACCCGCAGTATTTTCTAAAAACACAAAATGGTTTTGAAAGCAAGTCAAATACTGCAAAGTCAGCTCAGATTATTATTTTGTCTCGAATTGTTTATTTGGCTTTGTTTTGTTTTTTAAAGGGGTGCTGAGGAACATGGCTTACGTTAAATCTGGTTTTGCCACCGTGTCCTTCCAGTTATAAATGCTGCCGTAAAGTAATGGAAATGTCACGATTGCATCATTTATAGTCCTTTAGAGATACACAGTTCAGTCAACAGCAGGGACCTGTTCTACCTTGAGGTTTTGTTGACCCTGTGTCTTTTTGTTTTTGCAGTCTTTATACTCCAGTGGCATTCAGAAATATGGCTATGGCCCTGATTTCTGCAGACTTGTAACTCTGAATGAGTCCTACTGAGATAAAGTGTGCTACTTGGTGCACAAGTGCTTGCAGGATCAAGGGCCCCAATCTGTAAAAAACATATATGGGGGAGGGGAGAAGGGGTGGGGAGTAAATCTCTGCCATTAAAATGAAAGCAGTTCTACCCAGATACTGGAATAGCATGGGAACGTTTTAATTTTCCTTCTCCACTTTGAGAAGTAGTTTGGGAAACAATAATTGGATCTTTTTATTAATCAGGGCTATTCAAGACCATAAGCAAACTACTGAATAAACTGTTTCTTCATAGAAGTCTATATCACAAGAAGAGATGTTAAAAATGAAGAATCTGCAATAGGCAGGGAAGCAAGTGTTGAATGCTGAGGTTTGGAAATACGTCCTTATGTTTATGGAACAGATTTCTTCTGCAGGAAGAACAGCCAACTCAATGTATTATTAAGTAAGCGATTTCCCAGTGACAATGAGTTAATAGTGGTTGTTGTGCAGAGGATGACAGATGGCCCCTGGAGTGAGTATACTCCAGGGTCTCGGCTGACGCTGTAAACCGTAAGAATACTGCACAAGTGGGTTGTGAATGGTGCAAAGCCAGGAGTCTGCATCTTCTCTTGGGACAGTTCTTGTTATTGCAATACGAGCCCTGCGACTGTACGCTTCAACTCTAGCTTAGGGAGGTAACTTCAGCTACTTAGTGTTAGATGTCAATTTAAAAGTTTTTACTGCTTTCACCAGTGCTGAATTTTATTGTTGCTTAATTATATTGTGTGCTAGCTCTGTTGTTTTTCACCTGTGCTTCAGGTTTTGTTGTGTGTGGGAACACGCTATTAGAGCTGCTCTGCACGCTAAGAAGCCTCCTTTTGTAGCATGGAACAATTTTTTTTAAGGTCTAATACCGTGCTTTAAGGATCTGTTGTCCTCCCTCATTAAAACATGAAAAAGAAGGACAATTTTACACAGTTTATTGTACACCACTTCAAAGACATTGTCTGCCTGAGGGGAGAACTTGCTAGCCTTGTGGAAAAAGCCAAAGCCAGTGTATAAACACCATGGATGTCAGAAGACTCGCAGGGAAATCTGGGTGGAGCTCCCTGGCTGGGATATTTATGCAGAGTTATAATCCTTTTCCTCTTTGTCTTTAATGTGTCGGTGTGGTCCACTCAGGAATTCAGGGTGCCAGTGGCTCTCTGGAGCTTGTGATGGATCCCTAGCTCTCCCCAAGAGTTATCCCTTATGAACGTGAAGTCACAGCTGCCCGATGGGGCAGTGTCCCCTCGTGGGAATTGCATCTGAAATCACACAGATTTCTGAGGGCTGTTGCCATGATGGTGGCTGTTCTTGGGGTCTGAGTTGACCGAGGTCTGTCATCTCTCCTGAACTTCAGATGAGCCCAACCATGCTGTTCATGTGAAGGTCACCTGCAGCACAGTGGGACAGGGCTGTTCTTACCAACCATATCTGCCACTTTTACTCTTGCTTGTCCTTCAGGGAAGAGTCTTTGTGTCTCTTTAGTATTGTGTTAAAATCCTGTTTGGCCGCCATCTCGATCCTTTCTTTCTCATAATCGCCAATTAGCAAAATGTGTGTGTGCATGCAGATTCTTCCTTT
Organism: Platalea leucorodia; assembly: GCF_965183815.1. Lineage (NCBI taxonomy): Eukaryota > Metazoa > Chordata > Aves > Pelecaniformes > Threskiornithidae > Platalea > Platalea leucorodia. The sequence goes on from NC_138831.1 coordinate 40,576,641, forward strand.
CTAATTAGCTTATTCCTAATGCCCCGTTGATTCACTGTCATAATCCAGTTTTATGTGACCTCACAATCCTCTTGTGCCTCCTCTGTCCAGGCGACACAACGCAGTCAGCTCCAGACAAAAGCACGCAGACAACTCTATTTCTAAAAATGCACTTATTACAGGTTTAAAGTTGACACATGTCAGCACTAAGCAGAGCCCTCATCTTTACCCAGCCTGCAGTAAATGTGACACTCCTCGTGCAAGCCAGCTCAGTCCACCCCTCTGAGAGTCTGGGAAAACAGGCCTTGCAGGGAGCCCCAGAGGTCAGCAAAACAGGCGCTGTCGGACAAATTAAATATCAGAGCAGAAGTTTTCAGAATCTCTATGGTCTAACAACAAATCATATATAGTAGATAGCGCGAGTCTGAATATGTGGTGTAAATGGGGCATTCTGTGTGCAGTTTTCTTCCGGTCACTTAGATATTTAGTTATTTATTGCTTTATAGAATTTTCTAAATAAATCCATAAAAGTAAGGCAAAGGTAACTAAATCAAAATCAAGATAGCACACAGCCATGCATGGGAATCATGGATAGCATACATAACCCCAGCAGGCCAACTCCCATCTTCGTCCGCATGTTGTTTATATGCTATGTGCCATTTTCTGCCAAAGTAAAGATTCCTATCATCCTGGTGGCTTGCTTTGATGTCCAGCGGGGCAGATGCCTTGTACATATGGAGGAAACTGAAAAAGTCTATCTTCTGACGTCTCCAAAGGTCATGTTTCCCAGAGACTTCTTTGGAGTCAAAGAGACTTGTTGTCTGAGAATAAGTAAAAAATAGTCTTTTCCACAAAGCAAACCTTGGTCTTGGTAATGAGCCGTGAAACATTCACGGAGGAAGATTTCAGTTTTGAGCTTAAAAAGGGCACAAATATCGTGGCCTTTTATAGGCTAAGGGAATCGCAGTCCACTGCAGCTACTGACGTAGAGACCGTAAGTTTTACATTGGTCTGTGCATGCAGCTAAACGGGCGCAGGGGCTGCTGCCGAAGATGGAGGCTTTACGTGCTGTCAGGGAGAGGGATTACGAGCTGCAAGGCCGCCGTGCTGGAGCGGGTGACAGGTCTCTGACGTGTCCACCAGCATCACCAGCCATGGATCAGGAAAGTGGAGCAGGCTCCGCCGAAAAGGGAGGGAAATCCCAACTTGACCATGGAGGATCCTCCTGCCTGGGCTCAGCCGGGCCCTGCCCGGAGTACCAAAAAATCTATGGGAAGGGGCTGACTGAGGGTAATCCCTGGTTGTAGTGATGGAGCTGAGAAACAAAGGCATGCAGAATGTTAAAACAGTGAAATGCAACAGGTTTACGGGACAGCAGCCGCTTCCCTTCCGCACAGCTGGCTGCACTGCCTGGCAGGGCCTTGGATGGCACCAGGCTGCGGGTGGCCGTAGGACAGGCTTGCAGCCCTCTGCCACTGGCTGCTGAGGGCATCACTGGTCTGGCTGGGGCCTCCATCCATCTCTGCTTAATGGAAACAAGAGGACGAGTGGATGTTTGAGAAGGGGAATGAATAAATAGGTCTGGAAGTGCAGGGGGAGATAAGACGGTGAGAGAGGAAGAAATGAAAAGAGGAAAAACACTGAAATATGAGGCAGAGAGGAGAGAAAAGGCAGGCAGTGAGCAGGAGAGCTTGCTTCCTCCGCCGCCCTGACCCTGCTGACCGAGCTCTCCTGAAGCATCTCCTCCTCATCTCCCTACGAACTGTCCTACCCCAGGGCACAGTGCCTGACTTCTCCCTGTTCTTCTACAGCGGAGCCTAACCCTCAGCTGCCCTGCGGAGGGCAAGGTCTGCGGGAGCAGGGACAGGAGCCCTCCGGGTCTGTCTGCTCCTGCCTGCTTTCTGAAAGGACTGATCCTTCACAGCGTCGGTTCCTTCTGTTTCATACTCTTGGGTCTCCTAAGAAAGACAAAAAGTCATGTCCTTCAAGGGAAAGTTTGCGTATTTGTGGTTTCCCAGCGTGAGCAATTCAAAGCACAGGCAGGGGGAGGGAGAGGGAGACATCTGTGCTAGCAGATGTACCGTTTCACACCGTGGGCACAGACACATACCTGGGATGGCAAGTCAGTCCTGGCACCGATTGCAGTAAGGCTAGACAAGGTGTGAATGGGTTCAAAGACCATGCTTCTCAGTATGGTAAATAGGGTTTGCAGCACTAAAGGATTTTGCAAGTAGTTCCAAGGTCCGTGGATGTTTGAGCCCCTGACTTGCCTTGCAGTAGTGTGGACTCCTCCCATTGCTCCCCTGGCCTGGCAATGTGGACTTTGCTTCAGTTATGACTGGGTTAGAAAGGAGTCAGCCCAAAGCTGCTCTGTTTTTTTCCCCCTTCCCTCCCCCCCGCACCAATTTGTGATCCATTACCTATTGCTTTCCCCTTGTCGGCAGACCTCGCTAGGCTATGGATTTTACTGCCTAGTCTCGGAGCTGGGCCCTACATCTTATGACTGTCTCCTTCCTCGCCTGCTTGTGCCCTTTTTTTCTGGAAACTTATGACCATATGCACTGGGATAACTGCAGTTGCTAGTGGCAAGGGTGTATGTTGCTGCGTGCATGCATTTGCACTGGGTGCCGTGTGCCAAATAAACATACCACTGTTAAGAAAAATGTCTTTCAAAGTAAAATTCAGTAGCAAACTCCCCCTTACTTTCTACTCATTAAAAATAATCTAACAGTCAGTAAAAAGCTTTGCCAAACAATAACATAATAATCTTTGTAAAACTGCATCAAGGTGTTCACGCTATGTTTTGCCACAGACCATTGATTCGACACGTGTTCATGGCCAAAAAAGAAGAGTCATGAAGCTTTCCTTGTACCCTATAGAGCGTGGTTTATTCCTTATGCTGCAAGAGAAGGAATTTTTATGTTCTTCTCTAAATTAGTTTTCAGCCTTAAACTGGAAAACCTGTTTTTTCTCCTGAAGGGACTTGCCATTTGGACGGCATGCTGCTTTAGGCTGGGGAGAGGCTCTTGTAAAATAGGACAGGAGAGACTGAGGCTAACCAGGCAGACTTATTTTGCCTGAAGTCACTGGAGAGGCTGGGTTGCTCAAAACTCCAGACAGACAGAGAGAGCAGCACTACCTATACCTGTGCCACTTTGCTTTTCTGCCAGATGGGAAGCTGTGATTCGGTTACAGGAGGTCGTAGGCAATCATTTTTCAGAGAAGAACGAAAGAATGAGTCAATGCAAGTAACTGGGGGATGTTGAGGTGGACTGAAGAGCTAAGGGAAGGAGTTCCCATCTATGTAGTTAGAGCCTGAGTAAGCCTGTCACTGGGACTTTCATCTGTCCAGAAGGAGCGGGGAGAAGAAGGTGCTGAGGCTCTAGTGGAGTGGGTTCCAGGGCTGCTGAACTCCGGGGCTGAAAGTGGCCCCCAGAGACACTATGGCAGACGCCATGCCCCTTGGAGATGGGTGCTGCTTCTGGGCCTCCCAGAGGCCTCAGCTTCAAAGTGCCTGCAGCCAGAAACTAAAGATGAGGAACAGAAAGGTTCCTCACTTAATTGGCCATGGTCTAATGGTCAATCTCAATGCCATGGGGATCCCCCTTTAACCTTGCTTGACAAATGAAGAAGAATGTTCATACCGCTTAGTAGTACTGACCCCTTTGTTCCATAGTAAAATGAGACGTAGGTAGTTTTGCGCTATGAGCAAATGTACACCTTTGATCTGGTAACACCGTTTGATAAGGTTAATATGATCATATCAATATACTTACAAAAAAGGAATAGCATCGATGGGTATTCTTGCCAAATAGATTGTATCTTATCTGCTTTATGGTCCAGACACTGAACCATCCGAACAGCTATCAGAAAAGAAAAAAAGTGAACGGAGAGGTTTTGTAACTACATCTTTTGAAGACCTTAAATGGCCACATCCCTGACTAGACTTTTACTGACAAAAAGTTGCCAATGTTTTCACACTGGGAGTCCTTGAAAGTCAGTTTCTCTCCTGCTTCACTGCCAAAACCCGGCCCAACTTCTCTTTCAAAAGCTGATAAAATTGCAAATGCCTGAAATGGGAAGCAGAGCTGCAATACATCATGCAGCTGATATGTTCACAGTGGGACACTGTAACAAAGAGGTAACAAGCAGATTACTATATATGATCTCGTTGAAAGTAATTACTACAATTTTCAAAGCTGGGTGCTGATGGAAGAGCTTCTAAACCTGCAGTTAGGCACTTTGAATGAAATATTAAGAGGGAATAAGATAAGACTTTCATGTAGCATTAACTTCAGTGTGGATGAGGTGATTTTGAAGAGGGACGTAAGCATTAATGATTTTTTTCTACCTAGAAATACTTCAAGGTTTATATAGGTGCTGAATTATCCCATTCTCACTGAGCATGCTGACTGCACCAAAGACAGGGTGTCTGTTTTAGCTTTGAAATGTCATTTGGGTGCCTTTACATGAATTCGGAAGCTGACTTTCAACGGGGCTTTACAGAATTCGTAAACAGAAAAAAATGAAGCTTCTCGTGCTGAAGGTTGATGCCAAATTCTTTGGTTTCTGTGGGATCTTTCATTAAGATAAATTTTGTCTTTAGTCATTGCAGTGTTAAGGAGAGCCAGATGAGTTGAGCAGATGTAAAGCAAGGCAGTCTCTTCTACATCGGCATGTAGAAAGGGAACTCGAGGTCTCTTGAGTTTAGCTTTGCTTTGCCAGAGCAGATCTGACAGACTCTCAATGCGTGTGTAGTGCCACGTGTGAGGAGCGGCAAAATTGAGAATCACGCTGCCTGGCCAGGTAAGAAAATAAACAGTGAATTTGCAGTGCTTTTGACTATCAGCTGTAGGAGTGCCACCTGAGGTTCTCAAAATGGGAGGCACCCAGAACTGGAGGTCATTTCTGCAGTCTTGTCTCAATGCTTGATTCAGTCCCAATCCCCCTTCAGTACATTTGGGAACTCTATATGGAGCATACAGAACATGAGTGGAGCATTTACAGCATGCTGTAGATGCACTTGAAGGTAGTTCAGCTTTTCCTTACACTATGTGTGGTGGCTCTGCGACCACTTTTCCTCCCAACTGGCTGAAAAACAGTCACACTTTCTTTCTTCTGTTTTTCTTCAGAATTTAAGCAACTCTCTTGTAGTTGCCAGGATTAACTAACTGTGGAGGTGATGGTAGTAATGAAGGATTTTAACCCTGGCCAGAGGACTACAGAAGCCTGTGTCGCACGATGCACTGGCAATCACATGGCTGTGCAGGCTGCCCTACTCCTCTTCTCTGGGATGAGCTCGGTGTGCTGCTGAGCGGTTGCTTTTCTTCAAAACCCTAAATTCACGTGCTGACTTCTGAGATTACTTTTCAGTCGGGGCATGGTTGTAATTATTTTTAATGTATTAAAGGCATAAAAAGCCAAAGTCAATAATTTTTATGATCTGTTTAATGCCAAACATAAAGCCAGAAGATTTGATTCCCCAATCACTTTTGTGTTTTTCTGCTTTGGAGTTGGGGATGGAAGATTTAAGAAGTTGAATTTCACATATAACTCATTCGGGGGTTTGATATCCTGACTTATTCTTTTTTTGCTTAATGTATTTTCTTGGACTAACGATTTTTTTCCATACCACTTGTTCACTATTCCACTGGCTACTGTAGCAATTGATTAAGCACCAAACAAGCGTATATGCAGAGGGGCTTTGAAAAAATAGGGTTTTGGCCTTTTCTGTGTTCTGGGGACATACGCAGTTACTGGAGTAGGAGGGATGACCTGGGTCATGAAGGTCAGTCCTCTGCTATTATGGGCAGCCACAGCATTAAATGTCTTTCATAAATGCATCCTGTACTGTCTCAAAGCTAATTACTTTTCAGCCTTTCCCTGTTCTTATTAGAAGGTTGCTCCAGATCCTTCCTCTTCTGAGGGTTTCTAATCCTCCTTATTTCAAGCCTAAACTTACTTATGGTGAGTTGATACCTAGTTCTTTTTGTGCCAAGGTTTTCCTTTAGCTTCAGTAGTTCTTTTCTCTGCTTGTTCTTTTTCTGGTCCAGCATTTTCCTAGCGAGCAGTCATGTATCCTTCCAGCCTTTTTGTGAATTTGTTCATACCCAGGCCTATACTGTAAAAGTAGGAAAAGGGCAGAATGAAGGACACATTTCACATTAGAAATCCTGGTCCCTCTGTCACTGGATATTCTTTGGATTTATTTACTGTTCTGAAAAGCTTGCCAGTGTTGCTGACAGATGCAGTGTCAGAAGCAGCCATGCTAGGCCCAGTTAACCATGGCTATGTCTCTGGTCTGTTGAAAGCACTGCCTTCCACTATGGCAGTGCTCTTTCCTTGTGTTACATCCCATCCATTCGTCTCCATCGTTTGCTCCATATTATATACGTGATCTGTAAGATGTTGCCCATTGTTTTGTTTTGTTGATACAGCATAGCACCCCAGTCTATGAAAAGGGCTCTTGGGTGTACCAGCAGTACTAATAAACATGAATAGTGGAGCTGATGGGAGAGCAAAGCTGAAAAGGCACTTGAGGCTTTCCTACTGCAGTAACAGTGGTGAAGATTGTTAGAAGGAGCCAAATCGAACAAAGTGAGACTTGATTTAGGTCTCTTCATCTAAGACTGTGATCCTTAAACCACTTGGTTAGATGCTGCTTAACTGTGGAGGCATTTGGGGACTTAGTGCATTGCATAAACACAGGTGCCTGGTGCATGCCAACTGTGATGCCCTGCAGTATCTCGGATGATCCTCCTGGGCTGCTACACAGTGTACATAGCACACGACCTACAAACAACCTTCTGGACCAGCAGGGAAGTCCATGCGGGAGATACCGGGGCATCTCAAATGGCACAAAACACCTATGTTTAGATTAAAACGCCTGTGGATCTTAGAAGTTCACTTTCTGGGCATCTGTTAGTGTATCAGCATTCTGATGTACTTAATTAAAGCACAAAGACCAACAGTAAATATATTTTGAGAATTGTAGTAAAGCTTGCTGTTTTGGGAAGAGGGAAAACCAGGGAGAGCGGGTTAAAAACTCTAAACCAAACTGAACAAAACTTGCCTGGATGTCCTTCATACAACAGCCCCCCTCCATGCTCTCCCTAAAGTGTTTTGCAGATCACCATAATAGATTTTTTTTCTGAATATGTGTTGTCTATCATGTGAAGTTTTGATTGTGCAAGTCTTGCATCTCATGCGGTGAGGCTGTTCATACAAAAAAAGGATACTAGTATAAGGAAGAATTGACGGCTGTGTCTCATAGACTGAAGAGTCATTGGGGTAGAGGCCAAATTTCTGATGTTTGCATGTAATATCAACACTTAATTAATATGTTACAACAATGATGAATAATCATGGCCATCTCATTCAAGTCCTTCTCCTTGTATTATATTCCCTATTAGATTTTATACTAGCTAGTTTTCTTTAGACTCTATGTTTGCCAATTACTAGCATGCGAGTGATAAAAAACTGTCCGGTATTAATGTGTTGCAGGTTTTGTCCCTCACCTTCTCCCCTCGATATGAACCGTTGTTCAATTGAGCAGCTTTCAGGTCTGCAGACTCCATTGATTTATTTCATGCAAGCTCTTTTGAGTTGTCTGTGTTGTTACTATGGCAATAGGAAAACATAAACAGTATAAATGAGTAATGGCGATAAGGAATTGTTAGCTGGCAACAGAGATGATACATTTTGACCCTTTGTGAGATTTCTTTGTTGTCTGAGGACAAACAACAAAAGAAAGGGATGGATTTCATCTGTCACAGGAACAATATCCAGGTGGAGAATATGCTGAATTGGGGAGGGATGCATTAACCCCAGGGCAGCCTTAGACCTTTGGTACCTGCAACAAAGCCCTGGGGCCCAAAAAGATATCCAGAAAATGTTGGAATGAAGACCCAGACTTGGTTGTTATTATTCTGTCCTGGAGCGTGAGCTGTTCTGGCCACAATTCTGTTTCTGTAGGAATTAATTGTCATCTGTAAAATGTTGCTTGGACTTAACTCCTCACATTGTGTTACCTCCCTGAGAGATTCCAGTTCTCAGCAGCTCCTCCCCGCTCTCCTCCTGAGCTGCTGTGTTGCTCCGAGCAGGAAGGGCAGTGTCACCGCTTGACTTGCTGCAATCAGATGGGGGGGTTCAGATGCTACCAGGGGACTCCCATACCTCACAAGCACCCAGGGACCCCGGCTGAGTGAATGCTTTGCAACACGGGCTTTGCCATAGGTTTGCAGAGAGTCCTAACCCAATGGAACTGCAGCCTGCTGGTCTGGGGGCACTTCAGAAAATGTAATTGCTAAGTCATGTGTAGAGTTTAAAAAGAAAAAAAAAACCAGTTCATTCACACGGTTACTGGAAATCATATTCTGAGCATGACCTCTTGCTGGTGTAAATCCATGCAGCTCACTGGAGTCTGCTGCAGTGACAGCTGATTACACTTTCCTGAAGATCTGGCTGTCAAATAGGTTATTTGCGGACTGCTCATTCATACCTGTTAGAAATGCTGGGGGGAGTGTAGTGTTAGGTGTGAAGGATTTTTATTACAGTTGCACTCAGCATTAATGTTCCCAGATTCGGTTTAAGTTTAAAGCAGATTGCCAACATTTTTATTTTGTCTAGACTTTTCAAAGAGTAAGGTGCTGCACAGCAGGAGCTGAAGTATCAAAATGTAGTCATCCATGTTAAAATTAATTTGGATTCTTGGGATTAATAATTGCAAAAGCAGTGGAATAATGACCAGTGATCTGATAGATGTCCAGTGTAAACAGATGATGAAATTGGTGCTAAGCCTGTGCATTGCCGTTGTTGCTTTTCTTATTTTTAAGGACTGTGATTTTAATATCATCTGTTTGTTAGGGAATCTTCACCTTTTAGTTCTATAATACATGTAGAAAGCTGTTGGCAATGAAATGTACTTCACTCAGTTGCAGCTGTGAAAAGTGCAGCTTCCTAAATAATAGTCACAAGTGTCAGATCCTCACCTGGGGCATTTTTACTGCTACCAGTACTCATATTCATAAATGTAGTATTCTGGTACCCCTTAATAAGGTCTGTTTGGGTGACGATAACAGCAATGAACTGTTGGTGCACTAAAGGTAATTTTGCCTCAGAAGACATGGAGTTGCAGTTAAATGAACAAGAAATGCAAGATTCAAGACCAAAAGTACTGGAGGTGTTTTTCTTGGCATGGAATTGTAAAAATCTTGATATATGTTAGCCTGACTTTTATGCCTGGCATATGCAATCTAAGGCATAATATCACCATGGAAAAACGAACATATTGTTTCTAAAAACTCAAAGCCTATTTATATGGTATAGAACATAGTTTCCTGCTGGGACAGCTCAGAGACAGGACTGCGAGCGCTGCGCCTGTTCAGGCCAGGACTACGTTTACCTTTTTGCATCTGTTGCATCTGTTGGAACACATCCACTGCAACGCTCAGGGAAGCTGCGCTGAGGAACAGTGCATGTCTCACATCTCCTGAGCGGGACCGAGACCAAAGGCAGTGCTCAGGGCAGAACCTCCTCAAGTGCCTTGACCCGATCCATTTGGGATGAGATGCTGAAGCGACTTTAAAGAGAGCAGAGCATTCTCCACTTAGATTCCACTTGGTGAAACACAGACCTTGTTTACTGGCTCCATGACGTGCTGCAATGCTGGTACCTTTCAGAAGCTGAGATATATGAGAATGGGAAGCTTTGGAAATATACGATAATGACAATTTCCTGGTAATTTGCAATAGTTGGTTAATGTATGGAGAGTCAGAGAACAAAGAGATGGGATATGGATTTATCAGTATCAAATAGATGTAGCTGCATTTATTTCCTAGTTTCATGAGAATACTTACTCTGTCCTCCTTGGTTTAGTTGCAAGAAAGTCAATTTATTGCTTTTGTGCTATAAAGTTAAACCCACAACTTCCTAGCAAATAGAAATTATTCTTTTTTCAACATGGTTTGAAGCTAACCTAGTACTGTACAATATGTGCACACAGCTTTTAAAAACTTCAGTTGATCATAGGCATAATTTCCTATTTAAACTGTGTTGTACTCTGACCCATCCCCTTAAAACAAGCCAAGATAAAAGAAGAAACATTTTTCCATTCTAAGCAGTCATTAGGCATTACACAAGTATTTCCTTTATACTTTCTGGCCTGCCAGAGCCTCATTCAAATTAAATAAGGTAAGTGTGGCCAGTCTGTTGTTTTCCAGTAAGCTTTTCTCTTTCATTTTATAAATCTATGAAAACTTCTTTTATGAGTTATGTGCTCTGGAGAAGTCAGTAAGCAGTAACGAGATTTGTATTTCATTCTGAAATATCTATGAGAAATGTAATTATACAGTTACCTCCTGCTAGGATTTCTAGTGTCTTTACTAGAGTACATAGTTAATCTCAGCTGTTGCAATAAACAGTGAAATTCTCTCTTTGGGGCTGACAAAATCAGTCCAAGTGCAATCCTAAGAGCAAGATGCAATTCCTACGATGTCTAGGTTGTCTGATTGAAAATGAATGTGTATTACAAACTTCCTTGTGCACAACAACAAGCCGTGATTCAGCAAGCACTTAAGCGCAAGCTTAACCTAAAATTCTCTTGATTTTAATAAGATATGTTTGTATGTTGCCCTGGGCATGGTCCTTTCTTACTGGAGATGCAGGGCCTTGGTTTTCAACAGAATAGTTTCCATGGAAGTCAGTGCCTGTACTCTCTCTCGGCATTTCCTAGAAATTGCAATTCAACTGGTAGGGATTGTCATACTCAAAACTATTTTGAGCTATTGCTCACAAGTTGCAGCTTATACAGCTACCATAAGTGTTTACAACCCTTTTTTTTGTGTTGTTTTTTGTTTTGTTTTGTTTTGTTTTTTTTAAATTGTTTTTAAATGCTTAAAGGACTAAAAGTCCTTTACTTCTGCAGACTAACGACCTTTCAAATCTGGAAAAGGCTGTTACAGAGTGAGAGGGAATAATAAATTTTTCATTTCCATGGTGAATAGGGCAAGAAATATTATATTCAGCTTTAATTATAGAGAATATTGAAGTCTGACAAGTTGGAAAAACCTCCAAACAGAGAGGATAGTGAAGCAATTCAGTAGGCTGCTGAGAGAGTCATGGAACTTAAGAGACGCTTAGGCAAACGTCTGTTAAGGGTGACATAACTATATTAATCCTGTCTTGGGATGGAGGATGATCTAGATAACCTCTGCAGATGCCTTCTAGCTCTGTGATTTGATGTTCTGCCCTGTGAAAGTATAAGCTTTTCTTGTAGTGTAAATTATTGACTGACTTCTTTGCCCTGTGCAGGATGATCTGTCGTCTCTGGCTACATATTGTTCTGGATTACCTGTTTCTGTGTTTGCTGCTCTACTAGGGCATGCAGTGGAACCAGCTCTTTGCACCTTTGGCCTTTATTTGTGATACATGGTAGCCCAAGTTACTTTTGTCTATCTGGGACTATTAGACGTGTGACAATCCAAATGCTGGTTTTCCTATTGCATGTCTCCTTTGAAAAGTGGCAGTCCTGTATTTGGGAATTGGGTGCTGAAGACAGCTGTCTGAATATTGATCGAGGGTCTGACTTTGGGCACAAGACTTAATCAGGCTGGTCCTTGTCCTTTCACCCTGTTTTGCTTTGCACTTAATGCCTTTCTTGCTCAGATCAAAGTCCTGCAGCAGTTGTGACCCATTTCTGCTGCACTGATGAGTACTGCCAGCTCCAGGGGATTAAAAAGCACTATCCCAGACAAAAAAAATGCATTAAGCTTGAGAAATGCCTTTTTTTTTTTTTTTTTTTTAAATCACGGCACATTTTGGTTCTCTCTGCTGACATTCTAGTGTTTGAACGGTTAGGATTCAAGCTTTTTTCTGCAACTGCAAGAGGCAGAAGTAACCTTTTTGCCAGGAAAACCCACGATCTCGTGCAGTCACGTGACCCCAGGAACTGGAACTCTGGCTTTGAGGGAAAAATCAACTATTTTGAGATCCCTTAAAGAGATTCTAGACCTGGTAACATTGGTACTTACAAGTGAAGAAAAAGAGAAAACATTCTGGGGAGAACACAAAGCCAAAGACTACGAGGAAGAAAATATATCCAAAATTATTTCGTTTAAAGACCTTGTCAAATCAGTATTTGGATCTCTCCCAGAACAGTATTTACATCCTCTGAAATACTTAAAAGAATGATTTCCAATACATAAAAGAGCAGAGTGTCTATGTCAATAGACCTATATTCACCTTGAAAAAAAGAAAAAAAAAAGAACATATTTGTGAGCTATTGCTTCTTCTGTAATATTCTGAGGAATCACTGCTATCTTTAACTAGATCTTACTCATAGTTTTTCTTTATCAGCCCATCTTGAAAGCCCTAGCTACTGTGTTCTGACACCCATTTCTCGAGAGCTAATTTTTCAGCTCTTAATGTCTCTTCACTCCAATGTGCCCTAGAACTTGTCTCCTCCTTAAATTTACATTTTTTATGTAGCATTTTAGCCATTATTTTAAATTTTCTGTATAGAAACAATTGCTTTTTACTAGAAAGTATTTTTCATTTTTTTCAAGGAGAAGAATGCCTCATTCAAAATTATATATGGTGACATGAAGGGCTTTTATAAATCAAAGATGTTAAAGAATGTCTTAATTATCTTTTTTAAACATCAACTTCATTTTTCAAATACACTTACTAATTTCCCTTGGTATGTCAGCATGGATATCCTATGAAAGCTCAAGGGGTGAGTGTTGAGTCATTCAGAAGGGGGCAGATCCTCCCAAATCCCACTCCACTGCCAGCAGCTCTGGGCTGTTCTAAGGCAGCCAGTCCTGTGAGCTGTTACGTCTCCTAAGCTCCTTTGTATCTGAAACACAGGTTCCTGCATTTGTCCATGAGTTAGAGAGGTGGCTAGGTTTTCCAGCTTTTTAATGTTGCCATCTTGGTTATGTGACTAAGACGAGGCAGGATGGACTTGGGCCTTTATTTCCGTCGACGTATGTGATTGATTGATAGAGGTTCATTTTCCTCTTTTGCTCTCATTTGTGTACAAAGAGCTGAAGTTCTTCATAACACCTGGAGATAGCCACAGTCCCACCAAGCAGAGCACTCATCACAAAAATGATACCCCAGCTCTCTAGTCTGCGATTTTCTGAGAAGTTCATAGCAGGCAGTTACCTTAAAAGGTACCAGACTCCTTAAAAACATCAATTTTTCCGCACCTGCATTTTTTCTTTCTCCTGCTCTTCAGCTGGGTAGGTAAGTGGAGATCCTTGAGGTGGCTGTGCAGCTAGGAATGACTGCTGAAAATGTTGTGTTCAAGAAGCTGCTTCTACTGTGTTCAGGAAAAGAGAAGCCGCTGCTGAAAGTCATTTTAGAACAAGAATTATCTTATCAACAATCGCATCAGAAACGTCCTGAACCCATAAATCAAATCTTCATGATTTTTGTATGATCCTTTGGTTATATCAGCATGATTACTTTGTTTATGACCCTTTTTTGCTTATTAAGGAAGGTTAGGTTCACTGTTCTTTAGTGATTTTCCTTTCTATGTTCAACTCTTGCATTTCTTTTGCAATCGGGAGTCTTTGTTCCCCCTAAGTAGACAGGTTTCTTTATCCCCACCTTTAAATGATGTAACATCATCTCCTTGCAAGTCATTCAGTGTGTCCATCTAGCCAGAAACATAGATTTTTTTTGTTCAGACTCTTCTGCGATGTTGAAGAATTTTAAAGTATACATTCCTAGTATATGACCTCTTTGGCTATATGGTGATTATTAATATTACAGAAGCAACTAAGGAAATGACATCAGTAGATAAGATGAACTGTGCAATAGCAGAAGCTTTATTCACACTGAATACACTATTCATTTGCACAGAAAGATCATTTCTCAATTCAAAGAGGAATATTCTAATTTAAGGTCTAACTTCAGCCATATGTCAAAATCTCTACAGAAACAAAGCTTACCACTGTGCAGTGATCCCATAAGAAACACATTCCCCTTTGTGGATGGGCGAATGGTAGGTGCATCTAACCCTCAGAGCTCTCGTTTTTCCTGACAAGCACTCTTTTTATATCAGAAAACATTTCAGTTTAGTCCATTTGCTAATTTAATGTAAAGTGACCCAAAATAGGTGTAAAATATAGGAAATACCGTAGTTAGTGGCCTCCAGGTTAACTCCCCCATAAACCTAGGCTAGGTTTTTATTACGCATTTAATCTGATTAGAAGGTGTTTTTACATTGCACTGCTGAAGTAAAATTTCAAAATACACTTCCATGAAACAAAATCATACATAAAAATTTAATTGAACGTAGGTGATAATGACAGATATTCCAGACACAGCAAGTTAAAAGGACTTCTCTGTTTAGCTGCACAGGAAAAAGCAGGAAACAGTGGCCTGGCTTGCAAAATCCATCTCAGTGGTATGGCATTGTAGAGATAACTGGAAAACATTTTGCATTTTGTGTCATACCTGCTAGTCTGGGGCCTCAGCCCATTGAAAAGGGGGAGGGAAATCCTGTAGAAGTTACTATCCTTTTTGCCAGACCCTATCAAGAAGAGACAGTAACCTCTATCAGCAGATTGCTCGGCACACCCACCCTCCCTTCCTATGCTGTCCTCGCTTCTGTGCTTGCACACAATGGGATTCCATAGTTTCATTTATATTTAAAACCACGTGCTGTCTGCCTTTGGTCACCACGTTCACCTCTATTGATACAAATCAGAACTTCACAATGGAAGGCCCTGAATAAGCGCGCCAGATAGATGACAGGCTTGTATAGTCATGTATCTCCACTCGGGTCGTGTCACACCACCATCATCGCTGTTGCTGCAGGTCAGAGCAAGGTCTCTTTCCCTAGCCATGTATTAGCCATAAGCCTTAGTGGAATGAAAGTTTGGAAAGGGAGTTGTAGTAAAATAATGTTTTCATCCTGAGGCCATGTGAGTTTTGCAGAAAACCTGTCTTCTGACAAGATTAACTTCTTGACATTGTGGGCACACCCAGGTGAATATCATTATCTGGTAAATATTTTCGAGTTCCTCCAGATTGATTTGCTTATTCTTGGAAGTTTTTCCTAGTGATGTATGTATTTTTAATTTTGTCATGTAACCAAAGATAGAGGAGGATCGAGAATTTAGCTTTAGAGCGGCGTTTGTTTTCTAAGCCCTTACTTCTTAGATTCAAACTGAGGAGTCAGGGAGGAATGACAGAACTGGTGCAAACTTGTAGTCTGCTGAAATGACAAATTAATTGAAACCAGGAAAATTCTGATGTAGGTAGAGTGAGGAAGGAGAAGCACTTTTGTTTGTTTGTTTGTTTTTTATAGACCTGCTGTTTTTTATCAACATTTGTTGCTCTCTGGGTGTGTGGTTTTATTTATTTATTTTTGTCTAGCCATTTGTTAGCCTACGGCTACTTGCCAGTATTTAGGAAGAACAAAGTCTGCTTGAATCACTAGAGTGATATTGCAGATAGATTTGGCCCAGTATGTTTGCCTTGTCATTTGACTGCAGCGTTGACATGGTTATTGGTGTGTCTTCCTCCCCAGGATTACATACTACATTTTTCGTCTCTGAGGAGAGGAGAATTTGGCAAGGAGAGCTGAGAAGCATCTGGCTCTTTCCTGTTGTTCCCTCTCTCTGTTACTGAGAGTAGGGCAGTCTCATGGACAGCTCTAAATTTAGCTGCTAATTTTCATCTCGGGAGTCTGTTCTGCTTAGATTTTGGCTAGGAGGGATACCTGGGTGAGAGGCGAGTCCTGGGATTGTACCTACTGAATTGTGTCCCCCTGGGGAACATCCCTGTGTGTTTTCTGTAAGGTCCCCAAATTTTCCCAGATCATAAAGCCCCAGCAAGGTCCTAGTCTGACTGTTTGTCAAGAGCTTAAGAACTAACTTGTTTAGAACAGGACTTAATTCTCTACATCCCTTTGAAAGGGATAGCTCAAAAGGCAATATAAAGGACCTGAAAAATTATATGCCTCAGTGGTCTCTTTACAAGTAGATGAGTAGGGAAGAGAGTATTTCCAGAGGATACCATTTTTCTTGATACAGTTGATTGGGATGCAATAGTGACACTCTGTATTTGTGGTCAGTGGTCAAATATTACTTCTTGCAGTTCAGAGATCTTTAAATTGGTCAGACATGGGCGGAATGACATTCAATTAGATCAAAAATGTCTTCCCGTACGTTTCCTTTCTGCTTGCTATAACCTGGCTTTGAGTCATCGTACGCCTAGCTGAGAGGTTATTTTTTCAGATCATATTTGACATTTGCCCATAGCCGGAAAATATGAGAGCAGATGCCACAATGCAAACACCGAAATCCAAAAAGGAGATGCCATACCTACTGTTTGATTCCACCAGCAGAGTGCTGAGCTTCCTTCATATCAAAGCACTTTAACAAGAATATTATGTTATGTATTATATGTATATATACATCATTTTATATATATGTGTAAGACTGATGGTAGAATGATCATAATGAAATGGCACGTGCATTTCTGACACTGCCTTCCATACATTCACTGAAGTTTATCCCTTTTATTCAGATCAACTTTTTGTGTGTTTTAAAATAATGAGAACATTTACAAAATATTTAGAATATCAACAACATGAATTCTCAAAAATTATGTTTTCAGGATCACGAAGGTAAAGACTTGGAGTCAGATCTTAAACAGCCCAAATTGGTGTAGTTCCTAGATTTCCAGGGAGCAGCTCCAATTTGCATCAGCCGAAGATCTCTCCCTGTTTCATTGAGACAGTAATTTTCATGCAAAACG
Organism: Platalea leucorodia; assembly: GCF_965183815.1. NCBI lineage: Eukaryota > Metazoa > Chordata > Aves > Pelecaniformes > Threskiornithidae > Platalea > Platalea leucorodia. Next base: position 40,593,396 of record NC_138831.1, read on the forward strand.
CACCAGACATCACAGGATTCCAGTAGTTCCGGCCCATTTGTCTGCTGCTGCTAGGAAGTTGTTTACTCTTCTGTATCACTCTCTGCTGACGTCTGCTCACTGAACAATGTCATCAAATTTCCTGTTTTTTGGCTTGTGGAAAGTAGCTCCCCCACCTTATGCTAAAGCTTTGCTGCATGGAGATCTGTGGAGCCGGATGCACCCAGCAGACAGGATGTAAGGTTAAATGCAGCATAGCTAAATAAATAAAGTAGGTGTTCAGTTGTCAACTAGAGCTGCCCACTTACCAGGAGGATAAAGCTGACAGTTTAAATATCGAGCAGTGATAAAAACCCTCATTTGTTTCAGGTTGTGGGGGGTTTTTTTAATGGCTTTTGGATTTTTTTTCCCATGAGTATGTTTTCTTGCAGAATTATGTTAGTAGCTTCCTGAAGCAGCCTGAAATAGTTTATAATGTGGTGCTGTATGATGTGTATGTGAAAACACCTCCATCCAGGTATTGCAAAACATTCTGCAGGCTGTTGACTGTGAAGCTGCTAGTGCTGTAATTCTGCAGGCAGAGGAACTGTCAAGAATGCCTTCATCAATAGTTCCTCTGCTAGCTAGCGCAGCAGAGTCTGGGTGCTGAGATCAGGAGTACTGAAACTCTGCCAGGGGTCGGATCCCTCTACATTTTTGGTTTGCTTGTTTTTTGGCCAGTGCTACAGGGTTATTAACTTCCACTTGGACAAGAACCAGTGACCTTAGTTCAACAGTTCTTCCCGACAAAGCTTGGGGCAGCTTTAGTCAATAATACTAACATCATCATGATGTTAGGCTCTTGTCATCCATAGCAAGAGAAAGCACCTATTGGAACTAAGAAGCAACCTTTGTAAAAACTGGGCACGCTGTGTGCCTTATGGTACTTGAGTCTGGTGCTTCCCTGTCTCTTCTGTAGGTCTGTCATGCTCCAAATGGTTCCCCCCAGCTTAGCGTTACTCTGTCTCCAAATCCTATTTTTCCTTTCTCCAAAGAGCTTATGTATTTGGTAAACAGCAGTTGATCACTTCATGAAAGCAGTTCTTGTAAGGAATTTTCTAAGGTCCTTTATTAAAAACAAACAAACAAACAAACAAACAAACAAACAAACCACCCTAGAAAAATTAAAAACTCACAACTCAAAACATTTGTAGTTGCCCTGCAGAGCAGTGAAAAAGTCAGGGAACATGTGATGGCAGGCAGACCAACAGGGTGTGCTGGAGTGGTATATAGGAACTGGCCCACCATTGCGCGGGTTGAGTTCGTCTTTATTTTTTTAAGGTTTTTTTTAAGGTACAGCCAGAACATTTTGCCTAGTGCCTTTCTCTACTAAATTCAGTTTTGCCGCACTGTCTCAGTGATGTTTTCAGGAACTGGAAATAGTCTGAATGTGTGAAGTGCTGAGTGTGGAGCATGTGGGCTGTCACCTCATTGAAATGCTGAGTTCTCTTTGTCTTCTTCGATTTCTTCATGTTTGGATTTGTGCAGAAACAAAAATGCTGTGTCCCTCAGAGTATCTTCCTGTATGATCAGAAGGGAATATAATGGGTTCTCCCCCAACAGAGAATTTCTGTTCTTCCAGCACCCTGCATCCCTAATGGGGCCCATAGTCAGTATATAGAGAAATGAACTGGATACGGTACCCAGCCATGGGTACCTGTGTGAATTTGCTTTGCATCTCCAGGTGTTTGGTTGCCTTTGCAATGGGATTGTCTCATTAAGATCATACTAATCCCTAAATATGAACGTTCTCCGAGACAGGCTGCCAAGTTGGGTAAGATGTGGTCAGCTTGCAGTTCAGTCAGTTAAACCCTTGCAGTGAAAACCTTGCACTCTGCACAAGTAAAAATAAAGAATTTGATCTAGTCGCTGATGTAGACCTGCCCATAGCACAGGACCCACATCAGTCACCTTCCGATTTGGAACAAGCCGTGTCTGTGCTGAGGGAGGCTCAGGAAAGAAGCAGGAAAGGAGATGGCTGCAGACAATGAGTTCAGTGCCTAGGCAAAGGTAACACTTCATCCAAACAATTGGCAGGGGCTTCTCTCTCTTTGTTTCTCCCCTGCCCTTCTTCCTCTCTGTGTATTCCCTGTTCCCTCCTCTACATATTTTCAGAGGTTCATCCTGTACCTTTGTGCCCTCCCATCAGATAACAGTGGTGGTGTTTGATTCTTTTGACCTCTGTCCCCCCATCACTACTCTGCAGTACTGTCCTCTTAAATTCCTCCTATCCTCTTTTCCATTCCCCTTTGCAGCTTCTGCTGAAGTTTGAACCACTTGTGGTGTTAGAGACAACAAAAATAACCTTTGGGGCTACATTTCCTCTGTGGCAAAGCTGGATGAAACTCCCAGTTGCCTGTGCGGACTGTAAGGCTGGATAGAGCACCCCGTCGTCGGGGAGAGGGGACCAAGAGAGCACGCTCTGCCACCCAACCTGCTCTACAGAGCTGGCTGGATGTGTGCACTGAAAGCATGGTGGGCCCCAGGAGGCCTAATATAGTGTATTCCTTATCCTCCGGTGGAAGAGGAGAGCTCTGAACAAATTGTGCCTCCAGGGCATCTCGGTACCGACCTTCTTCCTGGGGCCCTTGGCAGGGGCTGAGCCGAAGGGCTCAAAATCAGAGCCTTCTGCCTCCTGCTCCTGATTAAATTTATTCATAACTTGCCCTCATGGAGATTTATAAGTACAGGTGCAAGCTAAAACTCCTGAAAAGATGTCATTCATTTTATTTCTAACAAATAAATTCCAGATGTTTCCCTCTGACTCCTGGAGTGCTGATATAATCAGCTTGAGGCTCCAGTTGTTCAGTCTTGTGTTAGATGACAGAACAGAGAGTGAAATGAATGCTTTCACCATTGCAGTCAAAGGGGCACAGTTTTTCTAGCCAGATGAAACTGGGAGAGTCGTGTCAAGAAAACAAGTGGTAGGCACTGCAGTGACGGGAGATTAATAACTAGATTAAAAAGAAAATAAAAATAATCTTGTATGACAGAAATACTGGAAATAATGGAAATAATGGAACATTTCAGGAAGAAAATATGCTATCATGTACTGTAAAAAATAGGTCTATACTTACCAGAAGGTGTTTCTTGCTGCAGACTCTGTGAAAAGCTTCTTAGGTGGGAAACATTGATTTGCATAGTGCTGCTTGTAAAGGCTGTAACTAAATTCTCAAAGTCAAACTTGGGGGAAGAAGTGTTTTTTTCTTGACTGGCAGAGCCAACAGATTCTTCTTACTCTAGAAAAAATAGCAAGCCAGTCAAATGGTAGTCCTGGTAATTCTATATGCCATGCAGATTAAAAAAAAAATAAATAGAATGGGCTAAAAATACAAAGGAGAATTGGAAAGCTATTAACTTGTCATTAAGCTATTAAGTTGTCATAAATACTGTGAAATTCTGTTTTAAAACTCGGTCTGAAGCAGAAATGTAATATGTGGGATACGAGTCGACACCCATAGTTCCATGTTTACAGTATCAGCAAAATATTATTCCCAACATAGGCATGTTTCTCTTGTTAAAAAAAAAAAATTATCAATCAAGTGCTTTAAGTAGTATTAGTTTACGGTTCAAACAAGCCATGCATTACTTCCCAAAGAGTACATGGGTAGCAATGGCAGGGTTGTATTATTTAAGAATAAAGAAGGGGCATGAGGCTGAAATACCACACACGCTTGGTAGGCAATGTATTCGTTAGTTTTGTCTGACAAAATAATTCACAGGTGATCAGCTGTTCAGCATTCAGGGCCAGAGGCACAGAGGAGGAAGGACACAGAGAGCTGTGATGGACCTTAACATTTGTACAAGTGTCCTTTTTAGTTTTCATTGCTCACTGAACTCAGAAAAGGAGGTGTGCCAGGAGCCAGAATCTGTGCAGCAAATGCACTAGATAATCTCTCTTCCAATAGCAGGAAATTGTTGATTGTGTCACAAAACCACTGCAAATCTTGCTTGCTTCATCTGGAAAGTATTTCTGGGTACAACCTCATATTGTGGCCTGCAAATTTTGTTACTCTGTTTTGTGGGGAACTTACTGTGAGTAATTTATGTCTAATGGAGTAGTGGTTTGATGCCACCTCTAATATTTTCCTGCTGTTTCACAGAAGGTTTGTTTTGTTGGAATACATTTGAATGTTCTTAGCAAAATTAGATTACAAAATAAAACTGGATTAAATTATGCAACTCATAGTGTATTCTGAAGTCATCCAGAGTACGACATATTGGTTCAAATTAAGCAGGGAAGAAAAAAAGTAGAACTTTGGTGTTCCATGGTAGGTGCCTAGGCTGTACATGTTAGTGGCTCATGCAGTTAGTCAAAATATATTTCTGTTGCAATGTAGTACTGAATTGCAAAGTTCAACATTTAGCAGCACACCATTTGTTTTGTCTTTGGAGGATAAGGACAAAAGAGATGCAGAAAAATATGCTAACCACACAAATATGACTGTGGTAAGAACATTTGTCCTAGCTCAAAGGAACATGCAAACACATAAAACAAGTCAAATGAAACTTCCCATGATTGATAAAAGCTTCCCTAATCAAGAACACTGTTCTCTCCTGCATCTATAGTAAGTAATTACAGCCTTATGTTCAAAGTTCGTAGAGGAAGAAAAAGAAATCAGGTGATCTATCTGAGTAATAAAACTTTTCAAGAGTCCGATCTACATCATTCTTCAATGAGTTTATAGGTTTATTTTTATTTTTTAATTCTCCAAGTGACCTGTAGTTTTACTGTAGCTTCATTGGCACTGTTAATAAAGTGAGTCTGCCTTTTCCTTTCTGTCTCTTACATGAGACATTAGACTTTACACTAGAAAACTATTGATCCGTGATATCTAATTTATTTCTAGTGTATGTGTTATATTTACTGTTTCACACACTCTATCTTACCATTAAACTGGTTTATAGAAATGCAGTAGAATTTTTACACAAAGCAATAGTTTTGGTTTATTCTTATCCTACAGATTTCCAGCTAGGTTTTGTGTCCTAGAAATCAGGCTGAGCTCAGAGTTATGCCATGAAACTACACTAAATTGGATATTTCATTAATAGAAATTTTCTGTTTGCTTTGGACATTCTTCTAGTATTTCATTGCTTGGGGGAAAAAGGCAAAAGAAAATAAATGAGTACAGTTGTTTTTTTACTCAGCTTTGCTAGAGGTACAGAGGACTTTCTCTTTTGCGTGTTGCAGGCAGGTCTGAGGAGCTCTGAGTCCCCACAGTTTGGTTGTGCAGATACAACGTCCGTCTTCCCCGAGGGAGGACACCGAGGCTTGCAAATTAACATTTCCTGCTAAAATTTCTGGTAAAAGCTCCCTGCCAGAGCTATCAGCAGTCTGGATCACTGTCTGGGAAGAAACACTTGGTGCAGGGGAGGAAGAAGGAAATGGTGACTGTGAACTTATTAATGGTGTCGCCAGACAGGACTTTAATGTCTATTTTCTCTTGTTTGTTCTTTGGCATAAAGCTTTCGTGCTCGCAGCAGAAGGCCTAGGCCCATTGCATCCTTTCTTAGAAAAACCAGCAGAGTGAGAAAGCAAAAATGTTCAGGGTGGAAACATATTTTGGATAGTTGCAAAACAGATTAAACAAGCTTCCGTCTTGTCAGATGCCAGAATTTGTATCTCGAAGGAGATTGATTTTGGATGGATGCCAGTTTTCCTTGCAACTAATCAGGGTTTTTTTTTGCATAGGTTGACACTTATTTCATTATATAATGACTAAGTGGAGCCTCTTTCTTTCATAGAGCTCCGTCTTCTAATTCATCATTTTTATCCAAGTGAAATGAGGATGTCGCTGCCTGACTAAATGACGCAGCATGGAGCTCTGTGGCATGTGACAGAATAGCCCAGGCTCCTCACATCTGCACAGCTCCCGCACTGATCCCTGTTGTAGGACAATTGTGCAAGTCTCAGCTACAACATCAAACCTTTTTAGATGAGCCAGATAAATTTAGGTGTCAATAAAATTGTGCAGAAGGTGGTAGGTACCTGGTGATCTTAATATTTGAGAAGCTGTTCTGCTGTGCTAGTCTCGACTGCTCTGCTCACATTCTGCAATCCTTGCTGGGGGGAGCAGAGAACCTGCTTATTTCAGAGATCACACGCAGTGCTGGTGCTCAAACAGCCCCTGTGGAAGGGCCCACTGTAGGGTCTGAGGACTTGTAACTTGAGGAAACTGATAAAGCTTCTGAAAAAAAATTTCCTGACATCCTACCCGTATTATAGGGAAGGCAAGCACTGTTTTAAAATGGCTGTCCAAATGACACATGAAAAGTCCACATCTGCTCGACCAAATGCACCTTTGAACCACTGCTAGCTGTGTGCTCCTAAGTGTTCATGATTTTATACAGCAGTTATCTGTCTATGCAGTTTGCAGGTGAATGCACGTGTTTACATTATAGATTTATTCAGTGGTTTTGCATCTTCTCTTCTTACCCCGTGTTCTTATCCCTGCATGTTATAGATCTTTCCTTCAAACTGTGTAACTGCAGCAAGACTCTCTGTGAAAGTGTCACTGCCGTCATATAACTGGTAAAAGTATCTGATGCAAATATCTCCGGATGATGTCTCTCTTTCCTGGAAATCTCAAGGTTAAATAATTTATATGAGGCTATTCAACATCTATAGCTTATTATCTGCATAATTATGGCTCTTGTACTTTATTTGAGAAATATAAACATTGTACCTGGAGAGTGTATCTACCACTCCACAGTACCAGTGTCAATGAACTTCACCATGGGCAGGATTTCATCTTAAGTGGATATTTGATACCCAGCTGAATTTGTTTCCCAGTTAATGACTACAGTGACAGAGTGCTTTATGGGCTTCCTTGCTGATGGGTTGTTTATTAAAAAGGAGCTGCCCCATGGGAGACTGCTCTGCTGAGACCTCGGTTGCCACAGCTTTAGTCCTGTGAAACTTCACTAGGCGGTGGTAACATATTGGTTGCTTGTGCATTTCTAGAGAGAAAATCATGCTCCGTAATAATTCGTTTTATACCTGCAATGTCTAATTTGGCATATCCAGCAGTTCTTTTGTAAAGGAAATGCTATTTGTAGGCAGAATGTGCAGAGATTGCTTTGTATCAAAGAGTATAGTTAATTTTTTTAATCAGACTTTTTTCGGTTAAGTTAAATAAAATGGAGTGTGCCTCCCACAAATCCAGATAGAGTGAAATTCCGTTTGCAAGAGAACTAGAATGAAAAGTTGCTTTGCTGCATGAAATTCTGCTTAATTGCAATTCTGATTATAATGAAAACCCGACTTAATTAAAGACATGCAGAGTTTAGGAGGATCAGCATAACCGTAAAAAGGTTCTACTGTACTTAAGGCAAAAAAAGAGTGATCCCATCTACCGAGAGTGTAATATTTAACGAGCCCTGTGGGCTGGCAGGAGCAGTGTGTGTTACTGAACCAGACTTAAGCAGAAAACCAGTGTCAGGTTTCAAACTACCCTGTAGGTCCTCAGAAATGAAGAGGCATCTGTGCTAGAGGAAACCAGTCACTCATCCCCTCAGCCAGTGAAGTTCCTAGTGGTCAAAAGAAAAGAAGGGATCCCCAGCGTTCTTAAATCCATTTGTCTGTTTTCCTCCTTTTGATAAATCCTGGAGTGAACAAGCAAAATTAATGAGAAACCATAGAGGGAAAAAAGGATGTACTACAGTGAATTTCCTTGTATTTTTAAAAAAGACATCTTGAATATGCCTGCAGTCTCAAGCCTTCCTCCATTTATTGGAGACAAAGTTCTCTATGTAGAAAAGGTTTGAGTGCCAAGAACCTCTCTTTCGGTTTTCTCAAATATCAGTAGACAATTGCACTCAGCCTGGGAAACCTGTATTCAATAAACAAAAACACTGAAATGTTTATTATATGTATTCAGCATTTCTCGTTCACTCTACTGGCCTCCGTCCCACTGACTTAGCATTTATTCTGCCTGTGAAATTACATCTCGGAGACTGCATCTTTGCTGTCTTTGAGAGCAGTTCCCAGGCAGGGTACTGGGTAGAGCACAAATGAGTTCATGCTTACTTGAGGCGGGCAGAGCACACCTTTTGGACCGTACAGAAAACCACATGCCAGCGGTGTCCAGCAGGTTCACAGACACCCGAGTAAGCTGTGTGAAGGTGTTGTGTGTGGCAGATGGCTGGGAGAATGGGGAAGGAGAAGGAGAAGGAGGCAGCTCCATACTGTCACTGTCCAGTCTTGGAGGACTGAAATGAACTGGCGCATCCAGGATGCCCACGTATGCGAAGGCTGGAGATGTGTGAGATAAAGTGGCAATCACAGGAGCTCGGGTGCAGTTCTCAGTTGATCAGGAGGGGGAATCTCAGCTTGCTACCTGCCCAGCTGTGACCTGACAGCGGTTTGCTGCAGGCCATTTGACACTGCTTGGGAAATGAATGCTTTTATGACGATGGATGGCAGCAGATAGAAAAAATGATTATGGTCAGTAAAGCCTGAACTGTGTCAGCGCAAACAATGGGTTATTAATGACAATAGAAAAAGCAAGTTTGTTCCTTAACAAATGGAAGGCCTAGGACAAAATAGAGGTCTTCTAGGAAGCCTAGCAGATCCACTGACTGGTTTATCCTGTTTCTGCTCTGTACTCTCTTGCTTTGCTTGGTCTGTTTGTGGCGATTGCAACGTTAGTAGATCAAGGCATGAAAAGTTTGTTTGATGTAAAGTAATTGGAAATCTTCCTGATAGACTGGAATTTCCTTTTGGTCAGCTGACTCTGTTCAAATCCAGATGGTTCAAGGAAAACTGCCACTGAAATTCATGTGCGTAAAGAAAAAAATAAAACTGATAGTGATGGAGATCTATTGTATCCTGATGCATCTGTAATCATCTCTAAAATAAAACTAGCACGTGGTATCCACTAGAAAGAAGAGAACTAGCTGACAGATATGAAACAGATTAGCGCTTATTGCTACACTCCAGGATCTTGCAGAATCACAAGAGAGCAAGCAGTTTTAATAATATTAAACAATAGAACTACTGTGCCATATTTAAGTCTCCCAGAGTGCCGTGCAGCTCAACTGTTAAAGTGCAGGCAGCAAGAATTTCCCTCTCGGCCAGAAGAATGTAGTATTTGTACTAAAGCGTCTGCTCAAGTGGGGGGATGGAAAGTCAGCTACAGCCTGCCTGCAAAATTAATACACCTGAGGCAGCAGTAGGCGAATGAGAAGTTCCTTTTCAGTTAGACAAAGATGTTGGTAAAACCGAGGCTGGATTTATTTGTTTGGAGTGATGCAAACCCCAACGTATTTAATACTCTGGTTTCGAATGTGTCTTGGCTGATGACCCGTAAGACTTAAAGACCAATTTCGTCTCTGTCTTCTTGGCTAGCCATTACATCTGGGTAGAGGTTATTTCTGCCAACAGATGAGAGAGGATAGCACACTGAAACTTTTATATCGATGCTGGCGTATGAGGAGTTAGTTGGTCCCCAGAGCTCGGTTATAGCTCTCCTAGCCAACGGAGTAGCCAGACTTGTATCAGGTGAGGGGAAAAGGAGAGGAAATAGGTCTCTCGGCCTACTGGGAATTGCTAGAGGCACCGTTTTTATGTGGCTGCCTTTAGAGCATTTTGTGAGATAGAGTGTGGCTGGTTCTGATTGCAAAGGGGAAAACAGAGCGGTCTCAGAGTTGTCGGGAGTACAAGGGAATAGCTGCTGAAACTCAGAGAGGTGTAATATCCACACATCGGTGCTGTTCAGCTGCCCGCAAGGTAACATCTCACAAAGGCAATCACAACCCTTATTTGCAAGTAACCCCAGAATACCAAGGATGCCTGACTTCGGAGGACATTTGCTCTGAAGTACAGGGTATTCTAGCTGACCCTTGAATTTTGTCAAAAACAAATACAACATGGAATTAGGTGCTAGTGCCTTAAAGATGACCTCTTTTTTTCCTCTGAAGCAATTCAGTTTCTGCATGTTGCACATTCTATTCCTGTTGCCCTTAAGCTGGACTCTCCAAAAAGATAAACGCTTAAAAACTACATTTGACTTTGAACAGCTGAAAATGTTCATACTACTTTTTTTTTTTTTTTACATTGATAAAGGCATCCATTTCTGCAACCTATGTATAGAAAACCATTATTATAGGGTTTAAAAAATTCTTCTAAAGTACAAGCCAGATCATTTAAGCTGCTGTTTTTCTCTTAGCACAGGATGTAACTACAAATGCTTTACAGCATGCCCTCACCACACAGAAATATTTGGCTATAGTTTCGTGAGCAGCCCAGGGATCCAGCGTGCGGAGAGCTCACAGCCTCCAGGCAAAGATCTGTGCCTATGTGGCCTGAATGGAGAAGTTCTTGAAAAAACTTTCAGTCAGAAAGGGGGGACCTTAATGAAGACTCCAGTGAGCCATCTCAGTCTTAAGATGGTGAAGGCCTAGAGCATTTTAAATTCAGTGCTGGTTGGTCATAAAAGCATTTGGCAAAATGATGACCATGGGGCACAGACCAGTGTTAAGGGTATTCACATCTCCAGGGTTGTTGTGGAGCATGAGTCACATTTTTTCTCTTCTAAACAGACAAATAGATGAAATTTCAAGCCCTGTGTACTTGTGTATAGCATACAGGTCTATAAGGGATCTCTGAGTCAGGTAGATGCTGCAGCAAATACAACTTGCTAGATTTGAATAGCTTTTGATGTGCGGACCGATTTCCATTCAACTTTGTTCTCTTTGGACAGAAAAAGTCAGTGTGGGTTAATGAGTAGATGGCTTTCTTTTTCTGACTTGTCCGTGATTTATTCCGTCCCTTTTTGGTGTGCGGTTCATTGAGAATGAGAACTCTTGTGGAAGTATGTAGTGTGAGATTTGCATAGTCGCTTTGCTGGAGTTGTATCTGCTTACCTTAGAAAGCTGTGATAACACTGTGGTTATCGAGTCGTAATGTAAATTGTGTTTGAATTATCAGAAACTGTAATTTTGAATTTCAGAAGTCAGTGGGTGTTTTCCAGATATCAGCTATTAGATTACCAGTGCCTGCTGCTGTCAGTTGGCCAGGAAGGAGGGGTCCTGATGCCACGCCGAGGGATGCTGGGGCTCGGCACGAGGTGTGCTGAGACCGGCTCTCTCCCCGGTGCCTCGGTTCCTCTGAACGTGAAAATGGAAACAGCAACCATTTTCTCCCTCTACAAGTTTTGAGATCTGTGTAATAGTGCTGTCGGCACGCTAAGTGATAATGGCATTTATTTTATCACTTAAATACCCAATCAAGAATTAAATAATTCCCCCAAATTGTTAGCATGGTCTGTGTAAAAGTTCTGACCTTTCACGATGGCGGGGACTGCTGACTGCCTTTTTGTCGTGTCATTGTACAACGTTACCACAGTGGGCCACTCGTCTGGGCCAGAGGCCACCCAGGTCTTACCGCATTACAAATAATAACAAAAGTCACTTTGGGTCAGCATCGTTAATTATTCCCAACAAAACGGAATGATTCACTTTTGCTAGTGCCATGCTTGCAGCTTGATTACTGAAGTTTCCTATAACGAATAAGGGGAGAATTTATAAACGGTACAAAATGATAGTTCTCAGTTGTGTCTAAAGTGTGCTAGAAGGCAGCGAGCCTTATTTCACAACAGTATTACTCCAGTTTTGTTCTAATTTAGCTTTACTTATTGCAGTAGAATAACACTGAAGAAATGCAGTGGGGAATTAGGCCCAGAATACAAACAAACAAACAAACATACATAATAATTGTTGGCATGTGTGGCAAGTCGAACACGTAGCCAAAAATCAGCAGGATCCTCCTCAGGCCTGGGAGAGGCTTGGTGAAACTCGGATGGCCACAGTGTTCCGCGCTGTGTCCTGGCACACCAGTGAAGCAGTCCCAGTCCCAGCTGGGTGTAGATATCTTCTGGGTAGCTTCCTCGGGACCTGGCTTAACCCAAAACTTGCCTCCAGGCTGAGGAGTGGAAGAGGGGCTGGGTTTTAGGAGCAGTAAAGGTGTTGTCAGGAACTCGGGAATACGAGAGCGGGTCTTGTGGCTGACAGGGCCAGCAGCCTGACTCGAGAGCTCTGGCAACTCATTACGCTCGATAAAGCTTTTTTTCTCACAAAAACTGCAAGCTGTCCAAATTCTGTGTTGCTAATGATTTGAATCAGAGGCCAGAGTTTGCCTCTCAAGAGCTCCTTTATGTAAAACTGGTTCACAACTGGTACTAAACTTTAAGAAATGGATTAAGAAAACAGAGGGCATGTTACCCCATCGCTTACACTGCCTGTTGTATAATTACATGGCAGCATCGCAGATAATTCTTCTAGGAATCAATTTAAAACAGAAAATAGATAAAAGGAAAAAGATACTGGAACAGAACCTCAGGTGATCTTCAGACCTTGTAATATAGATCGAAATCTGTATTGTTTTGTTTACAGATGCATCAGTGGGAACCCAATTTAGATTAATGTAAATGCTAGATTTTATCAAAGCAAATTGCAGTGAATCAGAATGCTACATTATGTAAATTACTGAGTCTGTGACATTTGCCTACATGTTTTATGAAACAGAAATAGGAAGAAGTATCAAGGGCTGGAATTAACAGGTTTCATCTAGGTTGAACAGCAGTTTTGGTAAATTTTAATTGCCTTTCAGAACTCTTGTCTTTGTGTTTCAGCAAAGAATAAACTGACTACATATGGCTTAGCGTCTTTGAGAGCCGGGCTTACCTTTGTCCTTGAATCTGTTGAGCAAAGGCAGAAACATTGGACACTTTGTTCCCTCTTATTCTTTATTCTAGCTGTTGTGGCCTCCAAACAACAAAAGAAGTAGCTGCATGGGGCCAGACTCCCACTTCATTTACACTGAAGTAAATCCAGCATATTGTCTTTGTATTTGGTGGAATTACTCTGAATTTTCACTGTTGCTCACGAGGTCGGAATTCAGCCCATGGACTATAAAATTGATTTTATGCTCTGAATAGTTGTGCGTGTTAGGAGGATCTGCCTGTACCAATGTTAAGTTTGTAACAAAACAGTGATGTGAAGTGTCTAGATGTGAACAGTGATGTTCAGTGTCTAGATGTGAACAGTGATGTTCAGTGTCTAGCAGAAAGTGGATGGAAAATAGGGAGCTAAGTCTTAAATTCTCTGCTTAGGTAGATTTCCACTTAGAAAGAAATAGGTAAATGAACGTGGATTGGATTAGTATTCATATGTTTCAGAAAGTGATAAAGATTGTTACAAGGAATGAAAAATATGAATAGTGAAAACCTATAGCTGATACTGAACATGGAGACTTTCTTGCCCAGAAATGTTAGCCATTAGCCACACCGAGTCACAAAGCCCTTCTCTGTTCAGATAGAGGCACCACGTGGTATGACCCGGGTGGACTAGATCCTGGACCTCATCATGCCAGTTTATACCGGGTGGGTTATTTCCTAGCTTTCAGCATCCAAGAGGATTTGGCTAAGGTTTCTGAGAAAGGGTATTATCATGTAGAATTCAAATTTCTGCTGTTAATAGACCTGAATCCATTAAAGTTTAAGGTATGGTATAAATCTGTGAGTTCATTTGAGCTTTCATTTTCTGGGGTGATAAATCTGTGCTTAAAAGAGCAGGTTAAGAAAAAGGATATTTTTCCTTTGTAAAATTCATCCCTTTATTTTGCTTGGAATTATCAAAATTCAGTTTATGTTAACAGTCCTGTAGCTCCTAGCATATCTTCATGACCAAGACTGTCGAATCTTGCTGTGATGAGTCAACTCATGCTGATTTATATCATGTACCTAGTATATGTAGAAAACTTAAGTATATATTTTAAAATTAGACAAAAACACTTTTTTGTGATGTCTTAAAATATTGATCTGAGTAAAATGATGAATTTTGCTGGCTGTAGTCCATTAGGACCAGCGATAAAGTCTTATGTCTAATCATTGTAGTTATCTGTGTCATATATTAGAATGAGTCAGACCCTTGAGGTTGAAGTCTTTATTTGAAGAGGCAGTTACTTAGTGTTAAACTGCTAACAGAGATTCTCTTCTCATTGTCTGCTTTCTAAACCCAGATGTTAGCTGTACAGCAGCAGTTTCCATCTGCAATCCATTCAGCAAAAGTTTATGTCACTTCTTTGTTGAAGTCAGTTGCAGGAAAAACAAGCTGTCACATCTCCTCCTGCAAACTCTAACCTGGAAAAGGCGAGAAGAGCAGCAGGAGCAGAAATGCTTCCAGCTGCCTTTTGGGGAGGGATACTAGCAGGAGGCCAGGGCTGCGCATGGTGATTACGTGCCCAGACGAAGAGTCATTCCTGTCATCCGCGCAGCCCCATCTGTGGCAGAAGGGAAGTGATGGAGCAGTTGTGGATTGTGGAGGAGGGTTTGAGCGCTCCTGCTCCCCAGGACGCCAGCAGCTCCCTGGCCAGCCCTTCTCCTGAGTGGGCAGCGCTGCAGCAGCTCGCGGCCCCGGCTCTGATGAGGGTTACCTTGGGCTGCCCAGGGCTCTGCCTTAAAACATCCCACAAAAGCTTCATAAAAGAAGTGACTTAAGAAAATCAGCCTCCGGAAGGAATGCGTTTGCCCCTCCATAGCAGCAGTATTGCCTGGGAGTTAATAGCCAAAGGACTTTTTGGGGGCTGACTCTGCCCTTTTAGGAGGTTTGCTCTCCTCTCCAATTGCTAATGGTAAGAGAGGCATTTTGGAGAAAGCCAAGATATGAGACCTCTAGCAAATAGGAGACCTGTGGGCTGCTTTGATGTGTCCCACATGCCAACCAGACAGTTTATCACCATAGGGAGCATGTGGATCAAGCTGGCTTTATTTCCACCCTTTATTCCTTTCCACATTTATTCGTTGAGCAAGTTAATTTAAAGTTTTTCTAGCTGTAGGAAGAAAAAAAAAAAGAACAAACAAACAACCCAGCAGCCATGAACAGACCATTCCTGTAGATTCTGTTCTGGTAAAATGTGAAGAATGACTCATAGCGAGAAGTACTTTACCAGGTTATATCAGGTCAGCATTGAGTTTGTTGTACTTTAATCAGATCAGTCACAGTTGTTTGGGTCTGTCTTTTTAAAGCTCATTTCAGTTGTTTTTATTTACCAAACATTCGCTTTTCTCTGGACATTGGAAACATGAAGTATTTCTATCAGCAATTTCAACGTTTGCAATTTAGCTGCTACAACATGCAGATCGTTTGTGGCGAGTGTTAAGCTGCAGGCAGCAGGCAGTAGAAGCCCTCCCCATTGACAACTATCATATGTGTGTCTAATGCCATTGCCTTGGGATGGATCTCACTTTGTGCCAGGGCCAGGCCTGGTTCGACAGGACAGAAAATACAGTGTTCAAATAAGAAAGGGAAATTTGGGGGAAAATAAGTGCTACCAGCAGTAGCTCAGCAGAATGTAAAATGGCTGCAATTGCTGTGTGTAAGCATTTAAAGTAGCCTGGAGTTGATTATCTGCTGTGTCTCTAAGCAGAGGGTGTAAACACTTGCTGCTGCAGTAACTGAGCTGCTGTCTGCAATTAAAGCTAACTAGTAGTTGCTGACCTGCAGCCTGCTATTACAGGCATCTCTCACTCCCCAGACCTAGAGGAACCCAGCTGCAGCAATTGTGGAAGTTGCACTAGCACAGATGAGCCAAAGAAGTTTGCATTTTCGAATTAGTTACTGTTGCAAACTGTTCTAGCATTTAGACGTCTTTCAGACCATGAGCCCTGGCACCAGCCTGCAGTCTTGGGATGGTTTAGGTATGGGCCTGCAATGAGAGCAGGCTATGCGGTCAGAAATCTGCAGCAGGACCCTTTCCTACCATCTGTTTGATTTGCTCCCTGGCTCCAAGTTACAGGCTGGCCTCTAAGGTTGTTTGGCCAAGAAAGCATTTTCAAAAGACTTGCGTTCATAGTCAGGGTGCTCAAAGTGTCCTGGACTCAGGTCTTGCCACAGTCACGTATGCTGTACTTACTCATGAAGTTTGCATCAGCGGCTCTTTGGCAAGGGACCCAGCTCTATCACGATCAATCCCAGGAACCTACAGCTAGTTCTACCTCTCTGTCTTCTCATACGCTTTCTTACAGGTTTGTGCCTGCCTGGAAGGCTGTCACATGCACAAGTCGTGTCTGTCAATCTGAAAATGTACTTGGGTCTTTGTTTTTCAAGTAGGAAAGAAACTTCAAGGAAGAAGTAGCAGAACTTGGGTTTGTGCAGTTACTGCACATGTGAGCTTTGGCTGGGTTTGGTTTTGTTATAAGCTTGCAGCATTAGAGGTATTTTTAAAGCTCATTTAGTTCACCGATAGTTGAGAGTTTCTGCTAATCCTTGCTGAAGCCTTGATTTTTGACACAGGACTTAATCAGCATGTTACTTCTCAGTGCTACCAGCAGCACACAAAAAGTTGAAATGATTAATCAAGTTATTTCAACAGATTTCAACAGGATTAAGAATTAACTGGAGTTCACCAAAATTTTCCAGCTGAGATGCAGACTGGAGTTTTTCTTATGCTCAGGACAGCAAGTTAACATGTAACAAGACAATTTATCTCATTTGGGCAGTCCTTGTAACTTAAGCTTAAATGGTGCATAGATGGGTATTTTCAGTGTAGAAATGGCCACAGGTTTCTGGCAGAAAAGTGTTTTTCAGGCTCAGTCCTTTAAATACTTTGATGACTATTCATTCAAAACCTTTTTAAAAGAAAGAAGCATCTGGAAAACAATAACTGGCAATACTGGGTTTATCTCATTTGTTAAAATTCCTCTTGGACTGGGACTGATTGTCCAAGGGTACGCTGGCCTGATAGATGGGGTTTTACGTACCCCCAAACACCAGTGAAGTTCAGCTCTGGATCTGAACCTCACAGCTCAGGCCCATCTCTTCGTGAAACTGAAAACACTTGCTGCTTTATGCTGGCAGCTGGAGTGTACAAAATAAATATTTCAAAATTTAATTTGAAGTGTGGTTATGGCAGAGAAGTGACTGTAAAAAGGCATCTCTTACTCAATAGATATGCTCCCTCTGCGTCCTTCAGGCATTTCTGCTGATCTTACTGACTCAGGACAAGTAGTTACTACTGTCGGTGCTGCAAAACCAGTAACACTGGGGCAAGAGCTGGATTCCCTCCTGCTACGTGCATTATCAGCAAAAGTATTTGCTATTTTCTAGTGCAGATTTTGAATAATTGGATGATGGGCCACAAGGGAGAATAAAGCAGCTTGATTTTTCCAACTGAAGAGAGATTTTTGGTCTCAAATTAGAAAAAATTGACTGGAGAGTATTTAAACTAAGCCAATCTGATCCAGAATGACTGAGAGTAAATGTGAAACCCCTCCATGTCACTTTAACATCAGCTTTTAGAGGCCCTCTTAAATAACACAGGCAAACACTGGTTCCTGGCTTGTTTTTGCAAGCACTATGTTGCCATTTTTCCTTGACTCATGTTTCTTGCTTATTTAATGTTGCAGTGATGATTTCCAAGTTGATAGATAAATAAAATCTCACATGAGAAACTCGAGGGCTAGGCAATGGAGCAGTAAGGTCATAGAAAGAATGGAGCATGTAATTCTAAAAGATTTTTCTGTGGGATGTGCTGATGATTCTTTAAAATTAATTAGTGGAAAAATTCTAGGCTGCAAAGCAATAAATCTGATCTTCAAGTGTGGTTTTACTTTGAAAAACAACAATGTAAAAATGCCACCTTTGTGCTCAACAGATCTTTTCTTTGTACATACGAATCCAAAGATGTCTTCTGTTTACTGCATTGCCAAAAAAATTTTTCTTCTGCCTTTTTGCTCCAGTTACCTTTGAAGAGTCTATGTAACTCCAAGGACCATTGGTTGGGCTCTGTTTCCTGTTTTGAATCAGGAGCTTTGTTATTCCTGCTTTTTAGTTTTCATTTCTGAGACAAGAGGTGAAAAATATTTAAGCACATGAAAGTGCAGATACTTGCCTCGTGGGAATTCCCAAAGAACCTAACCTGTGCAATCCTGTTAGAGTCTCCCTCTGTATTTATGTGTTTAGCTGCTTTAGAAAGTCCGTCCCATACCAATTGAAGAGTCATTCATGTTCAAGCTTGATTAATGATTAATCATATCAAAGAGAACCAGTTGTGATAAACAGCACTTCTGGTCATTGACCTCCATTGCTTGAAGTGACACATGAAAAGAAAGGATCCCAGCTCAGTTCTTGCATCCTAAGCTAAACTGTTTGCCTGTGTTACTTGAACGGAATCTAATGTGGGAATCGCTGGCGTGCAGAAAGCATGACATATGACAGTGTTTTTGCAGGATTTTTCAAAGCAAAGTTGCATGCTGAATACATGCATCGTCAAGTACAAATATCTGAGTTCTGAAACCTTCCCTGGAGGGGCTGGGCAGGAGGGAGGGAATGCAGCAAAACGCCCTTGGAGAACTGAAGTTAGTATGTTTTTGTAGCACTCTCGGGCACCTGTTAACATGTGAAATTCTAAGAGCAGAGTTACATATTTTTGCCTTTCTCCAGGAGATTTAATGCTTTTTTGGACTTTAAAAAAAGCAATTTTTAAACATTTCTATGTTTTGCAGAACAGCTGGAGTGATACAGAGGATACGGAAAAATAACAACCTGTCTACCAAACTTTCATGACAAATCCATTACTTTAAGTTTAAAATAACAATAAAAAATTACTTGAAGAACAGCTTGTTGATTTCTAACTGTGTTAATGCAGCTTAGCGTATAAATTTACAAAAGCAGAATAAGACCCTCATGAAGAAGCAGCCTCATAATGATAGCAATATATCTGTGAGACAGTGGTAAATAAGAAATGTCTTCTCTAACAGAATAAATAAGAAATAAATAAAGAAATAAATAAATAAGAAATGTCTTCTCTAATCTAATTTTTCTTCTTCCCTAGGTGTATATGTGTTAATAAGATCCCTTCTTATTTCTTCTAGGCACCAGTAACAGATGTGCAGTTTGGCCCTATGAGACTTCATCAAGATCAACTTCAGGTAATACAACAGTTCAAACTGAAGTCTTAATTTCTAAAACATCACAGATGTTAGCTTAAAATTTATGACTGGAATTTTTTGAGTATAGAGATCTTCACAGAGCATTTTTGTCAAGTGACAATGTACACCTAACAGATTTTTATCATGACATTCTATGTGATAGCCTAAAAATCCTGCCTAACTCTTTTCTCCAAACATCTCTCAGCTCATAAAAATAGAGCTATCTGTAGTTCTTTCTGCTATGAGTTAGCTCATAGTCAATTTAGTGTCTGCCTTGTTTTGTATTTTACTGGTAGTCAATTCTTAATCAAAATCTCATCAAAATGATACTAAGCCAAATGTTCTGTCAAGGTCTGTTACACCAGCATTATTACTAGCATCAACCAAACTTGCAATATCATCACAAAAGATATGAAGTGAGCTTGACAAAGTGTGGTTTTTTGTTATTCATTGTTGACCGGCATTAATTCATCCTCGTTTATCTCTTTATTAATAAAGTTCGTATGTCAGTTGTCCCCTTATTTTGTCTGGCATGGCTGTGAGGTTTGCAGATATATGACTGCTTTGGACTTCCACTGAAAATTCTCCTGTATCCCAAGGCATACTGAACCATTAATAATCCAAGATGTTCCTCAGTCAGTAATTACAAAACTCCTGAGTGAAAGTAATCTGGACCTGAGAATTTGAAAATGTCTGTCTTCAAGAACTGCAGTTCAACCTCTTCCTGAGCTATTGTCAGAACAGACAGGAATATCATCAAACATAAGATTTAGGACAGCCTCATCCAGGTGTTCCCCAAGTATAAATCAGAAACATTCCTCAAATATTTCTGCTTCCTTTATTGTTATTAATGATTGTATCGCTTTTGTCCAGTCACAGGCCACTCTAAAATTCTACCAATTTATCCTGGTAATATAGCTGGCAGGTGTGAGGGAAGAAGAAGTTAGACAACATCACATTTGTGCCAGAGTCAATCATACAACTCAGATCTGCTTACTTTCTGTGCTATTGCTGAAAACCATTCTTCCACTCTTAAAGAGTGTATAAATTAACTTCACTAAATATAGCCCAAACTATGACATGTTTTTGCAAACAGTTTTGCAGGTTGCTATAAAAGGAATCTGAACTAAGTGAGTACAAAGTCCTTCATTCTTACGAAAATATGCAGTGCATGGAAATGTTAAGATTTACTGGTAGACATTCCACCAACCTGGCCCAAAGTGTAACCAGCACTGGAATTCCTAAAACCACTCAGAAGATAAACGGCAGTGGGATGAGTGCAAGTTACACATGCTCCACATTATTGTCTGAACAAAGCATATATCTAAGTGTGGTTTGATTAAATTACTGAAAGATTGGTGTCTTGGGACAATGGACCAAATGCTGGTTTAGTTTTCCATCTCTCCCAAAAGGCTGCATATACTGCGTCATCCACAAAATCAACACTAGCATAGATCTATAGTCTGCCATTCTGTGTATTCTTTCAGGCAAAAGAAGTTTTCTTCTACAAAATACTATCTTGATGCAAAGCACAATCACATCAATGAGTCTTCCTTAGCGGACTTTATGTTTATCTTCTGTACCATATTCAATCCTGGAATTTGAAATACGTTTTAGAAGGAATTGGGCCTTATCATACTTAGAGTATGTAGGCGTTGTATTGATTTTAAAAAGGCTCAGGGAGATTAATGTTATTGGCAATTACACAGCAAGTTAGGACAGAGCAAATACTGGCTCATAGATCTGACTTCCAGTTCTGGATTTCAACCACGGTAATCTCCTTCTATGGTATACATCTCATGGCAAGCTTTGCATAGGAGTCACATGGGGATGTAGCCCAGAGGTACTGCTTATGATTTCAGTCTTGCATGAATTCATCTTGACCAGCTTGTCTATAGTTTCCAGAAACCCCACAGAGTGGGTTGCATCCAGTACTTTGGGGAACTAGAATGAGATGAAAAGGAAAGCACATTTTCATCATGCCATTGAAGCACCGTTAAATATTAATTCAGATGAGGTGAACCGTGGCTTTTTTTTTTTCTGGCATATGATCCTGGCGAGAAAAATAAAGCCCAGGAAAACAGTTGTATGTGAGACAATTTCAGTGAAGAAAAGTAGACTTGCTCTTATTTCATGTACACTGTCTTGAAACGTAGGCATCTAGTCTCAACTGATTGCCTAAGCTCTCTTTGTACCTAATGACGAGAGAGCCGCTTCCCTAACTTGTTCTTCCCGTGTGGATATAAATGGCTCTGGCAGACTATTTTATCCACTTGAAACACCTGTCTCTACAGACAATTATAAAAAGCAATAGTCTGTAGAGAGCAATTCTATTAAAAACAATGGATTAAGCCTTGGAAGTGGCTTTAAAAAACATATTAAGAACAGGCAAAAGTCACAGAATCTACTGTATATGTAAGAACTGTTTGTAATGATTCGCTATCTGTCTTTAACCCAGGTACTTTTAGTGTTTGCCAAAGAAGATAACCAGAGTAACGGGTTCTGTTGGGCATGTGAGAAAGCTGGATTTCGATGTAATATTGCCAGGACACCTGAGTCGGCACTAGAATGTTTTCTTGATAAACACCATGACATTATCATTATTGACCATAGACATTCCAGATACTTTGATGCAGAAGCATTATGCAGGTAAGCACCATTTCAGTGTAATTAATGCTTAATTATATAGTTAACACATCATCAAAGTTTTTTTGCTTTTATATGACCCTTTCAAAAAATCTATCGAAGGTTAATATTTTTTTGGACAGATGTCCACCGGCAGCATCAAATCATGTTACCTCAGTGCTTTACATCTGATAGCTGCAGCATTTTTGGTTGTGTGCTAGGATATCTGAAGCTCAATCTGTCTTGGAGCCACAGTATACATATTTCTTTCCATAGTGAACTGGTTTTTTTTCAAATACCTGGTTCCTTGTTTGCACATTAAATTAACTCCAAAGATCGCATGTGCCACCAAGCAATGTAATGAATACATTCACTTCAGGAGCGTTCTGAATTTTTTTAAATGTCACTTGCTGTTGAGTAACTCCAGATGCAAATAGGCAATGTTTTGTGTGCACGTTTCCATACCTACAACATTTGTAAATCTGTTATGAAGAGCGAAGTTGCAAACTGATTCCAAAAATACTTCACAAACTGCTGTAAAGTATGAAAAAAGGGGAAAAGGATTTGCCTTTCGGAGTCTCTCCACAGAGACTTGACAGGCAGTGGTGCCTTGCTTCAGTGACTTTCCAGTGAAATACCCCTTGGGAATGCGTCTAGACTAAGTAACAGTCTGTGGGGTGGGGGTGGCGGGGTCAGATTATTATGTACCCGGGTGAGCGGGGTGGGTTCAGGGCACTGGGACAAAGGCTCTTCTCCTTGCTAAACTAAAGTAACTAGATAAGATCTTTGTCAGGCAAACACTAGGTATCAGCGCTGTTCCCCTTCTTACATTTTTTACCATTCTGTCCCAGAATAAAGTAAAATACTCCTTAAATGAGTGACGCCGAGTCCTTCAAACAAGTCTGTTATGTGCAGTTTCAGAGGGGAGAATTTTTGCTCTTCCCCACTGAGAGTATTTGAGGTTTAGATTAATCTACATTCTCTATGTCTTTTTCTCATGGAGTCTCAGATATTGTTAAACTTATTCTTCTTTCTTAGTGGTCCAGCAGGCTCGGGATTTGATTTTCGTTTTGCTGTTAAACCATTTAAAAGAGACATTTTAAGAAAAGCACTGTGTGAAGATTCTCTAAAGTTATGTTTTCTGAAATGGGAAGTTAAAAAAATGGTAAATGATTTGCTTTTTATTTGAAGGTCTATCAGAACAACGAAACCCTCAGAAAATACAGTCATTATTGGTGTAGTACGAAGGTAAATACTCATATCTTTACTTCCACATGTGATCAACAAAATGTAAATCTTATCATTGTAAAAGTAAATACTACATTAAAAAACTTGAATTAGAACTTCTTACTGTGCTAGTGATAGTGTGTTATACCATATAGAGTTTTCACCATCCTTGACCACAGGATTGGGACAGGATTTCTGATTTCTAGTTTTTACTAAAGAGGTCTCACATAGGGTTTTCTTTTGGCTTTGGTTTTGGTTTGTTTTTTCCCCTCTCCTGATCACTGCAGGCTTTAGGAGTATGTTTCAAACAACCTCTGCAACATCATGTACAGAACTGTGGAACTGCCTCATAGATCTGTATTTTGGTATTAATAAAAATAACAGTTTGAACCTTTCTTGATCTGTCTTTCAGTCTGATTAATCTCAGCACAAACAGGAGATCTGTCGAGTTACAAAAAAGATACAGAACAATTTGATTACTAGAAAGTAGCATCTGACCATAGAAGTTTTAAAAGTAAAATAGACTATATTATGACGTCTCAGTAAAGCAGTGCATATGTTTTTTTCTTCCTCCTCCCTCTGAAAACATTATTTATATATCATAAAATAATGTAAAAGTAACAAAAATGCAATATATTTAATCTGAAATGAAATAAATGGAAGATAATTTCCCCAAAGTACAATTTTGGGAACGTCCATTTCTTTAGAAAACATTTATTCTGAAAACCAATTCTGAGATGTTGAAATTTCCCATTAAAAATCCTATTTTCCACCACCATCTCTAGCAAACAAAAGACCCTAATTAAACATCTCAGGGGATTCCGTTGTGAATATCCTCTTCAATGTTTTTATGTCAGGAAGTCTTCTGACTATGGTAACCATTGCTTCTACAGTCAGAATTGTCTCTCATCAGACTAACACAAAAGAAAAGAGAAAAAAAGGAGCAAAAGAGCAAACAGTAACTCAAGAGCTGCTTCGTGTACATCAGAGAGAAAGACACCTGTGGTTCTGTGGGCCAGCAGTTCCTTTCAAAAGTGAGGAGAGCTTGGAGCCTGGGCTTGCTGACTCACAATTAGGAAGTTGCTCAAAAGGGGTTTTTCCCTGCAATCCATCTGTGTCTTTTCAAAATGTTCGCATTGTGTGTTGGGACAAGATAATAGCCCCCTGCGGTGGCAATATCTCAGAAGCTTGAGTTCTCAAACTTTTCAGATGTGTCTAGTATCCCTGTCTACTGAAAGCTTCAGGAGTGAGTTTGCCTTCCTCTGGGACTGAGTTGACTGTGTCAAGTTCCCATGGGCTAAACACAAGCGTTCTCGAGTTGCCATTTAGAATTTCACAGACAGAGAACTTTCACACATTTCCTTTCCTGCTGCAAGAAGCGTATTTGTGAAAAAGCCTGACATTTAGCCAATAGCATATGGAGGGTCTTCTCCTTCGTTTTCCTGCAGTTCAGTTTCTTGGTTTTTCCTTTTTTTTCTCCCTGCAGAATGCCTGTCCTCTTTCTTTGTGCTTCTGGGAGGCAGCATTATCAGATAGCTGGCATGAGGAATGGGGAGATTTTTCTGACAGCTGCCCTTCTCTCTCTGCTTAATCTTGGGCAAACTTTGTACTTTAGGAGGCATCATTCTCTTCACGCATAAGAAACAAGTGCACGGAAAACAAAAAGAAGACATGCCCTAAGATCCAAAATTTCACACAAAAATAAAAGCTATTGTGCCATCTGCTAAACCTGACCAGCTTCCATCTGCTCATTTACAGAAACTTAACATAATGGCCTTTCTTCCAGATTCCAGCCATACATTCACATATGTTGGAGTGTCTTTTAACAGTTAATATAGCCAAGTTTTTCAAAATTATTCAGATATCTCATTTTAGGCGTATGTCATCCCCAAGTGACCTATTAGAAGGCACTGGCTAGGCAACACTAGAAAATCCATTCTCATTCAGGCATCTTGAGTTGCCCACCTAAGATTTGGTACACTTAGATAACAAGTAATTTCTTAAAACTTTGGCCATGTAGGCTTTCAAGTGCATCTTTGACTAAGGACAGCATAAGCAACAAAGAATCCAGTGCAAAGAAAGAAGCAATAGCCCAACAATCTAGCTAATTAATTTGTTTTCTTGAAGCATTAGTTTTTTGTGAAGTATGCAGCTCATTACATGCAAAAAGGAAAAGAACATTTTGGCTTATCTATGCCAAAGATGAAAGCTTATAAAAACCACAAAAATATGTTTTATTCATAGATCCTGTAAGGAGCTAGCCATATTAGCCTTTAGTGTGACATCTGGGGTACAGGTATGTCAATGGCTTGTGAAACTGATTACAGAAATAACCTCTGACTTCATCATCCTTCTTTAAAAGGCATGCTGATCGTGAAGAGTCATCAATATTGCCCCTGATCTCTGCTGGCTTCACAAGGGTATGTATGTATTATACTCCACTAGATTGCTCTGACGTTTCAAAATTGTCATGCAAGAAACTATCCAGAAGTTGAGCTGTCAGTGACCGTTTGTGTCTGTAATCCAACCTGTAAAGCTTGATCATCCTGCTCATTCTTTTATATATCCCAATTCTGAACTGCCATACACAGTAGAATTAGAATAATGCTGACTAAGTAGGTGGACATTCTTGGGAATATAAGAAGTGGTGCTGAGACTTTTCTACTTTATACATTTATTTCAGAGTAAGTATATGATGCTCTGCTTGAAAAGTTGACATTGACAAAACTGACTAGTGACTGTAGCAGAGCCAGAGAGCAGCTTGCAATGAACAGCAGAATGTGCTGTGGGAAATCTCTTCTATCAGATGACAATTCACATCTGTAAACAGGCTTCAGACACTGTCAAGTGCTATTACCTATTGTTTGGAGGCCCCTGAAAAGTATTACATTGAATCTGTTCCTTGGCAACTGTTCCAATTAAGCAGGAAAGGTGCTTATTAGTGCGTCAGTTAAGTGGATTCCTCATTGCATTAAGCTGACAATGGAACAAAAATGTGCATGATTTACAGTGTGATTCAGAGTATTTGGTTGCATGCTCACCAGATTTTTTGCGATCCCATCACAATCCATTTGCACCTATTTGCTTATTTGTAGTAAGGTCCTAATACAGGAAATGCTAGAGCCTGAAAATAACTGTACTTACATGTACAGAGTCATTCCAGTGGGCACGTAAGTAATCCGACACAGGTTCTGAATTATTTATGGATCAGAGCCTTGGAGTCGGGGCTAATGGCAAAGTGTAGAAAATTTTGTTTAGCAGCCTTGATTTGGTGGCTTATCTTTGAGAATCTGTCCTCCCTCCCAAACTATCAATGTCCGTGGCAGTTTAGCACAAACAAAGGTTTAACATTCAGGCTCTCATCTGGTAAATATGAGATGTTTTAAAAAAACATGAAAGATACTGAGGTCATTGCAGTACAAGCCCCAAAATGAATAATTGTATCTAATGGCAGGTATATTTGTCAGGAAGTTTTGCCTTCTTCTATGTATACAATTTGGGGTTTTAGCAATTGGAAACTCATAATAATCTCAAATTTTGATGACTTGAGACACAACATAATGTTTTCACTGTTTTTTTAAATAAGTAGCATGAAAGCATATAACTTCATTAAAAGTATACTATTTTATAGATAGTGCTGATATATATCTATTTATATATCTATATAGATCGTGCTGACAATCACAGAGAATAAACAAAATGGTTGAACCTCATTGCCATGAGGATCTGTCACCTTTTCAAAATGCAGTAACCTGAAGAATTTTACTAGTCCCAAAGAATAATCTTCTCATGTTGCTTCTGTTACATGTCCATTTTTGGCATATCTGCTCCTTCTTAGTTCTTTATCAAGCAAAAGAAAACAGAGCTTCATACCCTTGAGTACGGAAATGTGTATTAATGAAATATTTCTAACCTTTTATTTGCAGAGATATGTAGAAAATTCTAATATAATGGCCTGTTACAATGAGTTGATTCAGCTGGAATTTGGAGAGGTGCAGGCACAATTCAAACTAAGGTAATTTTACCAAAAACATTATCAACAAAAAAAAAGCCAATTCAGCCACATCCTTAAAAGAGTATTTATTTTACTGTACTGTAGTTAATTATAGAATGTCAGTTAGCTGAAGAAAATATGTTAATCATTAAAGTACAACTTTATTCAGTATGGAGTTGCAATACTGTGTTGTCATATACAATAAGAATTACGTGGATTAAATTTAATCAGATGCCTTTTTTTTTTTTTCCTCCAGGGCATGTAATTCATTATTTACAGCATTAGAGAAAAGTCAAGAAGCCATTGAGATCACAAGTGAAGACCACGTAATACAGGTTTGTTCCACTTATTTTTATAAGTACAGAAAATTGCTCTGTGGACTGACTGTATTTTATTTCACCATGATTACATTTACTCTTTCTTACAGTACAAGAATCTAACCTAACTTAATAGTTCTAAAAAGATTGGAGTGAGTTTAGCTGTAGAGTAGAATTTTCTCCATTTAAAATACCTTGCACAAATCAAGTCAATTTTAAGGGATATTGTTGTTTCTGAATGAATAAGGATTTACTCTCTTGTTTTTATTTTTGTAATGATTCTTTTATATCATAAATGGATGCAGCCACTGGCTTGTATGCATTCTTTTCCAAAAATATTATATGTTAATTTGATGCTATTGAAAAACAAATCTAATTGATGTTCTATTTAAATTAAGGTAGAACACTTTTTTTTTTTTTTTGCTTAAATGTGATACTGTTTGATGCATCAGAATTCTTGGGCCAACTGTTTTTGAATGTAATCCTGTCTTAAAAATTTCTTTAAAAAAGGGAAAAGAAATTGTGCTTAGGTTTGCAGTCCTGAAAAACATCATCTTTATAAGGGAGTTAGTTCCATCCCAAGCTATGAAGGCTGTGAGGAGTGATTCTATTATCAGTAAAGAGCTTGAGTCTAAGCCTCTGGGAATTATAACATGCACATAAATTGTACCCTCTTGACCCAAATCTTGACAATGGCAATTTTATTGAAGGATGTGCCTTCTTCATCTCTTTTACAAAAATAACAGAACACATCCTGGAGTTGTTTTAAATATGTTTTTTCAGACCAAATTTTGTCCATCTGCTGACAGCCCCAGAATATGAGAGACCCAACACATGCAAGAGTCCTGGAGCTCCAGCAGGCAGGGCTTTCTCACATGGCGGGGGGGAAGCTTTTGGAAGGAACCTTTAGAGGGGAACCTTTAGGAGCAGAGGGCATCCAGTGGCACCCTTTTCATTTTTCTCATATTGAAACATGTGAGGCATTCAGATGCTGTTATGACAGGTCCTGTGTCTGTAACTCAGCTAGCGAGGGTCATGAAGGTGTGGTCTTAGTTTTATTGGGCAAGGGCCACAGAATTGCAACGAAATGCAACATTCAGTTCAGGGAGAAAGTTGCTTTATTAGATTCCACTTCTTCTGGTCTCCTTGGCTGAGCTTTGCCTGGACAGGGGAATAGTGATGGTTGGCCCTTACACACAGTAAGATGATGAATTTGTCAGTAGATAAGGTTAATATTCCTATGGTATCCCACCATCTAATTTGTGATTTTTAGGAACACTGAGTGAGGTAGGTTTGAGGTTTATAGGTTTGAGAACTGACAGAGCTCATTTTTCAAGAATTTATGTTGTCTACCTAAACTCTGTGGATGTGTAATACTCAGCTGTTTCCATAATTTCCCCCTCTTTGCTCACATGCACACACTCTGCACAGCTCTTCTAGCATGGACGTTCCCATTTTGATTCACAAAGAAAAAAATGTAGGCATCTCTCTCAGGAGCAGTACATACAGAAATTTATTTCAGGCTGGGAAAGAGATCCCTTGGTTTAGCAAATAGGAAAAAAGGGATTCTGTTGTGCTTTAAGTATTCTATTGAATGGGTTTTGTTTGTTTTTATTTCACAGTACGTCAATCCTGCTTTTGAAACAGTGATGGGCTATCAAATAGGTGAACTAATAGGAAAGGAATTAACAGAAGTGCCTATAAATGAAAAAAAAGCTGATTTCCTAGAAACTATTAATTCCTGCATAAAGATAGGAAAGGTGAGTAATGGCATTGTATCACTTATCATTTGCTCCCTGTAAAAGTTATTGTCCAGGGATGACACATGATGTAACTTGCAGCTTCACAGATACGTAGCATTTGCAGCTTTCTTACTCAAACAAGAAGAGGAAGTAAAAAATGCTCATTTTTTAAGGGCTTCTTTGTCTTTTCTTGCTTGGAAGAGGTACGTGTTTTATGAAAATAAGTGAGTTGCAGTGTTTCTTGCTTGCTTTACATTCTTTCTGTATGTAGCAAAAGGTGTGGGAATACCAAAGAGAAATGGGATGGATGCACATCTTATCCAGCGTGATGTGAATGAGAAAAGAACCATGTTGAAGTATTTCAGCATGAAATGTGGAAGCTGATTTGCAAGTTCAGAATGTAAAAATACCAGAAGAGACATTTGCAATATCACTTGAGAGTGACAGGCAGTGTCAGCTGCCAGCTGCCAATATTTTTTATTCTCTAACGATATGGGAGCTGTCTAATGGATTTCCATTAGAAATGTTTGTTGCACCAAGAAAGTGCATGAGAAAGTGCAGCTGGCTTCAAGGGAGGTCATTACAGAGAGACATTACTGTTTGCCTGGTAGCTCCATGATGTTCCTTCGGGACTGTTGTGGCTGTAGTGTGAGGATCCATCTAGGAGCTTTCATTTGCATTTTGACATTGAGGTGTAAATGCTTCTGATGTCATTGAACATGTCATAGTACCTTGTAGGAAGAAGATCATGGAGGTTACACAAAAGGATTTGGGAATTGGTGTGTTTGTAGATGCGTCATGGCCCATGCTCAGACCTGAGTCAGGATAGCTAGTTGGGTCATACTGATGGTCCGCGGGGAAGCAGCATGTTATTGACACAGAGCGGGGAGACGCTAAAATGAATCATGGCACTCTGTGTATCTAGGCAGTGATGCAAAAGCACCGATGCAAAGTTGTGATGAGTCACACTCTGTAAATCAGGGTATCAACACAAGCGTTCATCAACAAAAGCTGCACTCTAGCTGGGTGCAAATTGCACATGCATTTCAACAAGAACGTGTCACTCATTTCTACATGTATTGGCCTTTTGGAAGAGATCCCAGCAATAGACAATAGTTTGGGTTATGGTGCTTCACACCTCTCTTGCCTGACCGAAATTATTTCAGTAAATGTATGTAATATAAAATTGAAGTTAAGAGGGAGTATTTATTAAGTTATAATTCAAATACATTAGATGTGTCAGGCTTTAAATCCACAGCATCAATTCTCAAGATATGAAGTGATCAAATTTTTAATATTTTAGTGTACTGATAAAAATGTCTTTAATAATGGAAATATATTTTACTCTATGAATGATAGAAATCTAACCCTAATCCATCTCCTTCCTTGCGCTTATTTTACTCTCTGACTTTAGGACTTCCAACTGTGAAGGCTAATGAAATACCACTTATTTAAACCTGTCTGTCTGGAACAGCTTAAGCTGTGTTAGGTTATTCTGTTTACTTGGTTTTTGTATTTCCTTTTTGAACATTTTATAGTATGCAATCTATGTAGCCTTACATTTACATATTAATAGAAAAATGAATTGCAAATTAAATTCTTACAGGAATTATTTGTGAGTAGAAGTTAACCGTGCTGAACAACCTTTGAAATACTGCAGCCTTTTGAAGGTGCTTTAGTTTGAAATCATTTGTGTCAAGATGTTACAGCATTTTCAGAGGCACCTAACTTGTGTCTGGAGCATTCTGACACGGTCTGTATGTTTTTTTCAGGCTTGTGATTTCTTTATATTCTAAATTTAAAAGACTGCTTCACATTACAATAGGCTATATATTGGCTACTGTAGTTTATAGCATACCAAAAAAAGCGAAGCGTCTACTATTGTGATATTCTCCTGTCAACAGATTTGGCTTTTCTGTTTTGAACAAACATGGTAATATAACAAAAATAATAGAAAGCAAGATTTTCTGATCTTTAGAAAAATGTAAGCTGTATAAAATCTACCTCTAGTTTTTAAATGGAATTTAGGAAGATGAACTCTTGGAGCTTTTCCCCTCTTGTGCTGACAAACATAGCACTGTGAGCAAGTTCAGTATATCCAAACAAAAGTTCATAGGTATTATACACAAAAATTGCTAATTGCGTGGTACATAGGGATTCTTGGGTCAGGATGTTGTTTCTCTTAGCAAAAAAAAAAATATCTCTGGAAGTTCATTTTTTGTTACTACAGCTGGCTGTAATTTGCAAGAAGCCAGCGTTATTGAAAGGCATTTTCACCCATCCATACTTGAGGAGTTAAAAAACAAGTTGTACTTTCTTCATTCTTCTGTTTCATAATTCAAATTACATCCATTAAGACGAAATGTGCAATTCTGACTAGAATTCTTGCTGCCTCTGATCTCTGAAGTTTGACACAAAGCTCTTTGTCTTAGTTTCACTGTTTCTGAAGTGAGATGGATAGCTATCGATAAATCAGGCAAGACATGCAATTCCTCTCACTCCTTGGGAATTACTTGCAAGATAGCTATCTTTACAGATGGGGTGGGAGAGCGATCACGCTCTATGATAAAGGTCTATGGCAATTCCTTCCTAACTCAGCCTTACTTTCTGTGAGATTGTTGTCATGACATCTTGTGTTTGTTTCGGCTTGCTCAGTTTTCTACAAGTAGCTTGCTGAACTTTGCTGTCTAGTGCAAGAAGCCCCAGTCTAAAAGGAGGGCTGAACTGGGGGATTACTTACTGTGCACGTATGAGTGCTCAGCGGATAGATGCATGCCGTGGCCTTCTTAATGAAGTTTGAAACCTCAGCGCTGATTCACTCTATAAAGGGTGAAACCATTTTTTTACTGCGTATGGTTTTCACTCTGCATTCAATCCCAGCACGCCAGGCCATGCAGAAGTGACTGATCACTGTACTTGTGTGGCTGTAATGTAGACACAACGATGAGCTTGACTGACAGCACGTCTTGTGAAGTAGCTCTTCTGTGTTGGATTGCTGACAGAGGATCTGTGAGCGAGCATATGGTGTTCTTAAAATATGTTTAAGTAACGTCCCTGGGAGAACTTTACCTACCAGCAGGAGTTTGGCTTGGACTTCCTATTTCTCAGAATTCTGCTGACCTTTTCCACCACGCATTTCCTGCCACAGTTTCACAGGTTTTAGAAATTCACAAGTTGAAAAATTGATCTGTTGACTAAGAAGAACACATTAGTGAATAACCTGTCTTGAAAAGGATGCACTTTCAATGTGGGAATTATCCAATCTGTACCTTATGACTTCACCCCTCTGTGCATATTCTAGGTTTATTACCTGGGTTAGAGATCGATTACTCATCTCTGCCTCATCCTGGTTGTCAGGAAACTATTGATATGCATACTTTTAATTATGAGAGCATTGAATTTTGTGATGTTTGCTTTATCTTCATTTGTATTCCTCATGCAGTTCACAGGAGACGATATTATGCTCACTTGACAATTTGTTATGCACAGTTCTTTTCTCCGACAGATCCTCGGAAAAGCCTTTCATATTTTTTTCTGCACAGCCTGTCACCATGCAGCTCTCTGCAGGCTGGAGTCTTTATTTGCTGGCTTCATCAACATAAATGCAAAACTGTTCTCTCTCTACCTGTGCTCTGGCCTGCTTGACTGTGAGATCTGTCAGTCTAACATAAATAAATATGTATCATGTGCCTCACAAAGGTATTTTCACATAGGTTTGTAAGATCTGATCTACAGTCTGTTGAACTCAACTGAAAGACAGCAGTTGGCATGAGTAGTTTGTATTAAGTGAATATGCAGTATGGAATCAATTATTTATTAATCACTTGGTATTTATTAGATGCCCAGCTCAAAATAAGCGTCTGTTAAAAAAAGCCACCAACAACTCTTCTAGGGATGGAAATGTGTAGGCAAGATTGTAAATCTTGTCAGCTGCCAGGTTACAAAAGACTGGCTTTGTTGGAAGGTTACTGGCCTCTGTGCTGCTGCTGCCAGAAATGAAAGGGGGAGACCAAGGGTTCCCCAATTTTGCTTTCCCTGAGTTTTCCTGAATAGCCCTGTGAGGGGGCAACTCTAGTCCAGGCACCACACGTAAGGGGAGACCCGGGGAGGTCCGTCAGTGTTGTGGTATGTGTCTTTGCTGTGGTATTTGTAGCACAGTTTGAGAAGCGGCAGCAGCGTGGTGAGGGAACTGGGAGGGAGCACCAGGTAAGGGGCCCGTGCCCCGGCAGGTGCCGACGCCGCGTTTAGCCACGTCTGCGTGCGTCGGCGTGGGAGCTCTCCTACCCCACAGCATGGGTGTGGGCTCCGCTGCAGGGAGGTGGTTTGGGGCTGGGTGTTAGACCATGGCGCTGCCTTCTGGATCTAAAATCTCTAAATAACAAAAGTGATTGTTTTAACAGTATTTCATTTAAAAGCATGTCTTAAACAAGGGAGAAGGGACATTTCCTGAGTCTCACTGAAAGCGACAATGAGGCTCTGCACTAGGAAGAAATGTCTCGTTTCCAGACAAAAAGACTTCTCCCTGCAAAACGAAAAATTCCTTTCCACCCTGTCTTTTTTTCCCATTTATGAATTTTATCAAAAAACAATGATGCTGGCAGTGACAATCTGATACTTCAAAAATTGTCTACTTAAATGTGATCCTGAAACCAGAGTGCTTTTAGAGGGGAGGTCAGCAGATGGGAGGCAGAATCCAATAGCTATTCTACTAGGCTCTCTTTTGCTTTAAAAAAAGCCAGGATAAATCTCTGCTGCTTTTTGAGACTGAACTGACAGTGTGGAAAGGAAATGTGCTAGGATACCAAAGTGCTTTTAGTCACAGATATATTTAATGTTAACCAGTGATAAGACTTCCCAGCTCTGCAGAAGAGACGATGCAGTCCAGAGGTGAAGGCAGACAGGTCGGCATAATAGTTTCTCACCGACCTTCCTGTCCTGGGAGGAATCGATGCAGTCAGGGAGAAGGGCGTAGCAGTCTCAGCCATGTGGTGCGTGGTCCTGGGGCAGGGCAGGGGGGTGCCCCACACTGTCAGAGCCTACAGGTGCTCCTGGAGCCTCTGAGGGACTCTTGCTCCAGGAAGGCGCTGGTCCGAGCTCTCGCTCTTGGGGGGGTCTTTGCCAGGTCTCCCCCCAGTGACCCCCAACACCATTTAGGTAGGATTGGGAAGAGAATATGTGATTCTGATTCCCACAGCACCTGAGGCTCAGCTGTTGCCATCGGGGCACTCACATGCTGCCCCTCTGGAAGCTCTCTGTGCATTGGCAGCAACTCAGTGACCTACAGGTTAGGTGACAGGGGAGAAATTTGAGGGTAAGCACAGTTTAACCAGTCTTGAGTAGTTTTGTATTGTAAGACAGCTTTCAGTGAAAAAAGGTATGGAGCTACAGCTTCTCTTCCTCTTTTGTCTGAACTTCCTTCCACTTGAATTCCTTTTTCAGGAATGGCAAGGAATGTACTATGCGAAAAAGAAAAATGGAGATAGCATACAACAAAATGTGAAGATACTACCTGTCGTTGGACAGGGAGGGTAAGTATGAAAGTGAAAGCCATGATTTAGGTCTGAATCAAAGCTCAGTTTAGAGTTCAGTTGCTTTCAGCAGACATTGGATTATCCTGTTACTGAGTATAAAGGAAACTTAGGAAAGGAAGAGAGCCTCAGACCTCTGCATTTAATTCCTTGGGGCAAAATCAACTTTACGTGCTATGTGCAGGGAAAGTGAAATTCTCCTAATTCTCCCCAAAAAGGAGCCAAAGATCCAGATGTGCTCACTTGTGACTCTTACTCTTCTAATACTCGCTGGAGTGCAAGTGCACCCTCCTTTCTTTCTGTGCGTTGTGTTGGGACCACCAGGACCTATGTCCTCTTCCACTGTGCACCTGTACTATGTCTTTCCGTTCTCGCCTACTCATGGCTGTTGCCGAGTGTCTTTATGTGATGAGGTCACTGTTTGCTTTGATCCTGGTCAAAATTCAAGCATGTCTTGATTTTTTGTGCAACTACCACTTGATCCCCGAATAGAGCATTTGGAGCATACAGGTATATGTTAGTTATTGGTACATTTACGATGAGTCCTTCTGTACTATATTGGGAAAGAAAGTGGATCAGATTGCATGGAGTAGTAGTTTCAAAGCCCTCTAAGGCAACATAAATGTTAATTAAAAGCACGACACATTATCTTCCAGACTTGGTCGAGACAATAATTTAGAAAGGTGTGTCTTCATGAAGGAAAGGCCAAATGCAGCTTCTTCATGCAGTTACTTCCTAAAAAAAAAGTGTTTTGGGTTGATTTCATCCCTGGAAGTAATTCATGTTCTCTACTGTCCCATCAATAGAGTGAAAACATATTTTCAGCTTAAGATGCCAAACTTGTAAGACCAATATGTATTACATACATTGCTACTTATGGAACAATCTAAGCCCATTTGAAGCTGGCTCAGAAAGTTTCCTGGTCATCAAGGGTGTAGTTTTCAGTCTGATTGCTCTATCCCTAAATCCTATAGAAGGTTTTGATTGTTGGACTGCACTGTTGCATGTTTCGCATTTGTATCATACCTGAAACATCCTACAGTAGCCCAGAAGAAAGGGGGGGGGGGGGGGGGAGGGGGGCAGAGAGAAAGAGGACGAGCCAATCTTTGCAAAAGATGCTTCCATTTTGTATTCCCCATCACATGCAGAAATGTGGGTTTTTTTCATTCCCAGTTGAGCCTTACTGCCAGAACAGGATTTGTCCTATATTAATTTGCTGCTCTTACCCATTTTGTGTATCAGCACTGAATTAGAGCTGAGGTTTGGATGGGAATTAACACACTGTTTTTTGCCTACAGAAAGATTAGACACTATGTGTCAATTAGTAGACTGTGCAATGACAACAATAAGGTAAGTGAAAATAGTGCTATGCTTGCTTTAGTTTGAGCCCTAAATATTACAAAATAATGGGAAAGTTCTGACTAACTGGATTTCTCATACTAAATTGTAGGCGGAGAAGACATGTGAGCGTGTTCAGGCTGAATCTCAGACAGGTATGACACATCTCTTCTGTCCTAATAAGCGGAGAACGTACCTGGGGAAAGAATAAAGCCCACTGTCAGTGATCTGACTGAAAACCACAGTTGCACAGGACAGTCTGAACAGAACTATTTAGCTAGTGATAAGCTGGGAATCCAGCTCAAAAGGAAGGAAGCCTCATTTGTTTTAGAAGTGAAATAAAGCAACCCACCCTTGAAAACGCAGTAATAGGGCCCCAAGTTGGTATTGTGGTATTGCTGGATTCAGTGTCACATTTCGGTTGTAGGTAGTGGATCCCTGTGACAAAATTAGAAATAAGAAGGATGCTGTCTAGTTGTCATGTTGTTGCGGCTGGTCTATAGCTAGTGGCATGCATGTTTGCATTGCTTTTAACTGTATTGTGGGGTATTTGCATATGGGTGGAAAGGAGGATGACCAACACTACCATTCACCCTCATCCCACATATCAACACTTCAGTTAAGACATCCCTGGCATCCAGGCTGCAGGTACTTGTTAACTGTAGCCTTGGTAGCACAGGTTGTATCTGTTGGAGTCCGTAAGGGACCTAGGATACATTGCCTAGTTTGCTAGCCTGTAGTCTAGTTTGGTCCACCAGTTCTTTGTGGCAGTTGTTACTTGAGTGAACTCAGGTGTGTTGCACAAGTAGTATTCACAGCTACAATTGTGTCACTGCCAAGAGAGGAACTTTTCCTTCCACACTGTTAGATCCCTTCTGCAAAAACATTTAGGCATCTTCTGCCAGAGAGCATGACTGGATTCATGACAGTGTAATTGGGTGAGAGTTTAAAAAGGAGCTTTCATTGGCTCTCATCTGCTGGAGCATTGTGGTAAATGTCACTCAGCTGCTATCGGGCTTTCTCTGAGTTTCAGTTCCTTTAACACACATCTTAGGCACAACTTAATGTCATTGTACAATATCGTTTTCTCCACAGATATTCAGACTTGCAGACACAAAGACAGGAGGAAAGGATCACTAGATGTCAGATCCACAACATCACGAGGGAGTGATGGTATGTTAAACAAGTAGATTTTTCTGATTTCTGTATATATTCAGATTTTTATGTGCATACATACCTACACATACAAATATACGTAGGCATGTATGTGTATATATACACATACACACACATGAATAAAATAGCAAGTCATCAATTCATGAACATCTTTCCATTTGTCAGATAGCCCCATTTTCTTCTCTTGAACTACTTTGAGTCTTTTTTTGAACGAGTGGAGAATGGAAGGCTATTGTCTACCACCCTGCATGGAAGACCTCATGACATTCAACACAGATACTGTCAAGTACAAATGGCAAACTCTAAACCTAACAAATTATTACATTTCTTACCTCTTCTCTTGAAAAAATATGAAGATTTTTTTTTACAAATTTTGTTTTCTTTTCACTGTGTTGTATTTTGCTCCATTAGATCACCCCAGACTTGATAGATGAGTTACATATTCAAAACTGTTACTGATACTTACATGATTTTGTTAAAGCATACATCATTACAGTCTAAGCAGCATACACTAGTCAAACGTGGAAGTAGGTCTGTGGCAGTGAGAATACAAGCATGCTCCAGTATAGCAAAAATAGCATTGATTCTTAAGAGCTGCTCAGCACAAAGAGTAACAGAGATGTGTCTGCATTTTATAGGTAGCACAACATAATTATCCAGAAAAATCCCATCTTGGCCTTTTCTTTACAGAACCAAAATTGCTAACAGATATAAAACATTTGTTTTTCAATTTCCAATGAATAATAGGCCAGAACCTCTGCTGTTTTAATTTGGCATAGCTATCTTCACTTCAAAGGAGCTTCACTGATTTACCTCAGCTTGGAAGCTGACTCATTATGACTTGTCATGTTGCATCAGGCAGCAAAAGTAGATAGATCCTGTAATAACCTAAGTGCAATAGTTACCTACCTGTGCCTGCCACTTTATACACAAACACATCTGTATAGTCTTTTAACTGAGTTTTTAGTTGAACATTTTAATTAGTTAAACTAAAAAACCAAAGCCATGATTTGGCCAGGCTGTTACAGCTACTTATCTCTGATCTGGGATATCGGTGGTTCAGCAGGCATCTCTTTGCACCTGTGTGTCCCCAGCATAACAAGCACATGTATGCATTCTGCAATAGATTGCCTGTCAATGGCACAGCAGGGTAAGCAGTTCAGAAAATGAATCAAGATTTCTTGGCTGAATCCTCCTGTCGTGTCTTGTCGCTGAAATCAGGATACAAATTCTGCTTCATTTTCCACATAGGCAGCTCACAAAGGCGGCACTCTTCTATGGCCAGGATACATTCCATGACTATTGAAGCACCCATCACCAAGGTAATGTGCACCGTCACTAGCTGTTGTCAGTTGCGCTGTACTGGAATACTGGGGCACAAGGCTCCAGTACAGCATCCAGACTGAGGAGCAAGGCAGCGCTGGCCTCTGATGCAACTTCATCCCCTCTTCCACTTGCCCACTGGTAGAGCTCCTAAAAGCTAGATGCTCTGAACAAAGTTCTCCCAAGCCTGCTTAGTAGAATGCCCCCCATGTGGTCAGCCATTGCATGACCCTTTTTAAGGACTTTTGCCTATGCAAAGGAGGCACTAGAGTGCCTCCTTACTTATGCATTGTAAACTGCCTTCTGAAACCATTCAAGGATTTGGCAAAAATCAGCTCTTTAATAAATTGAGAGAGACAAATGGGAGAAGGTTATATTAAATCCATTCAGAGACATTTTGAGGCTGTGCCTTGAATTGGAAAGTCATTAATAAGACTGCTGTCTTTAAGGCCATGATCTTGTTCCCAGAGTCAGTAGCAAACATCAGTGTTTTATTAGCATCCCTTTCATTTAGATTCTCCCACATATGGATTAAAGTTGTAGATCTTGTTTATTTGCTATGAGTTTTCCATAGTAATTGATGAGTGTCTCTGTTCTTTCTTAAATCACTTCTAAACTCAAAACATGTCTAATGCTAAACTAGGTAATAAACATCATCAATGCTGCACAAGAAAGCAGTCCCATGCCAGTTGCAGAAGCTTTAGACCGGGTTTTGGAGATTTTAAGAACCACTGAATTGTACTCTCCACAACTGGGGACAAAAGATGAGGATCCACATACAAGTGACCTCGTTGGAGGGTTAATGACAGTAAGTACATACTGCCACAAACAGCTATTGATTAATGTTCCACTGCCTGATTTTCCCAATTACTCGATCTTTATCATCTGTCATGTGCTTTGCCTCTACAATGCCAAATTTTCAGGAAAAACCGCACACCTCTTTTTGTGGATTTTCCACCCCCCACATGAATAGTGTAGCTCTGAAAATGGGAGGAAAATTGACCAGTCCCTTTGAAGCACTAGTTTTGCTAGAAGTGGAAAGGAAAATCAATTCTTTTTGCAGTGTGATTCATTTTAGAAAGGTCTAGATGGGAGAGGAAGAAAGAAAGATAGCTAGACATTTGTATTTATTAATTAGAATTAGAATGGCATGTTTTGGGGGCTTTTCAGTGTATAGAAAGAACGTGTTTTCAAAAGAATGCAAAATATATATTTTTGTTGCTATTTCTTGGATTATATTTGTACCCATAGGGACTCATAGAAAGATCAGAGTGCTTTGAGCTAGAAACATGAATGTTCAATATTAAAACACAATCATGCTCCACAGAACTCATAATTTAAATAAATAAGGCAAGAAAAAGACTGAAAAAGGCATGTATTATGTTGTTATGTTATGAAGAGAGGTATGGGGGCATTGGAAAAAGAAGCATTGTACCCAAAGTTGAACAAAGGGCACGTGGCAAAGCAAGAATTGAACCCAAACCTTCAG
Source organism: Platalea leucorodia (assembly GCF_965183815.1). Lineage (NCBI taxonomy): Eukaryota > Metazoa > Chordata > Aves > Pelecaniformes > Threskiornithidae > Platalea > Platalea leucorodia. Next base: position 40,633,102 of record NC_138831.1, read on the forward strand.
AGCCTGGAGTCTGACCCTCCTGATAATAACTAGATGAACTTAGATGAATGGTACCTGTGCCTTAAGGATATGTGTTCCCATTAGTCTGTAGGTTGCATATAAAAGGCTACCTCAGGAAAAAAATTGACAGTGTGTTGGATGCAAAAAGGCTCACAAGATGTGAGCTTTTCAGAGATGTCTCTGGGCTATTATCATTTCATGCTGTAACTATCAAGACGCCTTTGCAATATCTATCAGAATCTTGAAACAGTTTACATATATTTTTGCCTTTTAAAATACCACAGCAAATATCTAATCAGAAGAAACATACGAGGGACTTCAAGAATTCCAGGTGAAGACCTGAATGGTTCATATAGGGTTGAATTTACTAACTCTGTAGACAAAATATATTGTTACCTTAACTATAAAAATATAGGAAGAATATTGATACATATAATCATTAGCATCTCAAAGTTAATCTTTTCTCCTGCTGAATACACACAGTGCATAAACTCAACTGTTTTCTCCTTTTTGTGGATTGTTGATTCTTACATACATTTGTATTCTGACTGTATTCAGTCCATGGTCCCAGAACATGCAGGTAACAATATTGAAAAATACAAAATCCTTACTAAAAATAAAACAAAGTCTATTTTATGGAGCAATAGAAAAGCTGAGAAAATCCACTTCAGAGCATGAGGGTATATGGTATAGTATGACTTTTAAAATTATCTGGGAGAAACATTTTTCCAGCAAAGGGTCTGTTGAAAACAGAATCATATTATTCCATTTCATGTTCAGAAGTTATGTCTGAGTAGGGGAACAAGTAGTAGGTTATTGGATTTGAACTCTCAAGCAGAATTCATGATGGGAAGGGCATTTGGAGTTCAAAGATGGATTTGCCAGATACAATTACACCTGCTATTTCAACTCTTAAAAAACTAATCTTTGATTCTAAATTATAGACAGCATCTGGTGTCCTAAATATTTGTGTCATAGCAGTGCTATTGAAAAGTCACTGAGCTAGTTATAGGAGTAGTACTCCCTTTCCTTTTAAATCACAAAACTCCAGACTAATTTACTTATAAATGTGAAAATAAAAATGAGATATAACAATTCTTTTAAGTGCAGATATTGCACGTTCAGATATAGCATCCACATTTACTTCTGCTATACTTTGGGTACATAACATTTTTAGTAAGGTGCATTCAGAAAGATTTTTTTTTTAATAACTTTTTTTTTACATCATGGGCTAAACATTGAAGTGCAGTAACAGCTGTATACATCAAAAGAGCAAGAAGGATTTGGGCCACAGCATTTAGAATTATGAGCTGAAAAGTAAATACTAAATATGTCATTCTGTTAGTTTTAATCCTTCATCTCAGTTTGCACATTTAGGCATCATGCCAGAATTAAGCCTAGGAGGCACTGAATTGGAGAATAAACAAGCATACGTTCTTTCATAGAAGGGAAGCCTCAGAGTAATGTTGCTCTGCAAACCCAGCAACAAATCATGAGATTCTTATGCTACTGAGGTGACCTGATCTGCCAGTACCAGGGGGAGGAGAGCAGAAGCATGTCTCCATCCATTCCCTCCCACCACCCACCTTTGCTTGTTGATGGGAAGTATGTGGACATACTGCGTCTGGTTTGTGCAACACATCTAGAGCCTGTGTGCGTGTTGTCCAGACAAAGGTGAGTGTGAGGCTGTAATTCCAGACCTCCATCTGTAGCTGAGAAATTTGAGTTTTTACCTATCTGAGTTCATATTGTATCCCATATCTTGCTGTTTCTCATCCATTATGAACTCTATGTAAAACAGGCAAATCTTAACAGTACACAGAAATACGGGAGAGGCAGCTTTGAAGACTGTGACAGGTTGCAGTCACGCTTCTCTAAAGTCATTGTGCTACTGTTTGGTGTCATCATCTTATAGACCTTTTGTACAATACCCTGCATTTAACTCTCAACTTCTATTGAACAGGATGGTTTACGAAGATTATCAGGGAACGAATACATACTGTCAGCAAAACGTAAGTTTTGATTTAGAATCATAGAATCGTTAAGGTTGGAAAAGACCCTTAAGATCATCAAGTCCAACCGTTAGCCTACCACTGCCAAGTACACCACTAAACCATGTCCCTAACCACCACATTTACCTGTCTTTTAAATACCTCCAGGGATGGGGACTCAACCACTTCCCTGGGCAGCCTGTTCCAATGCCTGACTGCCCTTTCGGTGAAGAAATTTTTCCTAGTATCCAGTCTAAACCTGCCCTGGTGCAACTTGAGGCCATTTCCTCTTGTCCTATCGCTTGTTACTTAGGAGAAGAGACCGACCCCCACCTCACTACAACCTGCTTTCAGGTAGTTGTAGAGAGCAATAAGGTCTCCCCTCAGCTTCCTCTTCTCCAGGCTAAACAACCCCAGCTCCCTCAGCCGCTCCTCACCAGACTTGTGCTCTAGACCCTTCACCAGCTTCGTTGCCCTCCTCTGGACACGCTCCAGCACCTCGATGTCCTTCTTGTAGTGAGGGGCCCACAACTGAACACAGTACTCGAGGTGGTTACTGAGATTTTTGTGGTTACTGAGATATTAAAGCACGTTAAGAAATTTAAGGAACAGGGGAAATGTGATCAGGTGTTCTTTTTTATAAGCATTGTTTGGTTTTGTTTTATTTTTATTTATAAGCATTGTTCTGCAGCATTACTGAGCTTTATAGGAATGAGAGTTGCCAGGCGTTACTACAGAAAATAAAACTTTTAAAGTAAAAGTCTATCTTAGGGTTATTAATAGTGATCTGCAAATATATTCCTCAACAGAAACTCATCAGGTTGCTGGCAGTTTGATCTCTCCAATCTCCCTCAATGACATACCACCACGGATAACACAGGCAATGGAAAATGAAGAACACTGGGATTTTGATATCTTTGAACTTGAGGCTGCCACCCATAAAAGGTCAGTAAACTCAAGAGCTCATAAATTGAAGTTGCTGAAAACCGACTCAAATGTCATCCTGTAATCAGCTTTTTAATTTCTCTACCTGTGCTTTTAAAATGGGATTACTTTTATTTTCAAAGTCAAATGTTTGAAGTTTTCTCATTGTCATTTCTAGTTGTGTATGAACCCATTAAATATCTTCTGTTTCATCATACACTATTTCCTGCAGATTCCCAGTGGATGTAAGTGACGATTATATATCTTTGATATGATATAATAACAAAACATCATTTTAAAAGCCTTCCTTTTCTGTTCTCAATAATAGAAAAGTTCTACAAATCAAATTGTTGTCTTGTGGGGATTCAAATTCAAATTATGGCCAACTACACACAGAGTCAACATGCTGATCAGTTGATACAGATTGTGTTTTATTTTCTCTCCATGTAATTGGGTAATTTTTATTCCTAAATAGATCGAATACAGCTTTTCACCAGATATCCCATTGCCTTTCTCTGGGATTAGAGAAGGGTCTTTATTCTAAAATCTTGGCAGGCTACATTTTGTGTGTAAGATTAACTGAAGAATATTTACTGATAAAAAGTAGGGCATACCAATTTCTATCACAGAAGTTTTCGAAAGCAGATCAGCAGTTTTGATAGACTGTACTTCATTAGTAGCAAATGTTCCCGCTAAGACTGTAAATTGATCTTTCTGTTTAAATCCTTGTTTTTATTTTCAGATGCCTATCAAAAGTTTTCCTTTGGGTCTAGTTTCGTATGTCATTGTTTGTCTTAGCTTAAAGCTTCTGTGAGACACTAATTTGGAGGCTAGATCCTGCAGTGAATTGACTATCTTAAACCCTCGTCAAAATCCCAGATCCGTAAGAGCTTTGAAAGGTATTCAAAAACAATGTCTAAGAAAGATATCAGGCATTTAGTTCACATATATGCACTTCATTTGTAAACCATGGTTTTATGAGCCAAAAAAGTGGAAAAAAATCAGGTTTTTATCCTTCTTTAAAGTGATTTTATTGTAAGTGAAGAAATTTGCATTCAGTTACTTTGGGGTTTTTTTTGCTTTGCTACATTTCCATTTCTAATGAAGTGCTATAGATACAGTAATTAAAAAAAAAAGTCAAAATGTAGTCAGGCTGTGTGATTTACAACATTTAATACGCACATTGCAGTAACTTAAGAATTAATTATCCCAGCCAACATGCATGAGATCACCAGATGGCCAACATGCATGAGATCACCAGATAGGTTTCTCTGTTCTTACTGATTTGGAGAGACCACAGAAGGACAAAGGAGGTACTTTGTTGCCTGTCCTCTTATTATAATTATGATTGCTTCCTGCTGTGTTTAAATAAAGGTGATTCATTTATTAAGCGAATTAAAGTGATCTTCCGTGAATCACAAGTATGAATATGTTATTAGTATTGTCTTCAAGTCCAAGCAGACATATGGTAGTAAAGCCAAGATAAGTCATTAAATCTAAGCTTTAGTGCATTACAGTTCACTGACACAGAAACCTGGAGAGACCTTTGTCTGACAGTGCTACGTGGGGGGGATTAAGGGGGATTTAACTTCAGTATATTATGATTCTAGTGTATGACACAGTATTGTTCAGTGTTTTTACCAAAAGATGTACATCCAACTCTAAATGATGTCAGCAGCTCTAAATGACCTCACCTCACCTGTCAGGTGCAGCTAAAAATCAGAGTGCTTGATGCATCTGGAATCAAGCAGCAAAGTGAGATGCCAAAATAAGAGTTTAAGATCTACTTTTAAGAATCCACATTTGAAAATATTTACCACTATACCTGTTCTTCTTAAGCAAAAAATGTATTGGACAAGAAAACAGCAATATTAACTGGGTTTGTAAAAAGGCTAGTGGACTAAAACTTTTTTTTTTTCATTTGCTCTATTAAGCATATTGCACTTTAACAGCTTTCAGATTAGAAATGTTCTATACTGCTGGTCTGATCATCATTCACCTGCCAGTCATCTGGGTTTAAATTGTGCAGTTTGGCCTGGGGAGAAGCAAGAGTTCTGGAATACAGTGATGTTGGCTATTTTTGGAGACAGGTCTCCGACTGGGTTAGCCTGAAGGTTCATCTAGCCCTTATAGTCTTCTAGAAATGGTACACTCTGGCCTGGTCATTGCGTCCAGAATACCTCCATCTCTCATCCTCTATTGCATGCAAAGTCAATGAGCAATGGAAGCCTGCGAGGGTGGGTGTAAAAGAAATGGAGCAGATCTGCAGTGCAGAAAGAATAGTGATTGCAGCATTGTATAGTATAGATATGTTTAATCTAACTGTAAACAAGCTAGTTTAGGAATCTGTGGCAGCAGCAAGATTACCTCCCTCCTCTCATGCACAGAGTTCAGTACTTGCTAATTTATCTCATGTTGACTGCAGTCTACAGTTACCCAACACAGACTCCCCAATCCCCAAAATACTGCTACGTGTAGTACAGCAGCAATATAGAGCCTTTTTAATATTCCTGGAAGTGTCAGGAAATGGCATGGTTCCGAGTGTGTGCGTGTGATGGGTAGGCAGAACATTCCTACAGGTCTAGATTGTAATTCTGTAACAAGTCCTTATACCTAATCTGACATGTCATTGGTTAAAAATGCCGTATAGATTCATACTATTTATGCTATGTAATAGTCTTTCAACCTCATTTGTTTTAAAACTTCGTGTTTATTTTTCTCCACAGGCCTTTGGTTTATCTGGGTCTCAAAATATTTGCTCGCTTTGGAATCTGTGAATTCCTAAACTGTTCAGAATCAACTCTGAGGTCATGGTTACAAGTTATTGAAGCTAACTACCATTCCTCCAACTCCTACCATAATTCTACTCATTCAGCAGATGTACTGCATGCCACTGCTTATTTCTTGTCTAAAGAAAGAGTAAAGGTGAGTCCACATTTATAAGAAACAGTGTAGGTGGGAAGTACAGGTGTGATCAAAGGAAGATCTCTCAAAAAAAGATGCCAAGAGCCAAATGTCTACCTAGTGCCAACCAGTTTGGTAACTCTGAGGTCAAAGAACTGGGCTGCTTTACATGAGTTCTAGGATCTCTCTTACAGTATATGTGGAAGGATGGACACTAATATTATGGGAACTGAGCTATTATTGATGGGAGAATAAGAAAACCTCCTTTTAAAACAAAACTTCATTGTATAGTTAAACTTTCTCAGATAGGTGAGCTAATGACCAAATTATTTTTGTGACGGTACATGCCAAATACAGATTTAATGTAATAAATCACCATCTCTTATGCCTTGTGATGGTCATTTTGCAGAAGACTCCCAGGACAATATAGGCCATAAAATAGGTTTAGTGGTTCCAAAGCTATATCACACACTGGACAAGATGCCCTGAGGCTTAAAGAGACTGCACTGGAGGAGAGTATTGAAAAAGATAACTTGTTGGAGTTCTTGTACCATAGCACCCACTGGCGTATTAGAGCCACTGACAGCCAGAATAAATCAGGGCAACCTTTGTTCTCACATGCCCAGAGGGCAGACTGGAGAAGGGGAATTAAAACAGTGCTTGCATGTCTATGCAGTGGAGTGGCAGTACATAATTCTGAGTTGCATTTTTGGATAGAAATTCTTACCCTAAGGATAGTGCTGGTGATGGGCATCTGGCTGAGACATTTGTGACCGTAAACAAGCTTCTGACAGCTCATTAAAACTGTAGTAAGTCCCTTACCCTGGAGCTGCAGCTCATTAGTGTGCTCTCCAGAGGCTGACTTACAAATACTATATGCCAAGTGGGAATAGAACTTCACTGGATATTTTCAGCCCCTGGTTTGCCAGAGGTTTAGCTGGTCTTCCCAAGAATATCTATGAAAAACAGACAAGATCTGGACTCGTTTCAATGCCACAGAAGCATGACTGGCTCCTCCTTGTCCAGAATGTTATTTCCATTCCTCTGTAGGCATAGGAAGAGAAAAAAATGTTGCAGCAGCAGAAGGAGCGGAATCAAAGTTCAAAATTCTCTCTTTATCTTTTCAAAGTTATAGCCCAGCTGCTTTTGTGTTGTGCAGAGTTCAACTTAACCTAAATAAAGAAGGCCAGATTCTGCCACTCGAATTCACACTGAGAAAATTTTTTTCAGTAAATTGAACTCGGCTCTTGCCTGGGAAAATGTTCTGCCTCCTAAATTGAAGCAGTATTCTCAGGATCATTTCCACTTCTGTGCCACAGGAGTTAAGATGACAAAGTTAGAATCCTTGACCTGAAGTTGGGGGTAAAGGTGCTGTAAATCCCTGTGAAGTTTGTTATGTCAGACTCGGGAAATAAGTGTCAGATACACTGCTGTGGTTCTACAGGGCAGGTATTCTCCAGTTTCTGGCCACTTCCCATCTGCACAGGTCTTTCTCAGCAAGACTGAGCACTGGTCAGTGTGTCCTTCTGAGAAGAGCCTGTTCTAAAAATCTCTCTCTCTCCTAACTTCATACCACAAAAACAGAATCCCAGGAACAGCAGCTGAAAGAAAGAAGGAAGAAGCTAACACACAGCAGATAGTATTTCAGACAATGCTAACTATGAACCTAGAGTAGAAATAATTCTTTGCCTTTTCTTGTTCTCCACAAGACCCTCTGGACAGTCCTCAATGAATAATATCCTAGCTCCATCAAAGTCAAGTCACTGCATTAATTTCAGGAGGTGTAAAGTAGGGTAGGGATTGTCTTTTCACCTACCAAGTCTAACCATTCTGAATTGTACTGTCAAAGCTGGTAGAGAATTTGGACCTTAAATTCAAGCTAATTGGAACGGAAATTATCTGCCCTGCTCCCAGATTCAACTGGGAACATTTCTGCTCTTGTGTCTCTCTCATTTTATTAACATTTTTAACATAATTGCTTTGTATCTATGATCCTTCACAAAAAGCCAGCATAAACACAGCATAAAGGCTAGTTTCCAAATGTATACAATATATTTCTGAGATGCTTGGTTCTTTTTCTCCTTTATGCTATTAATACAATATTAAAACTTAAGTATAAAACCTTAAAAGTCAAATAGTTTTGTATTTCATTATAGGGTAGACATAATCAGACATAAAGCAATGACCAATATAAGTAGACATAAAGCATGGAGTGCAGCAGGCTAAGAGAATCAGAATCTGATACAGAAAGTATAGAACAGTGTGTCATGAAATGTTTCCATGGATGTAAACCATCAAGTATTCTTCATAGAATTCATATTATCTGTAGCCCCAGGACACTGTTATTATAGAACTGGGTATATGGGAAACATTCCTTACAAATTGTAAACCTAGCCGGCATGTAAGTGGAATGTGATTAGGACACATTAAGTTTCCTAAAGAAATGAAGGGGTCTGGTGGAAATAGAATAATTTTTAGCAGTATTGGTCTTTTTTCCAAGCCAAATACCCTAACTCCAAATGAAGGTGGTTTCTGTGTTGTTAGAAAACACAAACTAATTTATTACTTTGCAGTTGTTTAATTTTATGTGCTTTGTCAAAGGTGTGGCTAAGGCAAAATTCAAGAGGCACAAAATGGCCAAAAAAGTCATGCAGTGTTCAATGAAGCTTATAATGAATTTTCCATTGCTCTGTCTAGAACATCTGACCCTTACTGATCTGTAGAGTTCTGGCTTTTATTCCTCAGCAACTTGGCTTAATCTTATGGACAGAGTAGGGTTTCTAATGAGTCTGCCAGGAAAACTAAGCATCCTTCTATTTTCAGCAAACTTTGGATCCAATTGATGAGGTTGCCGCACTCATTGCTGCCACAGTCCATGACGTGGATCACCCAGGAAGAACAAATTCTTTCCTGTGCAATGCTGGCAGTGAGCTAGCAATTCTCTACAATGACACCGCAGTGCTGGAGAGCCATCATGCTGCCCTGGCTTTCCAGCTCACCACCCGGGATGACAAATGCAATATATTTAAAAACATGGAGAGGTAAGCTTAAAACCCAGGGTCCTTGTCTGCCCACTAACATCTCTCACTTCCTTCTGTGTAACATAAGATAATGCAAGCAAGCATCCTAGGAGGGCAGTGCCTTGTGGATAACTGTCTGTAGCCCTTGTGGAAGTTTGCTTCTAAAACAGTAGAGTGCTTCTGCCTGTCCTGCACAGACTTATGAGTAATCCCATGGTTTCAGTTCCTCCTGTAGATAAAAACATGGACCCTGTCTAAGGAACTTAGTGTAAATCCTAATGTTAGCAAGTCTAGAAGAAGCATTTTGTATCATTGCACGTAGAGGACAAGCTATGGGTGAGTGGGTAGATGTTTGCTGGGTAGAACAAGGATAGAAAGAGTCACAGAGCATCAGTCAAAAATTAAATGCTTTGTTGCAATGGGAAGGATAGTGAAAGACCTGTTGTTCTTTTTCCAGCCCTAGAAAGGCATTTAGGGTGAGGATATGACCATTGCCTTGACCCTCTCAAGATACAGCAGAAAAGTATTGCTGACAACTTGGCTAGAGCATGAGCCACTGCTGAGCGTCTGTGCTAAAAGCCTTGGGAACACGCCGGTGTGGCATGTCCTGGCAGCCCTCCTGAGTAGCTGGTGCCTCTGCTTCTGCCCCGCTCTTGCACTGTTTCTCCTAGAGATCCAGTCATGCCTCTAGCACATAGGTCTCTGCACACCAAAGGGTACTTCATCCAGCAAAGATACTGCTGCCCAAGCCTTTACTACTGTTGTTTCTTTCCCCAGCACCTCTCTTCAACGGAAATGGTCTGCAGCATTTTTGTTAGACTTGTTGTAGCAAGCAGCCCTTTGTGAACCAGCCAGCATTCTTAATTGTTTCCTTCTCTAAACAGGAATGAGTATCGAACACTTCGCCAAGCCATTATTGACATGGTCTTAGCAACAGAAATGACAAAGCACTTTGAGCATGTCAACAAGTTTGTCAACAGCATTAATAAACCCTTGGCAGCGCTAGAAGAAAATGGGGTAAGCGACACTGCAAGTCCTTCTTAAAATGACTAGGCAGGGACTGGGAACCTTTGGCAGTAGGAAATCCCCACATGGTATTCTGAGAAAGTTCATCAGAAACGTGGAGAAAGAGAGACTAGAAATGTGCCTTTCACCTCTGGGTTTGAATGCCCTTCTGCTTAACATGGTCGTCACACATTTTGAGGGTGAGTGGGACTCATTTAGATCCTATTAATATTGCAGTGCTATGATGTTGTACTTGGGACCAGAATCTTGGGCTATATATTTTCCTGTTAAAAATGCCATTTTGATGAACCCAGTCACTCGCATGGAGAGAGTGCTAGTGGCGAGACTTGGTATTGTTGTTGGCTATTTCTGCAAAGATTTGCCTCAGAACAGAAGCTGAAGTAGTCCCTCACTCACAACGGGAACTGCTGGTGGTGCAGCATAAGGGCAGGTATATTGACTACCATATGGCGCATTCTTTGGAAATGAGGGCCCTCAGCCTTCAGCGCTGCCTGGCAGCATTCATGGGTTTTCTGTCTACTTTCTTTTTTAATCTTTAAAATAGATGATGGTGGCATTATGTATCATATAGACATAATCAATAGCCATCTGGAACCCCATGGACACAATGAAATTGCCTGTTAAGAACTCATTCTGAAAAACCACACCAGTTTCAATAACAGCTTCAACCAGCAGTTTTGTTGCCAGTAAGAGCAGTGTATAATTTTGTTGGAATGGTTTTTTGCAAAGAGAAGATTTTCAGAAATGGTTACAATAAAGTTTGCATCAGTGGCAACGTCCTGTAGGAGCTGTAATGGTTTTCTATGTTTTCTTACCATGTTTTTTAGAAAGCCACATTTATGACTGTTGTGTGTAATGGGGGAGGGCAGTCTTTTTATTATCTGATGGTGGGAGAGGAACAGGTCTTGTTCCTTCACCCATCAGAAGCAGACTGGAACTTAATTGGAGGAGAGTACCTTTGTCCACAGGAGCATATGCTAGAATTAGCTTTGTTCTTGGCACCCAGTGATGCTGATGAGAACTATGTGAATGTGAAGCCAAAGTCCCAGTAGGATACTGGTTTTACGGACTAAACTAGGAGAGAGGCTGTTAAGTCCTCAGTTGGACAGCCTCTCTGGGTGAGCGCAGCAGCATTCAGCGTAGGAGGGGAAGAGACACGGAGGAGAACAAGGGAGCTGCGGTGTAGTGCACCGCACTGGCCGACCTTGTAGAGTGCGTAACTCTCTAGGGCACCTGGTCCAGCTGGAGGGCTCTGTACTGGCCTGGCTTGGTGTGCAGAGCCCCTCCTCCCAGCCCCAAGAACTGGGATGCAGCAGTTTTCTGAGCAGCAGCATCCATCCAAAGTTCCAAACTCCTCTTCTTGCCTGTTATGGAATGCTGAATAGCTGTTGCTGCTGAAGAATGGGGCTTGGACCTGTACAGTCAGACAGTAAAAGTAAATACAGTGACATACAGAAATCAAACAAAAGTTTAATTCTGCCCTTGAGCCCCAGGGGCTGCAGGGAAATAATCTGCCCCACAAAGCATTTGTGATTGACAGGAAATTCTGCCCAAGGATGGGAAGAAACGCAAAGGCTATATAATTTTTATTGAAAACAAGAAGCAAAATGTTTCCCTTCTTTTGGTTGGGAGTTACTCAGTTCAGCAGGTTCCTATTAAAAGGCCTGTAATGTGTGAGTGGGTAAACCAAATCATTTGCTGTGCTTGTTACTAGCAGAACAACACTGGCAGATCCTCTTTCAAGTCTGGTTGTATATCTGGTTGCAGCGGCAGCATGTGTTTCCTGGCCTGGTTTCCAGTCATGGTGGTGACTCAGTGTAGTGTTTGCAGGCTGAGCTGCCAACCGTGTGTTCCAAATGGGACAGTTCCACTTATTTTTTTTATTTATTATTTTTATACATATTTGTTCAAAGAGCCATGCTGAGAAGCTGCTCTGTTTGTTTCCTTTCTTCTTTTGTTTCATAAACTGAAAAAAATCCTTTCCAGCTCCAGCATCCTTTATCCTCCCATTTCCCTTCATGATGTCACCTAAGCCTATGACAGGAAGCCAACATCTGACATGCAGAGACACCTCTGCACTCTGAGCAGGATGCTGGGACTAGGCACAGTTAGCACATTTTATTCCCAAGACATCCGCATCCAGCAAGTAGAACTGTGCCCTTGGTTTGAACAGATCACAGAAGCGAACATCCTTTCTTGATTCGTCGTGGTTTACCTACTAGGATATTCTCTACTGTCCTTAACTGAATGATCTCTAATAATTTTCCATCCTTAATTTCCATGCTTGTGTTTCTGGAGCTTCCATCACTTTATTTTGGCTTTCTCTTATGTAATTTTGCCATGCATTTGGAGATGTATGCACCTCACTTTGTTTCCTCTGTATTTTCCCTTCCACATATCTAAAAATGAGGGAAAAGAATTGGTTCGGGAATCTCATTTTGGTGAGAACTGTGGAGCTGGTGTTTCTGAGCCAGTATACTACCAAATAATTTTTTTTTTTTATTGTTGTCGGTTTCTTCCTTTAGGAAGAACTTTCTTCCCCACAAGAACTTTCTTCTGAAAAATATGTCCTAATAAAAGGTCAGAATGTTTCTGCTGCTTTGTGTCTTCCCCTTCGTACAAAATACTGCAGGAACTGGTGGCACATCATTATCGTTATCGTTATCATTATTGCTACTGTTACTTCTTCACTGCTCTGACTATAGACCAAGACCTTGTTAGGTGCCAGGGAAGTCTAGTATATTCCTTGCTTCAAAGAGTTTCTATTCTGAGTAGATGGTGTCGTAAATTTCTGTACCTACCCATCCCTAAAGAGTCAAGTAATAATGTTGTACTTATAGGTAATTTTTTAAGATATTTTAATCCTGAATCTCTGTCCTTGGAAACTTACATCATCAGAGCTCCACAGAAAATAGCTTCTAATCTGGATCATCAGAGCCTTTACTCACATTAGCTGTATACCGGCTCCAAATAAAGAGTACCGTTGACGCGCTTATATGTGCAGCCTGGGAACCAAATATAAGCTGTGTGTGGGCTGAAAACTTTCCTAGACTTGCAGAGGAAAGATGAGGCTGTTCAGAAGCATGTTTCTAATGTATTGCTTTAATACTGATAAACTCTCAGAAAGCAAAATTCCCAGTCAGGTCAGAGACTGATGGGCTAACATGGGTCCAGTGGAAGGGAATGAGGAGCATGCCTGGGAGGCAATGTGGGATCTGACTCTCCTAATAGTAGCAGTGCTGTCAGAATGATTGATGCTCACGCTGATGAGGTTTGCGTGCAGAGGATGACCGTGCATCTTGGGTCAGTCTTTTTTAAACCAGCTATTCCACTCTTAATGTGCAAGTCCATTAATCCTTGGATTTCAGCAGAGATTTAAATTTTTCTGCCTACACAGTGCTCATCTCTATGTGTGTAGTGATGAATGGATCCTCTCCACACTTTTAAGGAGGCAGATAAGGCACAGAGGGATTAGATGACTTGCCCAAAGAAGCCCAAGAGATCTGTCACAAAGACAGTGACTGAATCCAGAAACTGGAGTTCAGTGCTAGTTCAGAGCTGTGGCTAACGTTCATAATCCCCCTATAAATTTGGTTGGACATCAAATATGGTAGCCAGTAGCAGGACTGATCCCTGTAAGATCTGCTGAAAGCATTCCCAAGGCACAAAGCTTTTGAGTAAGTGCACAGAGACCTTGCTAATGGATTGTTTTTAATTCTTAAATGTTACAGAATAATGGTGATGGAGAGTCAATCAAAACTGTTCTCACATCTCCTGAAAACCGTATCCTTATCAAACGCATGTTGATAAAGTGTGCTGACATTTCCAATCCATGCAGACCCATAGAACAGTGTATAGAGTGGGCTGGACGCATCTCTGAGGAGTACTTTGCACAGGTAAGGCAGCTAAAATGGGCTGCTGAAATTCCAGGTGAGCATCTCTTTAAAAGGGAAGAGAAGGGTGCATATACTGCCAGTGTCCCAGAACATCTAAGGCTGCATTACGTAATGTGAAATATAACAACTTTTTTATTTGAAATGATGGGCTATTACTCATGCCGATACAAGACTAGATGCCTTCTGACAGACAAAAGTTGACAACTCCTACAGTGCAGTTTTTTAAAAATGTAAGCTTTCGAATTGTTCAGTTTGGAGCTGGGCTTTTTGAGTTTTGCCTGCAACTGCATTCCCATCACAAGAAGCAGAGGAAGGGTGCCTTTTGTGTACCCACGTGCTGTCTATGCCTCAAGAATAGGACCATCAGGTCCTAGTGTCAGCATGGAAACAGCACTCACTCCAAGAAATGCTGTAAGACCTTAGCACACTGTGCTGAAGAAAGGTTTTAGGAAGATGGGGAGAAGGAGGGAGCAGAGTCATTATTACAGATGATAGACCAAATACTACAGTTGGGACTTGGTACCTCAGTGGGGGGAAAAAAAAGGATAAAGAAGATATTTTGCCATCTCTGAGTTGTACAGATTGTCGCTGCCATCAGAGATTGAAAATGGTTGAGCATCTTTTAGCTCTGAAGCAGTCATAACTTAATCAGTAACGTGTGAAGTTATTGAGGGTCAGCTTTGTGTGTAGATGCAGGAGGCAGATGTATCGCTTCGTGGGAAACACTGGAAGGCACTATTAGTCTGCTGTTTCGCTGAAACCTAGGTGACTAGGTGCTTAAGATGAAACTGCTGCTGCTTCAGATTTATTCAGGTTCCTCTGTTTATTTAGCAGTTGCATGCTTTAGTCAATGCCAAACAATCTGCTGCTAGAAGCAGCCCATTAACAGAATGTGTCTTAGGTGAATAATCACAAGAGTGTTTTTTGCAGACTGATGAAGAAAAGAGGCAAGGTTTACCTGTTGTGATGCCAGTTTTTGACAGAAATACTTGCAGCATCCCCAAATCCCAAATATCATTCATTGATTACTTCATTACTGATATGTTTGATGCCTGGGATGGTAAGCAAAACTCTGCTATATTTCCTGATGATAACTATTTTGTGAACATTTGAAACTACTGTGATATAAAATTGCTTTCTTATGGCTCCTAAAGAAAGGGGGAGGAAAGGGAAGATTTCTGCAGTTCAAGTAAGCTTAATAACTTCATTATTGCTTAGAAGTATTTTTATACTGCTACAGGCCATTCTCGTGGCTTCTCTTTAATATATTAGATTCAGGCAGTGTTGAACTTTTTTTGTTTTAAACTTGCTTCTCTGTAAATGGAGAACAGAACATATTCTCCTTGATAGCACTTTGGGCACAGTCATTTTGTTCATGTTAATATCAGTTATTCTTCAAGACAGATTTCTACAGTCTGGAAACTGCTTGAGGGAGCAGCTATTTCCTTCCAAGTGCTGCCTCCGTGGTGAAAGTGGTCAGAAATGTGACTCTCTTGAATGCCAGATCATGACATGTGACTGAGATTTGATGAAGTAGAATAATTACAAGCATAATTAGCTATGCCCTTCCTGGAAAACTGGGTCCCTTTGCTGGGACTTGCAATACCAGTATTAAGTAGACTTACAGAACTGTTCTCAGTGGCCTGAGTGATACATGAGTGATGAAAGCTATACAGCCAAAACCATTTCAAGTATCAGTATGACAGATTTAAGCCTTCCTACTTAACACAGTTGCCCAGACATTTCAAGTGATATTTCAGCAGACAGAATCATGTGACTGTTTCAATTCTGCAAACTAAATACACTCTGCCCTTTCTTCCCTAGCATTTGCAGACCTGCCAAATTTGATGCAGCATCTGGATAATAACTTTAAATACTGGAAAGGACTAGATGAAAGGAAGCTGCGGAGCCTTCGACCACCACCAGAATAGCAATTAGGCCATGGTGTGTAATTTACTAACCAGATGCATATTTATTCAAGCTCACTTCTATTCATGTGATTTCAGATTTGTTTTGGTCTCTTCAGTATTACAGTAAGGCTAGCGCATGCGCTTGGGGAACTTTCAAATTCAAGAGAACATGAGGTCAGCAGTTGACTTCCACAAACTACCATGTGTGGACTCCAATGAAATAAGCCTACCAAGTGGAATTACACTGGATTGCTGCAGTACTAGTACTGAAGAGGGTTTATTAGTGAACATATTTTTGCGGTATCTTCATACCAGCATGTGAAGCTGGAAGACCTTGAAGAATCCTCATAAAAAGGACATTCACTAGAAGATTTTGCTTAATCCTCGATCCTGCAAGTGAAAAAGAAATACCTATTAATAGAGACTCACAGCTTTTATGAGAAAGCTACACGCTTTTTATAAGCACTTAAGACAGTTACGTAGAACAATCAGACATTTAAAATGCAACTCTCTGAAGGAATTTTTGATCTATGAAAAATAGATGTACTCTATTTTTTTCACATCACAGAAGGTGCAATCATTCACTTCTGAGCACTACTGAAAGTGAGTTCTCTCTAAGAAATTTAGTAGCAAATGTAAAAAATAACACAAGAATTTTTGAGGTTGATCGTTAGCATCTATGATTAAAATGATATGTTTTATTTATTTTGTTAGATGTTCAATATTTTCTATGAATTTATAAATACTTAAAAGCCAAAGCCAACTTTAGATGCATTACAAATTTACATGATTCATACTCATTAATATACATTTAATTGATGTACAGACCTTTTATTTTCATAATGCAAATACAAAATACTATACAATGATACATTTTTATTGCACTGTAAGGATAGATGTGTATGTTTAAATATTGTCTGATTTATGTTAATTAAAATAAGTTTTATTGAAAAGGTCTCACTTGAGAATAGTAGAATAAACAAGAAATGTATACTGTCTGAGCACCAGAACTGCAGTAGTTCTCCCACAAACCAGTGACGACCTCCTGATCTTCCCTTGGCTACAAAAATAATAATATGTTGGAACTTTTTGTTTTCTCCCATGAAATTTTATGACTGAATTCCCTGTCAAAGTCTGCCTTATTTTATATAGTATTTCTACAAAGCATTCCACAGCATATATGAAGAGGTAATACTAAACATCTAATGAATTTCACCATTTTATAGCCTATGTATTTTCCTCTGACATGAAAGAAACAGAACCACCAACAAAAACCTTTGACTCAAGAAGTTTGTAAAGGCTGTGTACCTTCACAATTTGAATGAAATCTTCATAGCAAACACCAGAAAATAATAAAATGTATATTTTAAGAAGTGTCAAAGTCCTAGCCATTTCATTTGAAACGTATATTTACTTTGTGGTTTGCAGACTAAGATACGTGAAATTCTTTTAAAAATAACTAAGGTACTTGCTGTCTGGGGAAGGGAAGAGTTGAGGGGGTTGGACTGGCACAAGGGTGATGAAAGGTGGTGTATGGCTGGCAGGCCCCTGGGTTTGTGGTCTGCCCTTGACAAGCCCATCAAACCCTTGTGTGCCCTTGGACAAGTCTCTTCACAGCTAAAAGCAGTGCCACGCTGTATTCCACTAAAGGACTAGAAGAGCATCCTGTCAGCCTTCCCAGTAGGCAGAAAGGCACTCCAAAAGCACTGAAAGAATTGCTGACTATTGTCAATGCAGAGACATTCTGAACCATTCCTGAACAAGCACAAGCAGGGGAGAGGTGGATGACGGAGCAGTTCAGGGACTGCAGCAGTAGGAGCCTTAAAGCAGGTAAGAAAGTTGACCTCTCCAGGTGTTGCCTGTTCCTGTGTTTCTCCTTCATCTCCAAGCCAGTGAGACTCATGGGCCACCACCATTTGTACCTTACTACTGTTCATGTTTGCGTCATGCCTTTCTGCCGGTGCTGCCCTTACCCTGCTTGTGTGCTCTCCCTTCCTACACAGAATTCAGGTTATAGGGAATTCCCTTTCATAATTTCCTTTAATTCATCGATGCGTGTATAGTGCCTAAGCCGGTGGGCCTCAGATCCTGCCTAGGAGGGCCCTGACCGTGCCACTGTCTCACTGACAATAGTAGGACAGAGGTCCTTGTTGATCTTCCAGGGGTTCTACAGTCGATAATGAAGGTGCCGATATATTTCCATTGAAGGCTGAAAAAACCCAAGTATCCTATTTTCAAAGGGAACATGCAAGGAGAGGGAGAGTTGGCTGCCAGATATGTTTTTTCCTGACAATATTACATTGTGTTTCCCTATACACGCACCTATTGTAATCAGCTGTAATTTGCCACCTGGCGTTAATCTCTTCTATTGCATGCCGGCTCCTGTGCCTAGTTCAAGGAAAAGCCACTCTGGCTCCGTTAGAGGGAAGCTGCATCACACCGTCAATATCTCCTCCACTTATCTGCTGCAATGAGGATAGGAGAGGAAAGGTAACAGCATATGGGCCCAGAATGTCTGCAGGAAGGGGGTAAAAATATTTCTTCATAAGCACAGTTAATATTCTGGGTTCTATTAATGAATGGTAAAAGCAGTTAATTTAATCTGCTATAAAAATGCCTGATGCATCATCATTGAAAAGATGTGATCAATATGATTAATTCCCTGAAATTCACACTGCATCTTTAATGCCATTACTTGGAGTGTAGAGCTGTGCTAATCAACTAAATCTGTATCATCAGCCAGATTTATGTCCATATTGGTGTACAATAATTTCACTTAACATAAAACACTGATTTGCAGCCACTGAATGCAGCTCTGCTCATTCTGTTGTCCATCTAAATTTCGCTGTTGCCAGGGACAGATTATAATTAAAGTCTGGAACCACCATGCCTGATCTCACCTAAGATCTCTTCCCACTGAGCTTCTCTCTACAAGCCACTGCTCTCAAGCCTTCTGTGCAGGTTCAGCGAGGGCGATTCGAGGCTGCTGCCCGTGCAGCAGGAAGGGCCTTGCTGTGGAGCAGTAATAGCTCTAATGTGATATTCATCGCTCCAGGATCCAGATGTCTTTGGATCCCACTGCAAACTCTTCAGCCATTCCAGATCCCCTTCCTTTCTTCTCCGAGATTAGATTGCCCTGTGCTCTGAGCCCTTTCCAGTTTAGTATCTCTTCCCATGCTTTTGGAACTGTCACTCAGTGATGGAGCTCTGCTTGGGACAGAAACCATGGCTTTACTGATGGTCCTTCACCATGGAAGGGAGACGCTGGAATAAACTGGAAGAGTATGATTGAAGCTATTCCCAATTTCAGACAGGCTGGCAGTCTTATACAGTGTCTGCACTTTTCATTTGTTCTTGGTTTAATGCTAATACAAGAGTAAATTCCAATGTAGATGTGATGAAGGAGAGGTCCTTTATGCACCTCCGGGGTTTTAATCTTAAAGCTTTGTGTTTTAAAACTGAATAAGGTTCAGCAATTCAGCATTAAATGACCCATTCAGAATGACTGGCTCTATTTTCCATGCTTCATATTTTCAATCAGGTAATACTGCTGCTAGACCTGGGTATCACATTAGTTGCTTCCACATGAGTCTGAACTATTATGATCTGGTAAAAAAAAATGTTGGCTCCTCAGCAAATTGCCCTAGATGAGTATCTTGGTCCCTTCAAGGGACAGGTAGAAAATTCCGAGTAATAGTTGCTTATTCTTACAAAAGGAGAAACCAGACAGGTGTTGTCCACAGCTACCTTGTCACAGGTCTGGAGATGGCTTTCATACCATGATTTTCCCAATGGCTATAAATAAATTAAAAATCACCTGAAATTGAATGAACGCCTTGGGTTTTGTTGCAGTGCTTTCTGCGGTGGCTGTCTCTGCTTGGCTCAGTAGAGACATCATTGATACAACCCTTAAGAAAATGTGTCATGAACATGAAGGAATTGAAGCAATGACAAAGCCATTCCTAGATAAAAGAGAAGAAAGGATAATAAAATTCAATATCTACTAATCCCTTACAGGATGCTCAGAAACAGCTCAGGGAAACTGTAGTCAGTTGTGCCCTTCTGTGAGACCAGAAGGGTTGGAGTCATGACTCTGTGTGGAGCACTTTGAAATGAAGTCTCAGGGCTATTCACAGGCTTTAAAACAAATAATCTCTCTGTTGACGTGTGACATCATGCCTCCAAGGTACAGTGGTCCCAGGGGTGCTCGTTAAATGACAGCAGAATGGATTGCATTTCACCCTCACATGATGTTTGGATGCAGAAAACGAGCTTTTAAATTACTGCCGTGTCCCTGTGCAGCCTGTGCTGCTGGTTCAGAACAAAGGGGACGGCCAGGTGCTTCAGCTATGTTTTGTTCTGCTGAAGCTCTGGCTCTGTGGGCAAAGGACTTCTGTGTTGTAACTCCACTGAATGCTTTCTCTCTGTGCCTGCTATGAATGTTACGAGGGCAAAGTGTCTCATGTTTTCTTTTTCTTCCCTTGTTTAACATCTTTAAGAATCTCCTCCCACACTTCCCACACAAACCTCAGTGAACTTAGCTTCGCAAACCCTGCGAAGCTATGTGCTAGCATCCTCTTTAACAAGCAAGGCAACTGAGTTAGAAAACGCCAGAGCACCCAGAGCCACTAAGCAAAATGGGTTTGAGGCTTCTAAACACCTTTGAAGTCCTGGACCTTCAAGCCCTCCCTGTGGTTTAACAGCAAGTCTTTCTCAGGCCAGGAAACAGCCCTCTGGTCTTCTGATGTTCTGCTTTTTCCCTCTCGGCTTCTGTGTCTTCCGTTTTTCTTCTGATCCCATTTGCTAGGAGTCCTTCCCTTAACTGCCACCGGCTGTGGATCTCCCTCGAACACACAGCCGTAATGCTGGGACTAAATTCTGCCTTTCAAACTGACGCTTGCTGCTTACAACTTTTACCACAAGAAAATCCTTTTCTGATTCAAGTTAAAGCGACCCTCGAAAAATACCCTGTAATGGCTGAACGCCTTACACTGGTATCCACAGGCAGAAAGAGAATACAAACATAATTACCTAAAACAGCTTGTGAGCACTGCATTGGTACTGTGTACAGCGTGAATATGTATGCAAGGTCTTTTGTATTGTACTCCCACATACAAATTGAAGTTCAGGAGTGTTTGCAGGCACCTCTGCCTTTGAGGTTATGTTAGCAAATACAAGCAGCTGTGGACACTTGTTGTAATTTGAATCTCTCTTTTCTTGGTTTGCTTGCTCCCCCCCTCGAGTGGCAAGAGTCATTGCTAGAGCTAAGACTAATCTTAGTTCAGCCCATGGTAATTAACAGAAGTTACTTCATCCTTTAATCACACACGTTTCTCTTGAGGTAGTGAAATAGCACAGCAACACGCACAGTTTTAGAGAGGGAGTGAAAAAGGTGATTGTCTGGTTTTTAAATGAAAGGATGAATTTAGCCAGCGTGTGATTATTCAAGTGAGAAGTTGGTCCTGTCTTTAATATTCCAAAGTGGTATTTGATGTAAATCCTTCCCCAGAGTTCATTACATTAGCTCTTAGCTCAACCTGGGCATGCTGAGCGCCAAGTTCAGCGTGCAGCATGTTTTATAACGAAGTAGAATGACGTCATCCTCGTGATCCTGCGGCTCCCCAGTTCCTTGGGAGGAGATACAGCTTTGTCTTCAGCCTAAGGATGAAATGGAATATGTTTGATGAGATTCCCTTGGTATTTGCAGTGTGGAATGTGTGAGGAATATTGCTTTGCACCTCCAGCAAGAACTGTCCCTTTTTGCCTAAAAAAAAAGATGTTACTTTGCTTGTGATATTTTTCTTTACAGGTCCCTAAGCGCTTTACAAGAAGACCCACAGAGCCCTTTTGCAGGTGGGTAAAACAAGTTGCAAGGAAGCACAGTGGCTTGTTGGCCTCTACCCCGTGGCGAACACTGGCCTAGCCCTGGGGGCTGCCAGGCTGCTGCTGAGGGCTCTGGGTTGAACCATGCTGACTTTCAGAAACAGTGGGAACAGAAATTTAGAAAGCAGGTGCTTTCATGATGGTTTGTCACTGCCGCTTTGCAGAGATACTGGTCAGAGCTCCTGAGAAGCCAGAAATCCGTCCTCCCTCCCCACTTTGTCCTGACCTCAGTGAGGCTCCCGGGAGCGCCGAGTGCCATCGGCGCGTGCACACGGAGTCCCAGCGCCTGTCCCCAGCGGCGGGTGGTGCCAGCTATTTCAGACACTGTTTACCGTAAGTAAGAAGGACTGCAATGATATAGCATGAACGTAAGTGCTGAGAAACGGGCAAGGCGCCCAGCCGTCCCACCGAGGCTGGGCTGGGAATGGCTCGCGTAACATCAGACCCAGCTTTTGGGGATAGCTAGGGAGAAGGACTCCAGCTGCATGAATAGACAGTTTTCAGGACATCTTGAGAGCAGAATGAAATTCTCCTCACCGTACAACTGAGCCCTAAAAGTGAGCAGCCTCTCCCAGCCCCTGAAAACCCATGCTGGCAGACTCAGTGCAAATACGCTGTTATGTCCCCTGTTATGACAAATCTCTGACAAGCCAAGGTCAGAAGGCAGAAAGTTTTAGCTGCTTTATCATGCCAGGAACAAAAAAAGAAAGAAAACAAAAAGCCTTGTTTTAAAATAAGCTGTTTTAAATAAACAAGTGTTCTTTGAACCGCATCAGGGTACATACCTAACAATATTTGTTAAGTAAATATCAGTGACATGTTTAAGTCTGGCTCAGTATGTATTAGCAAAGTGGTATTTGTGTTGCTTTTGTTGTAACAAGAGTCAATAGTGTTTCTAGAAGGTGCTCTGAAAAAAGGGACTTTGGGTTTTTTTTCCCACTTAGCATCCCACAGAGAAACATCTGCCCACCAGTAGTCCCATCTCAGGACTTTAAAGTTAAAAACCTTCCCAACACACTGATTTTGGTGAAGTTTCATTGGCTTAGTTCAGTTCATAATCTGCCTCTTCAGTGTTATTTTTTACCCACGGGTCCACCTCTTAGATAATTTTGGCTTTCTGAAGGAAGTCTGCCCTGAGACTGGTTGCAAATTCATGGTCACATTATTATAGTCTGTACCCGAAATGCCACGGTGCCGTGCCTGAGCAAAGTTCAGACGTATTCCCACCTCTTCTGATCAGCTGTTCCCTGAGCTTTTCTTCAGTTCGATACTAGTGCTGTAAGCACGGAGAGCCCCCCCGCACAGGCCTGCTCTTCACAGCTGCACAACTGAGCTCACCCAGGGTCAGGCAAGATACACCAGCAATATGGGAGGGCACCACACAGCCTAAAAGCCAACGGTTGCTTTTCCATGTGCAGCACAAGCAAAAAGTAATATCAACTTCTAATTTAAACAGATCTTTGCATGTGTATTTGTATTTTTGTCTGTCTATCCTTTGACCTTTCAGCTTATTTAACTCTCTTAAGAACCAGATATTAACTCTAGGGTTAATGCACAGACAGAGGAATGCAAAGTAAGAGAACAGGTTGTAGCAATGATGATGCTGAATTTGAAATTCTCCACCAGGAACAAAGGTTTTCTTTCACGTCTGATGGGCTGTGAGGAAGTCGGACTGCTTCTTAAGTGTCCTTTCCTGTATGGCAATACAAGTGATCTCTTTGGGCATGCTCAGAAATTTGGGGCTTAATAAATCATCGCTGTAGACCATGTGCTTCCCTGTATGGGAAGCAACGTGACTTTTTCTCCGTGCCTTTGTGGGGTGTTGGGAGAGGAGGAAAGGTTGTGCTCTGTGGGACCCGAGGGGAAAAACTGCAGTTCATAAATCAGGCTTGAGCTACCCCACAGTCAGGCCATTGAAGTCACAGTGAGGCTCTGCAGGCAAAAATGACAGCTAGGCTCTTATCTGTATGCTACGACATCACAGGTCGATACTATGACTTCTTTCTCTTCTTTCAAGCTTTCATGTCAGAGGAATCAAAGCCCCCTACCTCCCCTTCCCAAATTGCCTCCAGTTAATAACAGCACGAACAGTAGTTAGCCCAGGTTTGAAAGAGGCTTTGATGAGATATTGCTCTTTGATAAGCCATTTCAAGGGCAGGAGGCAAAGTGTTTACTTTGCTTGGAAGAGGAGTCTGATGAGCAATGTGCTTTTCTTTTGCTGAGGCCAAGCAGAGCTTTGTTACCACCAGAATACGGAGACTGCAGTGGTGGTTTATGGCTACTGCTCTTTACCTCTGGCTATTTCTTTGCCTCGTGCAAGAATAAAAAGTTATGAATGAAGCCCAGCGGCCTGCCCCTACCTGCGACAGCTGCCTCTGCACTGAGCCGTATCAACCATCACTCCCCAGCTTTCCCTCCCATGGCTGTTTTTCCTGCCTTTGGCGGTCCCGGGAGGCCCTGAGGAATCAGGAGCACGGTGAAACCCAGGAGCGCAGCTGGCCCAGAGGAGAGCGCGGGCTGCAGGTTCGTGAGTGCTGAGCCCTCCTAACCACGCACTGCGGCAGACAGGGGCAAACACACAAATAAGGCTTTGGGTTGGGCTGGCCAGCCTGACCGGTGGTGGGCCAACCTTGAAGGCATGAAACGAGTCAGTCTGAGGATACTGAAGCTCTCCCAAAGCCTAGGCCCATACTAAATGCACCAGGTGCTTTCCTGGAGGCAGGAAAAGCCACACCAAAGGAGTGAAGGCAAGCAGGGCTGCTACTGAGTCTTGCTACAAGCAAGCTTTACAAACTCAGATTGTAAGTGGCGAAGCTATTCAATGTTCATTTCATCAAGTGTTTTATTACACAGGCCGTGATATACATCCGACTCTCACTGCACAGGCACAATAAATAGGTTTACTCCAGCAGCCTGGCTGCAGCTTTCAGGTCTGCATGGGAGTGGGCCAGGGCAGGGGGTGTTGGGGTGGCCCCAGGCATGTCCTGACCACGCACTTCCCAACACCGTATATGGAACATAAGGAATTTTGTTTAGAGATTGAGAGAAACCTTGAGTGTATCCAACTGGCTGCAAAATACCTCCAAAGAGAGGGACTCCACCTGCTACTTTTGGCCCAGCCCAGCCCGGACGGTGGGTGTCCACGCAGGCGGATCTGGGAGCCGTGGACCACCTGCCCCAGGGGCTGAGATAACACAGCAGCTTTGGCGGAAACCCAGCGGCTGCTGCGGGCGCCGAGAGCTGGTGGCTCTGCTGCAGCCGTGCCAGAGCCGTGCCCGGGGCAGGGCCCGGGGGGAAAGGAAATCGCTCGCCCGCCCCAGCAGCAGGATGTTGTTCGCATGCTGAAATCTGCAGGGCCAAGCACTTGTTATCGGAAAGAAGGGAGATGGACAAGATAAGCAGGTGTTGCACAAGATGGTGGCGTTTGGGAGAGGGCTGCTAGAGGCAAGAAATGAGCCGCAGCCAGAGCCGTCGCTGGAAGAACCCGTTCCGGCGCCCGGCCGGCGCCCGGCAGGGCGCAGCGCGTGGCGGACCCGGGCCCGGTCAACGCCTTCTCGGGAGAAGGCCGCGGGAGGGAGCCGAGGGGCCGCGGGGTCAGCGCGGCTCGGCCGGAGCTCCTGGGCCGCCCCGGACCGGCCGCCTCCTCCCGGGCGGGCGCAGCCCGGGCGGCTCCCGCTCGCCCCGGGCCAGGCGGCGGCAGGGCTGGGGGCCACGGCCGCCGCGCTCCCCCGCCCCACGCGTGGCCGGCGGGGAGGCGCCGGGACAGAGCTCCCGCCCAGAGCGAAACACGAGGCGTCCCCCCCGCGCTGGGCCACCGCCAGGCCGGTGCGGGGACGGCGGCGCCCGGCTGCGCCGCCGCGTTGGTCCGAGCACGGAAAGAGGCGGCCCCGCCCCCCGCCGCGCCCGGGCAGGAAGCGGCGCGGGGCCTCCGCCCGCAGGAAATGGCGGCGGCACGAGGTGAGGCGGGAGGGGAGCCCTCGTGGCGGCGGGGGGTGCCCGGGCCCCCGCTCCGGCGCGGCCTCTCCTCCGCCCTGCCCGCGGCGGCTTTGGGCGCCCGAGGGCGGCCGGCCGGCGGCGGGAGAGCGGCGGCGGGGCTCGGCCCGCGCCCGCGGCGGCGCCGTGCGGCGCTCGGGAGCGGCCTCCTGCGAGGGACGGCGGTTTCCGCCCTCGCTCGGCTCGCGGGTCACGTAAAGGCCCCGCCGAGCGACCCGGCGGCGGCGCGGGCGGGGCGGGGAGGGGAGGGGAGGCTGCCCCGCGGAGCCGGGCCGGGCCCCGTCTCCTTCCCGCCCGAGCGGGTCCCCTGCGCGGTGGGCGCCCTGCCAGGCCCGGCCTCCCCGCTCCGGCGTGCGCGGCTCTCCCTGCGTCTGCCTTCGTTTCTGTGACTCCCGTGTCGCCCTACGGGGCCCGCCGCCGCCGTGCCGGGCTGGTGGAGAGCCGCTTCTGCCCGCAGCCCTTTCCCCAGGGCGGCCGGTGAGCGCTGCCCGGGCCCCGCCGGGCCCCGCCGCCCGCAGGCAGGAGCGGGCTGGGGCGGCGGCGGCGTGGCCGGCCCTGCGGTGGGTTTGGGTTTAGGACCTAGCGCGGGACCCCGCTCTTCGCTGCTGCGGCCTTTCTGGCGCTGTGTTGAAGCCACAGCTTTGCATCTGCAGGAAAACGCTTCTGTGCGGCTCCAGCTGTGGGATGAGCACCCGTTTGGCAGGGAGCGCAGCCCCTTACGGCCATTTTATAAAGCAGTTTGCTGTTGCTTGCATATCCAAAGCTTTAAAACGTAAGCCTGCTTGGAAAAAGTTTTACGTAAGCTGGGGCCAGGACAGCTGAGTCCCAATATATACTGGCAATTGAGCACGCTGGCATAAATGCACCCGAGAGAAAGCGCAACAAAAAGCCAGCGTTGTGCCGTGGGCTGCCCCAGGACTGCGTGGTGGGTCCGTGGGGTCAGGGCGCTGAGCGGAATGGGAAGCAGAGCCTCACCTTGCCACGGTCCCTGGCTGCTTTGTGGTGCGTTGCGAGTGAGTAATACTGTTTACTGCTGGAAAACACAAGTGGGCAGTTATAAGGATACAGCTGAGTTTGAGGGCAGGAATAGGGAATTGCCTCCCAGGCCAGGAAGGCAGGCTGGGTGGTTAGGCGCTGCAGGCTCCTTGAGGAGAGCACAGGCAGTTCCTGAGAATACCCAGGAGCTTCTTAGGGAGGTTCATCTGGAGGACTAAGAAAGTGGAGCCAGTGACATTATATTGACTCCACTGATACTATCCTCCTAAATTAAATGGTGGAAGAACAAGGCCTGCCTGTGAGATAAAGTCAGGACCTACTTCATCTGCCTACAAAGTTTTAATGGCAATTAGAGAGAGCAAGTTAAAAGTCGGGTGTTTCTGTAGAAAATGGTGTGTGTGTTTAGTTTGAATCGAACGCCCCAAACCATATCTTAGGGCTTTTGTGTTGCCTGTTGTTGTATTTGTGCTTTTGACATTGTCTCACCTGTCTGTTTTTGCTCGCAGGCCCGTGGGTCCCTTTGTTCCTGGCTCCAGGACTGGGTGAGGAGGGGACGCTGGCCGTGCTGAAGGATTATGGTAACCAGTTTGGAAATGGTAACTGTTCTGTGTAAACCTGCCTGATAACCGGTGCAGCCTTGTGAAAGGGCTTCGTGTGATGCCCTCCGGTGGCAACAGCATGTACTGATAATTTAAATTAAGAGGGAACAGAAGGGAATTGGAAAAAGTGATCCTTTTTGCCCAGCCTGAAAGGGTTTGAGGGTAGCTCCTTTTAAGCCCAAGGGCCTTTAGCAAGTCCCCGGTTAGCTGCTGGCTGAGGCATGGTTGGGGTATCCCATCCTTTGGCAGTTCCTGTTGCTGCAAGCTCTGCAGGGATGTGTAGGTCACTGCTGCAAAGCAGGGCAGCCTGTGGGGTTCAGGTGGCCAATACTGGAGCTTTAGGCATGGGCTCCTCTCCTTCACAGAAGATGACTGACTGTTGTCCTTTCACATGGTTTAGTTCAACAGTGAGCCAGAGTTCCCGTAGGCCAGAGATGAGAACTGGTTTTGCCTCATCTGAGACACCTTTCAGTGCAAAGAAATAGCTCTCTGATTGACAGCTCAACACAGTTCTGTAAGATGAGTGCTATACCCAGGATCCCAGATAGACCAAATTTAGGCATTAGTCTGCTGTGGGGTACCGTGCTGGGCCTGTTAATGCCCTTTAGCTTCAGTAGGAGACTCCCCTTTTACTGTCAAATACAGCTTTCAGTTCTGTACAGGGTTTGGCCCTTACAGTCTTAGAGATGTACTGCACTTCCCCCGTCTGGTGGGCTTAGACAGAAAGATGAGATTGATGTGAACTTCCGGCTTGGATGCCATACTGGTCTGATCACTAGACCCTGTAGTGGAAGTGGTGGCCTCCCTGTAAAGGATTTATGTAAAGGTAACTCACAGTGACAGCTGGTTTTAAAAAATTCAGGTTGTTCATGCCTTTTCCTTTGCTGTATAAATATTTAAGTGACAGGGTTGGGATTCCTAAGGGAGGAAAGGCTTGGGTTATTGCTGACAGGTGAAGCTTTTATTAAACAGAAACATGCAAACTCATTTCCCCTATTGTTTTTAACCTAGTAGCCAGTTATTGCATATTTGTTCTTTTTTCAGATAGTTCTGTTGCTGTACCATGCTTGGCAATGGCTACTGAGTCATATTCTGCTGAGCAGGCTGCTCTGTACTCAGCCATCAGGCCTGCATTCTCCAACAGATTCATCAAGCTGGCAACGTAATGACAGAGCTGTTTGGTACCCGTAGAGTCCCATGCCAAGGGTGTCCAAGCACCTTGCGTTTGGGTCAGAAAATGTGTCCTTGCAGCAGTCCTGTGGGCGGGTTGTGAAGTCCCGGGGACTCCCAGGGCAGTTCACCAGCTGAAAAACAGTGTGGATTGGATTCTTGTATCGTCCGAGATGAGTGGCTAATCCTGGCGCCAGGAGACAGGTATGGTTTAAACACTAGGTAAAAGCTGTAGGTGGGGAGCGGTGGGACTGTTCACAACAGAACATCTGGTTTCATCAGAATCGTCGGGTTCACCAGCAGTCTTTCTGCATTAAAGGCTTTGTTGGGAGGGTCAGACATCCTCATACCTCTGCTCTGACACTTCTGTGTTTTACTCTTTCAGGTATCTACTTGAAGAGTGTGGCTCTCGATTTTTGGCAGATAAAGGTAAAACATGTGCCAGTGGGTGGAAGTTGGACCCTGAATCAAGGCATACATTTTTAAGCGCAAAAAAAAAAAAAAAAAGATGTTAAAACAACTTGGGTGGTGCTATCTCGCTACTTCATTCCCTGGCAGCGCTTTAGCGGCTGCTCTCTGGTGTGGCCTTGCCAGTGTCAGCAGGGCTCGCGTGGCCACCTCCTGCCCTCTGCATTGGCAGTGGTTGCTGGCTGAGTCGCCTGTTTCTGCGGGGCACGAGGCGTCGTGCTCACTGCGGGACATAGCAAGTGAAGGTCTCTGGTCTGCCTTACAGGAGGGCTGACAGAGTGACCGTAACGACCCTTTCTGCCCTGGAAATCCCTGAATTCCTGGTAGGCTAAGAAATGACACTGTACTTGCATAGCTGAGTGTTGCTAAGCCCATCTTCTTTGGAGGCTTGCAAAATGAATAGGTACACAAGAGAAGAGGGTACTAAGCACTGCAGTAATGACATACTCAGCTCCTGTTTTTATGGTTTCTGCAAAGCCTGTTTTGGGGAGACTCTTTTTTTAAGCTATGTGGGGAAGAACAGACAAGCTTTTGGCACACAGTTTTACGTCCAATCTCTTCAGTTTTCCCACGCTCTGTTTATTTTGGGGACCCTGTGTATTGTAGAGGTTGCTGCCTGTTTCTGACTATCCCCTAGAATGGAAACTTGAACCAATGATTTTTGTAATGAATGTGCAATAAATCTGTGGAAAAGCTTCTGTTAATGACTCTTGATTGAATTCAGGTAGTTCTGACATACATGCATGAGGCTGTTTAGAGCTGGACAAGCCTGCTTGAGAGGCAGTGCTGGTCTTGACTGTCTGGTGTCTGGAAATGAAGCCTAAACAAGGACATCCCAGCTGAGTGCTGGGCCAGCCCCCGCTGGCCATGCAAAGCTTCAAGGGCACAGCATCGGGGTGAGGGGGAGAGCAGGTCTGTGCGTGTGGAGGATACACCCAGGTGGAGGTGAGCCTGGCCAAAAAGAACAAGCTAAAAATGATGCTTTAGACTTCTCCGTAGGGGCAATCAAGCACTGCAGAAGGCCTCGGTTGGTTTTTTTGTTTTTTCCCTGGATGAATGAATGAGAAGCATAGGTATTCTGTAAAAAAGTCTTTTAATATTTGAGACTAGTGCGTGCTTGGGTATTTCAAAAAGTGCGTGGTAGGCGCTAACAGTTCACACGCAAGGGAGGCGTATTTGATTATCTTGTGTCGCAGGCTTCATATAGCGACAAGAATACTTCATTGTGAGATCAGCTTCATGGTTGGAGTGTTTTCAGCTCTGTCTAGCAGCTGTACGGTGATTATGCCTTCTGCTATTTTTGTTTTTCTTGGAATTTTTAGCTCTTCAGCAGACGTAAGAGTAGAGTTGATGATTGCTCTGGAATAAGGGAGTTCCCTAGGCATCATATGGGTACTGGGGGAACCAGTGATCCAGCTGCCACTGCTGCTTGGTGACAGTGTCACCTCTGAGGAGGATAGTATCCATTTCTAACTGGAGAATTCTGGGATGCTGATGGACCTTGTGACCATAATGGTTTTCTGCTAAGATCCTGCCGAAGAGGACAGAAACTGTCGTAAGGGCTGAGGCCTGGCAGCTGGTTTGGGTCAGGGTTGCTTTGCTTTCCTGGGAGACAGCCGGTTTATAGGGAGTGTGATGGAGCAGTTAATGCTGAAAGGGCATTGCTCAATGCAGGCTACACGTAGCTGTGGCAGCTGCAGAACACAGGTTATGGGAGTGCAGTCCATGGGGGTATCGCAATTCCAGTATGTATCCGTAGGATGCCAGGTGTTTCCAAAGCAAAGCAGGGGTGGACGTAATGCTGGAAGTGTGAGTTGAATGCGTAAAGGTGCTGGGCAATATCTGCATTGAAAAATGACAGTCTGCAGTTCTCGTAGTCCAGCAGGATGCCGATCCTTCTGGGAGGGACAGTAATTCTGATATCTGGTGTCATCCCGCTGTGCAGAAATTCGTACTTGTGCCTGTAGGCAAGAAACACAGACAAAAAACCTGAGGGCACCCTGGCTGCTCTCAAAGGGAAGCGCTTTGTGGACAGGGGTGCGTTCCCAGGTACGCTTCCCGCTTCACAGTCCCATCCCTCCTGTGCGCCCTGTGGTTACTGCCCCAGTCCCATCCACCGTGCTGAGCAACGGCTGTGTTTGCCGAGGAGTGGTGTGCTCTGCGCTGCCACGCAGCCTTATCCCGCAGCGCTCAGACCTGCCTGTCTAACCCCTGTCACAGGCCTCTTCTTCCATATCCCAGTCTGGCCGCGCGTGCATGGGTGGTAGCCCTTAGATATGGACGAGGTCAGAGCGTGACATGGGACCTCCCATTTTTTTCCGTGTCTCAGAGGGCAGTATGGGTGTCGTGTAAATTGGAGGGTGCACCCTTGGCACTAGGTTTAGCCTAAAGTTGTCTCTCCGTGAAGCAGCTGTGCTGTTAGGCTCGCCCCAGAACAACACTTGTCATCCCCTCAGCCTTGCCCCTAGACAGCTGTAGGCGCTGGCGAGATGACTCAGTCCTGTCCTTCCAGGCCCTGCCGTGCTGCCCACTTGCTCCCTGAGGGCCTGTGGTACTGAGCCCTCTTTCCTGCCAAAGTTAGAGGAACTGCTCACGCCCACCTTCACAGCAGCAGCGAGGGAGCGTAATCCCTTGGGCAGAGGCTGCCTGACTCACAGCGTGGCTCGGCATCCTCCAGACTATTGGACGTAATTTTTCAACCCCCACTCTCTAAATGACGTTTCTGGCTGCTGTTCCTACAGGATCTCCCTGCTCAGCCAGAGCGGTGTTGATGGGGAAGTTCCAGTCTTTGTGCTCACTTACTAAAGGGTGATGTCTTTTAATTGTGATGCCTGGGCTGGGGAGGCCAGGAAGGTGCTCTGTATGTAAGCAGCTTTGTCATGAGGGTAGCCCTCCTCTTCCCCGTGCAGTCACTGTTCGAGTAATGCTGAGGTTCTTCAGCAGTTACTCAAACAGCTCTCCCTAGTGTGGCACGCTGCAACCAAAAATATGAGACTTTTATGGGAACGTGTGCCTTTCTGAGTAGAAACGAGAAGATTTATTCAGCTGAAGTGAGTTATCTGGCATTTCATAAGGGCCAGCTTCTTCACTAGCCACCTCCTCCACCCACACCACTCAAACCTGAGAAAATTTCCTTGCAGAAGTGGGTATCACAGTGACTCAAACTGAGCAATGGCCCAGCTCCCTTTTCTCTCTGAAGTCCATGCTCATTGCTCCAGAAGAATCAGAACAAACCTCAATGTACCTCTTAGCTCAACATAGCAAGGAAATCAAATAAGCCTGCCTGCAATGTATGGGTGAGTCATTAGCTTTAGTGGGTTTGGTCTCGCTCATTAAGCAGCATTTCTTGCTGTGTGGGAGGTGAATGCCAGCACTGCGAAGGACTCTGGCTGTGCAGTGGGCCAGCTGCTGGGCAGCCGAGAGCAGCAGGTGCTTGTGCTCTGGCCAACGGAGCTGCATCCCTGCGTACCAGCAGGCGGAGAGCAGGCAGATTTGGGCCCATGCTGCGCCATCCTTACCATTTGCTGACTGTGCGTGCTGGGACGCTCAGGTGGTACCCAGGCTCCCTGTTCAAGGGGACCCAGCAGCACCCTGGCAGATCTTGCGGGCTGAGTGGTGAGCCACTCAGGCAGCAGGCAATACTCGGGCGTGCCTGGGGGTGTGACTTCTTTTCTTGCTCCTGGGTGCTTCACGGGGTGCCCAAATCTCCCATGGGAGTCAGAGGCAATGATGCTAATATAATGGTGTCCAGGGGAGAGCCAGCAGCTTCAGCTGAGGCATATAAAGGGAGGGGGAGCTGGTGTTTCTGCATTCAGGTATGGGTGTTTGGTACCTCCATAGGTAGGAGAGAGATCAAAACCAGTTGCATACAACTGGGTTTAGCCAGATACGTAGTTTCTAGGTTACATGGATCTATTACTCTTATCTTTCCACTGGGGTTTCGGTGACCTAAAACAGGGCCTTTACAGCTAACTTCCATAATGCAGATTTTATTCAGATTTGTTCCTGGGACTGCCTGTTTCAATGTGAGAATGTCATTAAGCAGGAGGATTTGCTTAAAGGTTCCAGTATCCTTCCAACACGAGTTCACAGTGCCAACAGTGGAATGTCAGAAGCCCCTGGTTAAGTGCTTGGTCTGGGCTTTAATATAAAATCTCTGGCTGCTCCCTGCAAGTAGGAGCTCTCTGCTGCTCTGCCTGCAGGTGTACATGTAGGAGGTGTTCCTGCAGGAGACCTGTAGCCTCCACAGCCCTTACCTTGATGGTGTGATGATATGCCTCATGCACCAGGATGAGTTGTTTGCCCCCAGATAACCATGTCTCGGAGTGTTTTCAAAAGCCACACCGATTCTGTACTCTGTATCGTCCTCAGCTTCCACCTCCCAGTAATGCTTTCCTGGAAATGGGATCAGACTGCCTAGGATCGCAATACACCTGCAGGAGACAGACAGGAATACGTGCTTTGGCAGGGACTCTGCAATGCTATTTACAATGTTTAGGTACGTGATGTACCTGGACATTACATATCAATAATAAAAAAGCCACTTTTGCTGTCTCCTTAGCAGTGCAGTATGGATTTTTGACTACAGTGAAGTCCACATGCTGAGGACCTGACACAGAACCTGCAGGTTTCTTTGTGACACCAACCGTGTTCTTACCTGTGGGTAGCTTTGTATAAATGAATGCCCTGGGCACTTTCAGGAATAGGGAGAACAGCATCCCCTGCTGCCTGGGTTTTCTGGGAAAGTTATTACTTGCTAGAGAAGAGTGCTCTGGTGAACCCCACTACAGCAGGGGAAAATGGCTACAGATTTTGTATTTTCTTCCCAAACAGCCCAGGCTTTACATCTTACTCACCATCAGGAATGGAGCACTGTAACAGCATGAAACTCCTGGGGCAGTTGGGAAGGAGGAGACCTACTTATGCTGTGTTTGGGGAGACCAGCAAGAATTGAACACAGTAGGAGAGCTTGGAATATGCTTAGGTGCCTGGGCCATGAAAGGTTTTAACAGTAGACTGTGGTTCCTTGCCTTTACGATAGGAACCATGTAGATGACTCTTTAAAAATATGTGTAGGAGAGACAGACAAAGACAATGTAATGTATCACAGAGATTTACAGGCACAGCCTCAGAGTCAAAGGAGCTGGGCGCTTTGAAGATTAAAGTCTGCAAAAACACAGGTTCTGAAGTAAGAAAGTTGGGCAAAATAACCCATGCCAAATGCTTCTGAAACACCCTAACTTGATATAAGAGGGCAACTTGAATCCTGTAAGACTACACCCCAGCTTTTCCTCAGGAAAAGCACACGGTGTATTAGCTGTCATTGCTGCATCACAGGGGATAGCAGGTTCCAAAACACACCTGCAGTTTTGGATGGGGAGTCACACACAGCCTGTATGTTTCTGCAGTAGGGTCGCCTGAAGTTGTAAATGACAAAGGCAAAGGATGTTGCTGGCAGACGCTGAGCTCATCTGCTGTTAGGTAGTGCTGAGAAAGCGCTGCACTCAGCATTTGGAGGGCCTGATGTGTAAGGACGGGCATGCACAGCAAGACAGCTGTACTCTCTGCCACCTCAGCAGCAATCACTTAAAGCAAGTGTACAGTTCATTACAAGTGCATGTAGATGTCTTGGAAATAGCTTAAAGGCTGCTGAAATCTGGACTCAGAGAGGCTGTGCTGCTACACCTTGAGAAGGAAAAGGAATGATGCAAAATGGATGGGTAAACATCTGTGAACAAAATATTACCATAGTAATGAGAGTTGCAAAGCCACCAAGGCAAACTTGAGTCAGACCGTAGGAGCTGCTGTGGTTAGAAAACACATTAGTCTTTCAGAGATCACACAAACTTCAGAAAGAAGAGTTTGTGATGTGATTTCCTTGTAGAATGAGTGTTAGTCATTTCAGCTTGGGAGCTTTTTCTTTTTTTTTTCCTTCTACAGTATCTTGGCATGAAAGAGGCTTCTGAGAGTTCACGGTGGCTTCAAAAATTCAGCCTTAGAGTTCAGAATGAGATGAGTGCCAGCTCTGGCTGTTTATGTGAAACATAAAAGCACCCTGTGGAAGTGGGATGAAATCCTATTTAGGTTTATCATGATGACTTTAATGAAGAGAATCTTCTGTCTTCTGGCTCTTTTCTACTGAGCCCTCTAGTAACATTGCATTTCCATGGAGGGACTAAGTTGTGGGCTTGTATTATTCTGTGTCTGCAGATGCCTGTCCTGCTTATGTGTTGTTTCTGTGGTTCTGACTGGAAACATGCATTTTGGCAAGCTAAAAGTCTCTCATTTCAATGGCAAAGGGCCTAATTCTGTTTGGAAAGTAAAATCTGTAGGCCCAAATAGTATCAGCTAGATCTTTCAGCAAGAGGTCAGTATTCAGATCCCTCTCCTTTCCTTAGCATTTGCTTTGGCACTTAAATACCTGTGCAAATTTAGCTCAAGGTGCCCAACATGGGTAAGCCGGTTTGTATGTAACTGTGGCTGGCTGCATCTGTAATCCTCTTTATGAACGTGCGTTAACTTCCAAGTGATGCTTAAGTTCCAAAGAGCAGCTAGAGACAGAGATCTAAACTCACGAAATCAATGAGAGCGACTGAAAGCCCCATTAGACACTTCCTGGCATCTATTTAAAAAAAAACCAAACAGACCATCTGTGCTTTGAACTACACAAGCCTCTTACAAAGAAGAGGGTCAGGTGCCCAAAGCACCAATAGGGTTTTTTTGCCCGTTCTGTAGTATTTGCTGTAGTGAATAAGTTTTACGTAAGATGAGTGTTTGGTGGTTTCCATTGGACAGAGCTATATAAAACCAGCCCCTGAATCTCCACGTGTGAAAACAAGACCAAGGAAGGTTGGGCAGAGCCTTCTGCACGTGATGCGCAAGGCTCTGTTACCTCAGCAGCTTGAAAAGGAAGGGGCAGGAGAGAGCGAGCAACAGGCCACAGAGAGGAGCAGCTCCTCAAGTCTTAAAGTGTGCAAGTGCTGGATCACTATAAGTAAAAGAGAACCTAATAATTATGCCTCTTTTTTTTGTTAATCACACTAGTGCTGTATTAAGAGTATATGGGGTTTGTTTATTTTTTCTTCTGACATTTTTCTGGGGCTTTTGGGCTCTGTAAAGAATTAAATGGGAAGAAAGTTTTGGAATTTAATAGAAGTCAGTGCGCACATCATGCAAAGGGAGATGTTGTAGATAATACGTATTAGTCATCCTAGAAATTCTCAGAAAAGAGCAGCAAGCCACAGGGAGTTCAGTAATGCTGCTCAGGAACAATAACCCCAGTGAACTATGGGGCCTGGATAAATGGATATGGAGTTTTACTCTCCAAGGAACTATGGGGAAAGCCTACCATTTCAAACTGAATAGTTATCTTAGGAGCCAAACTTGAAATACCTTGAAATAAATCTGATTTTCTAAAAGATGAGTAATCCATATTTTAAAAGGACCCACAAAGATGTTTGCAGTTGTCTAAAACTGAAGACAACCATAGTCACTTATGCAAAAACCAAGATGGAAGAAACCACTATACATTATACACACACATACAGTCTGGAAATTTTACTTGGTTGGTGCCTGGCTTGAAAGTGAGGAGAGCTGCACTACCAGTAAACCTTTTTAGTGGATTTAAATTCAAGGTAGGGGTGTGTCGTGGGCAAAGCAGCCACAAACCACATGCATTAGTTGCAACTGGAATTCTTCTGTATACCTTGTGAAGCTGTTATCATAGACAGGCAGATCACACTCCGGGTTTTCCAGTTCATCACATGCAATTGTAAATCCATCATCTAGAATCGCCAGTAAAGGATGGGCTGTGTCCTCATTAAGGCAGAAGTAGGTGCCTGCAAGAGAGGAGAATGCCTGAGGTTAACTCTAGCAACTCCTTATGGCATTAGGGTTTGCAGCAAGGGTGTGGTGAAATGTTGTTTGGATCCACAGAAAGATTAACCAGTGCTCTGGAAGGAATCTGCGGCCGACATTGAGAGGACAAGGTTGTCCATTTGGAGTTTTTCAAATCAATGGGTGTTTTACAGCTTAACACTGTTTAGTTACAGCCTTGTGAAAAGCAGAAAAAGGCCCTTATCCTGGTTTTGAACCCAGCCCGGGGCTCAAAGCTGCAGGCATTGTGCAGGAAGTAGCTATTCAAAGATGAGGGGTCCTCCCTGCAACGGACCGTCTGGTTTCAGGTCATCTTCCTCAGAGCTGAAGTGATCTATTTTTAATCACTGGAAGGAGAAGGGTGGGCTTAAAGGCCTCTCCATGGCCCCACTCTTCCACACAAATGCCGGGCACAGTTTGAAAAGAAGGAACCTCTACAAAGGTGCCCCATGCAGCATCCCTCATGCTTCAGCAGCTCCTCAGCAGATCAGCCCTCAGAGAGGCAAGTCAGCGAAGCCAGCCCAGGATAAAAGTACTTCTGCCTTTCTCCCTCCGGAGGCTTCACAAAGCAGGTCTGACGCACTGCGCTCTGATGAGCAGCCACGTGTGTCACAGCTGCTGTTTGTAGTTGGTGTTTGTGTATCCACCCCAGTAAGTAAGAATCAAAGGTCATTCCCAGTGTTGGAGGTGAGCGCTTGCAGCTGACAGATCAATTTGCATCAGCTGTTTGCATAATGTAGACTCAGAGAAGATAAATCTCTCCAAATGAAATCATTATAATCAAACTGCAAGTTACTTCAATGCAAATACAATACAAACAATGACAGGGCAATTACAGGCATGTGCTGCTGAAAACAAACACATGCTGTGCAAGCAGAATTGGCAATTTCAAATATTGAGTTTGATTTAAGTAGTTGAAAAACACACAAACAATGGTAACACAATGACAGTCTTCCTCTCCAGGGATTTAAGAATGACCGTTCTTTCCTGTGGTGTCACTGATGTGTAGCAGACAGGTTTCTTACTGAAATATAGCCTTTATTGATGAGTGTGTGGTCAGCTTGCTGAATAAGCACAATTTGCAAATCTCTCACAGAAGTTGAGAGCAGAGCAGACACAGGTATGATGTGAATGCATCTGTGAGTGATGTGGGAGGCCTGAGACACCCCAGTGAAGTTGCAGCATCATTATAGCAGTGGTGAAGATGAAAGCAGGTGCCTACCTACAAGTCATTACAATGAGCTTTGATTAGATGGCTGGGTGGGGAAAGGGCTTCCAGCTTCCCTTTGGGGGAGAAGGTTAATCCTTGCCCAGTGTGGCACTGAGAGCAGAGATAACAATGCTATGTCAGTTACCAAAAGCAAAGCTTCCAGCTGAAAGCTGGGCTGCCTTTTTCCTCATGAATAAAGGGAACGAGCCCTCAGAGCTTCCCCAGCCAAGCTGGAGACATTGTAATAAATATATACACAGGAAGATTTTGCATATCCAAATGACTCTGGAAAGTGCTGACTGACTGTCTCAACCATACCTTCCAGCAGCAGCATCATTACAAGGTAGTCTCTGAAGTAAAGTAAAATCACACTACAACTTTCTTTGTTGGTGTGTCAGTACTTGGCAAGCTGGCAACAGCTGGGGGCAGTGAGCTGATCTAGTCTTTTAAAATGTTTAGAAATTAGTAACTTTCAAGTATCAAATGTACTGGACAGAAATAATTTTGAATTACAGAGCTAAAGCAATGCACTTATTGTTACAAAAGGTGTTTTTTTCATTCCTAAAAGGTTACCAGGTGTGTAATTAGATGTAAGAGATTAGGACCTGATCCAGAGGCCATTGAAACCAGCAGGAATCTTTCTGTTGAGATAATAGATGCTACAAGAGGCTGCTGGAGTTGATCTGAGCCGTACGGTACCTGTGGTGTGTATCAGGACAGGTTCACTTCTTTCACTGGAACCACCCAGGTTTAGGGCTCTAACACAGATGCGATAGCTTTGTGTGGGCTGGAGGTGAATTAGGACTTCGCAGTTAGGAATCCCAACAATAGATCTACAGAAAATAAATCCATGGAAAATGAGAGGGTAGAGAACAAAGGTAGGCCTTTGAGATTATTTTTCTGAACAACAAAGAAGAAATTATATTATCAGCTTCTCTTCTAACCCATCAACAACACTTTACCTTGTACAGTTGTCAGTAGCGGGGGTAAGAGAGAGTCTGTGACAGACTATACAGATTTTTACATTTGCTTCTGCCCTT
This sequence comes from Platalea leucorodia, assembly GCF_965183815.1. NCBI lineage: Eukaryota > Metazoa > Chordata > Aves > Pelecaniformes > Threskiornithidae > Platalea > Platalea leucorodia. The sequence continues at coordinate 40,672,007 of NC_138831.1, forward strand.
TTCCCATACCCTGTATAGTAATTTTCGATTAACATTTATACAATTAATTTTACTAACAGGAATGTTTATAAAGGTGAATTCACCAAAGGGCCATGAGTCCTTTCTTAGTGCTGTCTGATGCCACATGACTTGAAATGGTTTCATATCTACAGGTCATGGACTCGACAGAATAGTGACTCACTCACTCGGTAATAATATCGCCATTTTCTTCATCTGTCAGCTTGGACAATTCAACCATGTAGGAATCAACAGGGTTAATGTCTCTAGATTCCCAGCACACCAGTGCTGCGTTTTCACAGCTTCGGATCTTTTTACTTTTTATGACAGGTGGTGAAGGAGCTAAAAAGTAGGCAAAAGAACAATTGTAAGCTGTGGCTTGAAGATGTTTGCAACAAACATGCTTTGAAGACTTAAAAAAATAGAACAAAGTTGTTTACTAATACTATATAGTTAAAGAAACCTGCTTTCCCAATGGACAATAAACAGCAGGCAGGGTGATTAACAGTACTATTCAAAGACTTAATTTGGACTATAAAGATCCCAAGAGTATTAATCAGAGAAGTAACATAGATAGAGACTGACTACACAACCCTTGTCTTTCTATCATTGGCTTTATCTTTGTCATAAAGGTGCATCTCTTCTCTGCTCTAAGATGTCAAAGACATCTGGAACGAGCACTTGAAGGTCTCACTCTGACTTGCTCAATTTGATGTCAGGGTTTCACAAAAGAGAACCGTGGTCTGTAATTTTTATCTTGTTGTGGTTCAGCTATTGGGAAGAATTCCTGAAGACAAGCCATGCTAATCAAAATGCCCTTGACTGAACTGCAGTTAGTTACAAAGGACAGCATAGCAGGTGGATCCACAAAATATACACGGGCCAATAAAAGGAGGGCTGGCATCCACCTGGCAGAACTGGGAGACTTGAGCCTTATTCCCAGCTGTCCTACATGCTTGCATTTAAATAAGTTATTTTGTCTCCGTGCTTCTGTTTCTTCAACTCTAAAACAGGGACAATTGGCCTGATTGATAGGCTCTCCAAACAAAAGTAGGAAATTCCCCTCAGTCAGTAGACTTACATCAGAAGAAACAAAGTGCCCAGAAAGCACTACTGGCATAAAATTCAGAGATGTCTGTGAATTTCACTATGACAGTCACATAGTCGTAAGAATAAAATATTTTTACCTGTTACATAAACTGCTTTTTCACTTGGTGGACTGATACCAGAGGCGTTTAAAGCACTGACGCAAAATTCATACTGTGTATTCGGCAACAGATTAGTAATGGTGCAGTATGTTTCCTTGACTTTTAGCGTATGCTCTGAAATGAAAACGACAAAGCATTTACAGTGCCTTTACACAGTTACCCACCCTTACCCAAAGCTGCCTCAAATAATGGAGTTGAGGCACACTGTTTCGTGTGCTGAGTTCAAGAGAGCTCCTTGTGCTCCATACACTTTGATTAGCTGTCAGGCTGTTTCACCATGCCTTCCTCTAAGGAGGCATAAATCAGATAACGCATCAGCTTCTGAAGGAGCCACATTGCTCAGAAAAAAAAAAAAAAACCAACAACAACAGAAAGAAAGGTCACCCACCTGTCACTGAATTTTTTCTGAAAAGACCCTGCATGTTCCCACTCTGGGAATGCTGCCTGGTCAGCTCATCCCAGCAGTGGGACAAGAGCTGAAGCTATTTCACTACTCATTTATCATTCTTCATCTTACAAAATTTGGACGAGTTCTGCTTATCTTTCTGAACTGGCCATTTGGCACGACTGGCTTCCGCTTTTGTTGGAAAAGTGACTGGTGTTTTCAGTAAAAGGTTCTGCAAGAATATTATCAGCCAAAGCAGTTTTGTCACAAGGCTGGGACATTTTAGGATGGTTCTGTAGTTCTTTTTTTGTGCATGTGGGTGATGGGGAGTTACAGCCTATTATTAGCACTGAGATAAACTGTAAGATGACTGTGGGGGTTTCAGTGGGCATGCTGATAATATGATGATTTGCTCTCTAAAAATACTGTGCCTTGCAGTGGAAGCAGCGCATGCGTGTCTAACGCAGCGCCCATCCCCCAGGAAAAGAAATGCTACTGTTGAGACCTGACTCCATCCACTGCCCCTTCCCACTCCCGCTATCCCAGCTGCTGCCCCGTCCTGTCTTTGCTCCTGTGATAGGTCCTGCTGCAGCCAGCAGCTTGGCAGACCTGGCAGGGTAAGAGCGACAAAGCCAGAAGCAGGAAATGTGGTGGCAGATGTGACAGTTTTAGTGGCAGAGAGAGTGCACAGAAGGTGCACTGGTTGCCACAGCAAGTCCAGAGACACTTTGGAACTAGCTGGTTTTGCCAGTGGGGGGCTGAGGTGTCCCCTTGGGTCCAAGCCTCCTTACCTGTTTGTTCATCACTGCACCTCTCGTTGCTCACTGGTTTATAGCACAGTTGGTAGCACTCGACAGTGTCATCTGAGAAGAGGCCCCAGCAAACTCTCAGTGAGGTGCCAGTCGCTGCATTGGGAGCCTGGGGATTGATCACGGGGGCACAAGGAGCTGCAGAGAGGAAAACAGGCCACTTTTTGAATGTATAAGCATGGTTCACAGGCAAACACCTCTCCTCTCACAAAGGTGTTTACACAAAGCCTGGGCATTGAATAGAGTCATATTCCTCCCACATGGAGAAAAGTTAGGAGCTGACCCTGTAAATAGTTGCAGATAATAATCAGTGGTGTATGAACTAGTCCTGCTTCAAACCAAAATCAAAACAAGAAAATACATAAGCTTCAGCCTAACCCTTCTCTGTAATCCTGACCTCCCCTGCCTCCGAGGGCTGCTGTTCCCCAGCGAGCTGGCACAGCCCTGCAGGAGCAACACCTGACACGCACCGCACTGCTGCGGACCAGCCCAGGGGCTGAGGAGTCTCTGGAGGAAAGATGAGGGAAAAGCTGTCTAACATGGGGTCAGCAGCACAAGCAAGCGACTAGCAAATGCTACTTTACTTTAAGAAAACACAGCGTATGGGCATAAAAAATGCATATTGTTCTTTTTGACCATTTGTGGTGTGCCAGAAAAGATTTAAAATCTTTCGTATTTTTATTTTTTTAATTATTAGAAATTTTGGGGGGTTTTGCTCTGTTTCCTGTGGATAATAGGAAAAATGCTAAATAGTAAAGGAACAAGCCACTGAAATCTGGTTATCGAGAGAAGCTGCGCAGGTTGTTTAAAGCAGTCTGGTGTCCCTCTCTACTTTGTTCAAGCAACTACATGGTAAGACAAGTTACCACTAACTAAGAATGTTTGGGGGAGTCTTTGTGAGTCTTCTAGGAAATCATCCAGCAAAAGCAGAGAAGACCAAACTTGGCAGTTCTGGTAATTTTACACTGAAAACAAATGAAAAAAAAAAAAAATCCAAGAATAGCTTCCGGTATCTCTGTATATATAGGCAAACAGAAGGGAATCTCAAGGGAAAACTAGGGAGAAGCTAATTGTGCCTTTGCAGTTCTCCTTTAAAAGAAGTAATGGACTTCTGTTTAATACATATCATTAATTAAATGTAAATAGGTCTGAAATAATGATCAGATAGGAAGACTACCTGGAATAGTATTAATAGAGTTCATTAGTTGTTCAACTTCAGAGAAATCTATGACCCGCTCTTTAAAGTCTGGCAGTGTTGAAAGCTCTAAATCCACTTCTCTCTTTAAGAATTCTTCCAGCCTGGAATTGTAAGGGAAAAAAAAGGTCTAATTGGAAGTACCATAGTGTTGGAGATACCTTTCTTTGATACCTATTAGTAAGAGGAAAAGAACATCAAACTCTAAAACAACAGCTATTTCCTTAAAATAACGTTTTCATAGTTGTACAAAGCTCAGCCTCCCCATGCCCTTCGGTTGGAGATACACGGCCATACATCAGATCCGTGCTCCAAGATGCCAAACAGAGCTGGCTGCTGATGGGACTGAGGGACCAGGCTTTGTGTGCCCTGCTCACATGGCGAGCTGGCTGCGGCACGCTGCGCTCCCACTGAGCGGCTGAGGGAGATTTCCCCAGCACCCCTCTGTGGGAAGCAAGCTATTAGCTCCATGACTTCCATTATTTAGAATTTATGGCACTATTACTAATTCAGGACCTCATGGTTCTAGGTGTTGTAAATTTGAAACAAAGGGGTATCTTTTCTCTGTGTTTTCATAAATGATGACAGTGAATTTAAATGTATATTTTTTGCAATTGATTTATTGTGCCTTAAGATTTCTTCCAACTGCTCCAAGATCTTTCAGTATCTGTTTTGAGCTCCCATGGACTGACTTTCTACCCCTCTCTACTAATGCACAAATAAGCCCATTACTAATCTATTTAGGGAGCTCAGTTTTAGACAGATTTGTATCCAGAGCATTTCTTTCTAGATCTTTAGCAATCCTGTTTCTCAGTCACTGAAATTAGTTCCTTATGACTAAGCTGAAAACAGTGATTTATTCATGCTCTAACTCTCCCTTTGGGTTTTTTAAAATTGGCTCAAAACTAGTTTTGAGTGTTAAACTTCTTAGAGCAACTTTTTCTGCTGCAGTTTGAACCAGAAATGCTAAAGATTTCATAGTTCTAATAGCTTAGATAACATTTTTGTGCCTGAACAAAGTCCAGAACATGCAAGTGTCTCCAATAACAGGCCCAATTAGCAGGAAGCAATGTGACACAAAATCCCAGACTGTGATACTACCTGTCAACCATGGTTACTGCTGCCTGTAGAAAAAAAGGGAGAGAGCGTTAAAGACAGGAAAGATACATTTCTTGCATTAGTCTATGTCATGCCGTTGACCTGTCTTACATGAATTGTCGCAAATGCAGCCCTTAGAGTGAGCTAATGGGCTCTCACCCAGCTCTGAGAACAAAGCCGTGCCTAACTGTCCATTCAAATGGACAGATCTTGGCTGAATTTACAGTAAGATAACGTGCAGTATCAGGCAGTGACCAGTGTCTACCCATCTAGACTCTCGACTATATCCTTCCCCAAGTGTCCAAAATGCCCACAGATCCTTCACAAACAAAACCCAACAACAGCTGGGGAAAATAACTTAGTGAAATTATCTGCATTGGAGGCAGTCTGAGCAGCGCACGTTACTGGAAGACAGACGTACCGTCCCTGGAGAAACCTAAGCAGCTGAGAGCTCATGACCAACAGCTATTCGCTTCTTGGTGAATAATGGTTCCTAGAGGTGATGTAAAACTGTTTACGAGCTAAGGAGAAAACAAGGTTTTTCCAGAGATGCAGAGGAATGGGAAAAGTCAGTTTATGCAAAGAACTCCACAGGGCAGAGTGACACAGCAAGCTGATCCACTGGAGCAGACTGGAGGTGTTAGGAGATTTGTTTACTGCCTGGTTCAGAAGTTACTGTGGCTGCACTGTAGAAATGCTGCCACCCACCTGAGTCACAGGACAGCTCAGATTAGAGCAATCACTCATCAGCAGTGAAAATTCTCATTTTTTTCCAATTATTTTTCTACCTGCTAAAGAAAAATAACTTCTTGACACCTCCTCAGCAGTGGGATTCATCCATCACTTTGCAGGAGCTCCTGATGTATTTAGTTTGGAGCCTCCTGTTCAGCTGAACTTTCCAACAAAATGAGCAAGAAAAACCTCTTCCAAAGCGGCTGCATCAGCCTGCCTGCTGTGAGCCCAGAACAGAGCAAGAGAGCTGAGCCTGCATGAGGCAACGAACACTAAGTGCTTCCAGAGTTTCCCAAGATAAGCTTTTTAGAGATATCTTCTCTCTGAACCCCAGTGAGACTCATAAATCATTGAGCATCCAAGTTACAAACTTCTGCTGCTGCTTCTGCATTTTGGCCCCATTGTGTTGCCCCACTAAGTCAATGCCACCATGCCAAGCACATGGAGCAGTGACAGCACCATGGACCGAGCACCCCAAATGCTCTCTAGAAATAAAGCCACTTGGGACTTCCCAGCTGGGGACTACTTGCAAGCAGCAAAGAGCATTTAGAAGGGCCCTTGCCAGTTAAATCCCTTTACCTTCATAAACTCGGCTTTGTCATTTTCCAGGTAAAGCTCCTGGGTTGTGTCTGTCAGTTCCTTGCAGGTGTCAAGATGTTCCCCACAACTGATCAGCTGCCCATATAAAGCTTCCAGCTTCTGCCTCTTCTCTTCCCCCAGTGCTTCCAACTGTTCTTCGTACTTCTGAGCAAGCACTTGCACTGCGTCGTTGTAATGCACCTCGAAGTTCTGCTCCTGCCTCCCAAAGTTTTCCTGCAAGGCATTTGGGGGTTTGTTCCTTGGTGTCAGGCCTGATCCATAGCTCAGCCAGAGAAAAATCTTACTCAGGTCTGCCTAAAATTCTCCTTGCCAAGGAGGCAATGCCAGTACACAGAAGCTGTATTTTGACTAACTTGCATTTTTAGGGGTTTATTCTAATCATTCACCCCCACTGAGGCACAAGAGAGCGTTGGATCTGGTTCCAGGCATAATAAGAGCATCAGAAATTATAATAAAAACAATTACGCAAGTCAACTGTCTCCAACCTAAGCCCAGGGAGCACAACTATCCTAGCCGTAATCTCACAAGTGTTTCCACCAACACAGTCAAGCACATCCTTCCATGAGAGAAACCATGGCAACCCAGCGGGATCCATGGATTCACGCTGGGGTCGCTGAGCGGCTAATGCTGGTATCCTCACTCACTGCTGGAGAAAGCATTAGGAAGGAAGATTTAAGGAGTAGGCAAGGCTTTATTGCCAGCAGCCACCCACTGCTCAGGCACCGATGTCCTTCTGTGCCACATGCAGCAGAGAAAAAGTAGGTGCCTTGACTTACTGCTTCAGTTTGACTTGCTGCCAGCTGGGCCCCTTCCCCCGGGGCCAAGTTGACATCAGGCGAGCGGAAGCACAACTCTTGAAGTGCTGTAGCTCGATGCAGCTGGTCCAAGGGTTTGCCTGTATCTGGCACTTCTGTGAATGAAACTGAGTGAACACAAGGGGTACGCTCGGGATGGACTCGTTAGATCACAGGTCTTTGGCCATTTAAAACTAAGATAACCTGAGTGGGGGTCACTTTATTTCTGAATGCAAATGTCTGTGCAAATGCTTAATGTGGTTTTACTAGCCCACTTAAAAAATTCTTCAGGATGAATTTTCCTGAGTACCTCAGTCTAGGCAAACCCCAAGATAACTCTATGCTCTGTTACCATCATTACTCACCTCATTAACAACTGAACACTATGACTGTCAAAACTGTTCTAACCCCAGTACCACAAAGTTAGACCAAGAAAAAATGCCTTACCTCTACGGTGATGAAGATTTCCTCCAAGTGAGTGGCAAAGTTTTCCATCTGAGCAATCTGCTCTTCCAACTTGCACATATTTTTATGAATCTCCTCCTACCAAAACACCCAGTGTGATTCTTAGTATGTCCGAACACTGTTGTTGAGGCACCGCAGTACTTGTATTACTCTTACCTTTTCACTTTCCACAGCACTGGGGAGCTGAGCCACCTCGTGATCCTTGTGCTCACCAAACAGTTTGTCAAAAGCTCGAATTGGCATCTTGCAGGTAGAGCAAAAAACATCTGCCGCTTCCTCCTCCTCACTGACAGCCTGACTGCTCCACTCATCCAACATGCTGCCACTGCTAAGCCCCTCTCTGGACCATGTGTGGCGCTCAGCCTCATCCTCTGCTCTGGCTTTGCTCTGATCTTCATCTTGAGAAGCCTCTCCAGGAAGTCCCTGTTGCTTTGTGCTTTGACTTTGATCTTTCACTAGAGAGCTGCTTTTTGATGCATTATGTACAGAGCCTTGTGATCCTGCTTTTTCTGTGTGAGCAGGTGGCCATCTGCTCTCCACCGTCTCCAGATGTCCTCCAAGAAGCTCAAGCTCTTTTTCTCTGTCCTCATCAAGTCCATACATCTTAGCCAACTCTGCAACCTCCTCTTCCAAGTCATATCCAGCTTCTTGTGAGTGCTGAAATTTTTCGCTACTCGGTGCAGATTCCCTTCTAGTATCTCCCAGAGATCTGTCCCCTTGACCAGATGGCTCTTCGGGAAAGATATCGAACCTCTCCTTTGATCCATAAAGATCCATGTGGTAAAATATCAAGCCTCCAGCCTCAGTCTCACTAGACTCTGGGACTGGTGGGGAAGCTGAACGACCAGGCGACTGGTCACTAGTTTCATACTCTCTTGTGCTACCCAATCTGGATGACATTGGTATCCTCAGTGAGGCTTTTGAGATGATGAATCTCAAACCTGTAAAAGATAAGAAAGATCCTTAGCTGCATATTTAGATATCAATCATGAGGTTTTATTGCTTAAAAATATATAGATGGAATAGGTTTGGCTGAGGACCTTCAGGGCCTGGAGGTAGGCATGGGAAAGACCAAAGCCAGTAGCTTCAGTTCCTAAGTGAAGCTTCTGAAGTGAAGCCACGGGAAGCTTGTTTTTTCTCACCTCCGTGCAAAGCACAGCAGAGAGCTGCCTCTGGTGTGCATCCTATGTTTTCCGAGTGGCTCATGTGTGACCCTGACATCTGATTTCCAAACTGTGGAGTACTCCTGTCCTCAGCTCAACACTGCAACTGTGCTTCAGGCGCACTTAGTCCTGCTCTGTGCAGTTGGAGATGGCCTGGTTTGAAGTCTGCTCACCCTTCAGCTGCTGTCGTGCACTCTTTCTGAACTGTCAGTCAGGCACACTGTAGGATGCCCTCTCTTGTGACACACTAGTAAATGCCCTGAAAAATCCTGTTCTGGATTTTTCAAGTTGCCATTCTTGATACTGAAACTTGAGGTTTCTTTTAACATTATTCTCACTCCAGGTCTCAAGTCCTTTTGATAAAACAGGGAAAAATACTGCCCTTTGGGGGTTCTCAGGTGCTGTGAAAATATATATTTTAACATCAATGAAGCTCAGAAAAAAGATCGATGATGATCCCCATGATAAAGCATGCAGTAACTAGGAAGCAAGGCAGGTCATTGACCCCCGAACTGAGAGAAGTCCTCTCTGACCTGGAGCTTGCACACTTTGTCCATTCTGTGCAATGTGGGAGGTATGAAAAGAGCATGTGGATGCCAAATGCAAAGCTGTATGATAAAGCAGATGCATGTGGGACAACATTAAAGGTGCAAGGGCAACCTTAGCGCTGACTGCCCAAGCCCACTCTTTCCAGCCAGCCCATATTAACAACAGCACATGAAATAATGCTAGTACAGAGAGCCCACATGGTGCTCTGTCAGAGCTGCAGCATCCCTGCAGCCCTCCACTGCTCACCAGCACTAACAAAATCACGGCTACAAAACTACTCAGTTCAATTTTCTCCACAGTTTACTACTACAATCCCAAGAGTTCATGGAAAGATTTCAGCTGAATATTAATGAACCTATAGTTACATCTAGTCCTAGCTCAGTGAAGCATATGAAAGCTTTAAAACCACTTTCTTGCAGAAAAAAGCCAAAAGGTCAGTCAGACATCAAGGTTAGCAGAGCTCCTGCAGAAGCTTTCACATAAGTATTGCTTTCAAACTACTTTTTATGGTCTTCATAGTTTTGAGTACTTGCTATCCCTTCAAATTTGCTTCATCAATATTTTACTAATATTCCTGAGGATTACTTAGCTAACAAAGTCAAGACAGTCAGTGACTTATTAGAAAGCAACTTCTCGAACCAGTGAAAAATGCTAAGAAACTTCCAACTCTCCAGTTTTACATCAATGACTGAAAGCAGTCCAGCCTACCAGACCTGCAAGAAAACACACACAGAAGTTCACCGTTTGTCTTCTGGCACTGCAGACATGGGTGTAGATTCTACACCTAGCAATAGCTTACCATAGACAAAAACACTGAAGTTAGGCAAAAATACTATTTATGCTAAAGGCGATAAAATAAATCATGCAAATTTTAACATATTAAACAGAGAAAAGGTCTTGACACATACCAGAAAATGTTGTCTGGCTCCCACAAAGACTTTTTTCCCCATAATTATAACAATAAGTCTTGCTTTAGAAGATACTACTAACTAGAAAAGTGAATTAACAAGTATTTTTCCTACCAAAATGAAATTAAATTACATAAATTAAAATGAACATAATTAAGCTCGTCTGGAACCCTGCTGCCTAAATCAGATTTTCAGATGATTGCTCAGTGTTTGCTCAGTTTACAGGCACAGATACAATTACAATGAAGAATGTTTAAGTCCATGACCATCAATTATCGAAAATATATAACAAAGTATGTTACTACCTAAAAACTTGCCTTCTATCTTAAGACGTCATAAATTCTTCTGAAAGCTCAGATGGCATCAAACTTCACATTTATTTCCCCTAGTAAAAATTAATTCACACGAAAGCAATTCCCTGCCACTTTCCTATGACTGCAGCTGGAAGACTTATTACCGTAACCCTAGACTGCCTCTCTGCTCAGGGGACATGCCAGCAATGAGCAATGGAACAAATATAGATGTGCCCCAGCTGTCCTTCAGCAGCGTGTTACTTGAGTGTCACCAGGATGAATGTCATACACCGAGAAAAGGCTATGAAGGTTGATTCCTGGATCTGAAGTACTTGGAACAATTATACAGACCCCTTGCTAAAGCCGGAGCACCCTCTCAGTTTCTGAGCTGGTATTAATAAACCCAGTAGAGTGCAGTCATTGACTCTAGGTGTGATTTGCAAGGCTGTGGTGCTAGGCAGAGTATCGTGTGGGGGATACACAAAATGTGCAGTCTGCACAAACTAGCTCAAACAGCTGGATGCATACTTACAGCATTGCTGCATTTTTAAATGGAAGTATCTGTTCTGTTATTTGCAAAGGTTTAATGGCAAAGTCCTTCTATCAAATTAGCAGAAGCTTTACTATGGGGTTTAAGTTGGAATCAAGATCAGATTCTAGAAAAAAATATTAAAAAATCAGAATTTAGAAAAAAATCAGAAATCATAATGTTGCATACACTTATTATACATATACATACATCCCCACCCTATATGTGTATGCTAGACCGCTGGAAAGCTAATTATGGTGAAGCAAGCGGCCAATGGCCCAGCTAGGGAGGGTTTTCAAAGGAACATATGCCTTCAGTCTGTGCTTAGTAGTGGTTCACCTGATAAAAACCAGGCTGTATATTACCACTGATTATTGCGATTACTGTAGCACTTGAGCTTTATGTATCCACTCAAACCCACAGTTGTCCAGCATACACAATCTTCTGCTTGTGAACATGCGACTGAGCCAGCCTTGTCTTTAAGCACGTTTGAGAACATTGCATTATATGCATCTCGAGCTCAGAGGACAGTGCAAGGGGAAACGTCTATTGAATCCTGACACAGCTCTGCTTTTTGTTCCTTTTCCAATTAAACTTGGTGTCACCTCCTCACATTTCTAGCAGTGCAATTGTTTGCTGTTTCGGTAAGAAATTACAAGTTAATTACCCATGTAGTCATGATCTCGTTACTGCTGACAGTGCCTCTATCATCTGTGAGATCAGAGCAGAAATGTTTTCGCATAAATGATGTAGCCTTTGCTGAAATGTTAACATTCATGCTGTCAGACATGTTTTATTAATTTTTCAAGTGAGATCTTATTTTTTCTCTTATACTGTTAAGCTATGCTATCTTGCAGGCCTTAATTTATTGAAAAATTAGTAGTGTCAGCTTTGCTTCCAAAGCCTAGAATATAACATTCTGTTTATCATGAATTAAAGTCAGCCTTGCACACAAGGCCTGAATAAGAGACATGTGCTATATAAAACCCCCTTTGCTCCGCGCTCCGCTCAGAGGCCCGTGAGGCGGCATTTAGGTGGTATAATAAATACGACGACCTTAGGACTGAGTTTGATTAAAGGATAAGCACCATTTGACTGCGGGGTGGTTTGCGGCCACGGCCTCTGGGTGCACGGCACGGCAGGCGCTGGGGCCGCCCGCCGCCCCCAGGGCTCGAACGCTGACACCGGGTAGCACTCCTCTCCCTTTTGAAGCGCAAGGAACGAGCGTGGGGTTTCGGCTGGGAACGACGTGTGAAATTTCGCTGGGCCCGTGGGAACGATGGCTGGAAACCGGCTCGCACACGGCAGCTTCCCCTCCCTCAGCCAGTGGCCACAGCAGCCAATGGCTCGAACCCATGGGGCGCAGGAAAATGGCGGGGGCCTGCCTGGTGCAGGGACGCCCTGAGGTAACGCCCCTGCTCCTTCCCCCAGGGCTGTGTGTCTTCTGCACCCTGCCCACCGCTCTTCACAGAAATAACTGCTTATTTCACAAAAATAACTTTCTTTTTTTGCACTCTCGGGGCCTTTCTGCGTGCCTTGCGCAGGCCCCACCTCCCACTCTCTTATTATTTATTTTCGTGCCAGCCGTGTGGGGCCGCCCGCCCCGCCCCGCTCCGGTGGCCCCGCCCCCGGGCAACGCCCGCCAATGGGTCCGCCGGCTGCCTGTGACGTGCGGCGAGGGGCCCGCCCCCTCGCCGGGGTGCGCGCGGCGCCCTTAAGGCGGGTCGGTTTCCCTTTCGCTCCGCGGGCGCGGGGGCTGCGCGGCCGCCGCCATCATGGAGCCGCAGCCCGACAGCCTGGAGGGGTGGGTGGCCGTGCGCGACACCGCCTTCGCCGAGCCCCGGCCGCCGCGGCTCCGCTTCCTCGTGGGCTGGAACGGCGTGGAGGGCGCGTTCGCCGTGACCTGCCACGGCCGGGCGGAGGCGGCGGCGCAGGCCCCGCAGAGCTGGGCCGGCCTCTTCTCGGCGCCGGCCCTGCGCGGCGTCCACCGGCAGCTGGCGGCCGTCTGTCCGCGCCTGGAGCCCGCCTTCCCCGCGCTGCCGCCCGCGCTGCCCGGCGCCGCCGCCGGCGGCGGGCTCTGGGCCGTGCTGTTCCCCGGCGGCGCGGCGCCGGGCGAGGCCGAGGTGCAGGAGCTGTGCCGGGAGCTGGAGCTCTACCTGGGCTGGGCCCTGGAGCTCTGCGGCGGCCGCGTGGTGCTGGACGCCCTCTTCGCCGCCGACCGCCGGCACGACGACGAGTACTTCGAGAGTCTCCACGAGCTCCGCGGGAGGGCCCTGCGCGGCCACCTGGCCCGGGCCAAGGAGGCCCTGCGGCGGGTACGGGCCCCGGGGCCGGGCGGGGGGGCGGAGGGGCCGCCCCGCGGCGCCTGCGGGGGCCTCCGGCCTGGGCCGGCACCGCTGAGGGGGCGCAGCGGCCCGAGGCTGTCCCTGCGGGGCGGGCTGCCGCAGGGCCGCTCCCTCGGGCAGAAGAAGGTCTCCCTCGGTGCGGGACCGCCCTCGCTGTTCCGTGCCGCTGCACAGCTCGCAGGTGCCCCTGTCTGAGCCTCGGCTTCAGCGCCTCTTGCTCACCTGGGGGTTGCGTGCATGAGGCTGGCAGCCTCTGCTGCAGGAGCTTCAGTCGCTCGGGTCAGACTCACGTTTGGGTAACGTGAGGAAGGGTGACCAAGTCACTAATATCATCTTGCTCGTAGTGTTGTCCGTCTGGAAACGGTGAAGTCAACTTTTTCAAGTACTGAGTGTCATCGGTTTTCATAAGTACTACTTTATTAAGTGGAGAATAAGCTAACTCTGGGTGGGCAGTCAGTATAAGACATTGGGGCGCATACTTAAGCTGCAAGCACTCCTACAAAAACACAGTGCTAAAAATACCCAGCAGTGTTGTGCAATGGGTGGAATGGTAACCAAAAGAGAGTACAATCGTGCTCTAATTTTCTAACCTCCCTATGAAGGTCTCAGACTGCCTGTTTGCAGTAATGCCTACAACTGGGGGATTCTCAGGTTTTTTTATTAAAACCGAACTTAGCCATGGACCTATGCCAAATAGGTGTTTAGTAGTCAGAGGAGTTGTGTTATGTTTTTTTAAGTGTCAAATTCTGGCCTGATGAGTCTATGAACTAATGATGTTAGCCCTTTCTCCCCTTGGTACCATAAGTTTCTTCTTGCTGCAGATGTGTTCCTGTTTTTTTTCCCCCTTGTAGTAAGCATGAGTTTAAAGGATGATGTCTAGTAACGTGGTTGCAATTAGGACATCAGTATGTTAAAGCAAGAGTTACAGACACTTCAAGCTCACTGGTGTGTTGCTGCTATAGTTTTCTTGCAGTATCTGTTTGCAGTCTATTTCCTGGCAAAGCAAGCTGAAAGGTTTTTTTTATGAAAATTGTCATGCTTTGGAGGAAAGTTAAGACACTTGGCTTTAGCCTTTTGTTTCCTATTTCAGTCTTCAACAGCTGTAACAACATTACTGTTTCAGAAAGGCACTGTTTTTAAAAAGACAACTTTAGTTTATGTGAACTTCATGTACAGTGTTGTATACAAAAGCTACGGTTTCTGTAACTGACTAAAACCCTTCCTGGCCCAGTTAGAAATACATTCTAGCCACCATGCTCTTTTGCAAGCAGCACAAGCATGTACAGCCATGTGGCAGTTTGGGGTTTGGTGGTTAGGTATAACTCAGTGCCAGATATTCTGCTATTTCCAACTATGTTTTAGATATGGCTAAACATGCTATAGAGTGTTGTTGCATTTGCAGGCCTAACATAAATTCAGGGATGTAAATTAATTATATTGCAGTCTAGACCAAGTTACACAAGACTCAAGAAATAAAATCTGCCTTTTCTGGCACTAAACTAGCCTTATGTATCAGAGCATCCTTCTTCCCCTTTTACATCCATGTCCTTCTCAAATACTTCATCCTTCTGGGCCAGGAAATTAATTTTGAAGAATGCAGAAGATACTGGTACAAGATGGAGGAGGATAATATGGTGTAAATGCTTCTTTTTTGCATGTGTGTTCAAAGGCAAAGGAAAAAAGCCCAAGAGCAATACCATTACAACAACCAGAATTGTCAGTTGGGCTAATGGTGAACCAGAGTTCTATGAAAAGAATAACAGACTATGTAAAAGCAAGGATTTTATTTTAAAACAGACAAAATGTTGCCACCCAACCCCCTGTTGTCCCCCCAAAAAAACCCAGACCCTTGTAACGAATAATTGTCTCAGGAGTTGACTTTAAAATTTCACTAATACTTCCCCTCTACTCACTATAAACATCCTCCAGGAGCAGCAGGACCCTCATTACTTGCTTTGAGTATGGGAACCAGAAAGCAAACTGTTGTGTTCCTATTTGGCTTCGATAGTGGGGGGAAAAAGCAGACTGTTAAATTGCTGCAGGTGGGCCCTAGGACTGTGTCTGAGCTACCATGAGCTCCTGAGGAAGCCTAAGGGGCCACAGGACTTCTGGGATTATCAGAAATGTTGCAGTTCAGATCCTTTTCTTCCCCTGTCCTGCCTGTGCTAGGCCTGGAGGGAGGATGGGTGGGAAATGCCCTTGAGCTGACTTCTACAGATTTTCTCTGGGGAGATGCCTCCACAGCTGGGAACTTTGCTCCTGCTGTCTTACCCAGGCTCAGCTGGCAAGAGCAAAGTTGATGGTTTAATTTCAGTGCTTTTTGGTTGCAACACAATCAAGCTTATGTTTCTAATGCTTTTTCTCATTGTAGCACCAAACACCCCCGTTCCCTTCCCTTCTTACAGAGCTGTAGAGCAAACGCTGTCCTTCCAGGAAGGTCTGTGTTTCTCAGTGGAACTTACCTGTGTTCTCTCAGCTGGCTCACTCTATCCTGGCACATAGAGCACGCCATGGTCTCTGCTAGCTGCTGTCAAAGAAAAATCTTTGAAACTTTGATTGGTGCCAGTAAACAAATGCAACTGAGGGGAAGTTTCCAAGTTTGTATTTTATCATAGAAGCAAATAAAGATCTTAAATAAGGGCTAGTGTATCAGAAAGGCGGTCATTCCATGGAAGAATTACAAGTTACAGTGTGTAATATCACTAGAACTGAGATTAGAATAAACTATTATAAATTATACAAAAGTTAAAGGAATTTAACTGCAGGGTATATCAGGAGTAGAAATCTGTTTCTGAGTTCTTATTTTTAAATGGCAATATGATTTTTCTATGCCCAAAGTCAGAAATTCTGGATCCAGAAACTCATTTCATATTAGCAGGCATTTAGTAATTGTGGAAGCAATGCAAGAGCTAGTTTAAGTATACCTTATTTGTCCTTCCAGTACACAGACTCCCCCAGTTTCCCATTTGTGTTTATAAAAAGCAGCAACCAAGTCATCTGCACACAGCTATTAGAATTTCTGTGGTGGAAGCCCTAGGCATGATACTCCTTGCAGTCTCCCAATGTAATATGCAGCAATTAGTGCCTTTAACAGTGTGGTGTTAAAGATATTTCCAGCTAGGGGTGGCTGCTGAATGCCTGGCATATACCTCCTGTGTAGTGGGAAGTCTTGCCTGTTCATCAAATGACAAACGGCAGGTCCTTTCCACCAGAGCTCATTAGCAGTCAGCACATATGAATGCAAAGCAGCTAAGTCTGATTTACCTTTTATCCCACTAGGTTCTTCAGCAGCATAAAAATGCTGACACAATGGTGGCTTTGATGAAGGTTTATGAAGAAGAAGACGAAGCTTATCAGGATTTGGTCACCATGGCAACACAATTCTACCAGTATTTACTGCAGCCCTTCAGAGATATGCGAGAGCTGGCGACACTGTACAAACTGGAAATCCTGGTAGGTCTGCCTTGACAGAGTGAAAGGCCAAGTTATATAGTGGGGCATCGGCTGCTCTTGGAGCAGTTTAGACTCAAATCACTTACCGTTCCCTACCTCTGTCTGTACCTACTTTTTTTTCCCCCCTGCCAAGCCACCAAACGTGACTGAGAAATTCAGAGTTAGGGCAGAACCACTCTCAGAGGATCTCGGAGTCCATGGTATTGGCTTGAATAGAACTGCAGCTGCCTTCCCACCAATGTCCCACTTCCTTCTGTTTTGAGGAATTAAAAGGAAAACATCCCCAAGCTCCACCTCTCTGGGGTTTACTCTCTGGTAGGTTAAATTTACAGAGATCTAAGTAGCCTTCGTTGTGCCGCCTTCAGTGGGATTAGTTTGTGACACTGAGAATGCTATCCCCCAGCAATGCTGATGCACCAAATTAACTCAGTTGTGGTGGTAGAACAGAAGGCAGAAGGAGACCTTACCTTGCAAAGCAGTTTTCCATTGCTGCTACAACCTGCTAGAAGTACAGATTAAAACATGTCAGTTGTCACGGCGTTCATTTAATTTTATGTGCATCTTAAACTGGAAGCACATACTGAAAGTTAGCATGCCCCTGGAGAAGGCAGCCACCTTTGGCATATTTTGATTTTTCCTTAAATAGTCTGTTAAAATTAAAGCGAGCTGTTAATGTTCTTGAAAAGAGCAGAACAGTTTTAAGTTTAGACTGAGGTTCTTGGATACAGAAAGTCTAAATCTGTGCAGATAAAATATCCAATATGCTGTACTGAAAATTAAAGTGAAAACTGGAATGGGTGAAACAGAAAGTTTGTTTCTGTATGAAAAAACCTCTTGGGGGATATTTAGGCTCATTTGAAATCTAATTCTTTAAAAAAAATATTTGAATACTAGTCTTGTACCCATGTACACTTTGTGGACTTGAAAATACTCTCTTATGTTTCTTCTCTATATCCCTGTTCCTGTGTGAAAGAACTGCCAAACTGGAGAACCTGACAGTGCAATGTGCTGTCAACACGTGGGGAAAAATAGAAGAGAACATTGCGTGTAGCAGAGTGGTTTTGAGTTGCTTTTAGTAACAACTAAAACCACTTGTGTTGGACGTGATTTTTAAGATGATAGTTTAAAAATATTTTAAGAAATAAATCCGAAGTTAAGCATGAAGTCATGACTGGGCAACAAAGGGTCTGACTTTGCCTAGAGAATGAGGAACAGGGCAATACATAGGCATGAGTAGTGATTCACTTTGTGACAGGTGAGGGGAAGGTCATGTTTGCCACTGTGCTCTGCCTTGCTTGAAAAGTATAGCATAATGCAAGCTGCACCACTGTGGTAACCAGTTGGCAACTGAGAATTTTGTCTCCTTGCAGAAGTCTTTGCAGTATGATAATTTGGGGCCTAAAAGAGTAGCAGCTTTGCAGAAAGATGCTGAAGAATGGACTAAGCGAGCTGAGAATGCTGTGTGCTCCATTCAGGATATCACGGTGAACTACTTCAAGGAAACTGTAAAGGCTCTGGCAGGTAAGCAGAATGATTTACACAAAAGGTTGTGCAAATACTTGACTTAGGTGCTGAGAGCTCTTCTTATCACCTTGGCTGGTCTCTCTCTGCAGACCCTGAGGTTAGGATGAGTGTCCAGCTTAAGAAAGAAGCATTTTATTCGCTTAAGATTTATATCTTTTAACCAATGTGGTTTACAACTTGCATTTGGCTTGCACACAGACATTATTAAGGCCTGGGACTTATGGCTGCAAACCTCTGAACAAAAACCATGGGCACTTTTAATGCTCGATATGGAAGCCTCAAGGATTTCAGCATGTTAACTGAGTACATTACTGTGTAACTGTTAAGGCATGTTTCCATGGTACAATGGAGTATTTTACTTACATATATAAAATCATAAATTCAACCTTTTAGTCTTGTAATTTCTAAAGAAGCTTGAGAAATTGTTTAATAGCATCAGCATTTTTTAGTACTGCAGCTATAGCAGAAACACATAAGGGCTATTAGTACACTGCATTTCTCATATCTTACTGCAATGTTTTAATCTGCAGCAATGCACAAACAGATGGAACAAGATCAGGAAAGATTTGGTAAAACCACCTGGGCATCAGCTTTGCCACGACTAGAAAACCTGAAATGTATGTTAGCTAAAGAAACCCTTCAGCATTTGAGGGCAAGAGAGTTGTGCCTGAAACAGAAGAGAGCTGGCATTCAGAAAAACGTAAGACCTTGAAAAGCCTCCTTTTCTGTCGCTGTTCTGTAAAGGGCTGATCAAAACCTACCGAAGTGGTCATGGGAGTAGACTTGCAAAGTCTTTGTCTATGAAACAGCTTAGGTTTTCAACATGGTTTTAAGTTGTGGAAAAATGCGCGTCTCCAGTTTTTTAAAATTGTTCCTGCACGTATGAGGACACTTAGCAAAGGTTAAGATACATGCTTTTACAGTTCAAGTGTGAGGTTAGCATTTGTGATATTAACCTTTAAAATTGTTAATTTTAGGGAGATAAAGACCAGATATTATTTTCAGAGGACACTGCAAAATAAAGATACTTATTTAATTTTAATCTTCTGATCTTATTGATTTGATGCCATCTAACTGCTGCTAGGAGTACCAGGTATTTATTTTCCAAGAGTACTGTACTACATCATATATAATTGTTTTCAGGAGCAGTATTATTTGTGCAGATTATAATGAAGTCTTTTCCTGGTAGACTTAAGGTAAACTTACACTTTAGGTTAATAAGGCTCTCTGCTCCTCTGAGTTTGTGCTCCAAACCATTTCTAATGTTCTGTTGTTTCCATACCAAAGCACCTAAGCAGCTGCCAGTTAGGCCAGGCTGTGTACAGGTATTTTTGCATCCGTGCATGTTTCATGTGTGCGTATTTTGTTATTAATGCTTTTTATTTTCTATTTGGGGCTATACAGTTGGAGAATCTCAGTGAACAAGAAGAGAACCTAACTGTAGTGGAGGAGCTGGAAATACAGTATTATGAAACGCAGCTGGAATTATATAATGTACAACTTGAAGTACTGAAACATGAAGAGATGCTGCTTATTGTACAGTTGGACACTTTAAGGAGACAGATTAAAGGTAAGAATAAACAAATATTTAAGCACATATACAAAACACAGGAGTGATATAGCCTGCTCTGTTTTCATTTAAAAAAAAAAAAAAAGGTTGATTGTCACTGCTCAGGTCTCAATAGTAGAAAGCATCGTTGGAAAACACTGATGCCGTGGCACCATCTGATATTTTGCCTCCTGACTAATTAGACACTAATTTGATAACACAAGTTTAAAAAAAAACATCACACTGGTAGCTCATCTTGACAGCAGCTGTGATATGTGCATGCACTGGTTTAGCATATGGAATAACTTATATTGAAAATACTTAACTGCTCTCGCAGTTACAGGATCTATGGATAGAAACTCTGGATATTGTGACCTGCTGGAATGGGTCCTGAAATTCATCACAAATCTGTTGTAATTTAACATGTAGAAATTGCAAAATACACCCTGTAATGACAAAAAGAGGTGATTATAGCTAGATGGTGCTTGAGTACTGCTGTATTCCAGTTTAAGTGTCTCTTCATAACATTTTTATGACCAAATTAGGCACCAGTTGTTTATGCTTATTTGTGCTTATGAATTCTCTATTACTGTGAAGTAAACATTGCTCCTGCTTGTTTCATAATTAAAACCTGGTGAATAGTAAAACAAGTCACCCAGTGTTGATCAGAACAGTCTTCAGTTTTCCAGGAAAACTCCAGTCGGTGAAGGTAGGAGTTAAAGCACAGAGAGACATTTGAAAGAGGAAGCTAAATAACAACAAGTGCTAACAGCATAAATTTGATCCTGCAAAGAACCCCTGTGAGTAACATGACATGTTTGCGTAAGACTTTGAAGGACGAAGGACCAAGCTCGGCTCCGGAGTATTACACTTTCTAAGAACTAACTCACTGCTTTCAATGGCTTTTAAAATGTCATTAGTTCTTTAAATGTGTAAATAACTGTGGCAATTTTGGGTTTTTAAAAAAATGCCAAATGCCTTTTTAGAGAAACAGGATGAAGTTGTTTACTATGATACATGTGAAAGTCCTGAGGAGCTCAAGGTCATTGAACAGACAATGGGACAACATTACGCTAACTTGTCAGAAATGACGATGCTGAGGCAGAAGACTAAGCAGTTGGAGACAAAGCGTGGGACTGTCTGTGCGAGGAGAGCCTACCTCAGGAACAAAAAAGTAAATGCAGTCCTGGAGATGTGCATTTTCTTTAGCTGATGTCTTGACTCACGAGGGATGTACAGGAAACAACTAGGGAAGCTTTGGGTGGAGCATACAAGATGATACGTGACTCAGTGCCAAGGCCTCCAAACAGAAAGAGGGGCAATGTGATTTTAAGCCAGCTTTACACTCCACTGTATGGTGCAAGTGCCTCTCTAGTTTATTAAGAGAGCACAGACTTACATGGTGTTCCCCTGTCAGCTAAACCTTACCAGAGCCCTGCTGTGGCCAGCTGGAGCTTTGCCCTGGCAGCCTTTTACAAAGCAGCTGCAGTACAGGAGGAGATGGCCTGCAATGAAGGAAGCTGCAGTGACAGAACAACCCACAAAGTGATACTTTACCTTTGAATGGGAGGGAGGAGAATATTTAACTGCTACAATTCTCTCTCCAGCCTCTCAGTTCTGTGCAAAGGGCAGTTTTTTCCTTTGTTTCCCATTCAGAGCAGAACACCAGGAAGACAGGAGAGATCACAGTTGACTCTCATGAACCTTCCCAGTGAGCTGAGCTTACCTTACACCTGCACAGTCCTGCTGGGGCAGAGAGCAGAGTTTAAGCTCCAGTCTGTCTGGCCCTTTACCCCTCACTAGCCTGGACGAAATGGGAATGACATTGGAAATGTTTTGCGAGCCATCATTGTCTCTTGCTTGCAACTGCTTCCTCAGCAGACGCTTCCTTTGCTTCTGTTTTCATTCACTTAATTGCTGTCTCTTGGTTATATAACACTAAAGCCAAATGCCAGATGATTTGCAAATGCTTACCCAGCCATGTGGATAATCCTCCTCTGTACAGTGACAAATAGCGACTCCCAGAGAAAATATTGAAGCCTGCAGCTTCTATGCAGCACTTTGTTACTAACAGAAGGTAGCCCTGTTAGGCATTCATTGTGCTTCCCATACCTTTGCTTCCCTGGCTTTTGTACTTGGGAGCTATGGCAGATAAGGGACAAGGGGAAAGTAGCCTTGTATTTTTGTAATGCCCTGCTAGCTTCCCTCATGTCTTTGCATGCCTTCCTTCCAGCTGGTATCTGGGTGAAATTTCTTCAGAGCTTGTTGCTGCTTACTTTTTTTTTTTCTTTCATCTCCTTTTTTTTAACCTAAAGGTAAGACAGAGGGATTGATTCAGATCTGGGTATGTTCCCTCTGCAGCGTGAATAAGCCTATCACTAATTAGGAGAACAAAAGATCCCGTTGGCTTTGGCCATGAAGGAGTCCCACAGACTTTACCTTCAGGGTCTCACCTCTGCCACTGATTGAGCTTAGCCATACTTCTTGGTACAGCTAAGCACTCGGCCTTGGTCGCTGTGTAGTGACTTGTGCACAGGAGTTAGTGGCACAGATGGTGCACAGTAAATGTGAACTAACCAAGGGTTGCATGAATTTTGCTGTTCTACCAGGATCAATGTGAAGCAAGCCATCGGCAGAGACTGCAGCAGGCAGAAGAGAGCAAAAAACGCTTCCAGCAGCATCACAGCATACAGATAGTGAGTACTGAATAGCAGCCTTGGAGAATCTGGCAGCTGCTTGTTTTCACGCACTAATGCTCACTTACTTGTGTTTTAATGCAGAAGAGAGACAAGCAAAAAGAGGAGGAGAAAAAGAAAAAAGCTTGGATAAGCCAGGAACGTCAGAAAACACTGGAGAGGCTGAAAACATTCAGGGAGGCAAGCACTGTGAACTACTACAGTAGTCCTAAATGGTGTCAAAACATAACGTCAGAACATAGCGATAGCTCACGTGTGAGCATGGTCCAAATCAGAGACAACCATTTGGATAGCCTAAAATAGGACTGTGTGTAATGAGTCAACAGGTTTAAATCCACTAAGGATATAGCTTCCAGGTACAGAACCTGTTGCAAAGAATACAAGTGAAGAAATGGCTTTGAAAGAAATACTTTTATATTAATTTAAATCTGTTCAGGGTTGAATTTTCTGCTTGAATGGGGGAGTGGGACAGGTCTGTACTCTGTGGCTTTTTGTCTCTTTGGGGTTGATGTTTCGGCCACTCCAATGGAGATGTGACTTCCTGCCTTATGATTCATTTTTCAGAATTGTCCAGCTCGTGTTGTTCTGAAAACATCGAGTCCCCAGCCTCTCGGTCCCAAGCTGCCACGAAGCATCACTCAGCAGGCTGCAGTACTGTCCCCTCCACCTTCATCGAGAGCAAGGGCAGCTCCGGAGCAGCCAAAGAGCATACTGATAGTAGAAGCCAAAGAATCAAAAGCTTCACATCAGAACACCCCAGCAGATATACCTGTCCAGATTTTTGTTACTGCTGGTGGCTCAGAGCAACAAAAGCACAGTGAGGGATTGATGGTCTCTCCATCCTCCCCACCACCACCACCTCCTCCGCCTCCTCCTCCTTTACCCCCTCATCCCCCACCTCGCCCCTTACCTCTTCAGTTAAAGACGCCATCAGCAATAGAGGATAAGCCACTTCCCCTTAGCGCCGATGGGCCCACAGAAAGCCCTGCACTGCACAAACAGGATGACTCATCCAGGAGGTCTATAAATAATTATGTAGGTAAGAAGGCTCACATCAACTGGTGTTCTTTTTTTTTTAGTTTCCTGAATTGTTCGGTTCTCCCTCCCTCTGGTTCTGGACAGGAATAGTGTGCAGTCTTGCTCAATAAAATTCAGCTCTTGGAAAGCTTAGTCTAAGAAACTGCACACAATAACACTGACCATAACTCAGGATGCTAAATGAGTAGCAATGATTTGTGTATCTGGTTTGATACACTTCAGAGGGTCCTGATAGAGTGTGTGACTCCGTGCTTTTGGGGAAGTCCTGTCAAATTGGACAGGGCGATCTTTTAGGACATCTGAAATTGAATATCTTCTGGAATCCTACATTTATTAAGTACAGCCTTACAAGTTAGTTTAAACCATGCTTAATCACAGCACTACTAGTTCTGTGGAGATCTTAATTCAGGACCTGCGTTTCTTACAACACTGCAAATCCCACTGCTGTAATAGGTAGGAAGGTGTCAGAAGAAATTCCAAGGGCAGGGGGTTTATTCATGTTTTTTGGTGAGAAGCAACCTTTATTACCAGGTTGGTTCTTGCCACAACTTTGCAACTTTTGAACCAAATGTGGCATTTTGATTGAGGATTGATCACCTGTTCAGCCAGAAGACCACTGTGGGTCAATTTGTGGTTGTACTAAGGCTGCACTTCAGTGTTTATGACTTACGTACTACAGAGCTAGCAGTTGGGCTGCTTGCATTTCTAATGTATACACAGCCTGTGTCCACTTATAATTTTCTAAATAAAGGTTTCTTAAGAGAATTCATGCAGAATTCCACCAGGATTTGAAAGGCAGATGAATAGCTTTGGCATACTAACATTCATAGGGCAAAAAATCCTGCTCTGTTGCACCTCTGCTTTGTTAGTAAGATCGTGCAGGTGTAATTGAAGGCTGAAGTCGGCAATTGAAACCGTAGTTTGAATGAGAATAGGGCTCAGCAGCCTCCCAAGGCTGCACTGGTTACATGCTGCTAATAGGCTTATTTTTATCTCTAAAGCAAGCACATATTTTGACTGTCAGAGAGATTGATCTAAGTTGGAAGGCAGCAATTTTTTATTGTCATTTTTCACAGTGGAGCTTATGCTAGAATGAAGCATGTCTTTAAATGTGGTACATTCCTTTTCCTTTTCAGACTATTCACAATACATCTAAGCAACCTTTGCATTCTCTCAGTTCAGAGGCAAACCACATGCAGAAATACCAAGGAAGGTTCAGCATTTTCAGTTCTTCCAAGGTGTGGGGAAGTACAAGCAGCTGAAGGGCTGAGACACAGTTGGGTTACTGTGACAAACTACTGTGCGTCCAGTGGATCAGGATGCGGACTTCAGTCTGGGAGGTCTGTGGGATAACTCTACCACAGATACGCTTAAAAAGCTTTGATTAGCAACAGGAGTTGTACGCCAGAGTAGCCTGATTGTTACTGGAACAGCCTTGCTAGTAGCTAATATTTACCACCATTCACAGCCTAACATGGATGTCCTTTCATTATTGTGGATAAGAAAAATCCTTTTTTGTTTATTGGAGAGATCCGATTGGTTGTTACACCTATTTCATGAAGAAAACCAGCATGCTAATTGCTGTAATAGTAATCGGTAAAATACTGCCACAGGAACTTACTGAAACAGCTTCATAAACAGGTTCTTTGGACTACTCATGTCTTTGCACGTGAAAAGCCAGGAGAGATTCATATTCTGGTGTTGAAAATATTGTCTGTGATGTGTTAACATACTTTTCAAGGGGAACTTTTATAATTTGTTAGCCCGACTAGTCTTTTACCAGGCAGCCCATTTGATTAATAGACTTAAGACTTTCTTACTCGAAGGCTTTGTAAGACAACTTGGTGGATCTTTGCTTGATCCTTTTCTGGCATCTCAGCCTCTGAAGGTACCACAGGATTTAGCAGAATGTTAAATTTCAAGTACTTGATGTTAATCGCGTAACCTTCTGTGCACTGCGCACGGCAAAAATAACTTCTGGCTGTGAGGCACAGATGGTCTGAACCTATGGCTGTAGGAGTCGACTGCTGTCCAGGGAACTGCCTCCCTGTCCAACAGTCTGAAGCTAGGAACAAAGAATCCAACAGAAGGAGTAAAATGCAAATTACAGCGTGTATCAAGAGAACTAGTGGAAGCTCTCTCAGTATGGTGTCCTTTATGGTCTGAAATTCAGAAACATACGCCTGGGATTTAAATCATGTTGTAAAATGGGAATTATTTTTTAAGTCCATACAGAAAAGAGCTGCCTGCCTGCCTGCTTAGGGCCTGATCTGGCTCCCACTGACTTCAGTGGTGCAGTTTCAAGCCCTTCTACTCAAATCCTTTCATTTTTCTCTTGACTGAGCAAAAATGCAATTGACAGTCTCAGCAGGCATCTGAGCAAGCTAGGAGGAATGGTAGATGGTTTGTAATACAAAATACAAGAGATTTTTTTGGTTCAGTGAAATTTTTTTGAAAGGCCATAAAGTTGTAATGAAAAAGAAGCATACTCCTTTGTGTATAATTTCTTCTTGGAGCACAACCTCGTATAATGTTGAAGAGGCATTGGATTCTCAATTCAAGATATAAAAGCTTTAACTGCTTTTTAAAAGCAGTTCCAGAGCCTGGTGTGGCAGAAGCTTGAAAGAGTCTGTGCCAGAACATACCAGGCGTTTTTCTGTCTCTAGCAAAGATGAAAGGAAGAACCCTGAACACTTGGGTAGGGTTTTATACCTCTAAGCGTGGTTGTCTTGTTCTTTCTTCTGGTAACAATAGATTTATCTGTTGCAGGCTCCATGGATGAGGTTTTGGCTTCTCTAAAACGCAGTGAAGTTCATCTTCGCAAAGTGGAAGAGCCGAATCCGTATGCCTCTCTAAAAGACAACATCCTCTCTGCCATAAGGCAAGGAGTTAAACTAAGAAAAGTGAATCGAGATACTGAGAAAGACGTCAGTAAAGGATCCACTAATGAGCTAGAGAGAAGCATTAAGGCAGTCATCCAGAGAATTAAGAAAGTGTCTGCTGATTCTGAAGAAGAGGAAAACAATGATCAGAATAATGGAGAATGGGACAGCTAACCAATTCAGAGGAACAGACGTACTGACTGGAACAGAGAGTGTTGTCTCATTTGCACGTTGTAGAAGACTGTCCCTTTCAAAATGAAAGAACAGCGTGAATCTGTGTGTTCTTCTCACAGTCCAAAATGTCTTGTAAAGTAAAAGAATCCTATTGATTTTCTCCAGGAGCTGCAAATCATTATTTTTGCATGAGAAATCATACTCCAAAATATGCTTGCATTAATAGATATTTCTGACTCAACCATGTAGAATTTTCACCACGTCTGAAGACAGCTAA
Source organism: Platalea leucorodia (assembly GCF_965183815.1). NCBI lineage: Eukaryota > Metazoa > Chordata > Aves > Pelecaniformes > Threskiornithidae > Platalea > Platalea leucorodia. The sequence continues at coordinate 40,698,670 of NC_138831.1, forward strand.
AAAGCTGGATTGAAACATACGGTGTTTAGGTTGTTACTACAAGTAGGTAATGCTATCACAACACAGTTTAAGGAGTGAAAAACTAACTGAACATCTATTTTGTCAGATAAAAGTAGAACCAAATCTGTGGAGAGGCAGACCAGAAAACAGCATAATCTGGAACCTCTCATTCCTACCTCCGTTATCCGGAAATTTCTTTAACATTTTGCTTGTCTAATACAGCTCACTCTCAACTACCTACGTGGATACTCTGTTTATCATTATGTTATAAAGTGTGCACTTAAGAATGGGCTTGGTAATGCTGATTGGGAAAATTGTTATCAAGTTTGAAATAAACACTACTATAGTAATTACCGAAAAGTTTACTTTTTAGCTGGAAGCTTAAATATAGAGGATTTTTAGATGCTAAATGTTTTTCATGCATCTACATTTACAATGAACTGTTGGCATGAAAGAGCCAAAATATTGTATATAATATTTTCTGGGATCGAGCCCTGTAATACAGAGCTGCATTTCTCCTCTGAGAACATCAATATATGTTTATAGCTACTCTCATGAATTTAAATTACCTGATAGCCTTATAAATGGCAGAAATTTGCATTGTGCCTGGAACCTGACTATTTAAAAATTCAGCTACATTCAGTTTAGAGACTGTTTCTATTTTGGGTAGATAGTGACAAAAATGAATCAAATTTTCTTTTGGAGTTTATACTGACCCTTAATAAAAATACATCCTGACAGAAGAAGTGGATTCAGTGTGCTGTCATTTTAGGATACTGCTGTGAAGTAAGCATTTCTTACACCACGGTACTCTGGTTTTTGGTAGCAAGTGGCAGCCATGCGGCAACTGTGCTCTCTCACTAACGGTATATGTAAATGACCTTATTTTCTCAAATATTTATGAATTGTAATTTGGTAACAAAATTGCAAATATGGTGCTTTAATTCCCTATTTTACTGTAGAGTAGCAGATCTGATTAATCAGCACAGTAAATACGTATGCAACAGTTTTCATGCGAGAAGCAGAAGCAGCAGCTGGGGGTTCATTTTTTTACTGTTTCAGCACCTATGGCTATTTGGAAGTCAGAAAAAAAACCACCTTTTTTTGTCCACTGCCATCAAAGCAAATGGAGACAAAAGCGGCGGCAGCAGCAACACGGGTCAGTTCTCACTCGACGCTTTGGATGTCTGCAGAGGGGAGCTGGCAGGCGCGGTGCCGCCGCGCGTCCACGCCGCCCTGCCTGCCCCGAGCCGAACTGGGGGGAGCGGGGGCGAATTTATTGCGCGTTCAGGCTTCAGCATCCCAAACGCTGAATGCTTCCCATAGACTGGAACCGAGGACAAAATCTGGTCCTTCGAGAGTGGAGATCTCTTCCCCAGGGTTACCCTGGGCAGAGGGGGTGCTCGGCCGGCGGCAGGGAGCAGCGAAGGGGGCTGGGGCTGGGGCCGAGAGCTGCCCTCACGCACGCTGTGCCCTTTAGCAGCGCCGTTATTTAAAGCTGAGGGAAAGGGCACCGGGGCTCGGCTGCCTTCCCACGACTGGTCCCTCCTGCCAAACGGCAGCTCCGAGTCCAGGGCAGAGCCCTTCGCCGTTTTATTACTATGATTGAATTCTCAGCTACAGTGCTAGGGAGTTAAATGCAGCGGTTTAAAGTATGCAGAGAATAAGTGAGTTGCAACTTCTCCAACAAATCTTGCAGCTTTTGTGTGTTTAACAGCAGCAATTTCACCCAGGAGAGGCCGTCTGAGTAACAGCGACACTGGACAGTGATTTCTCCTACCTAGAGTTTTCTTTTGCAACGGTGCCTGAAGCTCAGCTAGGGGCTGATCTCAGGTGTTCAAGAGAGCTCTCTACATCCCAGGCTGAAAAATGTCCTTAAAAGCCCATTCAGAAACAGGCTGAACCCACCTGTTTTCTGAAGCCCACTTCATTTGCAGTGTGGCCAACAGACCTGCTCTGTGAAAAATGTGCTGCAGCAATTTTCTAGTTGGTGTGGAAGATTTCGCCTGTATCAAATATCCTTGCCACTGGGTTCATTACCAAAATTTCAAGGCTGCTACTCAGCAGGGATGAGCCCTGATGGGAATAGGGCTCCCAGGGCACAGAGCAGCCCTTGCACAGCCGCAGTGCCAGGAGACGATGGCGGGGTCCCGGCCATGCCCATGGGTGCAGCTCCTGGCAAGAGGCAGCTGCTGGAGCACCAATGCTCCTGGATGTCAGAAACATGACCAGGGAAAACACCAAAAGCACTGGCGTTAGCCTAAAGAAGAGAGCACTTTTCAAATACATAAGAGTGCTGCAAAGAGGAGGGGAGTAATTTGGTCTGCAAGTTCACAGGGAGATAACGGGCTTAAATTGCAACCAGAAGGATCAGGTTAATGGTAGGCAAACCCTTCTAACCAACGGTGAGAGCAGAGAGGTGCAGGGACAGATTGCCTGGGAAGGTGGTGGAGTTTCTGTCACTGGCGATCTTTAAAAGCAGGTTAGACAAACACCCCCCGAGGTGCTGCTGGTATGGCCGACGCGCTGCCGCAGGGAGAGGTTGGCAGCCTGTGGCCAGCCGATGCATGCGCACTTGTTGTACTGCCTTGAGGCTCAGTTTTCTCTGCGGTGGAAGCCACAGCTCATTTTCTGAGAGATGCTCAGATCTAAGACTGAAAAAAAACCTTACTGAATCACCCTCAGATTTTTCTTCTGGCTGTCCGTGACCGTGACCTGTCCTGTGCTGCTGGCACTGGGCTGCGGAGAGAACGGTGAGTAAGAAATGGCCCCGGAGCCCCGAGGCTGATGGGGCACTCAAGAGAAACCACCCGCAAGTGTCAAGAGGAGAGAGGTCTTAATCTGGATTTGAGCTCAGGCTTCAGCAGGTCCCTTCCCACCTCGGCATGTGCTGGCCGCTTTGGTGCAGCTGCCGGTGCCACATGTTTTCAGCAACGTGCAAAGGCTGATGGGCAAATGGGAGAAACTGGAGTGGCGGGTTGGCTCCGTGATGGCCAGCTCTACCGGACTAGATTAATATTAACCTGCAAAACTGCTGCCACAGCTTTTTGACGTTTAATAACCTTCTTAAAGTATCTCACCATGGGCGAGTAAAGGAATCCCTCGATGGGAATAGTCTTCCCTGACCGTCCAGCTGCAGAAATTGATTTGTTTAAACTGAAAAAATACAGTTGTCTGGCTTTAAAGAGTTAATAATGCACAGATTTGCTGGAAAGCTCAGTAATGAGGTAAAGAGATCAGTTTCTACAAATCAGTACTGCTGTGGTTTGTGATCTCTCTGACTAGATGTGGGCAGTCCAGACAGCAGCTGCCGGTATTTTTAGGGAGGTTTAAAGTTAATGTATTCAAAGAGAGCTTGGTCTGACTAAAAGAATTTCACTTTGAAATCCCAGTTCTTTGATCACAGCAAGAGAAGAGTCGTGGCAGCGTTACCCAGTGTGCGGAGCACCGTGGCCATAGCTGGTAATGCCAGTGCCTCTATGGATTTGTCAGCATTTCTGTCTACATGCCGCTTTTCGGGATTTATGAAGCTCTTCCATAAGCAGCCCCCCAGTTCAGCACACAGGGCTGACTCACAAGCTGGCTACTGACTTTTTTTTTTTTTTTCTGCAAATTGAATCAAGCAAATCAAGCCTGAGTGTGAACACTCTGAAGTGATCCAGACTGATCTTACAGGGGCTCAAGCAAGTATGTCACATCACTCGTGTACGTTCAAAGAGCCTCTCTGAATTAATTTAATACTATTTGGAAATTGATGCTGATTTATATAATGTGCTGATAGCCTGTCCTCCCCTATGGGCTTCTCAGCAACAGGGCACTCCTCACCCCCGTCTGCAGGTCGTGGAGTTACTGCTGTTTGCACAAGGGACAGGGACTGTGCCAGGAGCTGGGAGATGCCCAGTCCTCCCCACCAGTGCCTGGGAACTGTGGGCATTTCTATACACAGAGAGCTATAAACACGCTATAAAAGTACTTCACCTAATATCAAATTGTGTTAAAAACTCCAAAGCCTATCTCCATTTGAACCACGTGCGTTTCCTTCTCTTTGGCTGTTTCCTAAGATGCACAGTTGGAAGTGGCTGGTGTGCTACACGAGCAGCTCGCCTGTGCGAGCCACACCGTGCCTGAATGCTGCAGGCATTTGCCTTTCTCTGCCTTCCTGTTAAAACCAAGAAAAAAAGAAACAAAACAACTATGCTTCTATTTCTACCAAAAATCAAGGTTTAACCTTTACAGTGCCTTTCCTCCTTTCCCCCTTACAGAGGAGCCGGCCCAGGGGTGTCTCTTGCCCCAGGCAAGGCGAGAGCATTGCCTGCCGCCCTGCCAGCCCATCCCTGCCAGGGCTGACATCCCAGCCGTGCCGCCACCGCTGTGCAGCCACCACCGGCCTCCTGCTGCCCCTCGTGTCCGAGAGGCCACAGAAACCCCGTGGGACTATTGAACGTGCCTGGGTTTGAAGTGGTGCCCAGGAAGGTTTCCAGGTCAGTGCCCACGATCGGTTCTTCAATCACTTCCATTCACTTCTTTTAGTCCTTAAAATAAAATGATGCACATGTATGCCAGGACACCAAGAGCAAGAGGGAGAAAGATGATCAGTATAAAGGCATTCATTAGGCCTAACAAAAAGATGGGAAATGCTTCTTTTTTTTCAGTCCTCCTTTACAAAGACGACGTTGGTAGATAGGAGTGTGCACCCTTTGGAGAAAATGAGATTTTCATGCCCTCACTTGAAAAGCGTGGGTTTAATTCCAAAACTTCCTGCCTGCATCCGAGAGCACATCTGTGCACTACACACTGTAATAATGTGATATTGGTAGGAAAGAGGGACACATCGTTTCAATTAAACCCGTGGCGATGATAAAAGGTGAATGGTATTGAAGGCATCTTTTAATAAATGCCACAGCAAACCTTGGCAGCAAAAGCAGCTCAGAACAATATGTGAACGAATCCCTGGGGGAAACACACACTCGAAACTGCTCCAGAACATGGCATTTTTTTCCTCGTGAAAAGGTATGTGATTTTCATTCTCAGCATGCCATGCTCAGCTGAAAGCAAGAAGCAGCACACTTAAATCTGCTCAGGTAGCAGTGACATTAACAGCTCAGCTACTTGTGAAAATGCTTTGTAACAAACAAGCCATCTTTAGCAAGCTATTGCTCTTGCAGTAAGTGAGCCATAAACTGCTCAGAAAACAAGTTTGGCAAAACTACAGTTGCTCATTTTCCACTAGATCCCCCCTCCCGCCCCAGATCCCCAGCAAAGCTCTGAAGACCGGGGTGAAAAGCAGCCTCCCTGGGCAGCTGGCTGCAGGCAAGCGGGGTCATGTGGCTGTGGCTCAGGACCAGCCCTGAATAAGGGCATCCTGATGGAAAGGGAGCACACGCACCCCCCCACCCCCCCCGACCCACAGCAACATACAGCGCTGCCCTGCTAGTAGCCAAAGGGCGAGCAGCCTGGAGAAATGCTGGCCAGGCGGCAGCTTGGGGAAGAAACTCAATGTCCTGCTGGGAGACTGGGTTTGCACCCACTTGAAAGAGTCAGTTAATCACTCAGTGTCATAAAGACATTTGCAGCTCCCTTCTATCTCAAGGCAATAGTCTAAACACCATCCCATGGGTGCCTTTGCCGAACTGAAAGGTATTTCTCCGAGAACCAGCACCAGCCTCTGCTCCACCTCCGGTTTCCATCCTCTTGTCACCGAGAAGGGGTTGAAAGGCAGCCAGCTCCGACGCCAGCAGCAGCGTGGTAGCCACGCGTCTTGGCACCGTGGTAGCCACGCGTCTCGGCACCGTGGCAGTGGGCAGTGCAGACGCTGGGGGTGACGAAATGAATCTGTCCCACTCCTGGAGATGTGCTGGAATCACTGTTCATCAGCAAGTGAGTCACTGCGCTTCCCATGGTATCTTCCTGCAAAGCAGAGGTGACAGCGAAATAGGATGAAGTGCCTACGCTTCCCCCAGCCTACACGGAGAGCTCTGCTCCATCCCCTCCCTCCCGAGCCGGCAAGCCTGCTATTTTGGAATAAAAACACTGAAAAGTGTGCATGAGCGTGCAGGCACACAGGGTGGTGAAGCAGAAGTGCACCTTGTCTGTTGAGTCAAAAGGTGCACTTTGCATGTGTAAATGCTCCAGGAAGCATCTGCTGCAGGGAAAAGGGCTGCGCTCTGGGGAGACGCAGCCTCTGTGTGAGACACTCCTGTTCCCTCCTGGCACTGCTCACGGGTGAGCGCTGGTGCCTCTGCCTGCAGGCGGGGCAGCTGCCTGCTCCCCTAAGGGCAGGGTCTGCCCATGCTGTACCCGGTGGCCAAAATGGGGCTGGCTCTGTGGAGCAGCCTCCATCCCTGCGGGATGACTGCCAGCAACAGCGGCGGTATTCCCCAGGGTGATGTGAATGGCAGTCTAGCAGGGCTGCAGTCATCTGTACGTCTATAATGAGCTTTAAATAGGCAAGGAGACATCTGGACCAGAGGTGAAGCGAGCATCTAGAGACAAGCCATGTTTTCCCACTGCACAGGTCTGCTGAGCCCACCAGGCTCCAACGTAGTCGCCTGGTGTGACCCAAAGGAGGCTTCGGGATGAGGCATGGCAGTACTGCTCCCCATTTTGCACAAAATAAGCCAGTCTGCAAGACAAGGGCAGCCAAAATTAAATTGCTGAAACACTGTGTTTCTTGGTCCCTGTTTGCACACTCCCATCAGTGTTAGAGTTGGCTTTTACAAGTATTTATCACACACAGAAACAAGGAGTTGTACATCAGTAATAGCCTATCCATGTCTTTATATTTCTTTTCTAAAGAGGAGCTAACAGTGATCAGCCATGTTGGTTTATGCAGAAAGTATTTAAAAAAAAAAATAAAATCCATTACAGCAGCCATAGCTGAAGAAAATTGTCCAGAGTTTGTTCAAAACCCTCTGCAGCTCGGAGGTTTCACCTTCTGTATCTCCAGCACCCAGTTAGGAGATACAAAAGTAGGGCAGCTGAAGCTGTGGATTGCCAAGGGATGCTGCATCTCACCTTACGGAGGGACCAGATTACAGATTCTGCCTGTCTTTCATCTGAACCAATAAGGCATACAAAATGTTAAACCCCGTGATTTAGAAGAGCTAGGCTGCAGTGCAACACATCCGTGCTTCTTTTCCTTCTTGTTTTTTAAACAGCATTCATGCGTCTCTCTCATCCCTGTCCTGAAGCCATTCTCCTCCCACTGAAATGACTGTGCTGATGACCGCGGGACCTCTGCAGTGCAAGGAGAAAGTGAATCACTGCCATTTCTCAGGTTTCAGAGCCAGGGATTGTGTTTATAAATGCACCCAACACTGCTATAGATAAGTGGGATTTGAAAGACATAAATACTGTTTCTTTCCTGGGTTCTTTGCTCTTCAGGGAACTCCGGGATCTCATTTTGCATCATTCATCTCCAGGCTAATGAACAGTGCAAACCTGCATCCACAGAAAAAAGAAAGCCACAGCTAATGGTAGCAATGAAATAAATGGCAAAAGCCTAAAAGAAAATAGCTTTGAAAACTGATACACTTCAGTGTGACACGATAATGCAAAAAGGTTGCCTGTGCTGGTATTATTTATAATTCCCTGAACGTCTGAATTCCCTCCAGCCAGCATACATTAAGCACAATCCAGGGCATATGCAACAAATCATATTCAATGACGGAAAGTTGGGAGAAAAGCAAGAGATCAATCTCTCTTGATCACAGCAGCCACAGATTTCTTTTTCATAGACTGCCTGTACTAATGATAAAGAGAACATGAAAGGAAAACAAAAATACTCAAATCAATGTGTTTCATGTACCAATAGATATATCTGTCCATAAATTTGGCTAATTAAATGCAAACCATTGTCAAGAAATGTTGTTTGGGGTATTGAACTCACTCAGACTGCAGCATCCAGCCACGTGTGGAAGCACGGTCCCAGAAAGCTCCGTGGGGTTCAGCTCTGGGATCCTGGATACAAACCACTGCTGCAGACCAACACAGGGACGCATGTGTTGTTTATGAAGAGGTGCATTTTACAGTGGAGAACAGTTGGTCCCCAAAGCTCTGCTCGAGCAGGACTGATTCAGTGAAATGTTTCTAAAAGTGCTGTGCCTGTATGCTTGGGGTACCAGCCTTAAAGCCAGAAGCTGGGCCCCATATTAGCACACAAAAATTTCTTATTTTCCACCCAAATGAAAGCCCAGTTTTCCATCTGGAGATCATTTCATTTCAGACAGTGCTTCTGAGAAGATCTAACACTGCTGAAAAGTTATTGAAATATATATTCAATTTTCAAGAAAATTGTTAAGACCCAAGGGGAATTTCATAGCACGGAGATCCATCTTTGAAAAATTCGCAGGCAGAGGTCAGAGTTAAGTACCACTCAGCTGCGATGATCTGTCAAATGTTCCCAGCAATGCATTATTGCAATAAGATTGGCGATGTTTGCCTTGCAAAGGTTAGCAAAGCTTTTAAAATTCACCAGGTCTCAGATCTTCACAGCCTGGGACAGCTACATGGCAGCGCCACTCTGACACGGTAAATGATAAAATGGAAAGTCGTGTTGCAGGTTACCGGTACGGCCTTTGCAGAGCTGCTTTATGAGTCTTTGGATGGCCCTTTTTAGCATTGCTCACTGAGATCAAACTTGGCAGTGCACTTGGCAGGGTATTTTTTTTTCTGCTTTCGAAGGCTGGTTGGACTTTTTGCTCCAGTCGGTTCAGTGGGCGAAGCATGGCTGCACCACCGCTGCAGGTCAGAGTCCAAGCTGCATTCGGTGCCTGGCTTTACTTTCTCAGCTGCTACAGCTATATTTTTATATCCAACATGGACAGTTCAGTTGTTTGCAGGGGAAGGTTAGCCTGTTACATACTATTAGGCTCACTGGTGCTGCTGGTCTGCTCTGGTTGGCAATGCTGATTATGTAAATATTTAATATTGTAAATCATTAAAATTATTTACAAGCTTTTGGCTACTTCTTAGGAGATAAAAAGAAATAAAAGAAAAATGTATGCACATTTCTCTGTGTATGAGTGGATTTGTGCATAAATGCTCAAGTCTCCTAGGAAGTGGGGAGACAGTTAAGAGAATAATGTATAATTAACACATCCTCTTTTCTTCCCTTGTTGGTGCAGACGTACCTTTAGATGAAAAGTGCAGAACATTAAAAGCATTTGGAGTGCGTGGGACACAATAATGTTGAATTTTATGTAAAAGTTCAGCCCTGTCACCAGTTACACGTGTTACAGAGCGAGCAAGCCTGCTCCTGCTCAGAGAGCTCATCCACTACACCGCTTTTACGCACGCCTCCCCCGTGGTGGCGTGCTGGGGTTTTTCCTCCAAAAGGAAGGAAATTAGGGCCTAGCTTTTCCTGTGCTGTTGAAGGAACACAAGCTAACCAAAAGGAGTACATATTATAGGGTCGTTCATCCGCTTAGGTGTCAACCACTAAACTTAAACTTCATCTCACTTTAGCTCATGTTTTCATCAGACATCCCAAGGTGGCCCATCACAGCTCAGTACCATGCAGCGAGGTAAAACGCTGTTTAAAGGGTAACTGCAGAAGTACAAACCCCATTGAGGAGGCTCCCCAAGTTTCTGATATGAATCCAGCCGAACGTGAAAATTAAAGGATCACAGACAGGCAGCAGCAGATTTCCCTGCTGGCAGCATCACTCATCGCGGCTCCCGGACCAGGCTGTTCTTTTGGAAATGCTGGTCACCTGCATTACAAACAGCTAGGGAGCAACAGCCTTTCACACAGACCACTGACTTTCTCGATGCTAAAAATATATCCTGGACTTAATGAGGCGATTTGCCTACAGAAGTGTCAGACGTGCCTGTACCGAACAGGCACCTCCACACAACCGGCGGCACGAGGCACTTCCCCATGCGTGACTGGAGAGGGTTGCTATCGCTGATAAATGGAAATGCATACTGCGGGATCATCAGCTTGCTTGGTAACAGGAGAATGAGGCTTGTTTCTGATAACTGTAGGTGATGGGATGTACACACAGGTACTTCTATTATACTAAGCTTTATAGTTATGCAAATCCAAATAGATAAATGCTTCTTTTGCTAAGCATTAGAGATTGTTACTTGCATTTTACTAGAGTACATATAAGCTGCTTTTATAGCTACTGGTTATTCAGGGACTGTCAGAATTTGCTGAACTACTTGTCAGAGCTATTGATGGCTCCTGGTAGAAGAGCTCTGATGAAAGGTCAGGGGCAGATGTGTTTTTTGCTCACCCAAAGCTGACATTTGCAGCCTTGTAGCCCGGCATAACAAAGGCAGGGTGAGCCTCAGCTGTTTAAGAGTCCTCAAACCTTCTTATTTCCTTTGGGGAAGCCTGGCTTGGTGCAAAGACAGCAAACCCTGCTTCTGTATGATGAATACAACGATGCTGAGAGCATCATTACGTACTGTCTGTAGATGGACTTCAGCCTTATCCCCTGCCAGGGATGCGCTGTCGAGTGTGGACTGTGTCACCGGACACCTTGGGAAAGTCGCTTCTGACAGGGCTCTTACTAACCGCTGTATGCTGGTGCAGGAGACTGGTGTCAAAACATCTCTGATATTGATTGCAATACAGAGGGTTACTTCTGGGTCCTAGGTAGTTCCTCCAGAGAAAACACCAGCTCTAGCTGCTACCAGGGGCTGCTGCAACAGCTGCAGGAATCACAGGAGGGTTTTTTGGTCCCGAGCACCCCCCAAACAGGGCAACGAAAAGCCTTCTCCTAGCAATAGGCCTTTCTCAGCATGCCGTAAGTCCAAAATTTCACCAAAATATTTCTAGATACTACTTTTCCAGTTTAGTATGTATGTACGTACCTGCCCCAATCCTGCCCGCCTCACCCCGGGTGAGCTAACAGTATACAGTCATACAGTGAAGCAAGACAAACATTTTGAAGCTCTACCTCCCAAAAAAGAGGTTTTAAGATTATCTAAGGCACTATACCATAGGTATAGATCAAAACCACATTCTTATCAAAGGACAGCATTACCTTGAGTTCAGATTTGCAGCCACAAGGATGGTCATTTTCCAAAGTCAATGAAGACAGTGAGGCAAGAGATTTTACTTAAACTATATATTTTTACATAAAACAACTTTATGTTACAATAAAATCAGATAAAAATCACAAAGTTATATAATAAGTTCATCATAAAGAAAAAAATCAAGTTTTCCTTTTATATATATAAAACGCAGCATTTACTGCTACTAGGAGTCTAAATGTCAACATTGACTGTCTACGGTCAATTTGAAAAGAAAAAAGAAAAGAAAAAAAAGAGGAAAGTACTTTTTCACAGCAGACAAAATGACGAGGTAAGAGATGTTTTTACAATGATCCAACTGTAGTAAACACTTCAGTTTTCATTAAACCATATACTAAATATAATAAACCAAAATAAAAGTATACATTTAGAGCACTGCAGTGTTTTCCCACAGTTGTATATCAACAAATTGTCAGTCATTCACTAAACTTTACTTGAAACAGTAAAAACAGGGTGTATGTTTATCTTTAGTACTAAACTCTCATAATAACCTAAATATTTTGGTATAGCAGACCACAGTAAAACACTTTCAGAACTTTCAACTACAAGGGATACAGCCATGTTAAAAACAATATGTGCTTTGTTTGTCATTCATGATGAGTTTTATAGAACAGTATGTTCATGATCACTATTAGGCAATTAACTGAAAACATCTAAATGCTGCAAAATACTCTTTTATTGAGTGTAGCTCCCTTTTCACATACCCAAGTTAATCAATGTACTGCAAACTTAGAAGCTTAGTTCACAAATCTTACATTATCAGTCTTTTTAGCTAGTATATGGCTAAAATAATTATTGCTGACCAGTGTTAAAAAAAAATCCCAAAACCAAACCCAAACAAAAATACAACAGCAGACAGATTTTTTTCTCAAGTGCCTTTCTTGTATGTGCCATTATTATTAGGTAACTAAGTGACCAGAAAGGAAAAAGAAATCTATTTCAAAATGTGCATATAAAATTTTTGGAGGTATAGGCACCTTCATCCGAAGACTGTATGTTTAGGCTATCAGTTAAAAAAAAAAAAAAGGAAAAAAAAGAAGAACTAAGACAAAACACAGTAGAAAGTCAAACTGGTTAAACATCCAACATCCCCCAGGGACACCAGCAAAGCTCTCCCGGCCAGGACCAGCTCTGCCTGCAGCCTGCAGGAGAGCCCTCATTTGGGAAGCACCTTCGTCACATTTATCATTCACCTCCTAACCTGTATTTCACTTCAGGTACTTTATGGTTTACTGCAGAGAACAGTATTTAAGACATGCAATCTTCACATAACTGTCAAGTTTATATTCTAAAAGTGAGCCTAAAGCACTGCTGAGCTCCCAGGGGTGCAGGACTCCGGGCGCACATCCCCGGCCAGGCTGTGTCGGCCAGCCGGGGCTCTCCATCCAGAGGCGCGTCTGAATTAAATGTCTTGTGGCTACGTATTGCTTTGCTTGACACACAGGTGCTTGTTGAACATGATCCATGGAAAGAAAAAATACCTTAGGGTAGCTCTGTGCCCTTACCATTGCTAAATCGTGCCCGCCACCAGACCCCGCCAGCCCAGCCTGGGAGTCCTCGCTGCCTTGCAGCCCCCCGAAAGCTGAACCTGCCCTTCTGCAAGGTCTCTGGTACTGCTGAGCCCACATGGGATGGCAACAGCTTCTCCTGTTTTTGACTGAAAGTGTCTGACCATAAACCAGCGCTGCTCAGCTGTGTGTGGGGATATTTGCCTTTCATCCCTCTCGCTGCCGCGTTTGCGATATGCTGAGGACTTCTTGATATTTACAGGCTTGACAAGCCCAGAACTGCCCGGACAAAGGCGGATGAGCTGATGGTTCGGTGCAGCCATCCTATACCTTCGGCACATCCACAGCTTGTGGGCAGAGCACGTCTTTCACTGAAGCTTCTGCTGAAACGATCGTCAAAATGAGCTGCTGCGGTCCGAGTCCCCCTTCCACCCCTTCCCTTGGGATTCAGCATCAGTCGCACTAAGTTGAGTGAGGCGTTTCACCCTGATAGCGGTTTTATCTTTGCTAATCCATAGGCTCAGGAAGACGGTGCTATATTCCTTACAAGCCACTGATGCTTTGAAGGGTTTTGCAGAGATAACTATTCAGAAGAGCCTAATGAAGAGCACGGTCTTGTAGCTGAGAAACTCCCACCACTCTGAGGCAGTGGCAGCAACAGGGAATTTTCCTTCAATCATTTATGAAGCAGCCAAAGGTGGCAAGAAATTAATAAGGGAGAAAATGAACGCTTGGGAAAAAAACAGTGAAACAGAAGAGTGCAGAAGCTTATGGACAATGTGTGCCCTGCTGAGAGGGAGACAGGGGCTCCCCGTGCCCGGTGAGCCACCGAGCAAACACAGGACGAGCGCAGGGTGAGCACCCACCTTAACACCACAAATGCTTTTGCTGGTGCTCTTTGAAAGCAATGGCAGTGGCAGGAGAAACAGCAGAAACCCTTCCTGCTCTCCTTAATTCATTGAGCAGCTTTAAAAAATGTTCACCCTAAATCGCTCACATAAAAATAAAATTATCTAGAAAAAAGGCATTGTCTAAATAACATTTGTTTTCTGGGCATAGATGCACCCAGAGTAAAACTATTTTTAAAAAGAGCATCTTTTGAACACTAGGATATAGAAAGTGAGAGGCTGCACTGAGTTTCTTACAGAAAAGACAGCTTTCTTCCAGTGAGCTCACTTAGTAAAGGAGACACCAAATAGACACAGAAAGAAAAACACCAGAAAGTACTAATTTAGCTGAAAATGCACTTTCAGGCCAAACAAAACTACTTGTGAAGTTGAGTCAAAATCAGCAAATAAAGATTCAGCCAAATAGGAAAAAAGCAAAAGGTTAACCTGTTTTATTTTGGGGTGTGAAACGAAGTTTCAGTTTTTCATTTTGAAATAATTTATTCCACAGATGAGGCTAAGGTCATTTTCCAAAATGTGAAAGAACATATCTAATGAAACACTCTTTCCCCTTGAAAACAATTATCTCGATATATTTTTATGTCACTGAATATTTTTAGGTTTTTGTGCTAATACGAAGTGGAGCTGTCTGTTTCTCATTTGGGCCATCAGAAAAAAACCCCACCGTTATTCAGCAGCTCTAACACCAGCTCAAAGGAGCACCTCACTGGGAAGCCCAGAAAGCAGTAAGACACTCGCTAACCTGGTGTCACAAGAGGCCAGCAGAGATTTTTGCTCCCAGAGCCACCAGCCTTCCGATGCCACCAGGGCCAGACAGGCCGGATGGGCAGCGTGGCAGGATCCGCGGCGGTGCGGCCAGCAGGTATCGGCATGGGAAGTGCCAAGCAGAAGACCTTTATTAATGAAAGACCATGTAACTGAGGTAGGATAGATCCTGCCATCAGCCACTTAGAGGGAGAAACCTGTGCCCAGAAAGGGAACCCACGACTGCCCAGGGCGAGATACAACCTCGTATAAAGACACCTCTGCTCAGGCTTGATGGAAACGGAGCAATGACCTACTTCATCACTGATGGCATGCGGAAAGCAGGGTTTGCACAGCACTGTGTTTTAATAACAAATAAACCCAAGCTCTGCAGACCCTCTCTTGAACAGAGATGAGGATTGCCTGGCCCTGGCAGCGTTTGGGGCTGTCCCTAAGCAGGCGGCTGCCAGCTGAGCACAGCTCCTGGCAGGGGCTGAATCCCCAACGTGCACAAAAGGAGGAACAAATGCATCCGTAGGACGGTGTGGGTATTTTGGCGGGGGAAGGCTCACCGCCCCGGTGCTCCTGCCAGGAGGGAGGAAGCATTTCAATGCCAGGACGAGTCCCTGAGGAGCAGCGTGGGGCTCACATTTTGGCAGGCAGGGGTTATTGCTGGGCCACCACAGAGCATCAAGCAATACGCAGCGTGTGACACCGACAGTCCCCACGCAGCGGGCACACGGGGCTCCAGTCCTGGGGCAGGGACGGGGCCAGGCTGGAGAGGGGAGCTGCGGCTGGCGTCCAAATACTCCTGAGAGCATGCGCTGCCTCTTCCTAGCATGCTTTTGGCTTTTGAAGAGGAAAAATAAAATGAAAGAGGGGGAAAGGGTTAAAAGAGACGGAGTTTAGGGGAGGTTTTTAACTGATTATACATAGAAGCTCTCAACTTATTACTGTTGTGAAGGAAAAAGAGAGAAAGAAGGCAATTATAGCAAGACCTTGGATGCTTGAAGGATGGAGTTTCCCACAGCATATAGCCATGCACAGGCATCCCTAATGACTCAACATCAGAGCAATAGCAAGTAAGGAAAACATACATTTGGGGCAAGACTAGAAGAGCCAGAGCAGGGATTCCTCTAAGGACACCCCATCTTTCCTCTGGTGGGCACAAAGCACACAGAAACAACTACCCGTGTCAGAGCTGTGCACTGGTTTAATGCTCCAGTATTAAACTCCATCTGTTAAATCGATGCAATCCCATAGAAACACTTTTCCTGCCATTTAGGAGTGGCTTAATACATTCCCAATGAACTGGATCTGAGACAGACCTGACTAAAGCAGGGAAAAAAAAAATATGGGTTAACCCCAATAAATTAATTTGTTTGCAGTCTTTTGCATCCCTCTACCCAGAATCACATTAAAAATCATTTTTCAAATTAAAACCAAGAAGGAAGCCCTAAGACTGCTCAGTAGGAAAAAGGAAACAGAAGATGGAGCAGGGTTCTCGATGTGAAAGCAATAAAACACTGTGATGAGGAGGGCCCTGACTACCTGTATGGCTTGCAGCTCTTACTTGTGTTATCCCCTGCTTCCCAGCTGATGCAGGGACCGGCTGCAGCTCAGGAACTCGAAAGCAGCATGGGAGGAGAGGAGAAGCAGGACGAGCTGCCTCTTAAATGATGGTGTCTGTCTGACTTGCTATCAAATAAAAAGACTAAAAATGGAGATTACTTGTGTACAACCACACACAGTTTCTGACGTCATTTTCAGTCTTGAGAATTCTGATCTAACCCCACATTATGCAACTGTTGAATCTTCCACGGTGGCAAAGTCTAATTTTCACACGCCTACGTGCTATGTACCTGTTTTTTTTTTTTTTTATTTTTAAATATCAACAGCCTACAGCAATTTTTTTAAAGAGACTTAAATGGTCATAATGGTTATGAAAGGTCCCAGCTTCACATCCGTTGTTTAAAAGGAGTTAAAGCAAAAATACACAAAGTCCAATGTCCAAATACCAATGAAGGTAACGCGACAGTAACAGATTAAATGAAAATTCAAGGGACAACTGCAGACAGAACCTATCTCCAGCATGTGGATTATACATCCATGTGCAAAAAGTATTCAATGCGTGTTTCATCTATAACCCACCCTTCTTTTAAAGGTCACTTTTATAATTGAGATGTGTCAAGAAAAGAAAAAAGCCCCTAAATAAAAAAAAAAATCATGGCCATTTTGTATTGGTCACTGCTGGAATACACCAGCTTAACCAAGCTTTTGCCTGAATTAAGCAAATCATAATGTCACATAAACAAAAGTTCTTTCTTGAATTAACTCAGATCCTGTGTAAACAGACTCTCACAGCAGGCAACAAAGAAAGAACAGAAAGAAAGTGAAGGCAGTCATAGCAGCAAGAGCAAACCGGGCTGAATTCTCCTCTCTGGCCCTTTTACAGCCCTGTCTGTGATGCAGTGAACTTCCTTCTCGCTGGAGCCCAGCGTACGACCTTGCATTTCTCAAAACATATTTAGAGCTGCTCAATAATCAGTTTGAGAATACAACAGCACTTCTGCCTTTCGCGTTGGAGTTCTTTTTGGACAGTCTAACTTGGTGACTAATTCCCACCCTACTGTCAAAGATACATGAGGTGAGAATGCAGAAATCATACGAAAGGATTTTGATTTCGTGTGGTCATGACCCTGCCAGTGTCCTGGGCAGAAACTGGTTTCTGGGCAACACCCTTTCTAATAACCTTATACTGCTCTTCAGATCAACGTCTCCTTCACTACTGTGGAAGTTAATCAACAGCAATCAAGTTGCACAGAGGTACATGTGCCCTGTGTACAAACCAGCAACATATTGCTTTTTAAAATAAATATGTGGTCCCAAGACTTAGGTGGGCATTTTTCAGAGATGCACATAATGACGGAACTACATGGGTTCAAAATTGAAGGCCAAAGAGAGATGGTCTTGCTAGGCAAGAGAAGCTGTCCTCACCTACTGGGTAAGATGCATGACTTGAAGAGCTGAAATTCATTTCTGCACCGTCGACTTTGCACTGTATGGGTCCAGGCAAGCACATGCAACCTGTATTGGAGGTTATCTGAAATCCACTGGATTTTGTTCTGTGAATCAGGCCTGATTGATGTGGTCCCTAAAGATACTGGTATCTGTGTGAAGTGATTCACTTGACTGCAGCTCATCACAGGCACATTTTACCAGGCTGATTTACAAACTGCAGGAGCTCCAGCTAATCTCTCTGCTCCACCAAGGAATAAAAGTGGATGTTGCTAGGAGTGCTGATAGTCCGGACAAGAAAAAGACTTGTTTTCTGTTTCTATGGTTGCAACAGCCCTTAAGAAAGATATAAATTTCCCTGCAACAACTAACTGCATATTCATTTTAAGGTAGATCTAGTTCCAGATTCCTGAGACAGAACCCTCTACCTGTTCCCAACCCCACGAAGCCAGAGCAGCAATATAGAAAGTTTCTAATCTCAACAGAATTCAGTGAGCAGCACGATTGGTTTGGAAAATAAACAAACAAAACAAACAAAAACCCCCCAAAACCCACAGCAAATTTTCAGCCTGTATGTACAAAACCAATGCAAACAAGTGGAACATTCTAGTTATATTTTGTAAAACACACGTTTGGGATCAACAAAACATCAAACATCCAGACCCTAGATTACAAAAAAAATCTATTGCCATCTAGTTGTCAACCCCAAGTTTAGACAGTCCTTGTCGGAAATCATGTAATTCATCTATCTTCCCGTCTAGTACATCTAAAAAATTCTTTAATTCAGTTTTAAGGTTGGTCTGCCTATGTTTGCTCTCTTCAACTTCTGTCCTTAGCGTTCTGACTTTCTCTTCAAGATCTTTGTTCTTTTTCTCAGCAGCCTTAAAGACAAAAGAGACAGTAAGATGAATCATAGACAAGGATGAACTGCACTTAATAGGGTAAAGCAACAAATGGCAGCCGAGCTGTAAAAGTTTGCTTTGACTTTGGCAAACTGATTAAGACAAGCACCTCTGTGAGCAAGCGACATGTGCTAGTCAGATTAAAAGGAAAGAAAGCCCAGGCAGGAAAGGACACAGATTAACTGGAAAAGATGCTTTGCATCAGATTTTGTCATTTGGTTGATATCTTAAAATTCAGCTGGATTTAAATCATGCACTGTGCATATATTTCTGTCATTGCTACAGTTGCAGAATTAGACACTGTGCCGCCAATTACAAACAGAATTATCTATGGTGGTTTAACCTTGAAAAACAAGCTTAGAAAATACTGCCTGAGGAATAATATTGCTTTATTCAGCACTTTTGGATTTACTGGTATTTTGTTAAAGTTCCACTTTGTGTGAGCACCCAGGCAAGGAACAGGGCAGCCACCTAACACTGCCCTTGCTCCAGCTTGTTCTACTGTTTTCTCCCATTAGCTCTTCTGCCTGTCGTTCTCCATTTCATGTGTGTAAGCACAGGCTTATTCTCACTAAAACCCATAGACAACATATTTTACCATACTGAATCAAACAAAATTCATATTTTAACCATTTTCAGCATCTGCATTCCTCAGCAGCCTTCTAAATGATTTTAGATCATTCAGATTATCAGATTGATGGCTTATTTGATTTATTGGATTTGATTTCATTGATGAGACTGCTTATATTTTTTCTCCTTTCATGTATTAATTCATTGCATTTACACAAGCCCCGACTTTAACGAGTGATGCTGCAGCCCATCCAGCTCCGCTCTGAGTGAGCACCTCCCAGCAGAGCAGCCACATGTGCAAAACCAAGCCACAGCGAACCATGCTTTGCTGGCAAGGAATGATGCAGCATGTAAATGCATTCTCAGGTGAACGTTTTTCCCTGGTGGTGTGCAGCTACGCTCATCTGCTTCCTTCCGAAAAGCCCTCCCTAGGGCCACTGTGGCAATTAGCCTCAGGTCTCGGAGTGCTGCTCAACACACCTGGCTGCGGTGCAGCTCCACAAGAGCAGAGCAGCAGAAATAGAGGATACAGGATAGCCTGGAATCTGCAGGAGATAGGTGCAACACGATCCCAGGCAAGCTAACTTCCGCAAACGGCAAGGCAAAGAAATGGAGCTATTAAATTACTCCCGTGTTGGGAGGGGCACGGTGTATTTTGCATGTAATTAGCATTTTTTGTTTTTACAAACCGGAGCTCTTTCGCCTTCAAACGCTGAAGTTTGAACAGAGAAAAGCATATAGTTATGAGAAAGAAAGTAGATGTATCGACTGTTTTAAAATTAATTTCATTGCTAAACTATACCTGTAATTGTTGAGACACAGATTCACATTCTGACATTAGCTGTGGTATAACTTCACCCTGCTTTCGGAGCTCTTCCAGTTCCTTTGAAAACATAAAAGAAAAAAAAATTAATGCAAGCTTCAATTTAAAACATAATGGAAATTTGAGAATATGAAATGACTTTGCATATTTTATTGTATTCTGTACAGTATTTGGATGTAAAATAACCAAAATAGCATGTCTGCATTCCAAAACACATGCTGATTTTCTCCTAAAACACATTTTTGCACTGTATTTGTGACTTTGTGCTTCTAACACAGACAATGTAATCCGATCTCCAGCATGAATGCCATTAATTATATTGATGAAATCTTAAACTAAAACACATACCTATGCAAAAGATACATTCAATGAGAGAGAAATCTGAAGGGCTGTAATGCTACAAGCAATTTATAGATGGTAGCAAAGAGCAAATTAGACGTGAATTTTCAATGATATATGCCAGCAAAAAAAGGCCAATGGCATTATGAGCTGCATATACAGAGGCATCATTAGAGAGCACAGCTGTAAGGGGCTCTCCTCCACTGTACAGCTCTGAGAACCACCCCTCCCTGAAATCTGTATTTGGTTCTGGCATCAGTATCCAAATTGAGATGACTAGCTGAAAGGAGTTCATGAAAAGAGCAATGTGACTTGATAGGAGACCATGTCTCTGATGGAAATTAAGAGAGCTGAATACATTAACACCACAAACGACCACCACCGATGTGGGTAGTAGGGAAAGACTTGAAGAAGGCCTGTACATTTTACAGAAGGGTTGTCAGAGCATCTGAAAAGCACATTTGCAGGTCCAAGAGAAACTGTGACTTGAAGGGAGTGCAAGTGCCTCCTCCAGAAACTGCCCAAGTAGGTGACAGTCTCAAGAGCAGGCAGGGACAAGTGTTCTCTGAGCTGTACTGACACAGGACAGCAAAACCAGTGCTATCTGAAAGGCAGATTTCTTGGCTACAAAATACGATTTCTTCCTTAACAGGTGAACTTACAGCACAATGCGAGTGTAACAGAATCCATAAGTCAAGCTCTTCCACAGAACCAGACAATAACATTTTTTCCTCAAGTCCCCCTGATTCCCAGGCATATATATCTGTATATACATAAATAATGCCTGGGGGCTCAGATCTCAAAATATAAATATATTATACTAGATATACTTACTATATATATACACACACACACTACTATACCATATACTTACTATATATGGTATAATACAGCATGTGCATATATATACACACACATTATGTATATGCTATATGGCACACGGTATAAATAAATATAAATATAAATATAAATATAAATATAAATATAAATATAAATATAAATATAAATATAAATATAAATATAAATATAAATTTCACTAGATAGCTCTGTCCTGACTCCCATGTCTTTACATTTCTCTCTCCTCATTTCCTACATGAAGAGGATATCAGCAGCTCCTCTTACATGGCAACGTTCATGAGCAGGCTTCATGCTGGTTTGAATTGCAGACACTGAAAAGGTTACTTATGGGTGGCTTAGACTTAATCAAGAACCTGCTAATGTAAGTATGCAGTTTGAAAACAAGTTAGTATATTGTCAGTGTAAATGGAAGATAGGCA
This sequence comes from Platalea leucorodia, assembly GCF_965183815.1. NCBI lineage: Eukaryota > Metazoa > Chordata > Aves > Pelecaniformes > Threskiornithidae > Platalea > Platalea leucorodia. Next base: position 40,719,805 of record NC_138831.1, read on the forward strand.
TGTAATATTCACAAGTCAATCAATTTTGTAGTTCATTTGGTACCATAAAAATGTGAATCTTGAGGAAAACACTAGCAGATGATAAGGGTTATTACAAATGCTATTACCACAGAAAGGTTGGGAAGAAAGCATGACATTTTCCTTTGAAATATGGGGCTGAAAAACATACTATATTTATAACAGTGCATCAAAATCCATCTCCCTAAACTATTTCCTTGTGCCATCTTAAAACCCCTTAACAGCACTGCTTTTAAGAGCACCAGCAGAGATGCTGTAATGGCACATGGCAAACTTTACTGCACCTGCTGACAGCTTTTTCTCTTCAGCCAGCACAGTGCATTTGGTCATTGTAATGAAGGAAAAACCCAAAGATCCCATTATTTTCCCCACTGCTCAGGGGCATCAAGCCATCAACATCATTCTCCATAGAAAAATGAACACCCTGTATGTCAAAAATGACAAACTGGGGTACTCTAAATGAATCTGAATTTCTCACTCTTGGTATTAGTCCTGAGGTCAGAGGGAGACCGTAAAATGGCAAAGCTGAGGTCTATGAGCCATTCAGATAAAGAAACAGGACTTGTTACACAAATGCCAGGTTATTTTGAAAATGATGTCTTTTTAGTGATGCTCCTGATGTCTATGGGAATTCAGGACATGGGGACTGGCAACCGAATCTGTTCTCAGCATACATCTGTCTGGCTTTGGATAACTTGGTTCACCAAGCTCTTTGGCTCTCTTAGTTCTCCAGCTCTTCTATTAGGAGTAAAGTGTTGTACACATAAAAGTATCATGTTTGTTAACCACTGCCAAATTAAAGTGTGCTGTCACAGTGCATAACACATCATGAAACTGAGACTGAGGAACTCTATCAAACTATTGCTAAAGTTGTACATGGAAAATCTAGAAATGGGTGACACCCTGAGACGTTGGGCTGCTTCTGGTCGTAGGTGAGTCAGTCCATAAATCTACATCCCAAGTGAGAAGCAGACGCAGCCACTCAAACTCTAAAGCATGCCTTTGCTGTGTTCAGGGCACTCACCAGCTCTTTGTCCTGAAGTTCTGTTTCCAGTTCCTGGAGACGTCTACTCAGCTGTGCATTTCTTTCCTTCTCTTTATTTATTTCATTGCACTGTTCCTCCAGTTCTTCAATCTTTAAGAAATGTCAGACATTAGGTGAAATTTTTCAAATTTCTGGAAATTTGGGGTAGACCACGGCTGATGTAAATGGGCATTGCTCCACTGAGCAGAGGGAAGCACGGACAATTTTAATTTGTCACGGATCTGTTTCCTCGATCATAGCATTTGATTCACTGCAACAAAATTATCACTTCTTTCCTTAAAAAGAGCCAATTTACACATCCACTAGGAAGCCCTGGGACTGTGTTTATTCTCTCTCAAACAGTATCTCATATAACTACTCAAGAATGCGCAAAACACCGAGCTGCTAAAATAAGCGGGGCTGGGGATAAAATCCGCACTTCATTTCTATGAAACCAACACAAGACCGTAAGGGCTGGGGTTTCCTAATGCAGCAAGGAGAAGAAATCTCTCCAGTGCTCCCAGCTTTGCCTCCTCAGGGTTTGCTTATTATTCTAGCTGGAGTACAAGGGACATAACATTAAAACTTTGGGGGAAGAACCAGTTCAGAGCAACGAGCGCCGCTTTGTTCTCTCGCCCAGGGACGTGCTTTGCTCTCTCCATACCTCCTCCTGCCAGCTCCAGACTTAGCTCCCAGGAGACGTGCTTCCCACAGGCCGATGGGCCAGCTCATTAAAGTATGTACTTTAATTCTCAGCTTTGTGTTGCTTTGGGATTACAACTTCCCTCATTTGAAGGTAGAGCAATATGCAAAAAATTCTGACCCAATTAATAAAGGAGAAGGATCTTCCCAGGGCACTGCAGTGGTGCAGTGTGAGCGCCGAGCAAGGAACCTACTTGGGGGAAAAGCTCAGAAAACCTCTCTGCACAGAATAAGACAGCACATTATACAGACAGCGTTGCTGCAGTCATGGCTAGTCACTGGTACGATGACTTTGCAGCTGTAGTAAGGCAGTGTTTTGATAATCTCCTCAGAGCTAGGCTACAGCTACTGAGATGCGGCATGTTTCATCAGTTAATGAGAACAACTTTTCTCTGCAACAGTATAGAAAAGTAAAAAACTACACTGTAAATTATGCTGTTTTCATATAAGATACTGTTCCAGTCTCTCATCCCCTATCCAAGAGACTGGACATAGGAACCCAAATCATGTAACAACTAATATCAATGTGTTAATGTACCATCAGTTAATATAGCTCTGGTTTGATCTCTGAATTATCACTGTGCACACCCAAAATACATGCAAATAGAGAGTATCCACTTGGGGAAAAGGTTGCTCCACATGGAACTTCAGTGCGGACAGGCAACCCAGGCCACCTCCAACACTGAAACACTATTTGCAGCCTACTGACATACAAAAAGGTATGAAATTCCTTCCCTCTTTGAAAGTAAACACTAAACAACAAAAAGTCCTCACCAGACTGATACAATCTGATCTCTACACCAAATGTCCCAGTGATCCATCTAAGTGAGCAGGGAAAGGGTCCAGATTTTTCAAAGACATTTAAGATGAATAGAGTGAAATTATCCCTGCAAGCGGTGCCCACGGAAACCAAGCTTCCCTGTGCTCAGGCTGGTGCCAACGGTGTGTGGGGCTGTTACAGATAGCACTGTTAGTTGAGGGACAGTACCAATGAATACTCAAACTGAGGCTTTAAAAATTTAAACTTCTCAATTGTTCTCTGCTGTAGCCACTGCTCACCCTCTGTCTTACGCTACTGAGAAACATTGTGCTCAGTAACGGAAGGGAGAAGGCTTTTGACGATGCCTTTTGGCAGGTTTCTGGATGAGATGTGCCTGGCATTAGAGCTGGAGGACCCAGCTCACAGCCTGCAGTGCTGAGGACATAATTCACGTCCTCATTCCCCTGCCTGCCACCAGGATTTGCTTCTAATACTGAGTGGTTCCCAGCTTGGTTCCCTGTGGGTAACCAGGCCATAACCTTGCCTTCTCCTCATTCATCACCTGGCAGTAGTTAAGTGAGCTTTGAAAGAGGTATGCAATAGTAATCCCACCTTTAAAACCTTTCTGTTTTATCACCCCGGCCAGCAACCCCTGCTGACACCAAATCTCCCAAATCAAGGGGTAGGGAACTTCACGTGATGCGGCAGCACCAGTCCTCCCGCTGCTCCCCAGCCCTTTGAACCTCCCTGCCCACTGTGTGCAGAGGGAAGCAGCTGCCTTAACAACCCCCGTCCACTCCCCTTTCAAAGATAAAATCCGTCTCCTAACACACACAAAGATAAAGCAGCAGAAACCCAAGAGAAAGAGCAATGGCAGGAGCAGCTAACTGGAAGAGACGCTCTCCTGTGGGTATGCTCTGCTACCTTGCTCCTGAGCTGGTCATTCTCCTCCTTGCAGGCTGAGAACTGCTTCTTCCAGTGCTCGATGCTGGCCGCGGACTCCTGCAGCGCCGTGGTCAGCCTGGCGTTGCTCTCCCGCAGCGTCTGCAGCTCTGTCTCCCACTTCTTCACATTGGATGAACTGAGAAAACCAGGGTGCCATTAGGTGACTTCACCTTATAATCCTGTGTACCATTACTCTTTACCTGACTGCAAACTCATCCACCTATTGTGCCTGTTTACCAGTGATCTGTTGTTATAAGATCAAGCGTACTCATATGTATGCACTTGCCCCTAGCCATTGCCCGCCTAAGGAGAACATAAGCCTTAATTTGACTGTCTCTGCCAAAACAAAGGGATCTATCAACTCCAGCAACGGTGACCTGTGCTTCTGGAACAGAAGTCCTGCTGTCAAAGCTGGCTGTAGGATTAAGCTGACATCTGGGATTTCCAGCGTTTGCAAACAGAGGTTTTACTCGCGTGCTGTGCACGGTCTGTGCTCACCTCCAGAGCGGCGCGGCTGTGCCTTGCTGAGCACCCGCTGCAGTGCAGGCCTGCGGGCATGGTACCCGTGCAACAAAGAGACTCTACACATTTGCAGGTGGTACAATAATTCAGAACAGAAGATGTCAGGGGGTTGACACCACCTATATTTGATATTTCTTTAATGCTCAGCCTTAAATATAAAAGTGTTACATAACGGTGAAGAATTAAACTACTCATTCCCCAAAGCTTCAAGCTGCAGCGTAGAGCATGAGATTAGAGAGTGAATGGAAGGAAGGCTTTGAAACTCCCTACATACTAGCTGCTACTTGCCTGTGGAGGTGTCTGCAGCAGGAGGAACGAGCAAACTTTATGATTTGAAACAGGTTATGCTACTGAAATGTCAATAAAGAGAGATGATGTACTTCAAATATAATATATGCAACCTTAGAATTGCTCACTGGGTAACGCTGCTTATGGTGTTGCTGCCTTATTTTTTAAATGGCTTTTTAAGAGTAGCTTGATCCTGTTATATTGTCTTTCCATTCACAGATATATTCACATGCAAGAGGCAGACAAGGCAATATCCCAGTAGAGAATTATGGCATTTTAATGTTTTAACTTTGCATATTCAAATGCCTGTATTTTCACTATGGCTGCAAATTACTCTTCTTGGCATTTTCAAATAATTTATCAAAGCAAATAGCAAAAAACGTGACTTCAAGGGGCATTGTCCACAGCTTTAGTCCCCTTAGACTTCTAAGCAGCCTGGTGAAATTATATTTCTCACTTCAACTTTTTAAGGTTGAATTCATTCCCTTTTATAATTTTAAATATCCATATCTATTTTCATCAAAGTAAATGGAGCAAACTCGAAGAGGAAGAAGAGATTGGCTTCACATGGTATCAGTGGCAATTGCTCCCCCATGGCTTTAATGTTATTTCTGTAGCTCTAAAACTTCACAGATGAAGGTGGTTGTAAGAGTTGGCATCAGCAGAATAAAAGAGATCTTAATTCATCACGAACTAGATCAGGAAAAAACTAAATGGTAAATATCTCTCAATTGGATAACGGGAGGTACTTGCTAAAATCTGCTCATTCATCCATTCTGCTGCATCATTTTAAATTAACGCAATTACATTTGAATAATTTCTGTTAATATCATTAGCCATCAGATAATTACAGCACGTTATGCCAATGCAATTTAGGTATTAAAGAAACTTCACCTTTGGGCTAGAGCAATTTTTAATTTATCATTCTCAGACTTGAGATGTGCCTCAGCAGGACCACCATGTGATGCTTTCTCATCGTCTGTCCCGTTCACACTAGATGCTCGAGTGGAAGATGGTGTTTCACGTCCAGATTCCTGCAGCACAACACACAAATGAACACTGGGCTTCTCCTGCAACACCACAACACCAAGTTCTTTGTAATCTTGATCCCACACCACCCTGCTGAGACCTAGGCTGCATATGCTCTCCTGGCGGAACAGTGGTAACAAACACATACCCTTTACATCTTGGCTGCAAAGCTGGTCTGTTTAAAAAGAATGGAAAAATGATAATGATAAACAAAATGAAAGTTTAAAGAGTTCAAAAATTTTTTGAAGTGTTTTAACTGACGAGGCTTGTGTTTTCTAAAGGTTGTTTGCTTTTTTTGAGGTAATGAAACAACACAGTGCACCTGGAAGCACACAAAGTCCAAACCAAAAATGAAAAAAATAAGATACTGCTCCTCCAAAGAGATACTATTCATAGACTGCTTGGTGCTGATCACCAAGAGAACAAACAAAGTGAACCATAAAGACCATGACCAAAGTCTTCAAAAAATGAGTATCCAAAGTCAGCCTCTCAGATCGATATTTGTGGACCCCACAAAGGGGGTTAGTTGCAAGACTAAGAGCATTCAGTATATTTTTTCTGATCATGCATCTGAATTTCTCTCTGATCAAAATTCGTCTAACTTTCCTCCAAACATCAGCCCAGGCCGAGAATGCCCGCTGAACAGGGTTCATTCTTACCTAATGGAATGCGTATGAAATTACAGTAAAACACATGAAGAGACTGGGACAACACTCAATTTCCTCAATCTGTAAGAAACCCCGACCTCCCAGGACACGGAGGCACTTTGCTATATCAAGGTGTGCTGTCTAGAAAAGTGCATTGTATAAAATACGCAACACAAGCTTCTTCCAACCGCTCACTAAAGCACTGCCTCTGTTCCCACACCACAGCTTGCAATCCATCACATCCAGGCAACGAAACACTATGGCCACAAAGTCAGTCTCTCCACTGGAAAAAACAACTCCTACAAAAGTAGATTAGATATATGACAAAATGAAGTATCTCGATGAAATCTCATTTACTGTCTGCTGAAGCACTACACTGACTTACTTTCCAGTGACCCAAAGTATGTGTAACAGTACAAATCAAAGGATGTATAGCTTTCCCTGCTATTAAAAAAGTTCTAAAAGCTCAAGAACTGCTGAAAAAAATTAGATATAAACGAAGTCAAAGAGCATGGATGGATGAAAAATACTCCTCTGACAATGTTAATGTCCAGCTGCTGACAATTACCTTTGGCCATCTTCATTTTATATACTCTAAGCTTGCTGCCAGAAGCTGGTACAGTCCATTAGAAAATGTAACTTTAAATTATTTATCCTGTATGCACACAGGTATTAAAGCTAAATTACAAACCTGGGAATGATTGCTTGAGGTCTCAATTTTCTCTTGAGATCTGTCTCTTGCTAGTTTGGCAGCTTCTTTTACTTCTTGGAATTTCTCTGCAAACTGGAAAAAGCATGAAAGATATTTATTAAAATGATTTATCAAACTGTTCAGATTACTATATTTATATGGTTCATAGATCTCCAAAAGTGAACAACTAATTTTGATAATTTTAAAATTTTGGCAGGAAAAAACATTTTAGTTCTTTGGCAGGGAAGTTCTTTCAAAAGGAATGGGGGTGTTTCTAGAAGTCCCTTCTAGAAGGGACATCTCTGTAGCACTGCCCGATCGCAGTAAAAACCCATGGAGAAAAAACAGGAGCTATTAGTGTCTTCTGGTTTGATTTGGCTTTGTTTATTTCCTCCCCCTCCTCTGTTTCACTCGATGTTGCCAGTCTATTAAAGTTGAAAGTACGAAAGACATATGTTTGGGTAAAAAAGAAAAAAATTAATGTCTTCTATTCCTAAAAGCAAGTCAATTAAATTAAAGATTGCAAATGAGCTCATGAGATATCTGCAGGATGCAAACAAGGGATTATCAAGACACAGAAAAAAGTAGAAAAAGGTAGATCTGAATGTATGATGGGGCCATAGAAGAACACAGCTTTTCTGGTCTAATTTTCTTATTACTGGCAAAAATACAGGTAGAAGACTTCAGGGAAAGGCTTGAATGCTTCCTGTAAGAGGGTTATATCAAGCTGGGGGAGGCAGGGGAAAGGAAAGATAAAGATGCAAAGTAATGATCCCAAGCCCTACAAGTTGCTGCAGGACATCTGCTCCGAAGCCAGTCTGGCACTTTTGAAATACAAGTATTATCACAGCCAGTCAGGGTTGCAGGGCTTTAAACGCTTTAAACAGTGTTTAAAGTTTTAAAAGGAGGATTGCAAAGACGAAAGAAAAGGTTTGTTTTTTTTTTTTTTTATTAAGATGTATCCTGTATAAGAATGGGTAACTTTGTCTTCCTGCTAAAGCAGCTTGATCTTGCTTGCCTGTGTTCTGAGAAACTTGAAATGCTAGAAAGGAAAGACCCATTAAAAGTGCATATAAATAAATCTATTTTATTGCACAGTTTGTGAATAAAAGGACTGCCGTTATATCCTCAGATAATTCAGAACACTTATGACAAAATTGTAAATAAAAGCATGAACATACATCACATTTTATAGTCAAAGAATGGGAAGAATCATTACCCACTTACTAATCTTATCTTCTAACTTTTAGATTTACAGCAGGTATTTAGCATGCTCTCTCTCAGTAAAATACTGGGACTATAAAGATTGATAAAATAAATCTTCTCCAACTGGTCTAAGAGAAAACGGGATTTATATGCAGAGGCACCTGTGTTTTGTATAACACACACAAATGGAAATTCCCAACAAACACACATAACATCATTCATAAATCCCATGGACAAGCACATTCCCAAAGCCGAGTGAAATTTCGGGTGTAGACTACGATCTGTGACAATGCTTATGAATGAAGACCGAGCTCTCAAATCCAGCTGTTTTCTATACAACAGCTGAAATTGCATATGCAAAGTATGTGCTCTCGGATGGCAGTAGTTGCTATCTGATGGCATGTGCAGTCACTACACACACAAATGACTTGATTACCTTTGTAGCACTATGAAGATCATTAGGAACAACTACATTACATTTTCGCCTTAAGTGGTTTAACTCCAACTTTACACAAAATGTCTCTCCTGCGGTGACAAAACAGCTATAACAAACTGATTATTTCTGAAATATTGTATCAACAGTAAGCTCTACACTTGGGTTTCTTGCAAATAGTAAAGGGCTGTTTTGAGTCTCTCTTTTACAATAAATCTTTACGGGCAAGTATGAAAAATTTATGAGGGTTCTTCATGGACTATATGAAATATGAAAAGACAAAAAGAATTGGAAGTGATCTATCAAGTTTTATTTTTGCAACTATCTTCATAAAGCACACAGAAGACTGCTGTGAAAAATTATGCGCGCTGAGAAGAAAATGACATTTTTCCACATTTTCATAATAAAAAATTGTATACGACTGAGCAAAGCTAATCCTCAGTATAAACCTGATAATGATCTCATTGCACAATAGATTTCAGTCATGTCTCTGGTTTACCAACACATGTATTTAACACATTTGCTTTTAGAAACAAGTACAAATAACTGAATTTTTCACCATCTTAGTGACAGATCTTCGACTTTAAGAGAGAAAATATTACCCTTCTTTCTTTTTGTTGTTACAAACGTAAAGACGGCTGTGCTGGTTTTGGCTGGGATAGAGTTAATTTCCTTCACAGTAGCTAGCATGGGGCTGTGTTGTGGATTTGTGCTGACAACAGTGTTGATAACACAGGGATGGTTTAGCTCCTGCTGAGCAGCGCTTACACAGAGTCAAGGCCTTTTCTGCTTCTCACCCCACCCCACCCGCGAGTGGGCTGGGGGCGCACAGGGAGTGGGGAGGGGACACAGCCGGGACAGCTGACCCCAGCTGACCCAAGGGATGTCCCACGCCCTGTGACCTCGTGCTCGGCGTATAAAGCTGGGGGAAGAAGAAGGAAGGGGGGACGTTGGAGTGATGGCGTTTGCCTTCCCAAGTAACCGTTACACGTGACGGAGCCCCGCTTTCCTGGAGGTGGCTGAACACCTGCCTGCCCATGGGAAGGAGTGAACGAATTCCTTGCTTTGCTTTGCTTGCGTGTGTGGCTTTTGCTTTACCTATTGAACTGTCTTTAGCTCAATCCGCCAGTTTTCACCTTTACCCTTCCGATTCTCTCCCCCATCCCAGAGGCGGGGAGTGAGCAAGCGGCTGGGTGGTGCTTAGTTGCTGGCTGAGGTTAAACCATGACAACGGCTGTAACAGAAACGGTGGTGAAAGACTGTCTCTGGTTTTTGTTTACCGCACACACTTGGAAACAGTCAGTCCATAAAGAGTTCTGCTGCTGCTTCTTTTTCATTCTTAGCTAATTAATACCTGCTAGATTTTACTAACAGTCTATTTTTAAAAGCTACAGAGGATCACTTGGCTTGTTATGAAATTAAAGCCTTTCACTTGATTACTCTTCTGAGCGCAGCAACACGGTGGTGACAGCCCAAACTTGTGTAGCATTACCAATGCTAATTGCTACAGCGGCAGACCAGGCGTTTCTGAAGCCATCCCAGTCCTGAGGCTGTCTCTGAGAGTGACGGCATGGCCACAGCGTCTAATCACTGGCAGAAATTAGAGATGCTTTCTCTCCAGTAACTGATTTCTTCTGTCCCAAATATAAATAATTGGTACTACAAAATCATGTGCCACCTCCAAGATCTAAGTTGCCTTTGAGCTATCAAACCATTGCAACAATAGGGATTGTTAATGTGAAATTCCTAGTTAAAAAGTGAAATAATCTTCTGTTTAGTAAAAGAGAACTTGGTAAATGTGGTCTTGAGGGGCAATGCACGTATAAATATCCAAAACCAACTAAAAAAATCATCATGCTCCTTCTCCCTTCCATCTTTACTCCCTTCATCTTCCCTCTCCTCCACCCTTGTCCTTAGGCAGACAAAGTTCCCCAAAATTAGCAAAAAAAAAAACCAGACTGGAGTAGGAGAAATGCCAACTGAACACCACTCCCATAGTCCATCAGGGACTATATGACGTGTCTTCCCATGGCCCAGGAAGCTGTGAGACTAAGCTGCAATATGGAAAAGATTTGCTGCTACCAACACTTGTGAAGCCTTTTAGTCTAAGGCTGCTGCAGCCCATGAGCACTGTTTGATTATGAGTCTTGGCCCATGAAATTTAATGGGGACTCAAGGATGCTACTGTGCATTGCACAAATTATTTAAAGGCTGTTCAAATCTGCAGCCAGCTTGTCACCTGGAGAAATATATATATATTTAAATAGATCTTCTTAACATTTTATACATTAAAAAGCATTATTTTGTATGTGTAAATGTTAAGCTCCTGATCTGGCATAATATTTTATGTCTCCTACTGACAAATTGTGCCAGTGTCAGATAGATGAAACAGCTGCTCCCACCCAAAGCAGTCTCATAAATATTTCATTGCCCTCTCGGTTTGCAGAAGGCTGGGTGATGTGACGTTCCCGTTGGGGAGCACCGCCGTGCCGTGACCCACAAGGCACGCGTCATTTTGCCTGCATTTTTCTCTGGATGAGCCCTCAGTACTGGGAAGATCGGCAGCAAACAAGACTATTTACTCTCGAAAGTGGCTGGTAATTTGCTGTAGCACAGCCAGTGTGCTGCCAGCACCGAAGCCGGTTGGACCGGGGCAGCTGTGCTGCGTGCTGGGCGCCCGGGCAGGCTCTGCTCCGAGCTTTCTCCCCTGCAACACAGTGCCTGGCAAATACCGCACACGTAATGTGCATGCATGCACAGAAATGAAGTCCAGTGCTCCCCAGATGCTGGATGCAGTTGCTTTATGATGTGCGAAGTCTGGGTTTACTGTGTTTCGCACCTGTATAAATCTTTGTCCCTATGCCCTTGACTACCTACAGCTCCTCAGAGAGCATGTCTGCGTCGAAGCATCCTGAATGATAGCAGAAATTTTACTTAACCGCTTCATGTGCAAAACACATCACTACCTTTACAGCACCAGCCCTGCCTCTTCATCGCACCCAGGCACACCATTAATTCTCACCTATTTCGATTTGGCTGTAGCAATGTATGAATAATGTCTTGAGACCTTTTTGAAGCACAGGGTGGGAAGGGGGGAAAGGAGGGTCAGCAAGTCCTGCAAGAGGCGAAAAGGACCCCGAGTAGGACATCAACTTTAAGCCCTAGGATTCTCCCAATCAATGTGAATGGTAATTAGGTTACTAGGTCACTGAATGCAGTTTTCATTAATGGCTCATGTTTAATTTGAACTGCTTTTCCCTATAGGTATGGATTAATGCTTAAGTATCTCAAGAGAAGAAAGGCATTAGAAAGAGGCAATATCTTTTATTAGGCCAACCAATATACTTAAAAATGCATTATTATTCATTGTTTTCAGCAGACATTTTCCAGCTTGCTTTCTTTCTTTCTTTCTTTCTTTCTTTAAAGCCAGAGCTATTGATCTCTGGTTTAGTGGAGTTTTTTTAGTGTGTCCTTTCAACTCCTGACTAAAAGCTTCAATTATTTCCAGTAAAACTGGCAAGCTTTAATTTATATCTTTTGTAAGAGTATAATGATATCAACATAAAATGAAACTTGATTTTACTATTCCCAATACACTTATACATCTGTAATCTCTCCACCATCTCTGGCCTTTCGTACTAATGGTTCAATAATTAAACTGAGGGGCATGGATGACAAAGGATATCTTTGTCCCATTGCTTTGCATGCTGGCAATAAAGCAGGTTTTCTAACATTTTCCAGATAGATAACTGTCTGATTTTTTTTTTAAATAGATCATCTCGAGCCATTTTCAGAAGTGCTCCCCTTAAGCTCCCCTTTGGTATTCTGACCAGAAAAAGTCTTTCTGCTGATTTGGAAAGCTTTTCCTGCAAGTAGAAGGCTGTATTATCGGCAGTGGGCTCTTCAGCAGATCCTGCAGTGCAAACAGATGTGCAAACTGATCTGGAGAGAAACACAGCCGGTGCTGGGGGCCCTGTGCCCACATGACATGTTTTTCAGATTGGCTCTCATTCAGCCACATGAACATTGAAGAGCTGCTTTCTGATACCAGCACTAAATTTATTCTAAGTAAGTGTTGGGACAGTTTTGGAGAAGATGGTAAAATCTCTCTGATTAGGGTGCGAGGACCTCCAAATGCACCTCGTGCCTTGTTATACCTCTCGTCTCCTGAGCCAGCCTCAGCACCACCCGCTCCACGCGGCGCGTGGTGCACATTTAACCCCAGCCAGCACCGAGGTACCATGTGGCCACCTGTCATGTTGCAGAGGTGTGACTTCAGTAATCCAGATTCAAAATTACTGTCCAATGGTGCTAATTCTTTCATTTGGTGTCCAAAAGTTGCACTGTATCATGCTTACCTGTTACCCAAAACAAACCTTTCCCCTAGGTCCACTTTAATCCTCCCACATTCCTATACTACTTATTTAGCTATTATGAACATCTCTTTGCCACAGGAGTGGAGAATACGCATATGTGAAATGAGCAGTCCTCTGCACTTGATTAAACATCATAAAACATAACCAGCACCTCATTTTTAAAAAACAGTTTTGCATGTGATTGGTTGGGTGGCCTTAGCATCCCAGAAGAGCAGATTATTGCCATGGCACCTTTATGGACATCTCAAGTCCAAAAATAATTTAATGTGAAAAGTAAAATATGCTTTACCTTTAAGAAATATTTGCAAAAAATGAAATTCACTGGAAATTGCAATAACTCAGTAAGACAGACTTAGTAAAATAAATTTTTATAACAATTCACTTGATGGAAAGGTCCTCCTTCTATCGCAATGGTCTGCATTTGCTATTTTAGACACTACAAGAAGCATCTTTTTCTCCTGATTCTTTTCATATCAAAGCACACAAGAGGACAACAACACGAGAGACTGTGTGCCATGGCCAAGGACACAATGTTGAGTTAACTGACAAAACCCAGTGCCAAGTAGCCATGCTTCAAGTGTCAACTATGTGTTAGATAAGTAGGGTTTTTTTACTGCATGAACAAACAAACATCTCCACTGCTTGATGAGCACTTGGCGAGACCACTAATCTAATGACAGAGGATGCATTTTAAACCTCTGGTTATTCATTACAAGAGGCAGCTCTAGCCTTTACAAGCCTGACGTTGTAGCCAGTCTCTGGTCCAGGCCAGTGTTGCATTAATACCAAACCCACGTTCGGGGTGCAGCTCTGAGACACAGCTCTGCCAGCAAACCTGGCGTCCGACCTCCCCAGCTACTCGTCCCCCGTTTCTGCCACAACTCACTGTCACCTCCCCAGGTCTGGGATAAAATAGCTTTGGGTCAGGGCTGCAAATCACACCACTGAGCTGAAATGCCAAAAATGCAGTTTTATTTTACCCCAGATCAGTTTACCGAGCCTCCTGAGAGCATGGCCCCACCAACAGTGGTATCTGCAAAACGAGGGCACCGGCAAGCCCCGAGGGCTGGCAGCTCTACCTCGGTTAGCTACCAACGGCAACAAGTCATCGAAACGCACACTTCTGAGGCTGGGATAGCAACTCTCTTCCTTCAGAGACATCAGGCAGCCCTAACGCCAACAGTCCTGGCATATCAGTGGTGCCCTTTGCTTTTGGTGCCGCTTTCAGCTGAAATGAGCACACAGGGCAGGGAGATGCCAAAAAATACTTCAGAGTTCAGGTTGTTTCTGTAAACATCTGAAAACACAAATGCTTTCAGCCACGCTGGGCAAGATACTGTTGAGATCATCTCACTACTACCATCATCAGTGGTCAGATTTAATTTGACTATAGTTTTATAGTTTTGACTATAAAGTTTGCAATACTGCCTGCTTCTGTATATACAGACACTGGGTAATTACAGGAGAACGGATGAAGAGGACTTGCAGAAGCATGCAGCTCAAAAGAGGTCAGTTGGGTATACGCAATTCTTCATTAATAAGAAACAAGACAGCTTTTGCAGAAATTCAGTGAGCCCCAGTACCTTCGTCAGCTGCTGCTCGGAGGGAAAGCCCAAACCAAACACAGTATTTGCTCTGCTGTCTGCCCACTGGCCGAACTTCTGCGAGGTTTTAGTGAAGGTCATGTTAGGTGTGATTGTGCTGTTTATGATCACCTGTTTAAAAACAGATCAAAAAAGAATTAAAGAGTAGAAACCACATCGGAAATGCATATCCTAGCAACGATATCATCCAAAGCAATTAGCAGTCTAAATTGGGAAATTGCTGTATTCAGAAGACTTTTTCCCAAAACAAAACAGTTTCTATCTTGTCTTACTTCATGAAGGAATTTTGATGTTTTGTCTTCTTGTTCCAAAGCACTGTCACGGTCCTGCAGTTAAACACCGCTGCAGGAACATCACTGAACTCAAAGCAACAGCAGGGACAGGAGCTCTAAAATTACCCTGGCAGAAATGCCGATACAAACCCCTCTTTTTTCAGTGTTACAAAGGCACATTGCTACTCCCACCGCCCCGCCAGGCACCCGGGACGGCCCGAGGCCTCCAAGCAGGGTGTCTACCACCAACACCTGCCCTCAGACTGGAAGAGCAAAGAGATATTTCTGCATTTCTCCATTTGGCCTCGGACCTCCACAAGTAGGATGCCTGAGACATGTCAGAAATTTAAAAAAAAACAACAAAAACCAAGAGACGGAGAAACTGAGAGCTTAATAATGAGTTTAACTTGGGAGGGTGGTGAAGTGCATCCCCAACAACGCACATGCAGTACCAAATGTGGGCCTCATGACAAATATTCTGCCACTTTACACAAGTTAACTAATATCTGCTTCACCACCAGCAACCTTGAAAGCGACAGTGGTTCTTGTAATTAAAGAAATAGCCAACATGAGGAAGGCTGTTGGGATGAAGTCTCTAAGGAACTTAGTGGAACAAGCATAAAATGTAATCTTGCAAAAAGGAATGAGATATATGTCAGTTCATTATCAAAAATCTTAACTTTATTTGCAAGATACACCATTATATGAGTCTAGAGACTCCTTCCCCTGGAAATTAATTCATGTACAATGTTCTTTCTGCTAACAGAATAGGAGCTTTCTTTAGTAATGCGTACCATCATCTCCAATATGCAAATTATGCAGTAATTAAGCCAAATCTGTGGGACAGTTTAATTAACATGATCAGGAAGTATCCTGGCAACATCTTTTACTATGTATTCCAAGCAGTTTTCTTCCTAAGCTATCATTTACATTTAGCAAAAAGTGTGAATTAAATTTACCAGAGAAAGACGATTACTTGCCTCCGTCCCCTCCCTAACTTCTGACCTCTGTGCTGATGCTTTTATTTGCTTTCTTAGAAATTGCTCGACTTCAGTGGTTCCCTCTTTTTGCATCATCTCTTTCAAATAAACATATGATTTTCTGCCATTTCCTACCACTGAAAGTTTCAGCAAAAGGATCAAATTGACGAGGGCCAGGTGGCTGATGCTCCTGAAATTGTTTTTTGCATGGGAAGAACCAGGGAAGAAAGAGGGAGAGGTGACTCTGCAACCAGCGCTGGCCAACGCACACCATACAGACATCAGCTTCCAGGGTCGAAACATCTTTCTGAACGGCCGGTTGGCAGGCGGCGGTACAAGCTAAGCTGCCCAGACATACTCTCCTCTGGCTAAGTCACACAACAGAAACGCAGCCAATATAAAATCTAAGTGCGACTTCAGAGATCTAAATTAAAAGAAAATCAAGGATTTTATGTAGGGTTTTGACAATGCAAAGGGAGTATGATGATAGGAGGATTGCATGATACAGAGAGTCTCAAGAACAGGAGGAAAAGCTACCACCGACCCAGAAAAATCAGGATGCTTTCCAAAAACTTTAAGGAAAGTGCTATATGTATATTTCTTCTTCAAAAATCTTACATCAGACAGATGAACTACTTACAAATGTTTAGCTTCTCAAGTTACAGAATTTATTTTAGAAGCTCTGAACTACCCAGAAATTTTAAGTGATAAAAAGTGTTACTTCAGTCCTACTGTGCCTAACAAATTAGACATCTGTGGGGAAAAACTAATAAAATGGCCCCTTTTATTGAAAGGCAAAAGCCTCATTCACTGGAAGCAGACTCCAAGAAGAATAAAGTTCTTCCTTACCTCCTACAATAACCATTGAGTAAATAAAAATATATAAAAAAACACACCAAGGATATCTTTTAGACCACAGTCCAATATTATCAAAGAAGCAATAAAAGGAATAATGAAGCCTGCAAATTGTAAACCAAGAAACATCGTATTGAGCAACAAAATGAACTACATCAGCTTAGCACCTCAGAGGTTAATGTTTTCTATAGCCAGTGCAGAATCCAAGAAAACCTTGTGGTGATCACACACCTTAAGAAACTGACAGTTCATCTGTTACATTTATAATAAGCTGCAATTAGTGAAACTGCCTAGAAGCCGGCTCTACCTTTTTTTTCCTTAAATCCTCCTGTGTCAGTCAGGCACTTCAGAAATGCTGCGTTCCTATGGAGAACTGAAAACCTAAGTAAAAGCTTAGGAGATTAAATCAGAGCTCATGGAAACCGTTCAGAGGAGCTGGATGCTGCGGGTACATTGCATGTACCCACCCGGTCTTCCTCCCCATCCTCACCCCATCGCCCCGTCACGCTTGCAGAAAGATGCTGTAACATTGAACTTTGGGAGCATCAGCCTGCACATTCACTTCCCACGTAAATCTGGTCATCATTTCAGAGCAAATACTACATTGGCCAGGGAGCAATCACGTTGGTTGCGTTTAGGAGAAAGAAAGGGTGTTATGATTTCAAAGAATAAGGAGAAGCAAGGCTTGCAAGTGCTCCTGCCAGGTAACCCAGCCTATCCCCCCTCCCAAAGCTGGCTCACCCTTGGCTACGTGATTGCAGAAGGAAACTACTCCCCACCACTCCTCCATCTCCTGGGCAGAAGGTCTCCAGCCACAGGGGAAGCCTTTGTGGCCACCGCAACAGGAATGTTCAACCAAAACGGGAAAATCTTCTTTTTCCAGGAAAGGATGAGCCAGAATTTTCAAGTTTCAAAGGAAGAAGGAGCTGAGAGGAAGGGTGCAGAAGGGAAAGGACACATTTGAAAGCTGCTGTGGGCAGGATGAGCCCACGGGCTCTTTTCCACCCCTAACTGCAATCCAGTATTATAATTCTATAAGAAAATGCAACTCATCAATTCAAATGGGCTCTTACGAAATAACTTTGCATTTGGTCCTCATTCATATAATACACACACAGTGCAATTCTGGCTGTATCAGAAAACTGAATAAACTTGTGGACTTTCATCCAGGATAATGGATTCAAAAGACAAACTACTCTCTAATCAAATGCAATCAATCCCTGAAGTGGTTAAAGAGTTCTCCCTAAAGACAAAGGCAAAGAGAAGCATAATATAATAAGCACCTTACAGAATAATAAACTCATTCATCATACTGAGTTGTCTACATGCAGTTAAAAAAAATATGTGCCTTTGCTCTCATCTACATGCAAGCGTATCAGATGGTGAACATTCCTGATACATCCACATAAGCCAAACAAAATCTCATACTAATTTCGCTTCCTTTGGGAGAAAAACAATCCTGACAGATCTAAATTTTTATTTAAAGATGACACAGAAGAATTTTTGCAGTACAAGGTAGCACTACAACAGCCAGAAATTACTCCAGACATTTAGAGACACACCAGGTATACTCATCAGATAAAAGTGAATGCAAATAAGCTGGCGTAGAGCAGAACATTCACAGGCTGTAACACACCCATCCCGCTGCCTTCCCATGGAGAGAAACTGCCAAATAAATCAAGCAGGGAGGGGTCACAAGACGACCTGAGTGCGTGGAAGGAAAAAAAATGTATTGGCAGCTCATGCCACTTATGATATATGAGCAGTGCCTACATATACAGCTGCCATTTCTTTTAGGGGATGCTTCGAGTATGGAAAGGGTTCCCCTCCCACACTCCCCGTATCACAACACCGCACTAAAGAGGCAAAGCTGATGTGGCTTCTGAAAACCCATTTTCCCAAGTTACCGTTTCATTAACATAAGGTGAGCATGCGTGCCGGCTGGCTGGAGTACAGAGGGAGCGGAGCTGGAGCAGCACACAGAGGTTTGCCAGCTTGGCTCACAGCATGTGGCCTCATCGCATCAGCCCTGGCTTGCCAGATTCACAAGAGGGAAAAGCAGAGACGAGAGCAAGCTCAGCTCCGAGGGGAGGAGAGCGGCGATGGCGGTGGGCATTTGGCAGAGCCAGCGGCACAGCCCTGAGGAGGAGGGCCAACGTGCCAGCAGGAACTGGCCAGGACGCTTCCTCTGATGAGACACCCCGCAAAGGGGATGATGAGCCAATGCAGCCAGCCCTGTCAAAAGCTTCTCTACCTGGGAAAAGACTGAAATAACAGCTATGAAATAGCTAATTAATATATTAGTCAATGTATTTTGGAAGCATGTTAAATTAAATCAGAAAAGGGCCCCTTATTCTGGGACAAGAGTGTCAGATTAGGAATTATTCTGGAATTTTCCCTTTAAATTCACATCACCTGTTACTCTGAAGTAACCTCACCTCCAGAGAAGCCCCAAGGCTCAAGGCCATAGCATCTACTCATTAAGAAGTCACTACATTAAAACCTCCCCATTTCATTTTCACACCTCTGAATATGTGCTTTCCAGTTTGCAGACCTTGTGAAATCTAATTTCCCCAACCCACCAGGCTGCTAATCTTCAGTAAAGATGTATCCCAGTCTAAAAACAGAAATGAGGAGGGAAAGAAGCTGCTAATCCTCACAGCTCAGCAGGTTCTTCCAGCTCCTCAAGTCAACATGAATCAGAAGGGCTTGTGACACTGGATGTGGAGATGAGGAGACAGGGATGGCTTTGCAGAGAAATTCTCCCTCTGTCCCAAATGTTCAGCAGCTCCCTCGTGGAATTAGCCCACCTACGTTTCCGTGATTTGCACTACCCTTCATGACCTACTATCCTCCCTATCTCTGCTGACAGCTTCTGGGCTTACATGTAATGACTTTTCACCAATATGTCACTGGTGATAAACTGATCATCTCATTTCTAGTCCTACAAAGCCAGCACACACAAACATATTGTTAATCAAGACAGTGCTATTAAAGGGAAAAAAAGAGTCCCTTGCTGAGGCCACCTAACAGAGCAGAGCAGGAGCAGCACAAAGACGTGCTCACAGCAGTGTAAGAACTTGGGGATGAAAGCAAGAACAGCCTTTGGCCAAAACAGTGAACCTGTAATGCAGGAGGATTAATTATAGTTGTTTTACAAATCAGAGCCAGCAGATGTGATCAAATCTTTCTCCCCACCGTTCCTGCTAAGTCCTTGTAGAAGGTCCTTAAAAAAAAAGGCAGCAGCCTGGGAAAACTGAAAGTAGCAATGGCACTTGTTCTAGCTTTGCTTTATCTGCTGCACCTGACACATATGCGGCGCTTTACCTGGGACAGGCTGAGGGTATGGATTAATTAGACTGGAAGCACTGTAAACGTATGTTAAGAAGAGCGCTGAGCGTCTCCATTTTGCTGTCCTCCTGCTCCGCTCCATCATTTGTGCATGACTGGGGGGGCCCAGAGCACAGGGTAGGCCACAGTTGGCAGGACATCTACTACCAGACCCTTGCTCCGGGTACCCATCATTTTATCCCTACAGTGCCAGCAAGCCTGGCCAGCCACTGCTTTTCAAGATTTACTGTTCTACACAGTTAACCTGGACAGTAGTTACTTCACCCATCAATGGACTCCAAAAGCTTCCATAACTACATCATGTATTTCTGCGGGAGGCAGGAGAGGAAGAGGAACCGCAGAGATTCATCTGCACTCTGCATAGAGGAAGACGCCAGGATGCCTTGCAGGCTGCAGAGGGCTTGCTGCAGTCCGAAGCATGTACTTCCCAATCTGAGCTCCCTCTGCAGAGAGGAGAGTCACCTTTTATGGATAAACTATCTATCTCACATGCTGCTGCTGCACTTGCTTTGTGGGAAAAGGGCCATTTCTACAGTTCAACACAGCTTTTTTTTCCTTGTATTACCTTGCATCCCCAGGATAATTCAATGAATGATGAGGCTCATTTTTAACCCCAAAAGCCAACAAATCAAACAAAAACCATACAGCTCTTGTCCTCCTTCACAAAAAGAGATGTAAAAATAGCCCCCCCTCCAATAAAAAGACTAATAACTGTTTTTCCTCTGGTAAAATATTTCTGTTGTAAAGCCCTCGCTGAGAACCTGTCTAAATGCACAGAAAGTGGGTTCATGATTATGTGAATTCTATTAAGTGAATCTCCTGCTACACCTACTCCACTGCGCTCTTTTTCTTCCCAAGGTAATTAACATCTCTGAAGAGCTGGCTTCCCACCTCCTCCACCCAGTCTAAATCTCTAAAATCTCCTATTTTTGCTTTGACATCTGACTAGATTTTTTTTTTCCTTTTAGGCACAGCACACACATCCACCCACCCACACGATTCAAAGCACCAGCAGCTGTTTCATGAAGAAAATCTACAGCGAGGATTTTCAAATCTTCTACACTGGAACAAATTGTTACCCAGGAATTTCATGCAACATTTTACAAAATTTATAAACCAAGATGGTTGTGTGTTATTTTTACATTAGAAATAAGATTTCTAACTTATCAGAGACAGGGAAAAGAATACAGTGGAGACTCTTTATTTTTTCCTAGTGACTAAAATTGGGGTGAGGGAGAAGGTTGCGTTATCTACAATTAAAAAAAAACCCATAGTTATATCACATTCATGCTTTGGAGGATTTAATAAAAGCATATAGTCTTTGTGTAGAGTATAACCACGTCCTTCTATGAATCATTTAAGCACTGATCATTTTCTGCATCCTTCAAGCTGTATGACAACAGCTTCACTTAAGCCTGAAGGCCCCTTTGCAGAGGTCAGAAATGGCGTGGCCACGTGCCATCGTTAAAGACTCCTCTACACTTTAACAACCTACACCCCGCAGCAAGCGGTCAGCAATGGGATAGCTTACCACTTCCTCTCTAATATCTGGAAAACTGTCCCTTGGCATGAGGAATGGCCAAGAAGGGCAGGTACGTTTTTTTTAGGAGATGATAGGATCTACTTGGCATCTTCTGAAACACCTCAAAGTGGTCACTGTTAGATGACAAGGGCAACCAGGTCTAGCAACATTTAGGAGCAATACACTGACGTAACTGAAGATACAAGGTATCTATGAGATAATATAAAATACCACTCCTTCTGCATCCTCAGAAATGCCTCATCCCTTATTTTGCTATTAGAAAATAAAGCTAGGTGGAGGTTAGCTGGGGCTCATGTGATCATCTTGTTCACTCTTCAGGAGAATCAGCTTTGGACTTCAGCTAGTATTTAATGGTTGACAGTCATTTACACTATTCCTCATTTTCCATCTAACAACCACTGTGCCATTGGATGCAACTTCACAATCCACAATCAAGAAAGAAGCAATGTTTGGTGGTTTGGTTTTTTTTTAAAAACTAGGAAAATATTGCCTTGAATTATGTTTGACGTTCAAATTTTAAGAATACACAATGCACTGTAGTTTATTTATAAACTCCATCTGGCATGACTTGATTAGCATGTCTGATACATTAACTCTCCGAATAGGGATTTCCAAGTATTAGATACCTCTGGCATGACAGCACGGGGGGAGAAGGGAATAAATAATTTATATAGCTGTTTCAGTGGACAAGCAATCCTTAGAGTTTCATAAAGCACAACTTATAGGAATTATTCATTATTAATTTCAGTAGTTGAACTTAAAAAAAGAGGGAGTAAAAGTCCCAGATGAGGAAACGAACAGCTAACCAGTGCTGCATTTATTGCAATGCTTGACAGAAGTCCCTAATACCCTGGGAGGAGGCTGTGGAAAGCTCGAGGGGATGGAGCATGTGCTCAGTTCACTTTTGGCACAAGGCTCCTCAGCCCCTTATCATTTCTTTTGGATGAAAAGGCAGCACAATGCAAAACCTGCAAGCAAGCTGAGCACTACTACGCTCCCTGGAGTCTGGCCAGCAGGTATGGAAGTTTTTACCATCTATAAATTTGCCTATTTCAGTCTCATGCCACAGGTTTTGCTTTGATCAGCTAGTGAAACCAAAAAGATGAGGGAAAGCATCTGTAAACCCTACCATGCTGTGCCTGTGTTGAATATGTTACTAAAAACTTGGAATTTTTTCTCAATTTTTACCTGACTATAGGCATGGATTATTTTCACCAAAAATTTGTTCAACATTCTTCAAAAGCTTTCCTAAGTTCAAGGACCATGACCTAAACCAGGCATCCTTTGCTTCATTCCAGGTTTCTTTACAATAACATCACATGGTTTAATTAACCTCTCTGGCACATTCAGATCCCACATTCATACTCGAGTCTGGTGATCAGAAACAACTCTGTGTGAGGCAGATACGTGCTGAAACACTTCCTTTTACAGAGCTTTTCTGAGAAATTTTATAGAGAGGTTTTAAAAAGGAAAAATATACGCAGACCAAAGTTTCCCTACTTGCCGGTAAGTGGTGTGGCAAGAAATCCTCTAGCATGGATTTTTAGCTTTTCCTTTTTTTTTTTTTTCTTTTTAAAAGAGTGACAAATGGCTTTTCTGAAAAGGTTTCTGCCATCCCCTGGATTCAGTTGTGTGTGGTCTTTCCAGAGCCAGTGACACATGCACACACCGTACGTACAAGCAGAAAAATGAGCCAGATAGGATCAAACAGTGGCAGATGTGCTTCTGTTCTTCTGTCAAGGATACAGCTGTTGCCAGCACTTTGTTATCTTTTCTCCTAAGCTTACTAACCGGCTTCTGAAGGATTTACTTCCAGAAATAATCCAGACAATGAACGGAGGATTTTTCACATTTCAAAGTTAATAACTTGGAAAGAGATTAATACAGAAACATTTAAGTGATATGAGTTCTACAGCGCTAGACTTATTTTTTTTTTTTAAACCGAAACACATCCTCAGCAGATGATCATGATTTCTGGTTGATGCAGTCTCAAGGGACCCACCAAATTTCCTGGCATTTACTTTGCTCCGTTTCTCAGCTTCTGACAAGCTCTCTTTCACCTGAAGCCCCAGCTTGTGTTTGACCAAACATTTTTAATTTTTCCTTCCATTCCCAGCTCATCTCCACCAGTATTAGCAATTCTGAAATTACTATTGCAGTTAAGCCCTAACAGTATTTTTTATCCTCTGAACACTCAAGGACCTGTCCACACAAGCGCACCCAATGTTACTTGCTCTACCTATCTAAACCAGTCTTGGCAACTGTTGAAAATTCTGCAGACACAACTCCAGGTAACGTACTATCCTCCCAATTATTAAATCCTGCACCTCCCCTCAGCCTGACTTTCTGAATACTTGATATCACCTTAAGCAAATAAAGGATGATGCAAGTGGGTAGTCTCATCCTTGGCTGACAGCTCTGCTTCTCCTTTATGCTTTATTTCTTCACCACCGAATTCCAAAGAAAATGTTCTCAAGTTATGTTAAGGTCTAGACAGAAACAAAAACTCAAGTAACTTTAGTCAAGCCGAGTACACCACAAACATAGGCAACACAAATATTTTAAGATCATCAGGGAACGTTATTTTCCTTAATTTCATTCAGTCTTATTTCAAAGACGTCTTTGAGAAGAATGTGAAGTCCTGGTCTATGTAGCAGCAGGGTCCAGTGCACACCTCAGTGTGCTCACCCCACATAGGTACTGATCCTCATTTTAAAACGTGCCTTTCATTTTCTGTTTGCATCTGTCCTGCTTCAACTTCCATCAACCCCACCATTCACATTGCTCTTTGATACTCCACAGGCTGGAGGACTTATGTCTCCACAGGACCCCTGTGGAGCGTAACACTTTGGGCACACCCGGCCCCTTCGAGGTGCCCGACCCGCCACCCCACGCAGACACCCTCCTCCCGCACCCCAGCCTTCGCCGGAGCAGCAGCCTCTGCCTCGGAGGCACCGGCACCACCCGCTGATGGCGAGTTTTCCTTAAACTGAGAGTTCCTCCTGAATCATTCAAAGTGATGCAAAAAAATCTGGAAGTCGCATCACCACCACAACTCTAACATCTTTAAATGAAATTAGGAAATAGCTATTAAAAATATGAACTATTTACTGCAAGTTGTTTCCTTGTCTGAGTGAGAGACCGGTTCCAGCTCAGGTTAGGCTGGTGCACTACGACTCGGGGCAGGACAGATGTTGTCCTGCTCTTAATCTGTTCATCATATAAAATGAAGCAGAATTTCTCTACGAAAGGAGCAGCTGCCTCTCAGAGAGCAGCCCGATCCAGCTTCATTATTTACAGCAACAACAAGCCCAAAAGGGACTGCAAAAGGAGCTAGAGACTCTTCAGGCATCTTTTACAAAAAGTACTTTGTTTAGCACAATTGGTACTAGAACATCTCTCTGGCAGACAAGCATCATTCTCCAGCACGGGCTGGGAAAGCTGAACCAGGAAAAGTCCACACTGCAGCTGCCTTACAAAGCAAACTCCTCATCTGATGAGAGTGATTAAATGTCATCAAACTATTTTAAAGGCTCTAGTATGGATTCACAGAATATACAGGCTGATATTATTATAGTTGCTTTGTCTCAACAGTAAAGTACATATCTATTAGATGATGTATATATAAAGATCATAAAACCACAACTAATGTTTTTACTTAATAGTCATCTCGCAAGCATAAAAGCAATGAGATGTTTATTATAACATACACACAAACTATGCACACTGGAAGGCAGGATTATGCATTAAAATTATATTTTATACCATGCTTTTGTATTTCAAAAGATGTTCTTCCTTTTATGTGGGGGGTTAATTAATTCCATTTGTTGGAATTACTCCTTTATGGCTCCAGTATCATCTCCAGTGCTAATAACCATGTTGAAATTAGCTCCAATAGTTCATGAAATACTTAGCATACTATGATAAAGAGAAGATGAAGGCCACCAAATATGCACAAATTTCTATATTACAGTAATCAGCCAGACCAGTACTGGAAATTCTTTCCTATGGCACATGAAGGTTTCTTTTGTGGACAGGTATGGACAAGAATGCAGGAATACTGGATCAGTCAACTCAGACCTCCAGAGGCCAAAACCTGGTCACCTTTCCACCTGCTTACCCTAATGTGGCACCACCCTTAAGCTGGGATATGTTGTTTGGGCTCTTCAAACAGTAACAACTGTCACACACTGCCTTTTTGATGAAAGGTCCTGTTCGTGTTGGTTCTCAGTGTCAGAAGTAGAAGTAATATTGAGCTCATGCTCCCCCCACACCCCTCTTTTACGGTTGGCACTCTTTCTGGGACAACCAGAAAAGAAGAGATTTCCCACCCAGCCTGGAAGAAACGGCATGAAGGGCAGAAAAGAGCACGGCAGAAAAAGTTTTGAAAAAAAAGAGATATCCATCTCAGTTACCCAGCGGTGAAAAAAGCTTTGAGAAGCTGGAATAAAAAATATTTTCTGCTAATTTAATCAGATTTTACCAGCAGGGGCTTTCTGGAAATCATAGTCCTGCCAGTGCTGCAGTCAGCAAAATAATCTTCAGGGAGAGGAGCGAGGCCTCTCGGCATTTTAGCAGGCACAGAGCAGCCGGCTCGGACCCCAGCAGCACCGCGCTCCTCCGGGATGCACACAGCACTCCTGACAAGCGATGGCCATAAATAAAACTAGGGCAGGCTAAACTGGAAATAAAAGAATCTCTCTTTCTTTGACAAAACACACATATATGCTCGCCCACACCTTTCAAAATCATAGCATTTAATTCAGGATTTCTCTATACACGTTAAAAGAAAAGGCAACACACCACTTTGTAAGGTCACTTTTCGTGTACTTTTACATCCCTTTATCTTTGGCTACCCAAGGGTGTAAAACATCCTCTGATCGTTTCACTACAAAATTATTAAACCTGAAAATTAGATAGTTAAAAAACTTAGGTATTTTTAAAAATTTAGGTATTTAAAAAATATAAAACGGGGTACTTCACCTAATTCCTAGGTATTTAAATTCCTAGGTATTTAAAAAATATAAAACGGAGTACTTCACCTAATTCCGCGAGCATGAGGAGTTTTCCGCGAGCAAACACACTGATACTCTGAATGCCAAGAGGGAAGGCAATGTTGTGATAATCTTCTGCTACACGTTATTGCAAATCAGATCCATGAGGTCTTAGAGGCACAGTTAAATGCTGCCACACCAACGCAGGCCCCTGCTGAGGTATGCATTGCCAGAAGCCTTTTTTAATTCAGTGCCAAAAACTTTGTAATATCTAAATTACTTGGTAGGTTTTTCCTAAGAAAGAGTTGCTATTGGTTTAATGGCTGAATTTACGTCAATGAAAGAGAAAAAAGAACATAAAGAACAAGCCAGATGAAGGAATTTCATCCGTGCTACCATACCCTGCAATTTTTTTCCTGTGAAAGGAAAGCTTCTTAAATCTAAGAGTCACCTTTTGGCAAAATACTCTAGGATATTTTTAACAACTATGTCTTAAAATAATTCCATTTCCATGGGCAAAGAAAATGATTTGTTTTGAGTCTCTGAACACAGCACTGGAAGAACTCCGAATTTCCTCTCTGTGTGCCGAGGACGCCTGCCTCCAGTCGTGAGAACAAAAAAAGCGTGGTCATAAAGAGGTGGGCAGCTATTAAATTAGGTAGCAATTAGGACTGGTAGAAGAACTGAGAAAGCCAGAAATACATCAAATATCAGCAGATTTACACATCACCTCTTCTTACCTCCCTAAATATCTGCTGCCACATGCTACTGGGGCTCTGTCCCTGCCAGCTTCGCTCTGCTCTGGAAATCATACTGTCCGTTCTTGCTGTGACACTCACTGACAGAGCCCATTAGAAGGGCATATATGCCACTTAATCAAACAGCTTCATCATACTATATAATGTACTGCATTCATTTTGGGGAACATTATGTGAATACTGATTGGCAAAATTTGGCCCATATTCTTACTCTTACTAATTGCAATTTACTTCAGAAATAGACCCACTGATTTTGCTTTCCCAGCACAGCAATTTTCCTGGTTCGCTCCTCAATACTTTCACACACTTACACCCAACTTAGCCGCTGATCTTCAATATTGAAGGTAATTGTTAGGTATCAAGCTCTTTTAAATGATCTAGCAACTGGGAATGAGTGTCAGCCGACAATTTTTTTTTCTCTGAAACACAAAGTCTTTGTTCCTGTATCATGTATTTACGAAAATTACTCTTGCAATCTATTTATTTTTTTAACCCTGATTTTATTTTTTCTAGTCATCTGTTTAAGCATCTCACAGAGACAACTTAGGACTGGCATGAGATGACTCTTGCTGTGTCACTTTGCTGCTGCCGTCTCAGAATGTCTCACTTTATTGCTGGCTATTAATTTTTAAGATAGCTTTATGTTCCTTATTAACAACTTATTTCTCAAAAGATAAAAATGATGCTGTTGCAATCACAGGTTCTGTAGAAATGTAACATCTGTACATTTCAAATTGAGGATGGAAGCTTGTTTCTGAGGGATAATATCTCCTTCTCCAATTCCATACAGAAACAAGTTTCTCATCCTTTCCCCCTTGTCAATATTGTTTGGATAACACATATTTCCTATTTATAAAAAATAAACAAACCCACCAAACAGGGCACTACTATGCATTATTCCAGAGGATGACAGAGGATATCGGTCTGAGTAATTTTCATGCTTTCAAACTTTCTTTTTGCCTCTAAAAGGCAGAACAATGTAGGTCACTTTTAATGAGGAGCCCTGTGTGTGGCTTCCCCCACACACTACACAGCAACCAGGCACTTAGGAGTTCATGTTCTCCCTGCACCATTGCCGTATTTTGTCATTTTTCAACAGGGCTGACTTTTGCCCACAATGCTGGGCACTTTCATATGTTGAAGCCTCTTGGCTGCCTCATTAACTCTGAATCAGTGTGTGCCCTTGCATTTTACTGTATCATTTCCTCCAGCATTCATTATGCTGCTGTTTAAACAGCCTCTGGCTAGAAACTTCTTAAAACATCG
This sequence comes from Platalea leucorodia, assembly GCF_965183815.1. Lineage (NCBI taxonomy): Eukaryota > Metazoa > Chordata > Aves > Pelecaniformes > Threskiornithidae > Platalea > Platalea leucorodia. The sequence goes on from NC_138831.1 coordinate 40,748,069, forward strand.
TGATGAAATTACTTTCTTGACAACATACAAGTCAATTATAATGTAATTAAAAGATATACTAATCTATTCCCTTGTTCGGTAACGGTATCTTGGCTAAGATCATCCAGTGCATGCTTGTATGGTATCTGTGAAATCTTTTGCTATAAATTGTAAGCTGCTTTCCACAACACCTGCTTTTCTGTGAAAGAAGCAGGAATTATAATACCTGTTCTCTTCTAGCTTTGCAAACACGAAGAATTAAAATGGTACAAGCTGTTTCAAGTCTAGGGTCTCCGCTTCTCAGTGCTTGACTCCTCAGGCATTTCAATGGGTTTTTTTGTCGTTGGACTGAGAGGATTTGGAAGAAGCCTGGCACCTGGATGGCGTACGCTCTCTCCTGGCTGCCCTCTGTCATATTGGACTCCTGGTTTTCAGCACTAGCCTCTTCCATATCCCGCTGCAAGGGACGAGTTAAGCTCCCTTGACTTCACTCTGCTCCCTCCCTTTACCCTACTCCCTTTTTGTCCCATTTTGCTCTGCTGCAATGTCCGTCTTCACCTCCTCCTCATGTACCAGCCAGGCCTTTCTGTCCTTCCCCACCACTTGGCAAACGGGTAAGGACCCGAAGGCAGCATCCTACTGTGCCAGGCAGCAGAGCCAAGCAACTCCCCTGCCCCTCTGCCAGCCATGCTCACAAAATGAGTTCCCGGTATTTATGCTTTCAGACACATGGGCTCAGTGGTTCCCTTAATCCCCCCCTTCAGCCCACTCCTAAATTCTCCCACTCCCCTCTGCCCTGCAACAGCCCTCCTTACCCTCCTGTGCCCCAGGGGTTTGGGGACGAGGGACAGTGACCTGCCAGGAAGGAGAAGGGGACAGGCTACGCCTGCTGGGAGAAGAGAGGATGGGGCTGAAGGACAGGGGACTGTGGAGGGTCTGGACCTTCGGGGACAGCAGCAGCAGCCGCCTGAGGAAGCCACTCCTGCGAGAATCACAGCCCATCGGGTTGGTGGTGCATCAGCAGGAAACTAAATACTCATCGGGCTGACGTTACGCGGCCTGCCCCATGTTCTGCACGACAGCGGTGCTAATGGGTTTCAGCAGCCCTGTGCTACTCCGCATACTTGCAATTCAACACGCTGCCCAGAGCGATACGTTGAATGCTGAACATAAAATAAAGCTTATAAAACCGGGTAATGAACAATGTTTAAGTGAAATGGCCTATATTCTTGATCACTTTAAAATACTTTTATTGTCACTATGTAATGTCAACATAAGGTAAAAAAACCACCAAATTAATCCAACAGCTGCATACAAGTTGGATTTAAGTGAAATTTCTCTGCAAGCCAATGTGCATTGTATACGTTTGTCTAAAATAAACTGTTAGAACAGCCCCTTTGCAGTTCAGACAAGGATGGAGAGTTGTAAGAGACACACGTCCTTCGTCACCACCATCCTTCTAGGGCCAAGTCCCTTAATTTACTTGAGCTTCAGCTTTTTTGTCTTTAAAACAGAGATACCTTCTGCCCACAGCGATGCCGTGATGCTAATCCATCTGGTATTTGCTAACACACGAAAGACTTTATTCTCATCAGTGAGATGTACTGAAAGCAGGACAACACCAACCGATGCTGTCTATATTCTTCCTCGCAGTCCTACCCAGTTTCATTTTTGGCTAGAAAAGTAGGTCAAAACACTAAACGATAGTTGTTTGAGGGAGAAAAGCAACTTTTAACTTATTTGGGTATAAACACCCTTCTTTTTCCAAATCAGCACTCTTAAAATGGACAGGCAGGGTAACTGGAGACGCTCCAGAGGTGAGTGTGAAGGCAGCATCTCTTCTCGACCTGTTCCTTAATCAGCAAAGGTTCAATACAAGAGGAATAATTCATGTGGCGAGCAATTGATTCTTCCTTGGGAAGCCCCAGGAGAGAATTTTAATCATGGAAAGCTCACCTTCTTCTGGGACATGCTAAAATGGGGGGGTGGTTCCTTCTGAATGTCTTTTGGGCAGATCACAAAGCAAAGCGTGGATGCCCATCTTGCTCTCAGAACACACTTTGCAGTTCTGGGCAGGACCTCTGGCTGTGGGCATATGCTGCCCCTGCAGCTTCCCCCTCCCATGTACAGTAATTACTTTCTTTTCATTAATTGGTCTTAATGCATGCATGCACATCCACAAATCAAGCGACCCACTGCTGCAAGTACAGCAGTTTTGGCTTGGAAGTCACACTCGCCTGAGTTCCTAAAGCCAACAGCACCAGCTTCGACCAAACAGGAGCAGGAATATCCATGGGGTGTAAGCAAATTTTGGGGGGCTCAGCTTTCCCCAGCAAGTTGCAGGGGTTGTGTGCACTGACTGCAAACCAAGGCAGCCAGGGCAGTTAGCTGGCGTTTCTGGAAACACACTGGCACAAACAGCATAACGATGGTGATATATTAATGCTGTACTGATGTCAATGAAACATTACCATCAATTTAAGCAGCCAGTATGGCTGATTTATAAGCCAATATATACCCAAATATAGCACAGGAGATGTTTGGAAAAACAAGTATGTGAAATAGGCATGACAAATAGAAAAGCTTTATTAAGGGATGATTTCTGCAGTCTCTCTCTCCCAGGACAGTGATATTTTAACATCCTCATCCAAACAGGAACACAGATAAACAGGCTGTAAACTTGTCTTGTTACCCTGTGGTTTGTGCTTCGGCAGAAATGATCGATGATTTTTGTATGAGTGAAATGTTTTAACTTATAACTCTGACCGGGCTCTGCTAGGGGAAAGCCATCACCTTACAAGTTACTTTGGAGGGACTAATCAGAGGGATAAATCTAGTATGTAATAAAAACCAGTTGTCTGAGCAACCCATTCAATCTGGCTGATCGGGATTCTTACAGGAAATACTTCAGCATACTATCTGGTAATGCAAAACAAAAGAAGAAAAAAAAAGAGTGAGGAGGGGAAAGTCTTCATGCCTCATTTGTCACCTAAGGCTGATGAACTCCAGTGTGAAAGCTGAAGAAAACTAATTGCTAACCTGTAAACAGTTCAACCAGGCAAAAGTGCATATGCAGTTGGCATTTACATTAAAAGCTCTAGTCTGCACGTATCTGTCTCCTCATTCCCTTTAAAAAGAACATTTTTTCACCAAAAAGGCCTCAGCCTTATCTCCCTAATATGGGTAGTGGTTTTAGATACTGTGCTACAGACTCCATTTGGACACTTAAACCTCTTGGCTCATTAAGATTGTGAAGTCAAACTAGTCAGAGATAAAATCAATTCAGTTTGGCAAAATCACTTCTAAGGTGCCCTGTGTTTTTCCAATTATCACTACAAGTGTCCATAATGGATTATATTAAAAAAGTGAGTATTTATGAACTTAAGTGCTTAATGTAGCCCATCTATGTCTATCTTCAGCCAGAGCTGACAGTCACGATCCTCTCAGCACAGTAAACACGCCGGGGTACCATCAGCCTCCTACCTTGGCTCCATCCACACTGATAATCCGATAGCTGTTTCTCGTGCTGTCATAGAAGTAGGAAACAGTTACAGCCTGCTTGCTTGCGGGAACCCAGTTCTTCTTCGTGCTGGGGTCAATTTGGAAGACATGGGCTCTGGTGGTGAAGATGGGCTGTTCTCTGGAATAGGGAGGGACAGGAGAAATGGATGCATGAGTCTGCGGAAGATGAAATGTCCCAGAAGCCCAGCCTTGACCAGGCATGCTGAAAGCACAAGACAGAGAGCGCCTGGCAATCCCCCAAGTGAAGAGGCAGAGCAGTAACGCTGCCGAGCCATGATCCAGCCTTGGGTGCCTCTCCTTGGCATCGCTACGTGACACTCAGCACCCTGAAGTTACTGTCATAGCCCAGGAAGCAATCGGCTTTTTTCTCCCCATGTTATACTAACTCGGTACCCACCTTTTCCTCAAAATATTTATTTCCAGGAAAGGACACTCACATGCGTTCTTTCTTTCCCCATCCACATATTTTGCCAAAAGCAACAACAAGCCCCCCACGGCTGGATTTCCTCCTGCCGCGCATTCCTGTGAACTGCTACCTACAGCCAGCGTTCCTCTGTGGATGCACCAAGGACTCTGGCGACCTACAGGCATGGTATAATTACTGAAATATTAATCTCTATCCTTAGAATCCCACTGCTCTGTGGATGTGCATGAAAATTTCATCAGATGCAAAAACAGTCAATCATCCCGGGGAGCGAGGGGGAAAAGAAACACAACAAAAACCCTGTGTTGATATGTATTACCTTTCAGTTCAGCTCTCAGCGGATGATGTACTGCCCCTGACACCCTGTTCCTAAACACCAGCCCTCCTCGGATGCTTTTCCTCATCAAGAAAATTGTGCACACAGTGGAGGGGTTGTTTTACCTTCAACACGTGACAATCACAGGTAAAAGCAGCGAAGATGCAGGACCAAAAGAACAAAACGTGATACACAGTCACCTACATTGACGATCAGAATTAAGACTTAAAGGCCATAAAACTAAATTCCCTTCCAACTATACCTTTAATCCAAGTTTAGAAGAAGTAGTGAACTGCAAATCCAGCTCTACTGTGCCTTTATATACATTTTTATGCTTTTAGTTCTTAAAAGCTACAGTATATAATGGTCTATATTAAGTGTACCACTCAATATACTCTTATCACATACAAAATATTATATCATGAATAGTTACACTTGACAGAATTATGACAGGATTCAAAAACAGTTGTACAACAATAGAGTTACCACCCAAAAATGTTTACCACATGGAAACTGAAAAGGTTGCCAAGCTGAATTTGGCACAAAGCAAATGAAAAGAGGTAGGTGAAAGGCCAGAGAGATCTCTCACTCTCATGTGCTATTCTTTCCTATTCATATAAATAATTCTCTTCTATTATTCTCGGTCCCATAGTTTTGGAACTATGTTTCAATTAAGATTTCTATAATCTTCAGCTCCACCTGTGCATTTTTAGAACAGAACGACTTCAGGTACTGTATGTAGGAATTGTATCAAACATCACACGTTTGACCGCTGCAGTTAAATTAAAACCGAGGGGAGTAAATTTATGAATATCAAACAGATGAAGTGATTTAAGTGTAGAATTAGGTCCAGAAAGATGGAGTGAGGTTGCAAAGCCCAGCAAGGCTTCAGGAGGGAGAAAATGAAACAATGGGTTTCTCCTTGCAAGACATATGCAAAGTTTTACATTTTTCCAGGGGCTGCCATGCAGGTTTCTGGATGGACAGCTGTGCTGAACCCCATAAAACTTATATGAAATAAATTGAAATTACAATGGGACTGTCATGTTACAGCTCTGAAAGAGTAGCATTTGCGTCAGCTCCTCCTCGTCAGAAACTTACTGAACCTGACTCTCATTTCACACGCTAAAACCGATACCATCCTCACCTGGGAGGAAAGAAGGGGCACGTCTCCATAACATTTTAAAAATATTTCCATCATCCATTACACAGGATTAGTAGCATAATGCCCACGAAGGTCATGAAGTTTGTTTGCAATAAGGAATGCACAGAAGGGAAGTCTCCCCCAAGCTGCTTACTCTTTTACTCTAAAAATACACACTTTCCCGGAGTGAAGAATAATTTTGAATTTATTTTGCCTTTTACTTAGCTCTATATTTTTAGTGGGTTCTACTAATAATTGTTTTTGCTAATGGTAATATGACCTATATATTGCAGTCTAAACTTTCAGAAGTTTCCTCCATGCAAACATATTCCACAAACAACTTTAACTCTGTTAACTCATCTTAGCAATACCAGAAAACACTGTTAAAACTATGCCTGGCCTCTCTGCAGCAGGAGCAGTAAGCATATGAAGAAAATCTGGAGATAATAAAAGAAGAATGAAGGATAAAACTATCTATTTCCGTTTTTTCAGGAGTCTTGGAGCCGCTCCTTCTGTCAACAGGAACTGTATATGTGCATCCAAGTAGATAAATTAATGGATAATGAAGCTCGGGGTTTGAGATAGCCATTTATCCATTCGTGTGGGGCTTTTATTAAAAAGTAAAGGCAAAACCTGACTATGTTTCTAATCATTATGATTACTAAACAAAAAAGTGCATTTTGTCTTCCTGGGTGCAAACAGCAGTCCTATCACTCACAGTGATAGTGTGCTAGTTGACAAATTATTTTAAAAAAAGGAAACGTGATGTGTAAACTTAAGCATTTTAACTCATTCAAGAGAAGTGAGCTGTTGACCTTTTGTTGAGACTCAAATTTGGACGGGCCAGTTGCTTGCTCTCCACGTACGCCTTCGACCTTTCCGCCGTAGGTGGCTCTACAATGCAGCAAAGCCCCAGGACTGATTTTTGACCGCCTGGAGCAGACGAAGTGCCCCCAGGACACAACCTCCTGGAAGAATTTCCCAGTGCTGGCTCGTAATAATTAAGAAAAGATGCATTTCTGTGGCCGTGCCTGCCCTGCCGCACTGCCGGCTGCTGAATCCATCTGCAGGTCTGTGCTCAGCTGTTACCCCAAGGAGACCAAACCCATCGGCAGGGCCCATGAGCCGGCACCACCGGCACCGGGAGCTGGTGCCACCAGGCTTTCCCTCACACCACGGCGGGTCAGCAAAGCCAACAGCTTTGACAAACTCCAGTGGTGCAGCTTTTAATATGGGGGGGGAAAACATCCTCCTTCATTGCATCCCAAACTCCTTTAACCAGTGAAGCACACACAGGCGACAATAAAACTGTGGCACTCAATTTTCAAATTAAATTCTGAATTAAACACTTTTAAAAGACTTACCACGGCCTTACAGAGCTCCAAATTGAGAAGGATTATTCTGCGTTACTCACTTGCAACTTCTGACATTCAAGAAAGCATTTTACTGATAGAGGAATGACTTCATTTCCCAGGGTTTCTTTCCTTTTCATTTTATCAGAGATTTATCAAGTTTTATGCTTAAAACAGCAGCAATGCTAACTTGAAATTCCCGCAGCACATCCTGCGCCGTTTGAGCCCCTGTAAGCTGGTCCTTACGCGAGACTGCCGGTTTGCCCGGGGAGGCAGGGAGCAGTGGCGCTGCCAGCCAGGCTGCGGACTCGTCAATCAGAAGACAAAGAGAATTTATGAATGTTTAAAATCTCATGAATTTTAACCAAAGTTGTGAATGATTGATTAGCTACTCCTTTAAAAAAAAAAAAAAAAAAGTTTAAAAATCAATTTGACAGTAACATCCACTGTTCAGAGTAAAGCTGCTTGAAAAGTAGCAAATGGAGACCTAAATTATAGCTAATAGTTCTTTGTTTAATAATGCAGATTAAGATAGGAAATGCACTTTGATAAGCTTTTTTTATTATTACATATGGCCAGCATGTTTTACAAATATGACTGCGATTTTCAAGTCACAGTTTTACGCATTTTAGTTGACTTTTAATTTCAGTCCTTGTGTCATACAAGACAAATCTCAAGTAAAAAAACCAATCATTCTCCATTAATGTAGAAATATGTCATAAACCTTTTCTGAAGAATTTAAAAAGCAAAAACCAAGACTCTGGAGCTAACCAACTGCACCCACAGCTGTGTGAGATACAGTATCACTTTCTGGTTAATATACAGCCATGCCAAATTTTACAAGTGTGTGACTAGCTGCAAGCCATGTGTTTTATATTACTCCTCCTAATCAACGGCAATGAGCTCTCACTTAGGAAAAGTTCAAATTATTTAATTCAAAGTTCCTTGTTTATCATTTGAATCATGAGCACAACCAGTGATTTAAATCACTTCAGCTGTAAAGAGCTTTTGCTGACTGGTAGCCAGCACCGTAAGGGCTGTGGTATATGGGTGGCTGATGGAGCCACGGCACGGCGAGCCCTGGCTGGGTGGCCAGCTGGCATCTGGGAGAGCCCCTGCCCCCAGACCCCAGCCGTGCGCAGGGCCACATGGTGCCGGCTCCGGCTCTGAACAAGGCACTGATGATGTGAACACTTCTGTATTGGAGCAATCTTTTTTGGTAGTAAATAAAACACAGTGACTCACGTGGGTGCCTGGGGGATCAGCACCCAAGTTCTTTTAAATGTGCAAAATGTCCAGTGCACACCAGGTGGATGCGCTGACCGAGCAGTAAATAGAACAAAACAGCTCCTTTACTTGTTGTAGGATCTGGAACATCAAACATATTTGTGACAGGAGCTCTGGTACTCCACCACAGGCAAAACCACTATTTGCACATTTTGCTAAAACTTTCATTAGCAGATCACATAAAATTTCTGGGATAAGGATTCCTAGCGTACAGGACAGGATTATTTGTGCTCTCCCCACACTAATACTAGACAGCTTTGCATTAACTGCCTAATTTACCAATTAGAATAAATATTTTTTTTTAAAAGAACATGTCCTCATAGAGCTGCCATTTGGTGGAGGATGCACATGCCTGCAGACAGCGCATCAGTGTAGAGTTTTTGGAACATGGTGCTTCCTGCTACAGGCCAGCGTCAGGCACATGCTGAGGTTTATAGCACCTGACAGCGCCTGCAGATCTGCAGTGATTTGCTATAACAAGTATTAGATAATGAGGATCTTTCAAGAAAGAAGAAGAGTAGGTGTGAATGCAAAATCCTACATTGTGGCATACCCCCCATCACCGATCATGATGCAAAAAATTTTATTTGCTAAATGCAACACGATAAACTTGGTGTCAATAGTTATTTGGATTGAGCATCACTACTACTGCCTGACAGTGCAATAAAAAGAACTAATCCTTTACCTATATTTTCACATGTAGTTTGGAGTGCTATTTGTATTTCTTTATGATAATTCAAAAACAAGCAACGTTGCTAAAAAGAGGACTGCCGTTCCCACACCACCCTCCCCAGGCGCAGCAGCCGCGCATGCGGGGCTCTCCCACCGGGCCACCGGACAGCTGCCCTCAACTCCTGTGCGAAACTGGGACGGTAACAGCGCCGGCTCCCAAAGCCACCGAGCAGTATCTGTGCCTCTGACTTCTCAAAAATGCATGCACAGCTCCAAAGGCTAAGAACACATTAGCACAGCAAACTTGGGCCTTCAGTCCCAAACAAAACTGAATAAATATATCCTGGCCCTTGAAAGCAGCAAGCTCTCCTCCAAGACCCCAGAAGGCACCAAATGTCCCCCTTCAGCCAGCAGCAGCCCCGGCACCGGGGGTCCCCATGCGCCGGGGTGTGCAGCTGCCCTGCCAGGCTGCTGCTGCCTTGCCTTTCTAGATTTTACTGATGCATGATGGCCCCTGAGTTCACGGATGGAGGTTTTTCTCCTATTTGAAATGCTCATCTTGATGAAAGTCCAAGCAAGTAATGACGCCTAAAAATTTCCTGTGAAAATACTGTTTCATCTACCCATAACACTACTCCCTTGTTCATATGTGCACATCTCAAACTTTAAAAAACAATCAATCCTTCTGCCTGAAACACCAAAATCCAAGTAAAGGCAGACCTCTGATGAAGGACGTAACTGCTGTGGGGAGAAGTTACAGTTCATGGTGTCGGACATGGTAATTAGCACACCAGTTGCAGTTTATACACAAAATTAATCTTTGCTCAAAGCAAAAGAGAGAGTCTGCTGTCCTCCAGCCTGTTACTTCTATATATTGAAAGCTAACGCCACCTTGGATCAAATCTTTTCAGGAAGCAGAAAACCACACGCATTAGCTTCTTAATGATGACCGAGGATGAAGTCGGAGGACCCATCCTCGCCTCACTGCACGCACTCCAGTCCAGACAAGTACATCCCCCTTACACCCACCACGAACAGAAAATTCAGCTGTTTCAGCCCAGTTCCCCGAGATTATAACCTCAACGTCCATCAGTGCCCAGTTCACGGCTGGGCTCAGGGATCAGGACAGCAGGCTGGGCTCGGTCAGCACAGACAACACACAGAGCTGGGGAGAGGCGAACACTAAACCTGCACATTTTACAGATGTGGTAGCAGCAAACCAGCATTATGAAAGCAGGCAGCTTGCTCCCCTCCCAGATTGGCATATGCTAATTAATCCAGGTCATTCAGGTCTCATCAGCTGTGACAGGCAAGTTCTGGTGCCGGCTGTCAGCGTACACAACCAGCAGAAGTGAAAAGCCTGCTTCAACTTGCAAGGGTGCAAAACTCATAGCGTGAAGCAAGCAGGTGGGTAATGGCTCCATTTTACACCTGAGGAAACAGCCATGGAGAGTGAGATGGCATCCTGGGATAACAGAGCCAGCAGCAAGCCTGGAAATAAAATTAAATCGCCTCATTTCCTCTCTGTAGCTTTGCTATCGCTATCATTGCAGGGCAGTTTTATACCAGATCTTCTACCCAGGGAAGTTTTTGACTACGTGAATGTAAAAGGCTAAGTCAACAGCTGAATATTCACCACTGAACAAGAGAGACTATTGTAAAAATTAACAGTCTTTACAGACCGGAGAGAAGCTATCGGTGGTTTTAACAACTGCTCCTACACGACGTGGAGGAAGGTGGGACAGGAGGCCAGCCCGGCAAACCACCCGCCTGCAGCCGAGCAAACAGGTCTGCCCAGAGCTGCTGGGCTCCACAGACCTGGGCAGCTCCCATTTGTCCTGCAGCGCAAACAGTCCTCCTCACACAGGTATTCCCACCGCAAAAATTACTTGGAAGGATGGAGAAGCAACCCTGAGCAATACAGGGCAGGAAGGGTGAGCGCAGAGAAAAGAGGGAGGCCTTAATATCTGTTGTACATGAGGGATGGGAGAACTGGCCCAGAGCGATAGGCTGTGCTAACAGGGGACAACTGTACTCGGTTTTTGCTCTTCTTTTTTCTCTCTGTAAAAAAAAAAAAAAATATGCAGGCACCCCTTAAACTGCATTTGTCAGTACTCTGCGAGCCAAGCCCTGCGCTCCCGGGTGGCGTTCCCTGCTGCAGGGTGGAAATGCGGCTACATAGACAGGTACGGGGAACAACTTCTGAAAAACCCAGGCTAGTAGGACAGAAATTACACCGTCCCTAGAAAAAGAGAAAACAAGAAAAAGAAACAGCTATTTTTTAAATATAAGTTACTCAAAGTCCTTCTTTTCAGTCTTTCAGCTGCTGAAATTCCTATTTTGTAGGCAGGCTGATCTCGCGACAAGGTTGAAAAGAAGTGCTGAATCTGGCAGCAGCGCTAATCGAGGGTAAGGTCGTGCAACTCATTCAAATAACCACAGTCATGATTCTCTGGTGCCCACTTTATACTAGATTTGATATCAACTCACCTGCAGAAATATATGAAATTCGTGCAAAAAATCAATCTTTTCAGCTCCCTTCTTTTACCAGCATTATTATTTCAATAGACAGAATGTAATTAGCAGAAGTGCTTCTTGCATTTATAAGAAACATAATAGTTCCAGTTACTTAGAAAAAAATTAAGAAAAAAACCTAGCTAGCTAAAGAGGAATTTTCTGTTAAAAGCACAGACTTTAATTAAACTCATTTTTGATTTGCGGCTGAGTAAGTCCATAAGAATAAATCTTGAGGACAAAAAGCTCTCGGTATGAAAATCATTGTAACATCTGTAAGGTCTCACAATACCATTACGCCTTTCTGAAGTCAATATACAAATTAAAAGGCTTAAGTTGGGCAGTGAAAAAGCTCACGCTTTATTTTTGGGCTATCTCCAGACAGCTATTAACCTTTCAAGACACTGTGAATAAACACTCATACATAAGTGACAGGAACTGAGAGGACCCTGAACTAATCCTCCACAGGTATGGTTATTTATTGGAAAAAACCAAGCTGAGGCACGTGTGTGTGAAACTGGTTGTGTTACTCTGATTAGTTCAGAGATTTTTCCTGAGAAGATATCGAAAGAAGATCCATAAATTTTCACCCCCGGTAATGTTTACAGGGCCTTCCTTTTGCACAGGGATAAATTCAAGCTCTATTAAACTGAAAAAATACTTGCACTCTGTTTACCCCCAGCACCTCTCTTACCCTTGTTGACGAATGAGGCTGCATCAGCACATGAACAGACCCCCAAAGCCTTCCCCTTTCTCTGGATCAGTTAAAAGTTACATCCTCTGGGTTCGCCCCAGCTCCAGTAGAGTTAATGCTTTTAGCACAGCCTCCTCTGTGGCACAATGTTTGCATTGTAATATTTCAGCAAAGATTGCTATTGTAAATTGGAAGTGTAAATCTTGGCGCAGAGCGCCCAAGTCTGTCGGGGAGGGAGAGCAGGCTCCCCCGCGCCTCGCCCGCTGCCAGCAGTCCCCACCCAGGCGCAAACCCGGGGAACGCCGGGCCTGTGACAGCTCCCCGGGCTCTGGCTCACAGACCTGCCCGCATGCACCAAAATTTACCCCGTGCAGCCGGTGTCAGAAAGCATGAAGCGCCGGCCCACGCTCGCCTTGCATTTTACATGTTGGGGGCCGCTCTGGAAAGCCCTCGGCGAGACCCTCTGCCACAGCGCAGGGAGGCTGGAGCAGGAGGGACCCCATGGGAGCTCATTACGGTGGGGTGCGCGGGCTGAGCCGGCCCAGGGGCACCCCGTGTGCGGGCAACGCTCAGCTCCCCGCCGCGGGGCACGCATCGGCCTCTGCTGCGGCCAGAGCAGCCCAGCCGAACCCGAACGAAACCACAGCTCTGTGCCACCGTGAATTTTCTCATGCACAGGTAAAACACCATGGGGGTTGGTTGGTTTGTTTTACAAAGGAGAAATAAGGAGCCAGTGTACAGATCTGACCTGTGTTAACTCCTCAGGCAGCATCCAAAGCCAAGAGGCAGCGCTCCTCGGAGCCCTCGCCCACCCTGCACGCGCGGCCCAGGAGCCCCCGGCGCCGGCCTTGCTGGGGGAGATGAGGTGCCAGCAGCCTCAGCCGCCCCTGGCCTCCTCACCCCACATCGGGCACCGTACACATCTAGAGTTGGCATTGGTGAGACATGATCAAAGAGTAGAAAATAATGTAAAAACAATGTTGGTGGAAGAGAGTAATTTATTTTGAATTGGTGAACCAGCAGGAAAATCCTTTAGAATGCTAGCGGAGTCATTATTATTATTATTATTATTAATCCTTTGCACTATGTCCTCTGCGTGGCAGAAGGCTTGGGGATACTTTGAGGTTGTGTGCGCTATTTGGTGTTTATTTAAAAAAATGAAGAGATTAAATGTCAGAGGATATATGATCAAAATACATTGTACCCACAAACCTAAGATTGAAGTGAAAGACCACATGTATGTCTGTGCATGTAAAACCCACTGACACCACCAGGGCAGCATCCTTATCTTTAGGACTTTTTCTTCTCCCATGCTGTAAGAATTTGCATAGCAGATGAGGTTATCTTTGCACAAAGAAATCTGAAAAGTTGATTTTAATCAGTAGCATAATCAAAGCCTCACTATTGCAAAATAATATGATTAAACACTCCATTATTTCAAACACCACGGAACTAAGCAGATCCTTGGAGGGGAGTACTTTTGTGCACTAATCCATGCATGTAATTATCGATATGCTTTCCCATACCCTATTCAAATGCTCTCCCCTGAGGCTTTTCTTCCACTTACACTAGGGGGAAAAAAAAAAGCCAATCAGTTCAGTTTAAAGAACAAGTTGTATAACTCTTTTTGATCTGCAGCCTAAAGGATCAAATAAGGAATTCTACCAACTGTAACGTCAGAAGAAAACGATAGGGCTTTGCTTGTCCCGGTGGCCGCCGCCACGGGCAGGCAGCAGAGGCAGGGCACGGCACGCACCCCGTGCTGGGTACACACTGTGACCGGGGATGCTGCCAGAGCACCTGGGCTAATAAAACACTTGGGCCTGAGTGCTTTATTGGACAGCAAGAAAAAGGGTGCCAACAGATGGTTTAATACACGCCTTTAATGAAACTTAGGCATGTAAAAATTAAAAGCAATTAAAGAATAAGCAATTTACTCTGTAAGGGATTAGAAAGGTGCAAACCAATGCCCGCACTGGGTTTCAGTACACGTATCAACTTGCCCGTGCTGAGAACAGCACCAGGCTGGCAACAGCACTGCCATCTTTAAACAGATTTGTTACTACCAGCCTCCTTTGAGAGCAAACCATCTAGAAGGCAAAAATCACCAAATGTAGTCCAGGCCACCAAAGACGGTGTCTTGAAAACAGCAAGGAGAGGTTCCAGTGCAAGCGCATCCCTGTGCTCACCGCCAGGAACCCGCAGCTGCAGTCGGGAAAGGGCAAGGGGCTGGGCACAAACGAGCACGGCTAAAGCCAGCGTCATTCCCCATTCAATGCAGTTTAAATTAGACTATGTGGAAGAAAGCAGATTTCCATTTTCTGGCAATTTTAATAGACTAATAGAATCAACAACCAGAGTATTTTGGTGTCTGCTAGCACACAGGCAGCACCTCTCTAAGGAGCTGGGGGACACGGTTCTTGAAACTAATGTATTTACTAGCAGCCAATAAGATCATGGAATGACACATTTCTTCTGCTTCAAGATAAAAATACAAAGGAAATTTCTAATGTTTTTCACTTTAATCTTTAAAAATATAACACCATCTGTTGCCATGAGATTTACAGTACAGATCTCAGATATGTACATTTATTTGTTGGTATTAAAAGCTGTCAGCAACTCCAGCACAAAAGTGAAGATCCTCTGATAATCTCCTGTGCTTCAGAGAGAAAAACTACTAAATCTGAAAAACTTAACCAACAGGTTATACACGAGAAACACACTATCTACAAAACCAAAAAAAAAAAAAATCCACTACTCCGCTTGCCACGAAAACACACACACCAGTAAAAACACAAAACTAAACCCCTACAACTTGCTAACACCACAGTAAAGCAAGCTGTGCATATTTGCAGGTAATAGTGGGAGAAACTTATCCCAGACATTCCTGAACCTCAACAGCCCCCCGTTTCTGATCCCCGCAGCCCTGCTCCCTCAGCACTTCTGATTTCTGCATGCCAATGCCTCCAACTTTGTGGGTTATGCGAGGTACAGGTTACACGAGGTGTGGGCTATGGGAGGATTTAATTTCAAGTATCAGCATTTTTCAGGCAATGCAGGTTCCATAACTACAAGCTATAATGCAAATATGCAAAAAAAAAAAAAAATTACATTCTCATGTCAGCAGAGTCTCAAAAATTAGTGTGGGCTGGCTGAAAATTTGTAGAATAAGCAAAACATAGCACACATTCTTATTATAAACTTATTTCGTAAGATGAGTCGGAGTAATATGTAAAGCCAAATAAGAAGTTCAGGTTATTTCCTGGATATGCATTAGCCATTACAAATCTAACCCAAGTTTTCAGGAGGCTAACAGTCCTGAGCAGCCAAGCTAGGACACCTGCCAGGGGCTAGCTCTGCAGCAGCGGTCAAAAGTCAGATCCCTTATAGTGTCAGATCATTAGTAATTTTAAAATAAAAAGGCCTTGACCTTTTTTCAAAAAAATATTCACTCTGCTGAAATGCCATCTTCTCACTTTTCTGAAGTCAAACAAGAAAGCTTGGAAGAATAAAATCTTACCTGTATGGTGCTAATGATCACATTTCTCATGTTTCTCATCTAGCTTTTTGTGCCTTAGAAGTTAATACAACAGGAGAGGATTTAATAATAATTTTTCCCCCTGTGACATACTCTGTCCTGCTGGTATTCCTTGATTGAAAGACTGCAAGTAAATCTGGCTTTGCGTTATAAAATTAAGGTCTACTAGACTTAAAATCCAATTAGTGGTACAAAAATTAAGGCATAACATTTCCTCAGTCTCATTTACACCAACATAGACTTTTTTTTTTCCTTTCTGTCAAGGGTGAAGGACACAGCTGAATGACATGATTTTTTCTGTCTCATTTATATATTGATTGTAATAAAGCCAGACAGGTAGGCCCATACAAGTGCTGATTCTGTCAGCAGCCAAAGTTGCCAGGACTGTGAATATTGTCACTTATAGATTGATAAATGGCCTACATGGACTAATTGTAGTTCAGCATCTCTTGACAGATGGCAAATCTTATACCCATATGGTGATTATTTCCACTGCGCTGAAAGTATATTAACACTTACCAAAATGTTTAAAGTGAAGAGATGATCTAAAATAATTTTTCCATGAACTGGGATAAAAAACAATGGGGTCTGATGGGTCGGCACGCCGGGATTGGGCTCTCTCCCAGGATTCCTGTTCGGTGCAGACTCGAGGGCCTGCGGGTATCACACAGTTATTGATGAAACCGGCTGTGTCCTGGGTCCTCAGCTGGAGTACAGCGATGCTGCGATAGCCAGGGGATAACATGCCTCGTTTTAGCTGTTCTGCATTGCCCTTATTTAGTTGCCACTATTTGCTGCTTGATAGGCCGGCTGCCCTGCGAGTTGGCAACACTGATACATATACTTTCTTTTCCTGGTATTTTTTTCTAAATCCTTCTCTGCTCTCTGGTTGAAAACACATTGAAGTTATTGTCCTATTTTTACAGGTAGCCACATACCCAGCCCTGGCCCATGCAAACGCAGTGGAGGACTGCCCAAACCAGAGACAGTAGGCTCTCTGGAGTAGGGCTATACGTGCACTACATGCATTTAGCTGTCCACATGTCTGCTCCCAAGAGAGGAATCAACTGCAAGAGGACAGAACTATGCCCCAGGAATCCTGTGAAACAAACCAAACCGGCTGGATGGTGACCAGAGGCTCATCCTGCTCACTGCCGACTGGATAAGCCATTGCTAAGTTCTGCAGTGCTACTTCAGCACAAAGCCCGTAGCTCCTCGTATTTACCATATGCAAACAAAGCACTTGATGGATAATACATCAGGCTGACACACATCCCAGATGACACAACCTGCTTATGGCTGCATCCTTTACTAATACTTCTGCTGTGGGGCTTTGAACCTTTTATGAGATTTATGCAGCAGCGAATTCACCCTTCAAAACAACAGGAGAGTACATGCAGGAGACCTGATCCTCTTCTACTCCAAGTTACTGCTTATTTATACCAAACAGATGTGAGCAAAATCAGCTCAATAAGTTCTAGACAGACTTTTATGCTGGAATAATAACAGATATTATGCAAATTGAATCATATTTTGCTTCATTTTCAGAACAAAATTTCGTACATTTATTTGTTTTAAAATAGGATTAAAAATCATGTCTTGTATTCCACAGTAATTTTTTGAGTGCACTCTCATGGTAGGAGATTCCTTGCTAGTTGGAGGCAGACACCTCCCTTACTGGAGGAGAAAAAAGTTTATGCACCAGTTTCCTCTACTTGCCGTAAGTAAAATACAGCAAGTCAAGAGCTAGAAACTGTACTCTTCGTAGTCGCTGTGATCTAAAATTAGTGCCTGGTGTTAGTATGCAGAATGGATCAAGTACTCACTCAGCCACTGAGGATAAGGTGCCAATTGGTGAGAAATTCTTACTATACTTTTTGCACGTTCACACTTTAGCACCCTAAGAATTAAATCGATTTGACTTGTAAGGCCTCTATTACAGATCTCTTGAAACACAGTTTTCTTTTAGTAAGCTTTACTACCCCTGAAAGGCAGCAAAAGAGCATTTCAGTTGCCCATTTCTCCCCAGACAACTCAGACAAGCCCCGTGTTTTTCCATGTGCCTCCGCAGCCAACGCCTTGACCCAGGCTCAGAGCTGCTGCCGCCCCGGGCAGCAGCCGGGCTGTCCTCCCCGCAGGGAGCCGCGGCAGCTCCAATGTCACCGCGGGGGAAGGAGCAGTGCCAAAAGGAGACGAAAAAAGAAAAGAAAGGGAGGAAAAGTAACTTAGATCCAAGGTGCAAAGTTTGGAGCACCCTGTTTAACTCATGGAAATCAGTCATTCTTTTAGGGAATAACAGGCAGCTCTGAACCATCCCAAATTGTTCCCAGCGGTTGTATGTCTGTTTTCTCTCCTGACCAATAATTCAGAGGTCATCCTGTAAAGCAGTTGATGAGCATAAACCCTCTCCAGTAGAACCTCATGTCACTTATGCTAATTAACAGTTATTTGAAAGTGCGTTGCAAATCAGTGCGATGTTACTTTGGTATTTCATGGGAGAAGCCTTATAGAGTCACACGATATTGCTCTATGTCTTAAGGACAAGGACGCCAATTCATAAGGCAGGGAGGAAAGACCAAACAGGGAATGCAAAGTGGATTAGATATTTTGATTCCGTTCCAAACTCTAAGCTTAAAATATAAAAACTTGGGCAGCTTCTCCCCCATAGAATTTGAAACCCTCATTTCTAACTCAATGGAGAAAAGTTCTTCCAAAGATCTAAACAATATATACGCAGGATTACTGCTCTGAGACTGAAAAATTCAGAGAGATTTGTAAATTCAGACCTTCCCTGCAGAGGGAAAAGCAGGTAACCACAACCGCAGGAGAGGTGTTTACCCCAGGCTTCAGGAGGAGCTCGGTCCAGCTGAAGAAGGAAGCCCTCCCCACAGCCCTCTGCAAAACCACAGGCTGGGGAGGCAAAGCATGGCGGGAGAGATTGTTGGGAGCATCAGGCTGCATACGACTAAGTCCTCAAGAGCTGATGCATCTTCCATAATATGCAATTTTGAAGGTCTCAAAAAACAGATGCTCAGAACTTTGTCTGGGGAACATCTCTGAGGATCGCACAGAAACTTTAAAGACATTATTTGTCCTTTGGATCTCTCAAAAGACAAAGTGCCATTTCACGTTATGCACAAACACCTATTCCCCTGCTCCAAAGCACAGAGGAAGGTGAAAGAGGCACAGAGGGAAAGGAAAGCTCCCCAAGGAAGCAGAGCCCCACACACACTTCTGGATCTGCCTGGGAGGCGGCGAGCAGCCTCCCCGTCTACCCCAAGTAACTCCCAAAGCAACAGCTCCCTTTCTGCAACGTGGGACCTGACCCTTGCTCTGCAGCTATTGTGTTTCATTGTAACTGAGATTAGAGATTCAAGTTTTAATTGAATTTCCTTGAATTTGGGTGGGTGTAGTGAAGTGGCAAATCCCTGTTCTCAGTCAAGCCAGTTTCTGTTCATCTTGAAAAGAACCATAAACTAAATTAGTCTCTCTTTTTATGTATTAGCATTTTTAGAAGATCCATTAAATACAAGTTTACAACGACCACCTCTATCAACAACAGGGAACAGAAAATTAGCTGTGTCCTGTAATGGACTACGTAAGTGACAAACAGCTGTCAAACACAAAATAAAATAATCATTAAAAGAGAGCTCTCATTCACCTGTGTGCTGTAAAGTTTTAGGCAACTAAATCTCCTTTATTGCTTCATAAAAGAATAAATTTCTCCCAATGCCAGCTGGAGGAGAGGGGATTATGATGACAATCATTGGATTATACGTGTACACAAATAGAGTCCAAAGATGCTTTTATCTCCTCCTTGTATACCCAAGGGCAGCGCTTGTGCCCTTGGGTGTATGTTGTGCCCATAAGCATCTCAGGGCTGCCCTGTCTGGGCAGAAACCTCCTGGCAGGTCAAGGAGGAGTACTTTGGCTTTGGAGCTACCAGGGGTTTCGACTACATGAAGGTGTAAGAGGCAGGGGCTTTACCTGGAGGGGCAGTGCATAGGTACGTCCTGGTTAGAGACGGGGCAACGTCATGGCAGAGACAGTTGCCATCTTTGCACTGCTGTCTGAACTACCCACCAGAACACAGCTCCTGCCTTGTCTTTAGACATCACCATCTCTGAAATAAACAATAATAAGGTGTCAGACTCTCCCGAGGTTTACCCACGCATCCTCCAAGCAGCCCGGAGCCCCAGCGCAGCCCCGACTTCTGGTCGGTGACATTTTGCACGTCTCCTCTCAGAGCATTTCTCCCATTTTTTTCAAATGCTCTCATTGACAGTTTTCAATATCACAAAACAGATCACATGTTCCCACTTAAACAACTGCAGGGAGACATTTTAGATGTGTGCAACAGATTTATAGTGGGAAGCCAGAATACAAAAGCCCGATAAAACCAGGGAATGAAACAAAGGCAACAACAAAGTGTCGCTGTTACGTATCACAAAGCAACTCACCAGAAATGAAGAACTTGAGTCAGTCACTGCAAAGCAATTAATATGAAGGAAAGACAGTGTGCATCTTGAAGTACTATGCTTTCAAAAGGAAAAACCTTGCTGAATACTCCCAGCTCTGGCTACACTACCTGTTCTTCCAGGAATGAAATAATCAGTAATGAATACTGAAAATAAGATGCTCACACCTCCACATAATAAAATTAACATTTCCCTTCAGAGCCATGGACAATTTAAATTTTAGATTTTTTTTCCCCCTCCCCAAAATACAGTGTTCCATACCTGATGAGGATCTACTGCAAAGCGTTAAGCAGAAGCAAACGAGTATTTATACAGTAAGTACTCATACACACCATTTCACAGTCCACAAGGAAGGATCCTCAGTACAACTAGAAGTAGCTTCAGAAAAAAATATTGTACAAGCTGACTACATATTTTTAGATGTATTCCAAAGAGGCCTTTACTGTCTTGCTGCACCGATGTACCAAACCTCGCCTGATAAGAATGCAGCTACAGGAGTTCAACTGTTATAATGCAACTGCTAACAGGGAACACCACCTGGCTGCTCTGGAGGGCTCTCTCAGGCCCCCTGGATGTGTAGGCAGAAGAGTGCAACTTCTACAGAAAATTTCTTTTTTAATTGCAGCAGGGTTCGAGTTTCTAAATCCTGTAGGCTGCAGTGAAACTTCCAGACGGAAGGAAAACAGTTTGTCACTTCAGAAATGCTTACAATCTTGCATTTTGATAAGCCACGTCAAACAAATAAGATCAGACTAGTGCGTGGGGGAGGCAGGAAAGGAGGATGCCTTGCCTCTGAAGTGAACAAGCTTTGCGCAGTAACCAGCAGTCGCTCCTGCTCACACCTCCACTGCCAGGCCCTCTTTCCCCTGTGTCAAATCTGCTCGCTCTTCTCTATGATAAAGCCACAGTTGTTTTGCAGCTAAAGCTCCCAGTCTTGCCAGCCTTCAACATGAAGCCCACAAATCCTAACACACCTACACAGCAGAGCCTCCTGCTCCCCTATGAGTCATTAAGCAGGCTGTCCCGCTTGGTGATGTCATCCAGCAACATCAATTTTTTTTAAACAAATCCTAAAACGCCTCGAGCATCAATTATTTAAAATATTATCTTCATTTTAATCCTGACCCCAGTGGCAAAATTACCATTACGAAGCATTTCCAAGTGATGCAAGGGGGCCCAGTAGCCTCTAATAGTTGCTACGTCAATGAGGAGTAAGCAGCCAGCTACTCGTGTCACACATGAGCTAAGCACAGAGCATCCAAGCCAGCAGCAGCGGGCAGATTTCTCTCTTACAAACAGGCAGAGAGCAGCTAGGATGTGTCATCAAAAATATAATCAAAGATCAACTGCATCACCCAATCTCATCTTGTACATTTTGCATGAGTACATATTACACAACCCCTACTCACACCGTCTCTAACCTGTGCTGGGTGATGTGTGGCTACGGCGCAGCAGTAACCTTCCCTGATACTAATGGTCTATTCCCTGCCTAATTGCTCTTGCCATTAAAAGTGCTTCTTTAATGCTCAAGCTTCAACGCTTCCTGTCTTCGTTTGAAGGCAGTGCCCTTGTCACATTCTGGGATTTAATAACAGGATTGTCAGCTATTTACGGCGTACAGCTGAATTATCAGAGAAACATAGCTGAAATACGTTCCCCTAAGCACATTTACATCCTGAAGAGCCACGACCAAAACACAGTATAAACAAGTCACACGCTGTATTTGCCGTGCACAAAGTGCACAAACGTGATGGCCAGCATTCAAGGTGAAAGCAGGCAGAGATTCGACCGTGCAGCAGCCTCCGGGACTGAGGACCTTCCCACTCAGCACACGCCCTACCACAAAGTCAACAGGAAAACCAACAGCTGATGCAAAATGCTTACGCGTCCTTAAATGTATGTTCATGGGTGAGGCTATTTATTGTAGGCACTGCATTAATAGAGCCAAATGAACAAATAAAATGAATATGCAGCACTGCAGAAAATCTCGATGCAAAGCCAGGTTGATGCCCTTGCTCTTGGGTTCTCAGCAAACTCATTGCTCCTCTCTGCCTGTTTCAGTCACGCTGGGAACATGCTTGAACAGTTTAAGACACTTTGTCAGATCTTGAACCAGTTAAAACTATTTTCAGTTTAAAAGAACTGAACATCAAATAATTCTTTTTAACATTTCAAATGATGCCTTTGTTATCAGGAGACCTACTCACCATCCTCTTTTCAAATAGAAAGAAGGGCTGGAGGGACATCCCAACTTTGCGGAGGATATTTTATTTATAAGTGTTTTCTCAAGCGATAATCAAATTAACAGTGGTAATTAATTAGGTGAGTAGCTGAAAGCAACTTGACTATGATCGCTCTCTTAGCATTGAGTTTTCTTTCTGTTCACTCTTTCTGTAGCATTGTTGATGTGAGCAAATTTTGGTGAAATTTGCACCAGGGCACTCAAACTAGCTGTGGTACTGGCACATTTTTCCTATTGTAATTTGCAGAACTTTTATCTCTAGTGGACCCTATAATTTTTTTCTTAACCCAGTCTTTCATGCCAATCATTCCTTCATCATTTCTTTCTGCTGCTCTTTTATTAGCTTACTTCATAATGTCTCCCTATCCCATGTTTTCCTTGGAGCTTATTCACACAGATTTTTGCCCAAATTCAGTTACATGCATCTATCTATCTGCACTGTTACCAACTCCTCACATAACTGTGTGAGAGGCAACGAGGTCTCTCACTTGATGGCAGACTTAGATGAAACACTCCGACGTTACAGGTTTGTTCACTCGCTTGAATGCAACCACACCAAAATCCTAAGCATACACAAATCCTTATGATGATCTAGCTATTTGCTCTTTTTTTTCCTTCCCCCCACCCCACCAAGCTCCCTGCCTCTCTAACAGTATTTAAATTGTGTTAAATAGAAGAAAGGAACTACATATAACAGGTTTTATACATACTGTTGAGGTCGACGGAGTTTTCCCATCCATTTCAGTGAACCCAACATACTGCTCCAGAACTCAAAGTTCTCTGGACCTGATTTTTCCACTGTATTTTGTACAGACACCTGTATCTGTACATAGAGATACCAAATTCTCCAAGTCAGAACAGCAGCCTCTGCAAAATGGGAATAGCTACATAAGGAACGAAGGCTGTGAAGAATCAAGCATCCCCAGCCAGCTGCTTCAAAAATCATGAGATTAACAGCTTCAGCATCTACCAAATCTCAGTCCCTTTCCTTGAACACCAACACCATCACCAGTTGGATGATGCCTGATACAATCTGCCCCCCTGAGCTATGCTAGGAACTGAACTGAAGCTGCTGATCTTAAAACCTCAAAAAAGAGTCCCTGAGCTCACAGTACCAACGCAGCTGCGTTTGGGCATACACTCGCCCCAGCCCTGCTTTGAGAGACACCGGCTTTGCAGTGAAAGTTGGGTGCCGTTATCCGCCCGCCACTCCTGGGTCCCACGATGCCCCCTTCCCTCGTGGACAGATGGCTCGGCCAAACTTTGGAGGGAGCTGGCGCAAGACTCCCGTGGATTTCAGTGGGAGCTGGACGACGGCCAAGGTAAACTTCCCCTGCAACATGCTATTCCACGCTACGGAGCTTCATAAGCGAAGCTTATCACCATGGTATCTAAAGTACTGCTGGTACCGGGAAAGGCCGGCTTGAACGCTGTCCAAAATGAATGTCTTCCTATAACACTAGCTTCATCACATCTTCTGCTTCCTTCACCTTCTTCTTTCCTCGTCCTGCCATTTGTTTGCCTTTTACTCCCCAAATAAAGGTGTACGTTGGCCAATGGACATTACTACTGCTAACAGCAGAAGGGAAGAATGGAAGGCAGACTTCCCTAATGCTCTTAAATGTCACTGCATAATAAAAATATTACATATGACTGCTCTCAGAAATATAGGCCCCCAACTGCACCTTTTCATGAAAATATTACAGGAGGGGCAGAGTTTTGTTCATGAATCCAGTCTCCTTAAGATGAGGTGACTTCATTGATCGATCCAGGTTTGGAAACTCGCCTTTTCCCACCTTCCTGGAGGAAGCCCACCCAGGGGAGGTACGGATGGATCCCAGCTGGACGGGACTACTTTGCCACCTTAGCCCCTGTGGAAGCAGCACAGAGAAGCCATCTCATATCAGCCAAAAGAAATGTGTGCTATGAGCTAGTTCATCATTAACCTGTATAGCACACACTTCTACACTGTTGTACAGCTTTCTGCAATGATTTCTAACACTCAGAAGCCTGATTTTCATGTTGATATGATTTATAAAACAGATTTAAAATTCAATTTTATTGCTAGAGGGTATTTAAATTAGTTAAGTTTTAATCCAACAGATAATACAAATAACAGCTTCAGCAGCAGTGAAGTGATTTACAGGTCTAATCCAAACTGGATACTTGCCACATGCCTCATAACAAGAAATATTTATATTTATAGGAAGCATCTTTATAACTGGAAAGTTAGCTTAGACTGCTTAAATTGAGGTCAAATTGAATCAGACCACAGCTATTAGATGAGTAGGCACAGCTCACTAAAATCAGAGCCATAGACAAGCGAGCCACTTTCTTGGTTGTGTTAGCCCTTGGCTTGCAACACCAAGAGACAAATCAGGTGGTATTTTCAGACAAAGATTCCTACAGCTGGAAATGCGTTATATTGTGGTTTTCAAATAGCTAAAGTTTAAGATCTGCTATTGAGGTAACAGCAGTTATCAGATATGCTGGGTAGGAGAAAGTGGTGATTTAGGAAAAGATTTGTTCCCTTTAAAGTAAACATTTGTCCACTGAGATCCTTAACAGTCGCTTGACCCAGAGACCATGGTTTTCAGCCAGCAGGAACCTTCACATTGACTTTAACAGGCATCAAAGCAGACTTTTTTTTTTTTTGCTTGGATGCTTTTTTTTTTACAACATTGTTTTCACATCCCCTGAATTACAGACATTAATTTATTTTAAACATGTAAATTACTTTTGTAAAACTTGACACTACCTTGCTGGCTAGGAAGTTGAACTAAAACAACAGTTTAAGTAGCTCAGCTCACAGTTAATAAGCAATTTAAATAGCTTTGCTGAGTTCAAGTAGCTATATCAGGTTTCATAGCACCATCAGTCACTGCCAAATCCATAGGCAGCATTTAAATGAATCATTAGCAATGGTCACCCCCAGGAAAAAAAAAAAAAAAAAAAATATTAAGAGCTAAGAGTCAAGGTACTGTCACGATGTCTGTGAGAACATGCCCCATATGTGACACCAAAATGCGCCCAGGAAGCAAATCCCACTGGAATGCCTGGGACAAAAGATATTCTTTCAGGTAAGAAAGACTGAGCTCTGTGCTCTGATCACAACATGCTTCACAAAGACAGATGAGTACGGAGGTGCCCATTTCACAGAAGGAAAAGCTGGAGCACGCAGAGGTGAAGGATTTGCCAGAGGAGACGGAACAGGGAGGAACCTGGGGGGCTGCTCCTGTGTCACGTGTGCTAAGCCACGGCTGCAATAACACTGTCACAAACGTGCTTCCAAGTTCTCCATATCAGAAAGGTGAATGGCAAGATAATGACGTGAGACACTGGCAAAATGTATACCCAAGAAACACCTTGTCTGCACTCTGTACAGAGTGTACGAGTGTGTACAACCCACGCCGAAACCCTGGGAATGAATGATTCTAGGAACTTGATCTCACGTGCACCGGTGTAGGACTGAAATAACTTACTTGAAGTGAAACACATTAAATTAGGATATTGAACTAGACTGGTGAACGTGCCTGGTACCTGTACAAGTCCGCATGACCCAACACCGCGTACAAAGCAGCGCAGACATGAGCACAACCAGAGCACTCGAAAGCCTTCAAGTCCTTCGCAGCTTCAACAGCTTTGGAGGCAGTGCAGAACCACACCGAGCCCAGAGCTACGACCGACTTACCGAAGGGGGTGGGGACCACTGCGACCTTCCGCTCAACCCTCTCCAAGCCACAGCTAAACTTTGCAGCTGAACTGATCTACCAGTATGGAAACGGTTAAAAATGACGACCACAAAAATATTTCCCTTTAGAGATGCCCAGGTAAAATGAGGGAGGCGAGTTCCCTTGGATGGATGGTTCTGACCACCCTGGACTCAGTGGGGCAGCGCTGCTCCAGCCAGGTTTTGATGCTTCTTTCCCCAACCCCAAGGACGGTTTCTGGTTTATTTCCCAGTGGAACTTTACATAATTAAGAAGCAGACGAGCCCCGTGTAATCCTGAAGTGAAACACGGGGAGATACTCACTTAGATCTTATTTCTCCCTCTGCCCCTGTGCTTCTGTTCAGTACTCTGGGTATCAAATTCAGACACACGCATGGCATTTTAATTCATTATTTATCCATATTGTCTTGAATTATATCCCTTTGACAGTAATAACCCAATCTATAGCGGGAGTTTGCATAGTTGGAAGCAGCATGAGGAAGCTCAGAAACTGGAGAATGATTCCTTGCCACAGGGGGGTGAGGAGAGGCAAGGAAGAGAAAAGGTGTAAGAGAACATAATAGGATAAAAATAAAGCAAATTAAATGTGTGGGTTTGGAATCCCCCAAGACATTCTGGTCGAGAGGATCTCAAACCTATATATAGTTTAAGCCAAAAGCACAACGTTAACCTCTGTTTCCTGATATTCAGTCCACACACTGCTCTAATGCCAGCATTTGGCTTTTGTCCCCTCGTTGAAGTTAGAGGATAGGGAAAACGCAGGACCGATTTTTGGAAAGAGCAAGGTGAATTCTCCAAGAGGCCATCGCGTGTGATCAGAGACTTCTGGCACGTTAAAAAAAAAAAAAAAAAAAAAAAAAAGGGTGGTGGTAATATTTACACTTATCGGCGAACAACCGGCACAGTTCAGGCAAGTTCACGGCGTGCCTCCAGCAGCCGAGAGCTCTGCTGAACCGGAGCACCAACCGCTGGCAATGAACGCGCTGCTCCGACCGGCGCGCATCCCACCGCCTCCCGGCCAGCGACCGGACCCCGGCCCGCGCCGCTCCCCGCCGGTGCCGGCGCGGATCCTGCCACGGCCGCGGGGCCGGGGCGCTCCTCCGCTGCGCGCCCGCTCCGCCGGCGCCCCGGGCGGGCGCCTCCCGCCGCCGCTCCGAGCGGGCGGTAAATGATTAATTACGTTATAAAACGCCGGTTTCGGGAGCGCTCCCAGGGCGGCCGGGCGCACCTGCGGCGGGGCCGGGGCGGGAGGCGGCGCCCACGCGTGGGTCGGGGCGCGGGGCCGGGGCGGCGGAGGCGGCGCCCACGCGTGGGTCGGGGCGGGACGCGGCGCCCACGCGGGGCCGGGGCCCGGCGGACTCACCCCATGTCTCGGCACCTTTCGGCGGCGGCGGCGGCACCCCCGGGCGGCTCCCCGCGCTCGGCGGCCAGCGGCGGCCGCGTCCCCACTTCGCACATGCGGCCGCCCCGGCCCCGGCCCCGGCCCCGGCTGGCTGCGGCTGCCCGGCTGCACGGCGGCGGCGAGGCGTCCTGCTCCTCCTCCCGCCGCCTCCCTCCCCCCTTACATAACCTCCCTCCCGGGCGGCGGCGGCACCGAGCAGCCTCCCGCCGCACCCGCCGCCCTGCCAGGCGGCAGCGCGGGGGCGGCGGGGCGGAGCGGGGCGGGGCGGCGGGGCGCGCCCCCGCGGCCCCTCCGCTCCCCGCCCCGGGCCCGGGCAGGCGGCGGCGAGAGTCGCCCCGCGGGGGCTTGCGCCCCGGGTGGGGAGTGAGGAGCCGCGGCGGGAGGCTTCAGCATCTCCTCCCCCCGGTACCCGCGCCGGGGGGTGCGACCCGCCGGGGGGGGGGCGGGAAAACTTCGGGTGAAGTTGTGGGGGTGCCCCCGAGCCGCCCCGCCCGCTGCCGCCAAGCCCCAGCGGCGAGAGGGGGCAGCCCAGACCGGCGGCCCCGACCGCGCTCCTGCCGGGACCGGCTTCCCGGGAGACCGGCTGCTTCCCGACCGGCCGCCCCGGCCCCGGCCCCGGCCCCGGCCCCGGCCGCCCCGCAGCGGGAGCGCGCCCCGCCCGCAGCCCCGGCTCCGCGGCGCGGGCGCGGCTGCGGCCCCAGCGCGGGTCCCGGCGCGCCCTTCCGCCCTGGCGGCCCCCGCCGGCGGCTCCCGCCCGCCGCCAGCCCCCCGCCTCTCACCCTCTGGTCCGTTTTCCCGGGGAAGCGAAGGGGCGCAGGCCCTTTGCGCGTGCCTGCCCTGCCATCCCAAGGGGCTTCGGAGCCGCGGGGCCGCTTCAGCCACAGGCGGGCAATGGGCCCTGGCAGACTTAGCCCCACGGTCCTGGCCTGGGTCTCGCACCCAGCCACCAGCCTGCTGCTCAACCCCGAAATGCAAACTGCATCAGGAGCACAAACGGGGGGGGCTACCCCTCTTTTGGCCCTCCTCGGCCCCCCTGCAAATCTGTGCCAGCCCTGGTCCCAAAGCTATTATTTCCCTGTGGGTTTCACGAAGATAGAGGGAAGATTCCTTTCCACTGAAGGAAGAATGGCACTAGTGTGGAAGAGCTGTGGTACGGCTGCCCAGCCCCGCCGGTGACACGGCCATCGGATAGGCAATCACAGGACACAAATCCATAGGAAAGCCCTGAACCTGCTCGCTGGGGTGTTCGTAGGACTGTGCTACACGGACACAGTTATTCCTTTGTGAGGAAAAGACGCCCAATTCACACCTAAGAGAGGATTTTAACTTCTCCCACACAAAGTTATAATTAATACCCTGCCATCAAGAGAGATTATTTTCATCTCTTTTTTTTAATCTCATGTTGATTTATAATTCTTTCAAAGAAAGTTTAGAAGCTGTGGGAAAGGCTTTATGTTTGCTTGCTTTAGCTTTGTCTGTAATAACTGGGGTTGTCCCCAGTGTTACCTGGGGACCTCATGGGAACCCTCAAAGGAAAACTTAACCAGCACCATAACACCTTCCAGCTACGGACAATGAAACCGTCTCCAGCTCTGACAGACAACTATTTCCTGACGTCTGGAAACACC
Organism: Platalea leucorodia; assembly: GCF_965183815.1. Classification (NCBI taxonomy): domain Eukaryota; kingdom Metazoa; phylum Chordata; class Aves; order Pelecaniformes; family Threskiornithidae; genus Platalea; species Platalea leucorodia. The sequence goes on from NC_138831.1 coordinate 40,776,992, forward strand.
ACAACGGAATTTCAGCCCCGTACACTCAAATAAAGTCTATGCTGGGGGGAACAAAAGCAGGGCGAATTACATGGACATTTTCAAAAGGCCAGGGATGCCACCACTCCAACGCATCCCCTCTCCTTCCCGCGGTCGGACGGTTACTGTGGATGTTGAAGGAGCCTTAACTCCGTACCTAATCACCGACATCTAAAGACTTCCCAAGTCCCGCTCTGCCAGCTGAAGGCGAGGTTCCGTTTTCGCCGGGATAGTCATGGCAAAAGTGACAATCCTTTCGTGTTCACGATGGGCTGCAGCCTTGAATATCGCTTCGATATGACTGTTCCTCTCTTCCTGGGGAAACAGTGAGGAGCAGCGTTCTCCAAGGGGAAAAAATAGCAGCCTGGCAATCTTGCGGAAAAAACTCCCACCATGAAGCGGATGATTTTATCTCACTGTTTTACACCATTTACTTCATTTCATTAAATTCCATACTCCATTCATCAGAGGGGGGTTGTCTTAGTCCTCTCTGATTAATTAGCTCATTTTGGTGAGTATCCGAAAGCTGTGTTTTATGAACCAGCGCTGTATGTGACTTACAAATATCTGACGGAATTGGATCAAAATGGGGTAATGCACTTACTACATGTGTCATGATAAGATGAAAATTGGAAATTGGAACTGCAGTTGCCTTAGCATTTTCTAATGTTTTAATCTTTTCCAATCTTGCATTCAAGAGTGTATTTTCATCCCCGATTATAAAAAAAAGCTTAAGCTTATGGAAGCATAACTGGCTGTGAAATTCTCATGATACAAAATTTTGCATATTGCTTTTGTTCATAAGGTCTTCCCATTTGATTTATGCTCTTTTCAGAACTGTCTTCTAGAAGAGACAGAGTTGTGGTCCCATTTCCCAAGGACCCTGAGACATTTGGTCTGGCAGACAGCGAGTTAACCCAGTTTTCTGCTCATATTTGGGTTTCTGTAAGTGCACTCCCTCCATCTGAAATCCCCTCTATTCTTCCAAATGGATGAGATGCTCCTCTTTCTGAAGTGTGGCACACTGTTGTTGTCCTCTTATCTCTGCCAAAAAGAGGATGAAGTCCTGCCCTCAGTTTAAGTCAATGGTAAGAGACTCATGGATTGGAATGAGGCCCAGATCTCACGCAAACCGTTTAACATCATCAATACTGAATGAAGCGATTGCTCTACAGACAGGTCCATCTTGAACTGCTCCGCCATCACCAAGAGTCCTAGTTCGTGTATGGTTCCCATTGATTTACATTATTTTAGTATAATTTAGTATTGCATTTTCTTAAAGTATTTTGAGTTCTCCATAAATGAGAACTATAAATATGCTAACAAAATTAATCAGTTCTTAAGCTTTCACATGTGACATGATATTTCACTTCCGATTTGGCTCCGATGCAGGATGTGTACATGATGGTAATTCAGTCCTCATTTAGTATTCACAAGTGTGCTCTTATTACTGTGGCACGGTTCAGGAAGACTCAAAATACTGAAGGCACAGGATCCCTCGGTATGAGTCAAGCTGAGCAATAAAAATATCCACGTTCTGTAAATGGATGTAACTTCTTTAAATGAGAAATTTCTCCTATTCCCACGGGCCTCCTAAAGACATAATTTTTGATTCCTAGATACAGGGTGAGTATCCTTTTCAGAAAACTGATCTAGCAATCAGGAGTAGGTACCCAGTCTGCATTCTGAAAAGCAAAGAGCTCAGCGGTCTCTTCCTCTCTCTCAGCTTTTCTGTTCTCTCCTTTTGTTTGCCTTTCACTATTGTCCTCTTTTGCAACTCTATTTTATTTTAGATATACTTTTATTTCAGAAAACCTGCTGTTTAGTCTTTTTCAACTATTATACTTCAAGACAGTCTTCTCCCTATTTCCCATGGCAGATAGTACTAAATAAAATATTCAATACTGTGATTTTCTCTTTTCCAACTAGACTGATGAAATTTGCATTTTTTTACTCCAACAGAACTGTGCCATTCCCCCCCTCCTTTTTTTTTCTTTGACAAATAACCAACCATTTTCAAGCTCTAAATGTTATCCAGAAGTTTAACCAAAAAAGCTTTGGGGAATTCTTGATTTTTACATTTGAAACAGAGAATTAGTTTTCAAAATCCCCCGACAAATGGAGAATTAATGTAATTATAATATCACTGGATATAAAATTTTAAAGATGAGCAACTGAGAAAAGAAAGGATTTTAAGTCAGACTGTTGAAAACACTCCGATTTACAATTTTTGTTGTTAATACTTACTTAATCCAATAGCTAATAAACAATTTGGACAAAGGATCTATTTGTTTTAAAAAATCAACACTCCTGTCCTTTCAATTAAAATGTCAGAGCTCACAATAAACCTCTGAGACCTGCAACAAGTCCTCCAGCAAGACAGAAACCCCCCCAAAGCTGACGTTCATGTGGTTTCTAAGGTAAAAGCAGTGCTCCTCTCCACTCTCCTCCAGAAACAACCCAGGAACAAGCAGTTAGGACTATTTTCTGTGTCTTTAAAAGTAAAAAAGGAGAAGCCCATTTTTAAAAGCATTTTGTCAATCATCTTTAAAAGAGTAGGTTGAACATTCTCTTATTCTTTGCAGTTTATTCTTATATGTATAATTACTTAGTGCCAGGAAGCTCCTGTCTAAGTGGAGTAATAGAAGGTACACAAGCGTTCTACATTACTTTCAAAAAGTTGTCCTGTAAAATATGCAAATATCAGTTCAAAGCAGATTTTCATGTAAGTGCAAAGAGCTGTCATTGTCACACTGCGGTATGCGCTGCCTTCTCAATGAAGACAAATACACAGCTAACAAAAATACTATTAAGTAAGATTTTAGAGAGAAAAAAACAGACACAGAAAGCAAGCCAGCAAAACCGGAATAATGCCCTACCAGCCACCACAGGTCTCCCAGCCCTGAATGTAAGTACCCAGCACAGTGCTGAAGGCTGCAAAATTGTAAGGGGCTGATGGATTTCTAATAATACTGGTGTACTCAGAGAGTATCTGTCAGCTTTAATAAACAATTTGGGACAGATCCTCTAGGCATCCGCTGTTCTTTGGTCTACTAGAAATCCAGCCTGGGACACATCCTGGCGTGCACACTGAACCCGAACATTTGTAAAGGTGGTCCCATACTTGGAGCAAACCTTGTTCCCTTTAACAGACCTATTTCGTTGTACTTGCAAGGTAAGACAGAGAAAACAGATACTCCCAATTCTCCTTCTTAATGTTTTCATTGATGTAGACACTTTGACTACGTCCACTCCACTGTAAAGTAAATAAGGTTGGTCACTCTTTGCATGACATTTTTTCTGCACCCAGTGGGTCTTGCTGCTCTTCTCTGAAACTATGCTAATTTGAACTGGTTTTGCAATGGACAGACTGGGACTCTGCAGAGTAGGTGAGGAGCACTGCATGCAAAAGTCCCCTTCCAGCTTGTATTTGAGTCTACTTCTTTCATATACATCCTAATACTGCTTTTTTTTTTTTTTTTTTTTGAGCACGTATGCATGAGTGGAGATCTTCATAAAGCTACTTACAGCAATGCACAGGTCTCCCAGCTGATGAGCTGGATCCTGAATTACTCCTCAAAACTGTACCATATGTCTTCAGTTTTTCCCTTCCAATATGCAGCGCTTTGCATTTCATATGTCACTTTAGAAGTTATCAGCTTTTTCACTCAAAGTTTATTTTGGTCATTTTCTTTTTAAATCCCCAAAAGAGGAAAAAAAAATAATCCATCTCATCTGCAAGTACAGATGATGTTTCCTGGTTTTCTTCCAGGCTTACATCACAAAATTCCATTTATTTGTGATTTATAAAATGGAGGTTAGAGCAATCAGGCACTGGTTATGCAGATGGGGTAGATCAGTTTTCTTTTTAAGCTAATTCAGATAGATAAAAATTTTTGGTCCTGGCAGGCCAAATTGTACAAGAGATAGGAGAAGAAAAGAACTATGTGCCTCGTCTGTTAGAAACAGGACCCTCATATTGCGACTTGGCTGTGACGAAGAAGGTGGCAGCCAAGGCTACTAGTAGAGAAGCAGGTAATACAGACAGGAAAAGATACTCACGTTTTTCATTAAAGAAGCTTAATTTTCAAACATGCGGAATTGCATGACCATTCATTTCAGCAAATCATTTTGCTCACATGTAAATTTTCTTGTAGCTCAGGAGTTTTTAATTCTCAGGCCCTTTCTACCATCTGTAACTCAATCTCTATTTTTTAAAGAAATTGCAGACATCTGTTTAAATACCCATCTCTTCCGTCACATGGAATTTTGGATTCAAAAATCTAAGCTCGAAAATAATACCAAAGTTGGATTACATTTCCAAGCAACCACGGACTGGCATTTTAAATGCTGCCTTTTTAATTAGCCCATTCCGCTATACTGGCTGCGTCGGGCTCTACGGTGCATGAACAAGGTCTGGTGTGGGTGCGGGTCAGTGAGCCGGGCGAGCGGGTCATGCTGCCGCAGGAGATGGGGGATAGGAAAGAGGGGAGGTGGAGAAGACCCCCCAGGCTCATTGCAGCCCGCTCTCCTGCAGCAGGAAGGGGGTCTGGCCTCCGAGGGGGCTGCGGGGCCAAGGGCCCATAGCTGAGCCGGGGATTCTGCTGTGGTCCTGAGTCACGTGTAGAACAAATCCTGCCTGTGAGACCAGAGCCAGCTCAAGCAGCATAAGCAAAACTGAATTTTGCTGCCCCACACCTGCCTTTTTGCAGTGGTGGGTACAATTTCAGGGTGTAATCAGGGACGTGCGGGGACGTGGGATGGGTACGGCGGAAGGAAAGGGAGGGCAGAGCAGTGGGACCCATGGGAAGGGGTGAGAAGGCGATGTGGGATATTCCTAGGGGCTGTAATGAGAAATGCGTTTTTTTCTTTTTGCAGCCTGTCCTCCTCCAAGACACCCTGCCTCCCCCTCGCCCTTCTCCCAGGCTCCTGGACGTGCCGGCAGACAGGTCTCCATCCCCCAGCTCCCTCCCTGAAGGGTCACTCCCCACTGCATCCCCACCCTCAATCTACCAAAAAACCACTATTCCCATATAAAATAGGACAGAGGAAGAGAGGCTGGGGCCAGACCTTTCAGAGCATTTTAGTTCTCCAGGACAGCTTGCCTTGGTTGCTTGTAGGACTTCAGACTGGTGCAAAATACCTCATTCTTTTTATTTCCTTAGGACTTACTCATAGGTGGACTTTGCCCCTTAATCAGCTCCTTGCTTGCCTTACTGGAAAAGGAAGACATTTCCACGGGTACACCAGAGGTCTGATTCATTTACATGAATGCCCAGTGGCTTGATAAAGGCTTATACGTTTTTTTGTGGGCAGAGGTATCTGCATCCTGCGCCTGGATGAATTTCTCAAAGGACTGAGCAGTACAGACAGAGTGCCAGGCGGGAATGAAGCCACGTGGGATTTCAAGCCTATTTACAAAAACTGATGGTTGAGGTACAGCAGTGAGCACCCCAAAGCTCTCACTAAAGCTCATAAGGACACGAGTGGCACCGCAGCACAAGATTTCTCTCCTCCAGTTGTGGAAAATATCTTGACTTCAGGCAAGCAGACCTGGCTCAGAGATACGAAGTTAGAAGTGCCCAGCTATGGGTGTCTTTCACAGACAGGGATAACTTTCATTTGTGAAGGAAACTATTTGTCACCCCAAAAGCTATGTTTTGCACCATTCTCTGGAAAAAGTGTTGAGTTTTTCACCCTGCAGACTGTCCTATGGAAAGAAATTAAGATGCATTTAAGAAGCAGGCTAATATTTTTATGCTTCCAAAATGCATTAGGAAAAAAACAAAACAAAACAAAACAAAAAACAACCCTACTGGACTTAATTTATACCACTTTCAAATAAAGTTGAAGACCTTGACTTATACCACTCCTTATGTCTAGGTCCTGCTAAACTACAATAATTAATCAATAATAAAAGTGAAGCCAGAAGGCCACAAATCATGCAGAATTTGTTCTCTTTTTACTACACATAAATAAAATACGGAAAAGTAAAAAATAGTTATTTGACAAAAAAGCAACAAGAATACAGCTCCCACAAACAAAGATACCAGGAATGCTTTGATGAGGAAATGCATTTTAAAAGAATCTACTGGGTGGCAAGCTGGGCTGCATGTCTTCCCTAGATAAAACTAGCTCAAGGGGAGCTTCTGCATTCCTAATTCTACCTAATATAACTTTGTTCGGCAACAATACTTGGATGACAAAATACATAAATACTACCAATCAGTTAAACAAACACGATCAGAATTTTTCAGCTCCATATTTTGCTTCTCAGAAAGTATTTACTGTCAACACTCTTAAATCCAATATCTTGTGTAATTCTAGTTAACAGAAGTGATAAAAGTGCTCATATGTAATGGTAAACACAGAGTATTGAGGGGTGTATAAAATCTATATTTTTTGAAAAATCAGAGCAAAAGTTTCAGTCACTTGCAAATATTTAAAAAAACATTTTAGGGGTATGTTTGCAGCTCAAGCACCTGGAGGAGCACTCTCTAGAACCAGAGTGCTTACCTGGCTTTTGAAGAAGTAGCAAAAGGATGGCAGGCAGCAGCAGCCATGCATTAATATCAGATTAAGTTTTTCAGCCATAGTACAGTTAGGGCTTTGGAGCCAGGGGAGGGGTCACAGTGCACAACCATGGGAGATGACACCAAGCCCGCAGTTACAGCGTACAGTTTAACTCCATGGGACTTGGTGGAAGGTGGAGCAGAACACTTACAACTTCCAGAAAAGCTTTGAGCTATGTTTTGTTCTAAATTCAGCTTTAGCCAATGGAGAAATATTAATATACACACATCAAAGCCTTTTCTACATACTTGAGAAAATGAAGTCAATACTGTAAAGTATGGATGACACATAATCTCTAGTTTTCATCTACTGTTCATTTGCAGAAGAGCACATGATTTATGTTGTGAATGTACCAACATTTTTCTAAGTTTAATTTGATAGTTTTCCTGCAGGAATAGGCTAATCTTCATCCATACCCACCTTTAATAATATTTATTACTGTTCTTCTGCTCCTCGGTGGCTGACTGAATATTCTCTCTATGTCCATCTGGTGAGTACGCTTTTCCCAAAATAGTCCATGACCACTCTTTCCTATATTTGCATGAGAGATGTACTATTATTACATTTGCATGGAAGAAGTTAGGCGATCCTGCAAAAATGTTTGTCAGTGATACCACTTGTCCAACTTGTAAATTGGTTTCCAGTTTGAAATGTGACATCCTAAGAGGCATGTGGCAGAAGAGCTAAGCAGGAAGTGTTTTGCAGTCTCTTAGCAATCTAGCCAGAGTTGCTCTTTTTTAGATCCTCTGTTTGTTTGCCCAGAAGAATTAACATTTGGTCAAAGAGTATAACCTGCAGCTATTGTTACTCAGTATTCAACTTTCTTCCAATATTTAAAGCTGAATTATTGATGGCTTTAAGAACACGGCTTCTGAGATACAATTCCACACCATTAGCTGCACTGGGAAAAGAGCAGGAGCCAGCCCTGAAAGTGTAACAAAGCACGTTTTGAATGCATAGGACATGCAAAGCCACAAACGCCAGCCAACCAACCCCACATGCCTAAAGACACATTCAACGAACCAGAATTTCCTCATGCGCAGTGACACAAGTATCTAGGCTCTTGAGGAAACAGCCTTTAGAATGCATTTTCCTCTCCAGCTATAGCAATTCCCACTACACAGACACCTTCAACGAGGTAATATGCTTTGCATTTTCATTTGCTTTTATGTGCAGGTATCTCAAAACAATAATAACCACACAGAAGCCAACCCTGGCCCCCATGATGCCAATGGAAAAACCCCTTATTTTGACTTCACTGGGATCATGATTCGGTCATAATTGATTAATCCTCATTCCATTCCTGTGAGACAAGTGAGGGATATACAGAGATCACTTCACACACCACTGCAGCATGGTTGTTTCTGGAAAATATCAGCTGTTCCAAAACAGAGAGGACCCCAGCACGCAGTTTGGAACGGGATGCAATGGCCAACACTATCTCCATCTGCAACAACACAGGAAATGCTGATAGCCAGAGTGGCACCCCTGAAAATAGATTTTGGCCAGCACACAGGGATTAAGAGCCTTACTTTTCAAAAGGTGCGCTGGGACCTTTAATAACCATAAATAGTCAGGACTTTGTATTTGTGCCTCACTGGAAAGATGGCAGCACTCGCAGTACAGTGTTTCCTCATACCCTGCTGACACATTGCTTCATTACTGGATCATCTGCAGCTTTCAACAGGACCGACGTGACTTCCACGTCAAACGGAGAGCCACAGCAGAGTCCTGACCCTGCTGAATGCAAAATCACAACAGTACTTGGAACCAGTGGAACAAGGATTTCTCTCCCTGGAAATAGTCTGTGAGATCTGGCAGCAACATTTCCCATCAGATAGCAACCGTGAGATCTTTGATATCTTATGTAACTGCCATCCTTAAATAAAACGTATATCTAGTTCATCGTTTTTTTCCCTGATTTAATTAGAATCTTGCTTAGTTTTTCAGGTTGGCAAAGTCTTATCTGCAATATGCTGCAGATGCTACTGCTTGGAGATTAACGTTTGCTTTTTAATTAAAGTTTTTACTCGGGAAGTTTGTGGTACCCCCACACCAGCATTTAAGACCAAGAAAATAACTGTGTATTATTCTTAAAATGAGCAGCCATAGCATAATATGAAACAATCACATCTCCAAAAATTACTGTGTGGTTTTCATTTACATGTGAGATTTTCTGAGCTTGTTTTTAATGAGCCTCCATCAGAGGCTCCATCAGAACTTTGCATTTTCCAAGATAACATCTCTGTATGTTTTTAAGTTTAGACTGTTGAGCAGTCAGCATGTTCTTCTGCACTGGTTCCCAACCAACATTAGAAAGCAGCGTTCAGCTGAGCACTAGCGTGCCAAGCAGCTGGTTGCCACCAAAGCACGGCTTCTGCAGGCGGCGCAGGGATGGGAAAGAAACAGCCATAACTCAAGAAAGCGGTGAAGAGACACCCGCAATTGGGAGGGTGAGCAGGGCCATGAGAACAGCGGCACTGTGGAAAGGTTCCAGGAGAGGAAGCTGCTGCAGCAGTCCAGGGCAAAGATGGAGAAGGAGTTGCAGCAGCGCTGGGGCAGGCAAGGACGCTGTGCCTTGACATGCGAGGCAGAGGTCTCAGGGAGGGCAGGTGGGGACGCAGAGGGGTGGCAGCCACAGCATAATCTCCTGAAAGATTAGGAACCCTTGTCTGCTGGAAAGAATGATCTCCAGTCCTAATTTAGTAACAGGAGGGAGAGTTATTACTGCTAGGAGTAGTGGTGACCTAGACCCCCAGACAAGGACCAGCCCCAGCAGAGCACAAACATAAAATGTAAAGACAGTCTCTGCCCAAAGAGTTTCCAGATTTTGTGTAGGGCAAGGGACAACGCAGGGATGTACAGGAGAGTGCACGGCATTAGCAAGGCAATGTCAGAACAAGGAGCAGACTGCTCAGTCCAGCTTTGCAAAATCCTGCAGGCTTCTCTGCAGCTCAGCTAATTCACTTACACTTTATTTCACTTCAGCACAGTGTGGTCTCAGTACAGATTGGTATCTCTGGAAAATTCTGGTTTACAATTTTAAAAAAATTACTTCAGATTAAGACAACACTCCAAGCTTGAAGTAGTACAAAGTTGGCCTTGCTTTTTCTAATGGCCCTTAAACTTAAGAGGAACTGCAGAGAACATTCAAGATCTCTCCTTACGCGCAAAGAGAAGAGAAAGAAGGGAGACAAATTCCTGTGCTAACTAACAGCTTCTTGGTAAAGCCATGTGGGGAGAGCCGTGTTTATTACCTAATGGAGGAAGCATTACTTAGGCCAGTTCCACTGACCTGAGCCTTGAGAGGGAACAAAACACTGAAATCCTGCTGTATTTTAAAAACAAAAACAAAACACTGAAATACTGCTGTATTTCATTGCCTTTAGCAGAACCTGAACGTGCGCTTACACATCCGCAGTGGCTTTGACACACTGAAGCAGGAGGACAGGCGTGAGCGGGGCCCCATTGCACATCTGTCTGCAGGGCTGGTGGCAAGAGCAGGTGTCAAAGCTGGGCCCCAGAGAGGACACGGGAGTCCCACACAAGGGGCCCCTGGGCAATGCTCCAGTGCCTGGGGAATGTCACCATCCAGAGACGGGAGGCTCCGGGAGTAAAACGGGAGACCTAGGTGTCCTCTTTAGAGAATGAATATTTGACTTTGTATCCGAGGCAACTGATTGGCGTGCAACACGCAAACTCCATAAACTATCCAACCCAGGAGAAATGCTAGACGTTTGCTAAAAAGGCATAACCGCTTCCTTCTGCTAGATCCTAGGTTTTGCAAGGATCTGAGTTTCTGATTTAAACATAATAGAAATTGTTACCAGATGTGCATGTCAGGGCCCTGAATGCACTGACAGGCCTTAATTGCCACGGCCAGCCCCCCTGGAGCCTCCCCCACAGCCCTGCCCCAGGCACAGGGGCTCATGTAAGCGCAGCCCTGGGCCCTCGGTCCCTGCCCAGCGTGGCCGTGGCTGTGCCGGCCTTCAGATCCAGCTGTGCTGCGGCCCTGCTGTGCTGGCCGTGGACCCTGTTAATCTGGGCAGTGACCCGCGGACTGAATTTCTGACTCGCCTTGGACTTGTCTCGTCCCCGTGAACTTGTCTGGCCCTCTGAGCTCTCGGCTGCCGTCCGCGTCCAGCCCTGCTCGGGGGCTGTGGGATGGGCCCCCTACCCCGCCGGCCGTGCTGTCGGCTCCCCGTCCCTGCCTGCGCCCTGACAGCAAGGAGGAAATTCTCTAAATTCCCCTTCTAAACTCAGCTAGGTGCTACTAATTTGTATCTAACAAGTTGGTGTTTTCATATTGAAGCAGATTTGAATGTTTTAGACTGGATAAGGACACGAGAAATGAGCCCAAACTAAAATTAAATATCCAACTATATAAGAGAATTGAGTATGAATAAAATCTAGTCCTAGAAACTTCTGTGAGTACCTCCTTTATATTTTGCAACTATCTTAACAATAGGCAATCCATGGTAGCACTGATTCATACATCCCCACTTGCAGGATTACTTGACATCTAAAAAGCATCTGAGTTGGAGTTAGACAGCCTGATGATTATGATGAGTTTGATATCGTAGCGTTTGGCTACTCCATTTTCTGACGTTCAAGCAGTTCCACAGAAGTATGCTTTAAGTATCCGAATATTCCTCCCACTTTTTTTTCTTCCTTTTTTCCATTTGTACAGTACCTACGTCTGGGAAAGAGCATAACCTGTGCACCAGATGTGCTATGTAAAAACTTCTGCCTGCCCTTCAGCCACAGCATGTGTGCCTCACGGGGTCTAACCCACCTCCACCCCAAATGAGGAACATATGGAGCACCATGAATGGCAGAAACAAGACTTTGCTTTGAACTACATTCCTCCTATCAAAGGGCCCTCTGTCTTGCCTTCTTCTCCGTTCCTCTGGGTAATCATGAGGAAAGAACTGAACATTTGGAAAAGCCTCCTGGGGACAAATTCATTTCTAGTGTAACTCTGCTGAAGTTAATGGTGTTGCACCATGGATTAAAATGGCACCATAATATTAAAAAACAGAGACAGCATACTACTCTGTAATTACTGTCTAAGAGAGCAAAAATAATAAAAATGATTCATTCTTATAGACCCCAAAGGGCACAGCTGGCTTAGTCAGTGTAAAAGGTGAAAATAAAAGAAGGCAGCTAGAATGTAGTGATTTTTAATTTGTATATATGTATAGAGATATGTATAAATGACAGTCAGATAACACCACCTCTGCACCAATTTTAAGACCAATATGCTAGAAATATAATTTAATGTGACCGTGAGTTTTAAAAGACTGATAACAGAAATAGCTCTTGGGAAAATTAAAGGCCTTCTTTCATACTGGCATAAATTAGGAATAAATTCCTTCTAATCAAGTGTTACACTGTTGTAAGCTTAATGCAAAGGAATTGGGCCCCACAGCACCACAGCGGTTATTCTGTAACACAATCAAGCACCAGGAATTGCATTTTCCCTTTCTTAAAAAAGGACAATGTTATTTTTTTAGGCAGTTAACATTTAAAGGTCATTGTTACGGGAAGGAAACATTTCTTGTATTAAGTTTAGTGAAGTTGGTAGAAACGGCGCAGTCTGTTCCTTTGCGGACTTCACAATACCATATGGAGGTGTGCGAAAGACACTCTGAAGCTCGGCGATATTGTACAATATAATGGCAAAAGCAAGGCAGAGATCTGACAGAGTAACTGCACGGGCTTCAGAGGCATTTGTCAGTAACAGCTGTTGCAGCTCCTTCTTTCTTGTTATTTAAGTGAGCTTCATCTAGGCAATAATCCTTTCCAGCCAAAGGAGTAATAACCCGTGATGAGAACTGATCTTCCACGCACAGAAGGTCCTAGAGAAAGAGCACAACTCCAAACATTTCTGCAGATCGGCTGAAGAGTATCTCTGCTTACCTACCTCTCAGTGCAATGAATGATCTAGCGAATACTTTGAGGTCGTTACTCAGATGTCCCCTGGTGGTCTTACAGCCTCTTGTGCCCACAGAAACACAGCTTTCCTTCAGTGTGTAATCAATAACACGGCTGCCACGCACGCCCTTTGTACCTGCCCTTAGCCAGAACACAAAGTCTTGCTCTCTCTAGCAGTGCCAGACATCACCATTTCCTAGAATAAATTATCTGGGGAAATCGGGTTTGTACAAACAAACCAGGCTTTCAGTTACACTGTAACTGAGATGCTGAAAAAAGAACGGGGGGAGAGGGAAATTGGCTGACAGTAGATCACTGAGCAGGTTCAGCAAGCTAAGAAAAAAAATCAGAGTTTTGAAGATAAATAAATTTTCACTAACATGTTATCTGATACCTTATTTTGTTATTAAAAAAACCCAGCAGGATCCATAACAATCTATGGAGGTTTCTCTGCTTATTCGTTTATAGACGAATATTCCCTTGATCAGACAGGCCCCAATTACAAGGGGTGTTAGTTCCTTAGTTGATTTCTCAAGGTAGATATTAACATTGAAGTAAAAGTATCCCTCCTGTTTAAAGATATAGAAATGCACAAAAAACATAGTTCTTTTCTCCTGCTACTGAGATACGTGCTGACTTCTCATTAAAAATGCCACAGCTGCCAACCTCTAGTGAGATAAAGCAATGAACCTACTCATAAAGAAATGGAAAATTGCAAAAAATATAAGATTTTAAACAAATAAAACTTGAATAATGTTTTCCTTTGGCTTCTTGGTACAGGCTGGTTATCCTGTACAGCAGACTTACTTCTTTTCCCAAGAAGTGTCCATAATAACAAGAGCTAGAAATTGATTTTCAAATGAAAGTTGAGTATAATGAAAACACATGAGTCCAGAAGCTGGGGATTTATGTAAAACACCAAACACAAAGTCTTGTGACAGAACAGTAAGAGTTATCAAGACTAAATAATTATCAAAAGAACTGTCATTTTCCGTTGTTTCAAGGCAAACGAGATTTTGCTAGTTTTAGCATATATTCCTTCGTTCAGTCAGGAAGATCCATTCTACAAAAGCTCCGTTAATTTCCGATAGGCTGAAAGGAACAACTCTCAGTTTAAAATTTGGAAGATAAGACTTCATCTAACAGTATGTTATTTAGCATAATGAAATCCACAGGAAAAAAAAGCAAACCCTTTGAGGCTTTATCACACTACAGTAGACTTCAGAGATGCTGATTACGAGATTGTGTTCGTACAAAAACAACACATTAATTACCTGGAGAGCCTTGAAGTGAGCAGAAAGATTGCAAGAGTGGATTATCAAGTCCTCAGTCTTGACAACACTTGGAGCTAGACCTTTTAAGTACTTGGGCACCTACTATGTAGGTATGTGCTATGTGAGGCATTTAGTGGGTGTTGAAAGTCCTACTCGGTGACAATATTCATTTTTGAGTGCCTTTATTCCTTTAAAAATCACCTGTCACTTTGGGTTTTTTACATGCAGTTTGAACTTCAGGATAACATCTATGAGAAATCTTAGGAAATTGCCATCCAGATCATGATCTCCTCCTTGATGTTATAACCCATAGCAGGCATAAAGACATGTCATGGAAAAAGACCTAAAGCACAAGCATCATATATAAGTATATATGATATAGGCAATTATGTGCCACTCTGATTTAGCCATACCTTGCAAGTGTTTTTCTATGCAGAATATGCTGACGAGAGCACCTTAGCAAAACTGTAATTTGTGAAGTACGCTGCTCACGGCATTTACAAGGGGCCCATGCCTTCAACAGAACTTACATATATGCTTAGATTATGTACATGCTTAAATGTATGGACAACTTGAGTCTATAATTAAAAGTTTAAATTAAGTTTGGTCTTTTAATGAAAAATGTCAGCCATGAAACAGCAGACTCGAGCCTAAAAAAAAAGAAGTATCTCCCTTTCAGTAAGGATCATCTCATTAATTTTATGCATGAAATCCTCTGTAGACACACCTGAAACTGCAATATCCAGTGGTCAAAATGAACCATGTCTGAGGAAGAAATAAAATCCTACTTACTTCTGCCCGTTTTAAAAGGGCAGTCAGTAGAACATGGATCGTAGGGAGAAAACTTAAGCTAAAATATACTATTTTTCGTCCTCAATGACAATTTGTTTGGTTTAGAACTAGCGACCCAGGCTAAGATATTTGCATTAGGCTGTTTGGATTGAGGTCATCATTTCTGTTCTGCAAGTGACAATACACTCCTGCTATAGGTCATGCAGGAGAGCAGACTGTAATTACTGCTGTTTATATCAAACAAAGGGCACTTATTGTGGTCTAATATTTTTTGAAAATTGGATGCTGCTATCACTGTTGCTGGGGTATTTTGTTTCAAGTGACATACTTGATTATCAGTCTCTATGCTTTGCTAGTGCCTGTGAGCGATAGAGTCTCTAGTAGAGCTTATAGAAAAGCATTGCTTTCTGAAAGGGTCCTACAAAAAATCCATTTCTTATAGACAGCACGAGAGACCATTTAAAAATCATTGGTTTAGGAGCTGTGGAAAACAGCAATGCAAAGATGTCAGCGTTGTGGAAACAAGGCAAATAGGTGAACAGGGACACCACCACCATCTCTGCTACAGGAAGGGCTTGGTGCCACCAGTTGTTCAGAGGACAGAGGCAACACCGCATCCCCGTACTGCAAATCCTTTGGGCAGCGAGCTGCTAGTAACTGCTGGGGCACTTCGTAAATCGGCGATAGCGCCCAGGGTTGCAGAAGCAGGGGAGGGGAGGTACAGAGCCCTGCCTCTAGCTATTTACGTGCACAGGACCTCGTCTATGGAAGGTTTTGCCGCTCATGCATAACTTCACGTGTATTAAAGGCGACCGGACTAACCGCTACCCACGGCACCAGGCGGGAGCGTAAACGCGTTGCTGAAGCAGACACCAACCAGCATTATTTTGATTTACGCAGAATTATTTAGCTGCCAAAAAGGCTTCGCGTTATCTTACTTTCCTCACACAGTAGTCAACACACCTCTACGCTTTTTATTGCCTGAAATACACTTAAATCGCATTATCGACACCCACAGGGCTACGGCTGTAGGCGCCACGTTCACTCTACCCTTTTCGGTTGCACCCTCCTGTTAAAATCCAAATATTTCGGGTATCACCTCCTTAAAACTGCGTAGGAGCCAAGGAAAGCGCCCGACAAATCTCAGTACTATTTATGCCAACGTGCTTTGTAGCAAATCCTAATCGGGGGGGGGTCAATTCTTCCACCCCTGCGGGCTTCCCTCCGCCGCCTGAGGCCGGCGGGCCGCCGGGGCCCGCTGAGGGGCCGCCGGCCGCAGGCGGCACCGCCCCGGCGGCGGGGGGAAGCGGCGGGGCCCGGCCCGGAAGAGGCGGGCGTTCTGCGGCGGCTCGGCGGCGGCTGGCGGCGCAGGGTGAGGGCGGCGGCGGCGGCGGGGGGCGGCTGCGAGGAAGGAAGGAGGGTGGCGGGAAGCCGAGACCCGCGGCTCGCCTCAGCTCCTCCAGCGGCGGGCTCCGGCCGGAGCCGCCAGAGCGGCAGCGGGGCCCCACCCGCTGTGAGGGGACAGGGCCCCGGGCCCGCCCGCCGTGAGGGGAAGAGGCGTGAGCCCTCCTGAGGGGAGTGAGCCCCGTCTGTGGCTGAAGGCGGCGTTTGGCCTTAGGCGGAGGAAGGTGACGGGTCTCCCCTATTACCGGCCCCCGCAGGATGAATACTGATATTAAAATAATTAATCGTGAGGAGAGCAGCTCCCACTGCTCTCTGGAGAGGGCTGTAGTGGTATGCGGTGGGTCCCCAGGGCGGTGTTACCCGCCCCGACTGCGATAGCCCCTGAGGAGCGAATTTCCTTGGAGATGGCTCATAGTAAAAACTAACGAGGTCAGATCATTGCAAAAAAGGAGGATGAAGTCACTGGACATCCTGCAGGAATGACTCCTACACCTGCTTCAGAAAGATTTACACTGTGTCCTTAGGTGGAAGGCTGTGGAAGGGGGAAGGTTGCGGATGGGGTCTGGAGACCACCAGACGCTGAACTTTCTGAAGCTCACGAAAGGGGAGTTCAGTCTACAGACGGAGTACTGTGCTCTATTCCCCACGGTCATCCCACTTACTCACCCCAGTCTCGAGCTGCTCATGGGTACAGCAGGGAGAAGAAGTGGGCTTGGTCATTTGAGGCTCCCAGGGTCCATAAGGAACCTGTCTCCTCCTTCCTTCCCCCCAGTTTGCACGGTGAATGTTGGTCCTGCCTGCAAATCTTCAGGAGACAGCAGAAGAGCTTAATCTGGAAGTCTAGAGGCAAAGACCGTTAATGCTCTAAAAGGGCTTGTTAAAACAGTAGGCATAGAGCCTTTCTCAGCATCTGCTATCAGGGCCAAACTGTTACTGATGGATAGTGCTAGATAGCACCAACGTCTCAAGGGCAAGTGCATATATAGCCAGGTAAATAAGGAAACTAAGGCCTTAAACACAAATCCCATTAGAGAGGCATATTATGAGGTAATTCAACATCTTAGGTGCTGTCCTTTCCCTGAATCAAATTATTAACACATAAATTGTTGTGAATAAATCTAATTACTTTGCTTTGCTGGCTATGTGTATCTGTAAGCTTTGCATGGTATTCTACCTTAGCAAACATTTCAGGTTGATTGTAGTAATGTTTTTCCTGTCAAAAATGGATTAGGAGTAGATTGGGAGTGCATTCTGAAGAAATACTTTTATCTATTACAAACCCTCAGAAACGTCCCTTATCTTTCTACCACAGCTTATCTAATCTAGGTCTATCAAAATTAATTCAAAGATGCTACTGTGTAATGGCTGACTATATTAGGTATTAATTTGAGATTAATTTCTCCTGTGTGGATGGAGTCCCTTAAAACCACTCCTGGTGTTTAGACATCTCAGTGTCTGCATATCCAGTATAGATCTCCAAAGACTGCACATGGAATTGGAATTGCTTTCCATCAGAGATAACCTATTCAGGAGAGTTATTTATGGTCTTAGATCGTCAAGACTTAAGAGTCAGTCATCTGTGCTGTCTGCCCAAAACTTAACTGCTGTGTTAGTCCGAGTGTAACTTTTCATTGTCCTTCATTTGCCCTAAGTGGATTTTGGTAGCTATTACAATAAGAGTCTTCATACATTGCTAAAGCCACTTTTATTGTGTTCGTGTTTAAAGTTTTCAGAATGACTTCCTTGGTTGATATGCCCCTGAATTATGAAAAGATGTTTGCTCATCGATTCACATCTGATGATGAAGAATACCAAGAATATCTGAAACGCCCTGCAGACCCCCCTCCTATAGTTGAAGAATGGAGAAACAGATCTGGTGGCAACCAGAGAAACAGAGATCGGTACTAATTTTTTTTTTTTAATCTTGGTCATTTCACAAATATATAATTAAATGATCATTTATTTCAGAAGAAAGATAGGAATTTGTTCTGTTAATAGAAGTATCTTCTTGTTACTTGATAGGTAACTATGTTTAAGAGAAACCGTTCTCTCGAAACTAATGAGGTTTTTACATTTTCTCTGTATTGATAGTCAAAGTTTTTGCATTGTGTATAAAAGTATTAAGTAATTTGCTTTTTAGTAAGGAATGAGCTGGAACCACCGAACCCATTGCCCTGGGGTTTGTTACTGCTCAGCCAGGAATGTTTTTCCAGAGGGAAAGGATGAGAGTCCTGCAAAACTAAGCAGCCTGTCTTCTGT
Organism: Platalea leucorodia; assembly: GCF_965183815.1. NCBI lineage: Eukaryota > Metazoa > Chordata > Aves > Pelecaniformes > Threskiornithidae > Platalea > Platalea leucorodia. Next base: position 40,795,249 of record NC_138831.1, read on the forward strand.
TGGATAATAACCGTCAGGAAAATGTGTGAAGGAACAGGCTAATAGTGTGATTATCTGTTGCTAACTGTCCAGAAAAACATTTTATTTGTAACCTAAATATTTGCTGTACTTTGTTAGATTAGCCTGTATTTCTTTTATCTAGTAGAAATGACTGTAAAATCCATCATCCAATCTGTCTAGCAAGTGCAATGTTACCTGCCTACTGCAAAATATTTTGAATTATTTCTTCAGGATGTAATTGCAGCTTTTTACTGAATTCTGGACAGTAACATCTGGTTTTTGTGTGACTGAAAAACAATGATTACAGCATATAGCATGTTTGGTAATACTAACATCAGCCGTTAGTATAAAGTAGTTAGACTCCAGTCCAGCTAACAATTGGGAAGACTTCTTAGCTAAACATCTAAATAGGATTTGTGCCTTATCTGAAGAAAAGAAGGACAACATTCTAACTTTTTCTCACCCTAGAAGCTTGTCATTAACTTAAACACAGAGTCAGTTTCTACAGATTAAAAACAAGGTGACTGTTTAAGGAGATGTTCTTACAAAACTTCGTGGTTCTTTGAACTAATGAACTCTTACATCTACACTCTGGTCACAAAGCGAACCTCATGTAAATGTTGTTTGTCTACACCACACCATTGGGATATCCAAAGAAAATGACTGTGAGGCAGCTCAAGTGTTGATAGGAATCAAGATACAGCTGAAAAGCCAAAACTTAGACTGAACAATGGCTAAATACCACTGGTAAGATACACTCTCTTGAGTATGGGAATCTACAAGAGACCGTGAAGCAGTGGTAGTATGTATTTTAGGGAATATGCAAATTTCAGGAGTCTGCTGTTAGGTAGCTGGATTGTACTTCAGCCTGCTTTGCCACAGCTTTCAAGCTACTAGATTGAACCTGGCTTTGATACGGCTACGGATGTATCTTCTGGTGGTTTTTTAGATACATGATCTGTTTGAGTCTCTATTCAAAGTTCCAGCAGTTCACCTAATGCCTGTGAATACTTTGTGTTAGGAAAGACACTGTCCTTCCATCGCTTAGCAAATAGCGTGTTGGGTAGTAGTAAGAAATTAATGAATGATCTCAGATGACTGTAGATATGTTTTCATAAACAGTTTGTCATAAAAACAGGTAAGTAATTGAGTGTATAAACAGTTATGTGACAGTTTTCATGGAAACTGTAAAATTTAAGATTTCGTTATCATTCATCTTTTTAAAAACCTCACAATTTGTGTGAATCTTTGACATTTCTTTTCTTTGCAGGTTTCAAGATAGTCGATATTTTAGAGGGGACAGATACAACTGGCAAGGCGACTATAGATCTAATCAGAGGCCAGAAAGAGGTTGGGGCAATAACTACCAGCAGCACAGACAAGGACAGTCGTACTCCTCCCACTACGGACAATATGGCTACAACTCCTACAACCCGGGGCCTCGTTACCATCCCTACTGATGATACTTGTGGTTTGAAAGCCCAGTAATGCTATCTAACAAATTCAGTTCAACTTCAGTTTTCTTATTTTTCCATAGTTTTATAGATAACTGAAGAATCGGTATTACAGTCCTTTGCTGTTTATCTGTAGTGTGAATTGAAAAAGGGAATACCTTTTATGAATAATAAAAGTGTATTTTACGGAGTTTGTTTAGAGTCTGTAGATCTTAGATTAAATTTCTATCTATCTCATTCTTTTGGCTGAATACATACTAGTACACTACTTCCATCACTGAGGTTTCTCTCTTACGTTTTAGAAAACGCAACAGGTCAGGGGAAAACAGCTGTGATTTGTGCGGAGCCTGTAGCAGTGGCACATTGCCTTAAGATAGTTCTTTTTGGAAGTGACATACAGTGTCTTTCTCTGGAGAGAATTTCTTAGTCTGGCTTCTGATAGTAAGAAAAGCTCAGTTTGGTTCGAATTTCAGATGCCTTAAAACTGAGAAAAGAAAGATGCTCTTACAGAAATATTTTATGGGTTCGGGATAGCGTCTGTTGACTCAATGAATTCAGTTTATTTGCAGTATTCCTCTCAAAACATGGTCTGAAAGTTGGAATACAAATTAAATAGCTTAAATACGTATCTTCTTATTTTAGTAGTTCAGTGATATACAAGCTTTACCTGAGAAGTGATATCAGACTTAGATTAATTTGTGTCATCTTAAAATAAATGTAATACGTGCATCACAAATTTTGGAATTCCCATTTCAGTAAAGCTGTAAAATTTTGATGATAATTGTAATTAGTTTGCATGAAATACTTTGTGCACGTTATAGAAGAAAGGAACCGTCGCCAGTACTGTTCTGTACTTTTTTTGCATGAGAAAATAGCATAAGCAGTGCAGGGTGTTACTCAGTTTTTAGAATTTAAGTTCTGTGTTTTTTTTAAGTATTCACACAATAAAGTATAGTTCACGTGTAAGGATGTTTCTGAATATTTCTGAAACCTGCTTTTGAAACATTCAGAGCTGCAACACTGTCGTCTAGGCTGACAGCTGCGCAAGCAGCAGTACCAACAGATAAGTGTTAATACTGGACAGCTGTTGGTTTAAGTTAGAAGAATGGCCTGCTCAGCTACAGTCGAGGATGAGACACACTGTGATTAATTAGAAGTCTGGAGTGTTAATCCACTATCTTACATTCTACTATAATAGGGTCAAAAAGTTCTCTATTTCACCATTTACGTGATAAGCTAATTTGTATCAGGAGAGCAGTGCGTTTCTTTGTACTTGACATTTCCTTCAGCTGTTGTACAGAAGCAGGGAGCCATCCATGCTGACTGTTGTAAAAGTCATGACATTATGTGATAAGGGGTGAAAATTAGTGCATCTTGATTTAAAAACACAGAATAAATACAGAAGTCAAAAGCACAGTCTCCCAGCTCATAAGATGCTTTTAAGAGCTAAAGAGCATGTTTACTTTTGATGTTAGAAACACACCTGGTATGGAGCTTTTACATAGTCTGTGATACAAAAGCTGTGACACAAGTGTCTCCGCCTACCTGCTATGTACTTCTGGTTTCTGCTTTTCATATAATAGTTAACTGTGATACAGTTTTTGATATCCTACTCCCTGAAGTGTTTGCCTTGAATTCAGTTGATTAACCTTAGAAATCTTTCAGCGAGAGGTTTTTCCTTAAGGGGTTTTACCGGATGAGATGCAGCCTTTTTAACCCTCATGAACATGGCAGAGCCGTTACACCGGGGGCTGCAGGACCCTGCCAAGTTCTCATCTGTGTCTGCGGACAGCCTGCAAGTTGGGGTGGTGGAATTCCCTTTTGATGCAGAATCCCAGGTAAAGCGCCAGATATCCCAGACGCGCACCTCCAAGGAGGGAGTGCATCTCTTTCTGCAAAGAGCCTGACACTGCCAGCTATGCCGGGAAGTCGGGCTGCGCCAGGGTGTTCTTCTCCCCTGCCATCTGGAGTAGCATCTCGGGCTGAAATAAAACCTGGCAAAAGGAATGGATTCTGTCTCATCTGTTGCTTTTCCTCAAGCCCATATAACTTTTATTTTTAGTGTCTTTCAGCTAGTGAATAAAGAATCTACAACGTTGTGACCAAACTGTAGAAGCAGATAGATTTTAGGATGGCCTAAGCGGAAGTTACGGCTTAGAATCACACATTTCATCATCTCGGCTCGCTTATTCTTAGTTTCTCAACTGTGAGAACAGGAGAGACGCAGGCCAGTGCAGCTTCCTGGCTTCTGTCTTTACATTCTTGACTCCATCTGCCGCACCATTAGAGCTCTCAATTCAACTTTAAAGACCTGTATGATTTACAAAACTTTTCCTTGGAACAATTATGGCAAGAATCTAATTTTTTTTGGCGGAATACATTTCTAAATAAATGCATGCCTTGCACTGGACAGAAAAGTAAATAGAATTCAGTATGTATTACCTCCAGCAGTTTCCACTTAGATGAATTAGTATTTATGATAAAGTCCAGTTTATTGTGCCTGTCAAGCTAAATAAAACCAGTAAGTGTTGTCTGCAATTACGGTTTGTGCATTACAGTGTGTTACAGATGACAAAACCGAAGCTGGGTAACTTCAACATTTGCAACTTCAAACACTACAGAAATTGTTTGCCTTAACTATGCTGGAGATTTCAGGGCAAACATTAAAATTCAGCGTCTGGAATCTGACTTTAAGAGATCTCTTCCGTCTGACATTTGCTCAGACATCATTATTATCATGAATAAAACAAAAGAAAGATAAGTGTTATGTATTAAAAAATTACTGCCATGTTCCCAAGAGTTTGAGCACCCCAGAAGTTCTGCGTACAGCTCTTGCAGCAGTTCTAAATCCTTTCCTGAACACATAGAGCAATTCTGCACGGACTGGTAATTGATACTGAAGAATTATCATGCCAAATTACATGTGCTATGGCAAACAACTAAGAAAACTCAGCTTTTATACAATTTCTTAACTAGCATTTAAAAAAATGCTAAAGGCTTTCAAATCACAGCTAAGCCACTAGATACTTGATGGTAAAAGAAAGCGCATAGAAAAAAAAGAAAAATCTTCGTGTGATTTGTGAGATAGATACAATTTTACAAGTGTTCACTGCTATTCGACCTCTATTTTATCCTAGCTCTGCAGCTGGGAATAGAAACGTGCGGATGTGCTTTGAAAGGTTAGTTAGAAGCCAAGCTACTTTCAAGAGGCTCTCCAGTGGAGATTTCAGACAGGGAAGACAAGTGTCATTTCTGATATACATATAATCAAAATTCAACTTCTAGAACAAAAAATATATTTAATCTCCTACTGCTTAAATATATCTGAATATGTTGCAGCAGTTAGTTACATATTTGAATATGTGTTTAAACTCGTACTATTAATTTGCTAATAAATATTCTGCTTAACCAAGAAACATGTTCACATTTGCTTCTTATACTGAGATGTTGGAAGGAAAATGCTTTTTGTATCAAATTTAAGCTAAGGTTTTGCCTGCCACCACCCCTGTTCCTTTTAGGAAAAAAAAAAATCTCTGCATTACACAACTCTGGGTGAATTCTGTTAGCTGATCCAACTTGTGCAGGCACACCTTCTCTAACTCTGACAAGCGAGAGGGGGTAGGAACGTGGAGCAAGAAGGAAGGGAAAACAGGACTGCTCCTTGCAGCAGCTACGACCGCCTTAGGAGCGATTTCACGAAACTGCGCCTCCCTTGCCTTTCATTTGCCAATCAGGAAAAATTACTATAATCTGTCCCCCTGTCCCTGTATGTTAGAAGAGCGCTCTATAACCCTGCTTAAATTATGCCCAGTGCTGATATTCTAATGACCAGAAGCTAAGCAAGATTATAGGGCAGATCAGGTTTCCCTGAAAAGTACCTCGGAAATATGCAGCCTGATTTGAGACACATGGAGGTAAATCCTAGAGGTAAAACAGAGCCCAGTGGCTCCAGCGCTGCCAGGAGAGTAGATGGCAAACGCACTACGGTGGTGCACAATCGCCTTGCCTCTCAAGAGGATTATTTTTTCATTAGGCCCCACAGGCTGGAATTTATTTTTGTGTTTACCATAGCCTGTATTTTTCTTGGGTAAAGCATGGACTGCACTTAGTGGTTGTCAGTCCTCATTTGCTTATGCGAAACAGTGATGCCTAAGTGTTGTTTCTGTACAGCTTGCCCCCTGACCTTCTAAGTACTCTGTCCTGTTAAAATGCAAATTTATTACAAGAGATGGCAAAAGTTGGTAATTAGTATGTTTTCCTCTAAGTCTAATAAACACACAACCGGATAAATCCCCTCATCATCCTCAATAGTTACCTTTTTTGTTATGTGTGACTAGCAGGAATACAAATGAATGTTGTCTTCTTCTGAACACAGAGATGCTTCTTTTTCAAATAATACTTCAGCAGCTGGATGACACTTGTTTCCACAAGTATGGGCTGCCTTCTTTTTTCCTTTTTTTTTTTTTTTTTTTTTTTGCATGTTGTGTAATTCCAACCTTGCTTCACTAATAAAAGATGTATCAATAACAAGTATCAAAGCTGCTCCTGCTCATCGTTTGAAGAAAAAATTCATCAACTGAAAAGATGAGTTAAAGTTAAGAAAACAACTTAGTTATTTGTTCTAGAACTACAAAAATAACCAAGGCCCAACCTTAGCCATGAAAAAAATAATCTTCAAGGATTCAAGCAGCATCTTCAAACTGAAACACGTTACACGTTAAAAGAATGATTAAGACACTAAGCTTTTTCAAAGCTCTTGTTCAGTGTGAGACAATTTGGTATTTATATGCCCACATAAATTAAATACTTAAGATTATAATTAGTACTGTTGAGATAAAGGTTAAAAACCCAAGCATACCGTAAGATGGTTCACCTAGCTTTTGGACACCGTGTTCCAAGTCTAGCATGATCTGAGCTGATCAGAAAGTGGATGCTCTTTGTCCAAAGCCACGTCTGAAGTTCGTTTCTGAAGAAATGCTTGAAACAATACATTTTCTATTGAAAACATGCTCAAGAAAAATAAAGTAACAGTAATAACTGCCAAGTGCAACCAGCTCCAAATGATTACATATTATTTTTACAAAATAAAAATATTTCTTCCATAGCAAAGGCCTGGTTTTTACGTTTTACCCTTCTGTAGTCATCAAGTCATCTTGATTTATGAATGCCACTGAGACCTAAAACAAAGCACGTTTAAGAATACTGCCTCAGAGGTTTTAATGGTATGAGCATTTAAATGCAGCGTACGAAACCTCTGGAGTTTAGTGCAAGAACTCTGTGCGGACACATGTTCTCCTCAGACTGAGCTCATGCTACTCATTTATAAGCCACCCACTTGAAACGCTGCTCTGAAGTGAGCTGATGGAGCACCCAGCGTGGGGTACGCACACCCTCCTCTAAACCCCAGCTACAGCTAAACTGCTGTAAGAACATGAAGGAGCTTTAGCTTAAATTGCCAACACGGGCAAATCCTATTTCTCCAACCCTGCAGCTCAGGGGATACCTCCATCAGCAGAATTACATTTTTTGTTGTTCTAAGGCAAGATGGGAGCGGGAGGGTACGTTGTACAGCCCAGGCAATGATGGGAAAGAGCACAACTGAGGAACAATTGCTTCATGGCTGTTTCCTCATGTATCCTGAACCCTGTAGGGGAAAATAAGTTTTGAGATTTGATTACTGGTTATCAAATGACTTTACTGCCACGCCATAGCCCGGGGGCGGGGAAGAGAAATTCCTTCCTCCTCCACAGACTCCAGGGACCTTCCCAGCATAAAACAAGCTGGCAGAATATGGACCTAGGAATCTGGAAGCAGTTAAGCAGCTGAGCATTACACTGGCAGAGTTTAAGTCCTTAAGCAAGGTGGAGAGATCCAGGGAGCGATAAACAAATAGCTATTGATCACATATCCTGCAGTCTGGGTAAATCCAACTGAAGAACCTCTTTAGATCTCACCAGCAGGATTTTAGTTTTTAGAGACAAAACAGATTTATTGCTAGGTAATAAAAGATCAGCCTGATCTTACTTCCCTCCATACCTGCATTAGACATATTCTTGCTACTGGCCTAAAAATGTTTTTAAAATCCAATACTGTTTTTACGCTCTCCTTCCTATCACTACGCAGGCACGGGGCTATTTATTTCAGATATAGCTATTTTACTAGTTCCTCATATTCTTGAACACTCCTGAAGACCTTTTAAAGCTACTTTAAAATTCTAAAAAGACAACTTTGCCACGTGCCAGCCATTCTACTTAAACTAAAAAGAAAGTCAAAAGGAAAGGATGTTTTCAAAGACAGAACCAGATATGCATGTTAATTCCCAGCTCAGCTACAAACCACTTTTAATGTTTTTGTGTCTCAGCTTCCATCTGTAAAACAGCGGTGAAGTCTGCCCTGTTTCCCCCTTCTGTGCTCTGTAATTTGGCTACAAAGCCTCCCAGGCAGGGGCTACTCCATTTAAAGCATAGGTACAGGCTATAACAATCTCAGCTGGGGTCTGTATGCCCCAACACAATGCATTAGAAACATTCTGGTGAGTGAATTGATTTGGTTGCTGATTTTTTTTTTTTTTTTTTTTTTTTTAACTAAAACCAAACACATTACAGATACTATGAAGGCAGTGCCTTGAATTAAACACTGCCTTTATGTCACTCCACAGTTACATAGCATAGTATTTAGAGGTGTATATCATGGATTCTGTGGCCTAGCAAGCGCTCAGAGCTAGACCTGCACTAAACAATATGTGATTCTAATCCTATGGGTGTAGTAGAAAAGCCCTTCAAAAATATAAGTAGCATAAAGACAGCCTCATCATAGCTAAGAGGTATGGGTAGTCCAATTTCATAGTTAACATTGAATTAAAGAGAGGTGAATTAAAAAGGAGAGGGCAATCTATGCAAACTAGATTCCACATCAATAAAACTTGTGACAGTTGCTGTATTGAATGTACTATTCATTTATATTTAATTGATTTTAAAAACATTCATGCACACACCAAACAATCATGGCAAGAGTGAGTAAAATTCCAGCCTTATGTAAGCATGACAGTGTTTGCCTTTTTTAAAATCAAGTAGATGCAAAAATTCCAATGCAAACTACTACAATTACACAGTTAAGCATCTGAGTTTCAAAACCATTAGAAGTAAAGTTGTTCTTTGCACCTACAGCAAAAGAAGAGGAAAAAAACCCACAGTGGTAAGGGGAGGAGTGGGCGAGGCAGCTATGATGAAAGAGGGAATGCACTGGTGCAGGAAAAGGAAAGAGAAGAGTGACCGAGCAGCCATTGCAACAAATGCGTCTTATCAGACATAAAATGTCTTCTTCTAGAAGAGTCTGTTGAAAGGTCAGAGTGTCCTTAGTAGCTGAGAAGACAAAATCATCTGACTGAAGGTGAAATACAAATCTATTTAAGAGGCATTTGTGATTGATGAGAACTGGAAGACAAAGATGGCATCACAGTCCCTTGGCAAGAAAATTCCTCCAGATGGCATCTACTTCTCATTAATGCTCCGGGGGAGGATCCTAGACATCCCAGCAGGTCCCATCGTGACTTTGGATTCAAAGCTGTCCACAAACTCAGCTGCTCTTTGGCTCAACTCCACTTCTGCTGCACACGCATATGGCATGCAGCAGTGCTACAGGACATCAGCTGATGAATGACTTCTAACTGTTAATTTCTGCCTCTCTAGATCACACCTCCTAGGCCATGTGTTAAAAGGCAGAAACCTGTCTGTAACCATGCCACCCAAGGCATGGCTCAAAACCTTCTCAGGCTCTTCATGTTTTCTGCTATTAGTATAGTAACTTTAAAGATTGCTAGAAAATACTACAAATTGTAACACAAAAAAAGAAAGGAAATCTTAACAGCTGAATGTCAGCTCATTTTTGGCTATTCATGCCTCCCAAAGTCAGCATCAAGATGACCAAAACGTCAGCCCAGAGTTAAGACCATATCAAATACCTGCATCTTGGTTTCATTTGGCAAAATCAGAGCGGGGCTTTAAAATAGTCTCTAAATGGAAAAACCTTTACTCCCTGTCCATCACCAGTCGCTTTCACTCTACCTGTTGTGATGCCACCATACCATCATCCCATCCCCCCATACACGGAACATTTGTGGTTGGGTTTGGGGTTTTTTGTCCAGTCTCATTTCAGATGAATTGAGGGACAGATTTTCCACACTTCCCTCTGGAAGCTATTCTCTGAACCTCCTGGAGCTCATTGCCAATTCCTTCTTTCTTGACAATGGCTTAAGTATGGGACCTCTTCCTCCTCTACACTGTTTATCAGCAGCGATGGATTTGTTACTTTGGGACAGCTTCATTGTGCAATAGCGTGTGGCAGTGACCTTACAGTATTTTTGTCCGCATCACTTGGGATAAAAGCAGCCTATTCAGAGACCCCAGGATCCTTACAGTGCTAAGCACCTCCCGAAATCTCTACCGAGCTCCTCTACTATTGCTTGCAAGAGAGACAAGTAGAGTTTAACATGGCAATCTCATAGTTAACTACACAACTAACTACTCAGTTTCAATAGCTGAGAGGAGATTATTTAACAGAAGAAAATGACTGTAGGTAATAAAATGTCACTGACACCTCACTAGGATTTGTCTGGGTTAACACAGACGGGTGGAGAACACTATGGACCTGAAAACAAGCCAAGGGTCCAAAGAGTAGAATTTATTTGAATTCCTAAGGATTAAGCTGCTAAATAAACCACATTCTTTTCTGTGAGCATAACAGACATAAATATATAGGAGCAGTCAGTCCACTGCAGCATGCTGAGAACCTAAACAAATGTTATAACGCATGAAGGATCTTGCGCGTATAACATCTGCATTGCAACTGGGGTGGGGAAGCGCCACGCTGGGTCTGCGCTGTTTCCGAGGCTGAGGACGCCCTGCTTGTCCCCATGACGTGGCCAGCCTGCAGGCAAAACTGGAGAGCGCACCATTTGGTAACAGGGCTGATTATCTGCCAGCAGATGATAAACTGCCGATTCCCATGCAGTAACGGCAAGGCCTTCTATTTTAACTAGCAAAACACTATAGCAGAATCACTGATCTGTAGTTATGATTTTATTTAATTCAATAAATAGTTTACTTTGTGTCCACATCTTACTCCGTTTCCAAGTCAAATTAATACATCACTTCAGGTTAAGATAAGCAATATATCCTGAATACTGATACAGACCAGAATGTGACTATACAAAAATCAGTTTATAAATCCTCTTAATTGGCCCTTTGTCAGGAAAGTTCACTATACATGAGAGGAAGTAAAGGAATAAACCAAAATCAAACATAGTATGCTTAAGGAACAATTGAAATGGGTATTTTAATTCACCTTTGTAACCTTCTAAGAGCTTTCAAATATATATGGCTTTAAATGATAATGATTTTGACAAAAAAACATTTTTTGCTCTGTGAAAGGTATTAGCAGAAAATTGAAAAGCTGAAGGAAAATGAAATTGCATTTTCCACATTTGTTATGAGCCTACTCTAACTGTGCAGTGGGAAGGGTATTTATCATGCATAGCCTGTCCTTCTCTTCGGATGCTCTCTTCCCATTTGGACTGGAAGCACTGTGTGTTAAAGGATCATTAACCAAAGTCACGTACATCATCTCTCCCTCACAAATGAACACTGTCAACACTGCAACAGCCACAGAAACACTGTATAATCAGGGCCCAATGTAGACCTTGTGGCTCAAACAAGACAAAGCAGACTGACTAAACTACCCACAAGAAATCTTTTTTTCCCTAAAACATTCCCATCCCAAAGAGAGGGCAAGGCAACGGCCTCGCAGCTGCCAAAAGATTCCTTGGAGCTGGTCTGTCTCATGTGCCAAGTACAGCACCTACACATAACCCCCGCTGGCCCTGTGGGACCCTGTCACCTTAAGTCTTAGCACGACCAATGTTATTACCTGGCTTCTAGATGGATAGTGTTCTTATCCCTTGTATTTACACACAGTTTCGAGCGTGTAACAGGAGCTTTACGCTGTGAATGCATTATGAAAGAAGACTGGAGACAAATACCACCTTACACTGGCTCCTACAAGCCATGATGTTGGGACTGAGTATTGCTTCGTGAAACAAACGCCTGGGTCATAGAGCCGTATCACATAATGTTTTCACATCAGCACACTCCAAAAAAATTTGAAATAGAGTCGTAACACTGGCTGCATAGATTTATAAAGCAATCAGATCCCATGGTGAGAGGCATACTGAGGTATATGGAAGAATTGCTTTCTCCATAGTTATATTCCTGCCTCTGGGCACTAAATGCAGTAGCTGTAACTACGAAATGCAGTCAGACGCAATGCACTTCCAAAGTTACAGAAAACTAATTTTTGAAACTGAATTCATTCCTGTTTACTTTCTCCCACATAAAACTGTCTTTTTATATGGCACTCTTGGCCCCTAGCACAGAGGGGCTGATCTATGCCCCAGCATTTTGGAAATCATTTTAGGTGGCTCCTTTTGCCATAAAAGAGAGGAATGCAACACCTGGGGTAGTGAAGAAAACTGAGCAAGATTTTCATCTCCTTCCAGGAGTCTCATGATCTACTTTTAAATCTTTTTCCATTACTATTTAATGGTGTTATAATTACTCTAAGTCTCTAGCGTTCAAAATAACCACAAAACAAATACAACCTTCATTATGCTCTTATTATTATTTGTATTACAGTGGCAACAAGAGACTTTGAGCTTTACCAAAGGAACAGAGGAGTGTGCATCTCCAAGAACCCGCATCTAGTCTAGAATGAGAATTTGTAGGTTATTACAAACAGAAAAGACTGGGGAAAAGGGACAAAACCCAGACGTTGCTATACCTGGTTTATATGCTTTTATTTTCTTACTTTAGACATCTGATGTTCTTTGGAAAAGATTGTGTCTTTCATGAAACTGGACACAAAGATAATCAGCAGTCCTAGTCTCTAGAATTGGCTCAAACCTTGTTGTTTAGGACAAGTTCTTCTCTAAAATCCTTAAATACTATCTCTCCCCTGCTGCCAATCCAATGTTCACAACAGTCTTGATAGCTTATTCTCTGCTGCCAAACCTGCCTCCAGTCACACTTTTTTGTTGCAACTAAGAAGTCACAGATTTATTTATCCTCTAAAACTGTGGGCTGTATTTATCCTCTAAAACTGAACAGGCATGTGGCAGTAGACCAAAGGCTCCTTTGTGGAGAAAGCACATCATTTTGGAAGAAAGAAAGACGGGTGTCTCTTCTGCTCAATGCTGTTCGCAGACAGTAAAGCAAAAGAAAACAAGTGTTTGATTTACCCTCTCACGTACTACACTATTGAATGAGTCAGTTAATCAGAAGAACCGATTTTACCATTCCCAAGCGATTTCACTTAAATCTTGAAGTGTTGTCCCCTTTTGGTACTTGTACTTTTTCAACAGTGGAAATTAATACAGCAGAGGGGTTAGGTCTAAAATTCAGAGATGAAAGGCAGCAATGATTGGTATGAATTTCTCAGAGTTCAAATTTCTCTTCTAATTAGAGTCTTAACACTTCTTTTTCTGACACAGAAATAGAAAAGAGTGTCTCATATTTTCAAACAATGTTTAATACAGTCCACAGTCATCTTCCCCTGCACAGCAAACTCTCAGCGTACCCACTAACCTGAACGAGCATTTCTGGCAGCAGCTCCTCCCACTGCAAAAGGCTGGAGACTGGGCTCCCAGGGCTCCCAATTTAGCGTAATGGAAGCCTGTGGGAGACTTCACGATATTTTGGACGAAGCTCTGCAGGTAAGAGAAGACCCTGGGAGCTGCAGTTGGCTGACTCCGGTGTCAAGGGGATGTGCCAGCCTCTCGCAGCCATTGCAAACTGTTAGTCCTGACTTGCTGTGAAGGATAATACTTCAGTCACCAAAAGGAAAAAATACAGGCAATCTGTAGCTGCCTCTGTAGAATCAATTTACTGAAATGAGATGGGAAGGCAGAATAGATGAACTAGTTATGAGCAGCTCACCAACTTTTCCATCTGAATTTGTATTTTAACCCACACAACTCTAAATAACAACAGCATGAGTAGATGCTCTTTCTACTTTACACATCAACAGCCCTTACATGAATCTATCATGTCAGAAGATGAATCTTTCCTTCCTGAAAAATTTCAGATTGGCATTTAAGGGCTCAGGGTTCACACTAAGAGGGCCATAAATAATATCCTTTTCCCATCTAGATTCATAGATTGCAAGTAAAAAAATAACTGTGAAAGTTATATTGCAAATTATTAGATTTACAGTCTTTGAAAACATGTTTTTCCCCCATTCTGACTTGAGTGCTAAACAGCAGAGCAGGTGCTATAAGATATCTAGAGTCTATCACACCCTCTGTTCTGTGCATGTTCCTCCCCAGCAGAACTTAGAAGGACATGCAGCAAGTACTTCCAAGAAGCCAAGCAAAATTGCTCCTAGCCCAATAAATGACCTTTGATTAATGTAAATGATTCCCCCTTTTTTTTTCCCTTCTCCCCACCATGTTTTATTTTCTTTATTTTTGGATTGGAGGAGTTCACCTAGTATGCAAACCCAGGAATCAACCAAACAAGTTCTGTTTCTTCAGACAGTCTAATCAAGGTACCGCCCACTGGATAACCACAGGACAAAGCCTAAAAACCAGCCTGGAAATAGCTAAGATCTGAAAATGAACTAACAGAAATTGCTTATTTAAGTTTATAAGCCCAGGTGTGTAAAACTTGGAGCACTTCACTAAATTCTTCCCTAGGGAAAAGGACCGAGTAGGTCCATGGAAGTGAGCAGGAATCATATGCAGCTGAGAAACGAAAGGTTTTCTATAGAAAAGGTTGTTAAACACCATTTTCCATAAAACACACTTTAGTGGAACTTTTCTTCACAGCCTTGTGACATGAACAGTGGTGCAGAAAATTTTCTGTTTCTTGTGGAGGTCAATCTTACAGCAAGATCAGAGAAAAAAAAAATTCAAATTCAGATTTGCAACGGCAACCCCACAAAGCTGGCAGAAAGGGTTATGGCAAGCTCCGGTATTACATGCTCTTTTTGTCTTTGTTTCTTTAAGTGCGTAACACATGTATACCAACACCTCCACTGACAGGCTCGCTTTACTTATTTTTGAAGATTTAGGTTTTATATACTTTTTGGACTACCGAAAGCTGCGTTTAATTAGATCTTACACCTTCTCTACTTTTACACACACAGGCATCTGGCTACTGAAAGATTGGCCTTGCCACACATCCACAATTTAATGACAGCTATTGTCAAATCAGTGTTTTCAGATGCTCTAATTTCACATTTATCTTTTGCCAGAAATATTGCCTGGCACTGTATTAAATAAAGAAAAAATTTTATTCTAGCTGATATGTGACAGCAATCACAGCACACAGAAGTCATACAGTTTGAGAACATCGTTATAAACTGATCATCTTTTAAAAATATTTAACAAAAAGCTCCTGGGTCTGCTTTAGTAGCTGAACCTGAACTCAGCGAGGAAGTGACTGAGCAGAATCAGACATTCTCATTAAGTAAAATTAGCCAAGTGCAATTTGCCTGGCTGGTCCCCTCCGTGTATTAGCATTTATATTCAGCCAGTGATAAGCTTAATCAGGTTTTTCAAACAAAAAGAAAAAATTCCCCCCAAAAACATAAACCTATCAGGTTTATTAGTAACAGATTGCACTTCCATTGTAAAAAGGCAGCTAAGAAACTGAAGAAAATTGTCTGTTCAGAAGTGCATCCTAGTAGCTAATAGCAATCTTTCCTCATAGCAGGAACATGACCTCACATACGTGCTAGCTGATTGCTGTCAGATTTACTGAAAACAAAAGGAGACATTTTATTAAAGGGCAAATGCCAGGAGGCTACACAGAGCTGCTACAGGGCCTCACTGGAAGGGACAGGTTTGCCCTCTGATTGCAAAGATTGTATCACAAGGTCTTTTTTCCCCCCTTCCACAATGAATGCATCTCAAAGAGCTGTCAGGCCTAAGAAACAGCAAAAAAAAAAAAAAAAAGCAGTAGCATCTAAGGAGATACACGGCAGCCATAATGCTGGTGTGACAAATAAAGAGCAGAAACAACTGCTGGAGGGCACTTACCTGAAGCAACAGCAGCAAAACTGAACGTGAGAGGCAGCAAGAGGCCAAGGCCCAGAGATGTCAGGAAGGTGGCTGCTTGAGCTGAGCATGTGTGCTGATATCGCTATCAAATTTAACCCCGCAGACCTTCTGAACATCAAAAAATGAGAAAACTTGTAGACTTTAAGACAAGCTATTTAAAGTAGCACTGGTAAAAAAAGGTTCCATAGAAATAGCTTGTTTTATAAAATTCAACTTGCTAACACCCTTTTCAGACAGATGGGCACCAAGTATGTCCTAACATGTATCAAGAGCTTTGAATTTTTTTATAAATTATGCCCCAATGCATCCTGGTTAGCAAAACACTACAGCAATGAAAGCTGGCCAAAGTAACAACATGCTGCAGCCCTTCCCACATGCACTGCACGCCTACTAGGTAATAGAAAAAAGGCAACTTAATGACAATCACCCCAGAATTACACTTAGTAACCCCAGTTACTCTCTTAAGGCAGACAACTGCTTTATCTGAGCAGCACAAAATGAGGCTTTGACCCTCCGTTGTTCATTCCAACGTTCTTTTCTCCTGAAGTCCATCATTAATGGTTCTCTTTACAGCATGTTTCTATAGTGACCAACTGCTAAATTGATACTCAATATATTTCCCTTTCCACCTGCCTTACTTCAGACTTGGAAACTCAAAATGTTATTTAAACAACATTCCAAAAACTGAGCCTCGAGCTGTAGTAAGATGGTATAGTAGACTACTTCATCACTCTAACTTTCCCAGCTCTTGAACCAATGCAAAAACAAATAAATGCAGTATTTATAGATGAAAGCAAAATTCTTCATGGCTCACTAACAATTACTTGAAAAGCTAATATATAAAGTGCCAGGAAGAAATAAATTCCCAGTACCTTCGAGTAGTATCAGACTCCTCCTTTCAGGTATTTCATTTCTTCAGCAGCTTTTTGACTGCTTATTGTGCCTTGCTTACATTAACAGCACTTTACCCCAAGTGTAGCAGCCGTCCTAAAGAATAATAACCAAGATATGCTTTCCATGCGGGTAAAGCACTATGTTCCCAGAAGGAGACAGGGAGCACATTTTTATAATAGCTAATAAGGCAATGAATCATCCTCCTGAGATAAAGACTAAAAACATTAAGAGGGGAATATAGTAGGTTGAAATAAAAAATTTAAAAAAGGGACTCAGCTGGTTCAAGTTTTACATATGCAAATAAACAGCATGAGAAGGGAAGCACAGAGTGAGACACGAAGTAACGAGCAGAAAGATGAGGTGTATCTATCTTCCTGGAAGCTGAAAGGAGGAAGGTATTAAAGTGTGCTTTCTGGTAAATTGCCACAAAGTTGTCAATTATGCAGGATGATTTAGACTGATGATACCTGAAGAAATGGGGATTTAGAAACACTTGGGACTAAAAGGAGAGATAGGAATGCACTGCAGATGATAAACCCAGTGGACTGAAAGTAAAAGAGCAAAGAGGCCAGCTTCAGAGGGTATAATTAAATATCCTTAATTAGCATATTAGACTACTGCAATGAAACCATATACCTACTTTCAAAGTGGGATTTTAGAAAATAAATGCAACCGAGTGGATGAAAGTCCAAGAACATTCTATGTCATAAGACGGCTTGGCATAGACTTTATTCAGGTAACTTGTATTTTGCTAATGTTTAAATAACTTAATTATATGAAAAATGCACTGACTGCCCAGGTCTGTAAGCAGTAAGATATTAAATCACCATTAGACAGATTTTACTGAAATTGGTCAGACAATGCATTAGGAACAGAGGACAGTGCTTGAGTCAATAGTAGGATTTCAAGTAGCTGAATAATCATGTAGCGTAATGCACATGGGTAAAGCAGGGACCAACAAGTAGGAGGGTAGCAACTGGCACCACAATGTTTTTAAACCGGTCTAGGAGTAAGGGTTAAGTTTTATTTTGAGACGGGGGATGTGAAGTGTTTTGAAATTCTTGGAAGAAGCCTCCTACAATATCACAAAGCTCTGTTCTATTGAAAACATACTCTGCTGAAGAGTTAGGGATATTTGCTACCAAAATTTTCTCAATAGAATGAAAGATATTTCACTGTGTTCATGAAGAGATAGCTGACAGGTTAGGATTGCAATACAAGATTTGAAGGCCTAAATCACAGTTTTGGCATTGACGTGTTTGGTCATGCAAGCCGCTTAACTCTTCTGTACCTCACTTTTGACATGCAATGGACCAGCAATTCCTTTCTCCCAGGCATTTCACCAGGATACACATATCCACAACCAAGATATTATGGATATAATTGGGAGACTGCATGGAAAACATTGATACAAGAGGCTCTCAGATATTAGATATGGCAACACCCCAGTGTTATTTATACTACCTTTCTAAAATAATTGTGGTTACTCATATTAAATAAATTCTCTGTTCCCAGCACATAAAGGCTTTATTTGCCACACTGCTAGCTAGCCCACTGTTTCAGTCTTAAGTGAAACAGGGCACTACTACCAGGAGATCTTAATTTCCATCCCTCTGCTTTGATTGCTACTGTGGCTTCCATCTGCCGTGACTTTTTTACGCAATCACTGAGGCCTCAGCTAAGTAATGCCTTGAGCAACAGAAGCTAGGGCTTCAATACATGACACCAATAATATTTCTGCTTCCTAAGAAGCAATGCTAAAAACCAGCCAACTGCAACAAGTTTGGAAAAAATACTGTATGATGACTGAACTGATTAAAGTGGGTCTTAAATGACATATTACAATCCAGACGAAAGAAAACGTACTTGGCTTGGCCAAGCACAAAATCAGTATTATATAAATGGGTCCCCCCTCCCCACGCACACACTTGTAAGTGCAACAGAAACAGAAATGCAATGGGGAGGAAGGCACGGTGGTTGTTTTCCCAAGGACTAATAAACTTCCTAGCTGAACAGTACTTGTCTTCTGCTTGACAAGTGATGAATATGACAATATACCTGGCTCACATTACATAAAAATGACAGCATAATACGCTGAAGGCACCCTATTTGTCTTCAAGTTACTTTCACTGATTAGGAAGAAAAGATGCAGAATGCCAGCTGAAGGCGTTCAGGAAAGGTGAAACCTCTGAAGCAGAAGCTAGCAAAGGCACCAGGCAGAACATGTTGACAAGGCAGAGAGGGAACTGAGAGATTAAACTGGCTATTGTAGATAATAATCACTGAAGACCAATGTACTTCAGAGACTCTATCTGCCTACCCAGCTCCTCCCTCAATCTGGGTCTGAAGTCATGGGAAAGTGTAACACATTATTTCAATATAGTATAGAATACACATCATGTAACACATGGTATTAGCTTCCAAAGAAATCTTTATAATGGCTGTTGCAGCATCCAACTCAGAATATAACTTATAAATGCAGGATTCCTCAGGTTTTGGATTGCTGTTTTCTACTCACAATAAAAAGTTTAAGATAAATAAATAGTTTAAGAAATAAGGAAAAAAAAAAAAAAACCAAACAAAGCCAACCATGAACACTTATGTTTTGGCTTGCTTTGCCTTAATTTTTCTGCAAGACATGGTACCCCTCTGCTGGGCAAGAACAGATAAACAGCAAGGAGCCGTGAACCAGAACTGACTGAACGGTAAAAGAAAACCAGCCTGTACAGACCGAAAAGGATAAGGAACGAAAGGCAACTGAGGTGATGTATGGCTGACCAAAAGCCTGAGAAAATAAGGAGCCCAGATGCAAACCATTAAGCAAACAGCATTCACAATTTAGACTTAGTTCTCCAAACACTGTCCAAACAAGAAAGTAACATTTTTCATAACATCTTTAAAATGAGTCATCTTGAAGGAGCTGTCATCTTGACACGCACCAGTTCTCTAACTCTAAAAACAATTGTTGCAGTATTTAGGATAACAGGAAGCAGAAAGAATTTCCAAAAGCAAAATATTTTTGTCCGCGAAAAACTAAACTATGAGCTATGAAGTCTGTACTGCATGAAGCTGGTAAAGAAAATTAGCTGCACCTTTTGCATTCATAACATTGTTTTCCAGAAGGTATGACAAACCTTAAGCAAATCTTCAGAACAGTTTTTCTTTTTTACTTTAGGCATTACATTTATATATATATATATATTTTATTTTTTTTTTTTTTAAATATGACAACCATAGCAGTAATGCAGATGAAAAGGCAAACTCCTACCAGAGACATGTGCGATATCCCAGCCATTTTTGGGAAATGCTAGTTAAATCTTAGTCTGACGCCTGAAGCATGATAAAGAGAAAAGTTAAGCCTTCTTCTCATTAGCCCTGAGACTGGAGTATAGATGCCCATTTTGTTTGACTTCTTGTTCTGTTCTACAAATGACTCTGCTCAGTTCTCTATGGGTTGGAATACTACTCATCTTTAAACCAAGGAAAGATTGCAAAAGAGCCCTGTTTAAAAACAACATCCTAATTATTGACTTTTAGAAAACATTTTTTTTTGTTAAAAATATAAACACAAAGCAAAGTTTGATAATACTTTTTGCCCCTTTTATTAAAAACAGTCATTACACTTGACATACATTTGGCAAAGATACATGATTGTATCTCTACTTTTCAGGAAACTAATTACGGACTAGTACAAAGTGACACCGTGTATGCAATTATTAGGCTCTGGGTCAGTTTTTCATACTGCAAACTTCTGATTTTGTTTCAGTTATTCAGCTGATTCTGCTTTTAGTTTGCCTGTGTGATCAACAACAGTTTTGGCTTCAAATACGTTTATTTTAGATGTACATATGTGCACATAGTGCAAAACTGCACCCAGTACCTGCTGCTAGATACTGAAGAGAACATTCTTGTAGGGTCTTTACCATCCAGACACAATCATCCTTTTGTACCACTTTTCACATTGAAGCCTCTCACTCCAAGCCTTTCACTTTGTTAACCAACGTTTGTTTCGCTAAGAAACAAGTTTTCTAAACCATTTGTTTAGGAACGAGGAAAGAGGACAAATCTTAGCAACAGGAAACTCTCCAGAGGGGAAAAAAAGCCTGTAGTGACAGAAGCAGATACAGAGCCTCAATAAAGACAAGTTTTTCTAACCAAACCTACACAGAAACTTCAACTATACAGCAGCTGTATTAACAAGGCAGGGGGTGGGGAAGGGTGGGGAGAGAGAAGTATCTTTCCCTGGTCATTACCCACATTCTCAACAGAACTAGACTTACATAAGAAAGAATATCAGTCCGTTTACCAAGATGCATTGTCCCATTTCCCGCTCTTGTTTTAGGTCAACTGGAAGCTTCTTTTTTCAGTTTTTCTAAAATCTCATCTGGTGTCATCGATACCAAAATCTTCACCACTTTTTCACGTGATTTACCACCCTGGTTTAGAGACACACAAAAAAATATCTTTCAGAGAATCACCACCAAACACACATTCCAAAAAAATCTCACTGAAATGCCAACATATCAGGTACTTCAAAAATAATTCTTAAAGCGTGGGCATGCAGAATTAACAGCAGTAAGAGATAGTTCATCAATGGCCTTTCTAGTTATTTTAAAGGTGGAAAACAATGTCTTATCTACTCTCCTTTTAAAACTGGATACAGCTCCTAGAGCTATGCCCTGAATTGATGCTCTTTTTATAGGCTAGAATGAAAAGCAAGGAGTGGTAAGTTTCCATAATTCACTTGTATCCTCTAGAAGCAAGACTCAAAATAATTTGCATTTTTGTTTTTAAAAAGTGGGTATGTATACATATATATATATGTATATTTGATAACTGTGTACTTTCAGATCTTTCTTCAGAGTTGTCTCCCACCGAGTATTAGTTACTCTTAAGCTGAGTTCTCAGGTTGATAATATCAACTAAATGAAAAAAATCACACTGTATATAACCTGTAAGACATTCAGATTCATACAGCAGTTATTTGAAATATTATTGACCTGTTTTTGTATTACTGAAAAAAAGGCTATTTTACATAGGAACTGGCAAACCTGTCACCTCAATTCATATTGTCGGAGGACACAACTTTGCTAGTACTCAGTAAACCATGAGAAACAAGTTGCTTGTTCATCTGCAGCCTGGCAAAAAGTTTGAAAAGCCCACAAGGGACATCCTGAAGGACGAAAATGTCCTTAACTCTACTATACAGAAACATAGCATGAAATTTAAAATTAAAAATAGATTTTTGAAGTAGTGTAGACAGCTGATGATGAAAATCTTGCATAGAAATCTGGTAACCCCAGTTTTATACTGGATCATTTCCCACCAATTTCCCCATTTGGACTGGTTTTGTTAATGTTATCACTTATCATAAAGCAAGTAGCACATAAGAGAGCAACCAGCATCAAAAATCACTTGCTGTTTACACCTAGCAGATCAGGATGGAAAAATCTAAGCCATGGGTAGAATGCAGACTTTACCACAATGCTTCGCTGAGAACAAACAGTGGCTTGTGAAAAACAAACACTAGCATGTAATTATCTGGACACCTTAGCTCAGAATAACAGAGTCAAGAAGGTCAGATCACACTAGCCCCTTTTATGTTCAACTCTGCTTAGCACTTATGAGAATAATCTAGTTAAAGCTGAACATCCCCTTAAGGCAGGAAAACAGTGTTATCTCTAAAATGTTGACAAACAAATTAAGCAGTTTGCCCATGATTCAGGAAAAACAAGACTCAAACCTTTGCATCTCTACCTTTCAGCAACACAATGCTCAATTCATTAATTATGTTGCCATTTACCACTATCCT
The DNA here is from genome assembly GCF_965183815.1 of Platalea leucorodia. Classification (NCBI taxonomy): domain Eukaryota; kingdom Metazoa; phylum Chordata; class Aves; order Pelecaniformes; family Threskiornithidae; genus Platalea; species Platalea leucorodia. Next base: position 40,817,522 of record NC_138831.1, read on the forward strand.
TTAACAGACTTCTACAACTACTACATTAAACCAACAGGCAAAAATAAAAAGCACAATTTTTCATTGTGCTCTCATGTTCATAAACTATAAATGAACAAGGCTGGAAAGACCAACTTTAAGTACAATGAATTAATAAAACAAATTATTTATTCAGTGCAATGAATAAAACAGAGAGTTTCCATTCCCCAAAGTCAAGACATGTAAATTCTAATACACAGAAAATCTTGAGGCCCAGCTATAATCCAAGTGCTTAGATATGCTCTTGCTTATGTGTGACAGTTAATTGTCAGAAAACTTTCACTCAAATACAAAAGTTACTTCAAAAAAATGAATGCAAAATTATTAATAAAATGCACGTTCTCTGCAAAGCACAAATTTCATGAACTGCATGTGACATGAAAACAAGAAAATATTCAAACACAGAAAACATGAACCATACAAGTTTGGAAAAGATATTATGACGAGAACTATTCTGATTAAGATCTCAAGATCAGCTGTGCTTCTTCCTACGCTAGGTTTCTTCTCAATGAATCATTCCATTAATTCAACTAAACACCTTTAAAGTGTCTTTTGGACTGAACCTGGAGAGCAGCTCCCTGTACTCAATGAGTAAGTTTCAAAATCTTGAATTTAAATTGCAGTAGGGCAAGACTGAAAGGAAAAAAAAAGAAAAGTACCTTCTCTAAAATAACTTCACTCTTCTTCACTTCTAGCACCTTAGAGAGGTAGCGACACAGCTCTGCATTTGCCTCCCCTTCTGATGGAGGTGCAGCAATAGCTACACCTACTGCCTCAGCTGTCACATCTATAACAAATATTTTAAGGATTTTATACTCAAAATATTCAAAACATCTAGTTATTGTCTCGTAAAACTGAAGGTTTATGCTTTCAAAAGCATTTTAATTTAAAACCAAATAAACTTGTAGATTAGCAGGTAACAACATTTTTACACTTCACACATTCCCTTAAGTTAAAACTGTTAGCCAGTACAAAGATAACCTTCTGATACAAAGAACAGCGAAGCCTGCAGACCTGTATCGGAGTGCAGCCACGAACTGCCAGTTTTCACACAAGCGGGGCACTGTTCTCGGCCCCTCTCCGTGCTGCCCATTCTGCGGCAGGCGTCGTCCAGCTTGGCGTCACGTAGCACAATACAAATCAGGTTACCCCACCAAAAAAAGCACGATAAATAAGTCTGCCCAGAGAGCTAAGGCTATCATCAACAATCTCCTCGTGTTGCCAGTTGAGCCTGGATGCTCTCCTGCAGACCACCGTGCCCGTCACACACGTGTCTGTACAAAAAGCAGCTCTAATTTGTACATAAGCAAGCCCAGATTTGTAGAGGGAGAACATTTTATTAGATCAAACTTTTATAGTTCAAAGAAAAGCGCACAACCTCTTGGGATGCCAACAGCATGCACGAAGTGACAGACGTCACGCTGACGTGCTGATCGAGTGCGCCTACCGGTAACTCCTTCCAAAACCTTTTCTTCAGAAGAATTTACCTCGTGCTCGCCGCACCACCTAGCGTTACCCACGGCGAACGGGAAACAGCGACTCCTGCCTTCTTTACGAGAAGTGTGACATTATTACTTCCGTTTTCTATATTTTTTTTTTTCTTTTACAGCGCAGGGGGCAGGGAGAAGCTGTACAACTCCTTAGAAACCCTCGTCAGACAAAGCAGCTTTCCCGCCCCGTTCCCAGCTGCCGACGGTTGCTCCGAGGGCGGGACGGGCCCCCCGCGCCGCCCCTCAGGAGAAGCGACCGGGGCGCCTCAAGCCCCGCTGCCAGCGGGGGCCGCCCCGGCCGAAGGCAGCGCCCTCCCGCCGCCTCCCCAGCCCGGCGCAGCGCCGGGCGAGCTCCCCGCCGCCCCCGCTCCCGGCCCCGGGGCGGGGGAAGCCGGGGAAGCCGGGGAAGGCAGGCCGGCACCCCCGCCGCGCCCGCGGCCCCACCTGTGACGGCGCTGCAGCGGGAGCCGGGCTTGGCGCGAACCGCCACCCTCACGCAGCCGTCGCCCGCCGCCACCACCGGTCCCGCGGCGGCGCCCGGTTCGGCGGGCGCCTTCCCGGCTCCTTTTCCCTGAAACAGAGGAACAGGCGCGGTCACCGCGGGCGCCACCTGCCCGCCCTCCCCCGGTCCCCCCCGCCCGCCCGCACCTTTCGGGGCATGGCCCCGCCGCCGCTCCGCACCGGCGCCGCCAGCAGCCGACGGAAGCCGGCGAGGGCCAGCATAGCGCGGCGCGGCCCCGCCAACACCGCCCGGCCCCGCCCCGCCCCGGCGCCACAGGAGCCCACCGCCCCCGGGGAAGGCGGACCCACGCCGCGGGGCACCGGCGCCCCGAGGGCCGGCCCCCGGCTGCGGACGCCTCCCTCTCGCTGCAGCGCTTCCCGGGCCGCGCCTGAGGGAGCAACCCCCGCGCGGATCGACGTCCGCACGGAGCAGGCGGGCTGAAACACAGGGCCTGGTGCAGGGACTGGGCTTTGAGACCAAAGACCTGCACGACCTTCACTGCAGCAGGCATTTAAAGAGAAATGAGGGAAGAGAAAACGAGGATTTTTTTTTTTTTTTCTCCTCGTGTGTTTTCAAATTATTACTTTAGTATAACTGGGGGGAGGGGTTACAGGATTTTGTACACAAAGACATTCTACTACTCCTCAGTACATATTGCAGGACACTGAATACTATATACATACATCAATTGCATCAAATTACTGTATGCAATCTGTAAAACTAGTTTTTTAGTATTAGACTATCCAATGATAAAATAACATCATTACAAGTCTTGTATTCTCATTTTCACATTATACATTTTTGTATAGGCACATATGTATATACAGTGGCTATTTCCATAACCAGCTCTCTGTTCCAAAACAGCCCTTCTGAATTAAGAGAGATTCTGGAAAGATCTGTTTATTGCTGAATTTGACTTAGTATTTCTTCAGTGCAGCAGTCTGCAGTGCTAAGTCCATTAATTCTCCATGGCTCATCCAGAAAGTCAAGACAATGGCAATATGAATCCAGCTTTGCTGATGTACTTCAAAAAATATAGCAGCAATTCGTGTCCATCGGGTCACTCCATGGTCATTTTAGAAAGAAGTGTAAGCTGGGACTACAGCAGCTTTACCGTCTTTTTAGGACACGATGGGGAAAAACATACGCAAGAAGGTCATAATGAGTAAGGATTTTCCAGTTCAAAAAATGAATTTTACTACATGAGAAAAGGAGGGGTGAAAAGACAAAGCAATTAATCACAAGATCCTATTTAAAACAATCTTTTCAATATACAGAGTACTTTTTCCACTTGACGTTTTGTTAAGATGAAAAGCTAAATTACATTTGGCCAATAACAATGCAGAGAAAATAGCTTTTCTGGTACCTCTCCAACAAGTTAGTTCTGTTTTTACACGTTCATGTAATTTCACAGAATTTAACTGCTGCCAATAGTGAGCTGAAGTCCGCTGACACATTCGAGATCATCACGTGACCTTATGTATAAAATATTATTTCTGGTATCTGTCCATCTTCTATTGATGTACCATTGTTGTTACCTGGTGAACTATAAAAGACAAAGCATGTTTTGCTAGCAGTAGGAGATTCGTGGATCACTTTCTTCAAACCTTTTGTTCCATAGTGGGAATCAGGACCCTGAAAAACATCAGAGGAGATTAGCAACTGAATGCAAACGGGCAGCAAGACCCATAAAATGCTGAGGTTCAAATACTACTGACTTAGGTTATTTTAATAGTATAACATTTCTGTACCCACATCATGTACGTTATATACAAAATCACAGACAACAGAGTAATGTCTAAATAAAAAAAAGTTTCTCTGACTGCAGACCTAAACCACTTGATTTTATCACACCGGTAATGAATGAATATTTTCTAGTTTTTCCCCTTGTCATACAGGTTGTCTATATTCGCACTTAGTTCCCTGCCTCAGCTTCTTTCAGTGTGCAACATTTTTTTCCAACCTACTCAACTTTGATTTCTGTATAGGGAATTATATTTAAAAGAATATTAAAAGATTTTTGAGAAAACATTGAATAAATAAATTTGTCCATAACATTAAGGGAAGACTTTCCTAGAACAAGTAATTCCCTCCTATATTTCAGCACTAGTATATAAAAAGTGATAAAAGAAAGCTTTCTGTTTTCTTTACTCTAGCTAGTGCTTAGAATATCCTTGAAAAAAGAAATAAAACTTAAATTTCGATAGAGAGCTGCCAGATTAAATATTCTAGATAGTGCTTTTGCCCACACAGAACCAGTGACTTCCATTACAACTCATTCTAACTCTTACACGAAGCCAGAAAGTGGGAAGGCACAAAGGATCCAGTTATGAATTCTGCGCTGTGCCACAGAAGAGAGCTACCAGTCTTAAAAAGCTACTGTGGAGTTTAACTACGGCCTTCCTTAGCACTAAACTTAAAATAAATTCAAGATCTAGAAGACACTTTCCCATCAGAAGACAGACAAAAGAACAACTCTTGCATCAAAATAACATTTTCTTCTGTACTGTTAGGCATTCTTACTTTCAGCGTCGCACAAGCTGTGTAGCAAACTGTTGGCAAAATCTCTATAGGTTCTTTGAACATAACTCTGAATGTACTGGCTGTTCCATCACAACTAAATCCAGTATCGTTTTGGCCTAGCGTTTGATTCTTCTCGTAATCAATTATCTGTACAAAAACATAAAAATAGTATTTTCAGGTTTACAAGCTTGAGAAAGATTCTTATTGTACGCATATTAGAAGATTACAAGCAAACACTTGCCTACTCCACCCAGTTTAATTGCAAGGATAGCGCAATCTCAGAACTGGAAAATAGGTGTCATTTCCCGATACCATCAGGGTTGACGCAGCAGCGTGCTGAACAATGGCTTGCAAGTTTTACACAGGCTGTCCGATTGTGGGCTAGATTCAACACTGCTCCAACCAGGTTATAGTCTTTGCTTGGGAGTTGAAGAACAGCTCTTATATGAAGGTCAGAAGCTGAAGGTCTGTTACATACATAGTCCCGTACTTGGATTTGCTCATCTTTGTACACCCACACGGCCCACATGAGGGAAGCATATTCACTGGCTGTGGCTCATTTAGAAAACAAGTTTTTACAGCTAACGTAAGCAGTCAATGATACATTCTTAAAAGACAGCAGGAACTTGTGCTGCTATGTTTTACACAATTTATTTCTATTCTAGATTCAGTATAAAAATTAGACTACGTATTATTTCGTTTGCCTTCAATTTTAGTGGCAAACAGGAATCACTAGCTAAGATGTAGTAACAGCAGATACCTCACTTCTCATTTTGGATAGCAATCCTGATTCATGCTGCTGAACACCTCTTGCAGAAGTCAGATATCAGAGCTTTAGAGTGACATGAATACCTCTCATGATTACTGCACTAACATGAATCCTATCAATTTTAGTATTTTAAAGTGCCATATAATTTTTAATATTGCACAAATGAGATAAAGCCCTATTCTAGGCAAAACGTGGCTCTAATTTTTTTTTCCCCATCCACAATCAATAGAAATATTAGCAATTATAATGCTGAAGCCCTAAGCCCCTTTCACATAAAAGAAATATTTGCAATATACATTATCACTATTTTAAGACAAGTATTAAATGTTTAACTCTCTAGAGCTCTGCTAGTACTGATGCAGGTCCAAGAAGAAAGGTAGAGATGCAGGACTTGAATACCTGTCTGAAAAGATTGTGACAAGAAAGTTTAAGATTCATCAGGAATTGGGGATACTTCCAGAATAAAGAGAACCTGTATACAATGGACGGCCTTCGTCTGAATCATAAAGGTACAGAAGACAAATACACTGTCATTTAAATAGGATGCCCAGAAATGAACCAAAACAGCAGTTCCAGCACATGCTAGAGGTCTATGAAGTAACATAGGGACAATGGAATTTCTGCCCCTAAATGAAGTCACAGATTCTTTCTTTCACAAAATTTCCCACACCCCTAATATATCAGTGTGATGCGATACTACCAGGTTACGAAATACACAGCACAGAGTAAACCTCTGCCAGTCACTGAATGCTAACACCTTGTTAGAAAGCTTAGAACCAAATCAAAACTAATCTCAGTAAGAAAGAGAATTCAAATGGACTGAATTTCCACACTTAAAAAGGAAAAAATATTGTGCTGGATCAATATTACTAGAGGACAATCCTGACCACAATATGCTAAGAGAGATCGAACAGGCTACAAGAGCAGGAAATACAATTTTAGTGGTGTCTTCAATTACCTGCTCAGGCTGGGCAAGTGTCATACCAGGACACGAAGCGGGGGTGACATTTTTAGATGCTATCACTGACCATTTCGTGACCTTGCTAACCAATTGCTCAGTAGGAAGAAACGCAACCCTTGATTTGGTACTGAGTGATGAGCAGGATCAGATTCAAAGTTTCATAATGGAAACACTATGTAACAGCGTCCATAATAGAGTCAATGCTCCCACACCAACAACAAAAGCAAATCCACCACAGCTATGCTAAATTTCAAAAAGAGAAAAATGAGGAAGCTTGTTCAAAAGAAGCTAAAAGGAACAATTAAGAAAAAACCAAATCCTTATAAGAAGCTTGCAGACTACTGAAGGACATCACATGCCCAAGTACAGTATCAGTACATAGCACCTATTCAGAAAGGCTTGAGAAAAGGGGGAAAAAGTTGGCATGGCTGATCAGCAAAAGGCTATTACTGGAAATAAACATACAAAGAAGAACATCCTATAGAAATATGAAGTTGTAGGCAGATTAAAATAGAAAGGTTCAAACTGACAGATTAAAGTGTAAAAAATACAATTAAGCAGGCCAAAAGAAGGCTTAGGAACAGCTATCTGAAAGCATCAAAACCAATGTTAAATCATTCTTTCAACACAGCAGTAGCAAAAAACCCTACAGACTCTCTGGTGGGCTAAGCAGCATGAAGATACAAAATGAGTAGCAGCAGGATAAGGTCTTCACATAGAGCCTGGAGAACAGCAATACAAATAAATCATTTACCAGCAGAAGAAACCGGGGAGATTTCCATGTTGGGACAATGTTTTCAGCAAACCTAAAACTGAATTAACTTTACAGAAGAAGTTATGGTAACAGTAACATACAACGTTCTGCCTAAGACTGAATCAGTAGCAAATAAGATGTCAATCTTTCTAAAAAGCTCTGGGCAAGGACAAGCCTCTAAGCCCCAATACGTGCACCAGGCGAGCTAAGAATGTAATAAATACCCAATCGGGTCAGACAAATGGTCAAATATGCTCCCACAGTGGCAAGAGAAGATGTTGCTGAGGGTTAGCACGCTAGTCTGGGCTCTGCTGTCTGTTTCCCCAGCATCCACAACTGTTCTACTAGGGGTGCTACAGTGCACATCCCCCTTCTGTTTCTTCTGGAATCTTCTAATGATTTGCTATTGATGAACGAACATGTTCAAACACCACCAGATTCAAAACAGGTCATCTGCTTCCTGTGGCAGTATGTTTAGTATCCTCTGCATTGAAAAAACACTCTTACCTGTTTTGATCTTCTGTTAGTATCAGTAAGAGTCTCCTAGTTGTAATATTCTGGGGTTTGGTGAATAACAAACAGTTCTGCATTTACCTTACCCATTGCCCTCATGATTTCAGGAGCACTGCTCACACCTCCCCATAGCCTCCTCCTACAAACTGGATAGTCCTAGCCTTTTCAGTCTCCATAAAGCAGCAGCTCTATACCCCTGAATCATTTTAATTACCCTTTTCTCTACCTTCTAATTCTACTGTGTGAGATTGGGAACTGCACACCATACTCAAGATGTCACCATACCTGGCTTTCACACAGCAACACAATGCCACCTTTTATCTTGGTTTCAGTATCTTCCCAATGACACCATGGGCTTTTTTAGCAGTCACTACATGTTGTGTCACTGATTTCAGAGAGCTGTTGATGACAAATCCAAGATCTCTTTCCTGAACTACTAGAAACTTTAATAAAGGACAGACTTTGTGCACAACTGAACAGATTACAGAGTTGTGAAATTCCTCTGCAGAAAGCTTACAGGAATTCAAGGTTAGACCAGACAAGTATCCTGAAGAAAGATTCACCAGGAGCTACTAAATAGAGAAAGCAAATCAGTCTCAGGAAATGCCTACACTGAAGATGATTGAAGGACAGGAGAATACAGCAGAAAGGGAGAAGAGTTTCATATTGTTCTTACTCTTCCCTAGTCATCTGCTGATGACCACTGTTGGGGACAAAACACAGGTTAGATTGCTCCAACTCAATTCAAATACACACCAAACCTTCTGCAAGTACAAGTGTAGTTTCTGCATAGGCCTATTTAAACAGAATATACTGTACCTGTATATTAACTTGATAGTCTGTGGGTCCATGAATAGATCCATATAATCCAAATCCCACTATGGAAATTCTTCTATTAACTGTGAACCTAGTAAGACACAAGCCAAGAAAGGAATTTAAACAAGTGTGATGGGTGTGTTACCTTATTCCCAGTCAAGTAGGAAAAGGACTCCCACTGAAGAGTAGGGAAGTAAACTGAACATGACATTAATTTTTTTTTTCAATAACACTTTCTATTTAGATTTCGATAGTAAGAAAAATGCTTTGTAACATATCAGCCTTATATGCTAAAGCTTTGCTAATCCCTCAAGATATTCAGTATCACTAAACAAAAAATAACCAGATTCTTTTGAATATCTCCAAAATAAAAGCAGATCAAGACTCAGTATTTTAAAAAAGAATATGCACCCAATTACTCTAGAATGCACCCAGTCCTCCTGAACTTTGTTCTTTGCTACTTTATATTTTATGTGCGCAACAGCCTAAGTTATTTTAAAAAAAGGAAAAGATCAAACATGCCCAAATAGAACCAGCATGTTTGTTACTGTATCTTATGCCAAGAAGTTGAAGTTGAGTAATATGTTTCCTTTCTTCTCAGACTTCTCCGTCTCTCCTCCAAATAGTTTCAAAAGCCATACCTAATCCGATCACTTGTTCCACTGTAGCCCCAGCGACTCTCCACTTGCTGGAACCTGTTAATGCTGCATTCTTTTCCTCTAAGGCAACATCTTGGTCGGTCAATATAATCTACTTTAGGTTTAGGATTGACAGTAAAATGCAGAAAGAGATTTACTACTTCTCGATCTGACAAGATTCCAGACTGAGCAGGGCCTGTGAAAAGAAAAAACTTCGAAGATGATCTGAAGAATTACTCCAACTGTTGTGTTTAAACCACACATATTTGCAAACTGAAGATGACAGTATTTTCCAACGACTAGAGCATATTCTGCAGAACGTTTTGCTTTCATTTGTGCATCGTAACTTTTATTAGTATGATATTAATAACAGAACAGAGTGTTAAGCATCTAAACACTCACAGGTGAACAGTGCAGAGATATGGTCTAACAGTAAGACAAAGAACCCCAAAACTCACCTGCTGCAAACTCTTCAATAGTCATTAATGGAAAACGGATTAAGGAAAGAGCTCTTCCAAGGACTTTCTGTTTGTTTCCAAATGTCACAGGCAGTTGTTGTCTTTGACATTCTGCTTCTGCCCAACGAACAACAGCTCCAAAGAGTCTACTTTCTCGAATACTAAGGGTATCTCTTTCTAGAACTGCACATAATGTGTCTAAAGAAAAAAAACGTAACAGATTTACATCAGTTTTCATCCAAACCAGTAACACTGTTACACATTAAGTAAGCTTAAAATGTTAAGCAAGTGAACACTAAGAACACTCATAATAAGACATCAAAGATAAGACATGTTATGTGTACAACGAAATCTCCCAATGGTGTATAGACTCCAAAGTAAAAAAATAATTTTCTTGCTACAAAAACAGCATATGAACTTTCTTCTTGATTCCTAAGAATGTGACTATATATAATCTATGGAGCGACAACCAATATGCTAAAGAATTTCCATGGCTAGGGCAAGATCAAAACTGAAGTAACCAAGCAGTGAATGCACACTACTGAAAAACCAAGTTATTCATGAGGACACTGTCATATTCTCATCCGAGTAGCCACCTGCCAATCTGCATCAACTATAGACACAAGCAGCAGCGGTGCACACAAAACCAGTTTATGTGAAAGTGATCTTAAACATTGACGTATTTGCCACCCACAAAGCTTGAAGGTGGAACACAGAATGTGAGGCAAGGTACTCTCATGTGTTTTACAAAAGCAAGTTTTCCTGTATTTCTTACTCATTCTGACATTTTATGAGTAACAGGTATGCAAAAATTCTCAGTTTATCACAGAACACAAGCCTGAAAAAAAAAACGTGTTTTCATATTCTGAATCTTCTGTCTTCTTTGGGAATTTTTATATGCCCTGAATTTAAGCAAGGCATGTTTGTGGTCATAGAAAATATCATATTGGAAAGTCAAAACAGATTGGGACTTCTCAAGAGTAGAGATGAGCGCTCTCAGTCTGGGTACAAATGCCACTGAACATGAGTTAACAATGACTTTACGATTTCTTTAAGCAGCTGGAATACCCTCCTTCAGTCTTGAGTTTTTCACACAGTCTAGCTGAATTGGAGTAAAATCTTAGACACATATAGAAACAATGAAATTAAGTAAGCAAATTTACAACTGCTAGCTTTTCATAGAAGATGAAACACAGAAACCAGCAGTTTAGATATTCTTTTTTTAAACGGATTTCTTAAACTGTACCTGATCTATGCAACTCTGAATAGAGAAGTGCCATGCAGCAACAAAACAGTATGATTCCTGTTACATGCGAAAAGCAGGTGTGGATCCCTCTGGGACGAGACACAACACTCAGCAAGTGAAAGCTTTGGCTTTAATGAAAGCGTAGTGTTACCACAGTGGAAGCCTGGGGACACCAACACTAATCAAATGGGGACCCAACGCAGTGGAACCCTGCTCGGGAGTGAGGCTCCAAGGAAAGCACTGCAGGGGTGGATAATAAGACTTGTGCTGATTAACATATCATACATATGCAATGTCCTGTTTTGCTCATTAGCAAACTTGCTGATGTAATGCAGGTGCTGTTGTCCAAATTCCAAGATCCGCAGCTGGCTGTCACATTGGTGCCCATGCAAAGGTGGGTGCAGATGAGGGGGGAAGCAAACTACCCCAGGTTACCGTGACAAGGAGGTAAGATACACTGGGGACTCTACATACGCAGATGGGGAAAGCGAACTATCCTGGGTTACCGTAACAAAGTCTTCTCACAGCCTACAATTCCCTTCAGAAGTTTCATGCTTAGGACACACAAAGTAACTTACCTATATCAATATCAGTAAAGCCTTCTGCACTTATTGCATCCATAGTACTTTTGTCTATTGTGTCAAGACAAAGACTTGCAAGCTGAGGTTCATCAAACAAACGAGCCTAAAACAGTAAAGAAATACATCTTAAGCATAAAGTTGACACACCACTAATCTTAAAAAGCAAGTATTTTTACTCTAGTATAGATCTAAATTAAAATAGGTTGATTTGTCTAAGTACTCTGTGTTTATACCTTACAGAGCACTTAAATTCTCAAAGAAGTACATAATTAAGGAGAATTCACTACATGCAAGTTTTCCTTCATGCTTATGTTTGTAGTTTTGGCAATATAACTAAAAAAAAAGTACACATCAAATCCACTATAGTGAACTGAAGCACAGTCTTAACAAAAAACAATTAAGAGATTCATGCAAATACACTGTAGAATAAACTAGCTCCATTTGAAATGTCCCAGTCTATTGCATATTAAAAAAAGGAAAGAAAGCTTTCCTTCACATTACTAAGAAACTGAGTCTGTAAAAATGCTAACAGAGCAACAAGACATTTTCATACATAAGTTAGGCTATGTGATAGCAAACCCACTGTGAAGTCATATTTAGTCATTTCCCTCCAAATACCGATTTTCCTAGTAAATCAAAACTAAGCTTAAATTTACCTACTTGAGTAAGCAGCATAAAGGCATTATCTGCTCGGAGGTGCTTCGTTAGAAAATCCACACAATGTGCTTCCAAGGCTGGGACTGCATACTTCTTAGCAGTGTATAAAGTAGTCATGACTGTTTCTGGACCAATTTGAACTTCATCTGAATAAAGAAACCTAGAAATCAATACACAAATATAGATCATAAAAACATATCTTGAGGGGGGCAGTCAGGCACAACGTAATAGTCTCTCTCTTTGCATTTAGAAAACAGGTCAAAACTTTGCACTGTGAACATGCAACAGTTCACCATGCAGCATTTTTACAAATTAATAAGCTAGTTAAAGGGTTGAAGAAAGAATATTACGTTAACCTAATGGCATACATTTGTTTTAAATACGTATTACTCCCTAAGACTGATCTGGCTGTACTAGTTATACATAGCTACCAAACTGTAAACAACAGCTGAGCTGCAGAATTACTTAACGTACAAATGCACGCTCTTTTGATTACTAGGAAGAGATGTATTTCTAAATATCAATACATAACCCTTTATGGCTATATTACTGAACTTAGTTTACTGACAGTGCACACTAGCTACCGTGCCATGAGGAGAATAGTGTCAAGGACTTATACGGTGATAACATCTAATCTCAAAGATACCATTCTGTACTGTTCAGAGGAGAGGAAAGGGAGTAATATTCTAGCAGATGACCTTGACTCTTCTATTCCTGCCATAGCAAAACACTCTGGCTTGTCTCCACTGTTTGAGGCTAGATGATTGGTTGAGATTTTATCATAAGCTGTGAACCAAAAGGTAGAAGTCTCCACCAAAACCAGGAAAAAAAAACCCTGTTTCATAGCAGCTGTTATTCCAGACCAGACAAGATAAGATTTATTTTCAGGTTTTGTATGGAAAAGATCACTTTCTAAAAAATAACTTTTCTTACAGGTGACATTGAAAATAATCTTAGCAATATTTCATCAGTTTTTCAGATAATAATCAAGAATAGCCTGTGATTTACAAAAATAAATTTTTGGTACATGAATAACCTCCTCACTTACCCCGCCCCCCCCCCCCCCCCCCCCCAACACAGGTGATTAAACATAATAAAGCAGGGCACATTAGCAAATGCAGGAATGAAGACTTCCACAATGAAGACCAAGCCTTTCCTTTGTATTTCTTAATATTTTTCGTTCAGAACCTCCTGGAAATGAATGGCAAGCAACAAGTAGAAGCAGACGACGTGTTTAGAAGAGTTTTTAATGTAACAATAACCAGTTTGTACTTAACAGAAGAAACGTGTGAAAGTAATGGACTCAAACTTGTTTGCAACATGGGGAGATCTAAGTAATAGAAACCTAGAATTAAAGTTTCAGCTAAAATTATTCACTGTTTATATTTCTTATATTCCAAGAAAACTCTAATTCTCAGTAATTGATAACACACAACTAAATATGGCCTTCAACATCAAATTTGCTGACACTTACCAACGGGTACGTATTTACCCTTACAATACTCCAATCCATTCAAATGGCCACCTTTCCTGTCAGTCAGGAAATGTGAATGATGCTCTAGATTAATTCTTTAAACTGGATTTATATCAAAGAGCTTTTGGAAAGAATGAGTTTAATTAAATGCTAACATTTTTGTTAGTAGAAGTTTCATACAGTTCATTTAGAACTGATTTATGAAAGCTATAAACTATTATCTGTTGATGAAAATGATGGGCTGACTTACCAGTCACAATCACTGACAAATTTACTTTTAAGAAACTAACATCTCATAGGTACAGTTTTGTATACCAAATTGACAAGTAGTTCATTAAAGAACTAGAATAGCGCGTTTAGATTTTGGTTTTAGATTTTAAAAAAATCTGTTTCAAAATGCCCTAACCTTCCTTGTATGCCTTTATAGGAGCTTGGAGTCCAAATCACATAAGAGTTGAACATTAACAGGATGTAAAAAAAAAACCCCACAACAAAAAAACCCCACAACCAAAACCACAGCATTACCATGCAAACTACATTATAAATTTTACCTAATACTAAAAAAAAAAAAAAAAAAATTCACCAAGTTGCCTTTGGAACATGATTTTGATTTTATTCTTTGAGTGTGTCCAACCTGAAGCCATTGAACTGACCCACCAGAGGAGCTTATCTGGCTTGTAGTTCACTTTCTAGTACGCCTTCTTAAGAATCGAGGTGTAGTTCCAAATCACACTTTTCTGACCCTTGCTTTCACAGGAATTTTGCAGGCTTTTTCCTAATATGATCAGAAACCAATTACATGGCCAAGTGACAGGAATTCAGGTGCGGTAACAGTGCATATACAGGCAGATTTTTCATTGATGTGAGATCTATGAGCTACAGGATGCTTTTTCATCCCACGAAGGGACACACTTGAGGCTCTATGCTCTAATCCCCCCCCCAACATATGGCTGGATATATGTTAAGAGATACTCTTCAACTGAAAGTGTGTCAATGACAAACTAATGGGACTTAAATGATTAAAGTTCTGCCAACTAAAATTCGCACAGCATCTCAGGCTCACTCTGTTGACCTCATTATCTGTTTCTACACACCAGTCCCCACAGAGCATAACAACTCATAGTCCCAGAACATGCGATATAGTTACATGCTTTGAAAATGAGAAAACTCATGACAAGAAGTATCCAAATACACTAAGAAAGTCACATTGTCAGTTTTTGTGTCTAATATTTCAAGTTTTTGACAATGCCAATACTTTTCTGGGATTCTCAAAGCCAAACAGTAGTCTTTTACAAATGCTAAAAAGTGTGAGTTTACAAAGTTAAAAGGTAGCTGTAAAAACTGTGAAAAATGGTAAAGTACCTTGTTCTAGGATGTGGTATAATCCTATTTCCCTTAAGTATATGGATGGATGATCATGACACATTCATCTACTCTAGGTGTGTCCTCTCTCTAAAAATCTCCCTGCTCATGTGCCAAGAGCTCTGTCTCTGGGTTAACTCTTCCATTTGTGGCACACCTGAATTAGCACCCCTTTATATTTATATCACTGTTCCTCCTCCACTTAACTCAGTGGGGCTCAAGATCCCTCATCCTTCCCCCTTGTCTTCTTCCCTCCTCTCGTCCCCTTCAAGAGACTTGCTCTTTAGATCTTGACTGATTTTCTTGTCATCCAGGATGGGGGGGTATGCGCATAGTGGAAGAACACCTCTAGTGACTAGAACAAACAATTTTTCAAAGTGACTGCTCGATCATTCACTTTACATAAGCCTCTCATACATTTTATGCCACTTTTCCTTACTCTCAGGTTAGCACTTCCTTCTCCCCTGGTCTTAGCATCCTCCCAACAGCTGAAATATTTTCACCATTATAAAAGCTTACAGGAATCTTCTTCCAGTTAGTCATGATTACCCCTCTATTTACTGCTTGCCAAAGTCCTCTGCAAAGACATTTGGAAGATGGACTGCTAAATTTGTACCATGTCGTCACTCTCCTTTATACTATGATCAAAGGACAAGTTAAATTACTGTAACATGTGAATGAAATTTGAAAAAAATCTTATTAGAAACAAAATGAAACCCTAAAGCAGAATCCTGCTGAGACATCTTTTAATTTTCTTGATCACTGCTATTCAATTTGTACAGTTAGAAACATAAAAAAAAAAAAGCTGTTTAATTGGGAAGCAGATTCAAACTTTATGACTTCAATATTATTTCAGCTCTTCATCTGTCAAACTACTGAAGTAGTCAGCTGCTTTTAAAAAACTCCTCTGGCTCATGTTTGAAAACTCTTCAGGCAAGAGGAATACTGGATAACAAGCCAAAACACACACCACAGTCATTTCTAAGCCTTTGAACGTGGCCAATTGTTTTCTAAGAAAGTTCTATCCCCTTCCACTGCCAGTTTTAAAAGGCTCCCCCTTCCCCATCTTTACAGTTAAGATTTTAGCCCACAGACAAGGAGGACTGCCCAGCTTTCTCTAGGGGAAAAAAGAAACGCTAAAACATATTACTGGAATTACAGTGGTTGTATCAATTAAAGTTTCAGTTCATTATTTTTAAATGCTTTAACTCTACAAATTTATTATTTTAGAGGCCCCTGTGAGAAAAAGGTAGCAATTGCAACCAATTTTAAATTGTGTATGAATATATCCAAAAGAAAAATCAAAAAACAGGCATCACATTAACTTGGTGACTATCAGATGTTTAAGTTGTTCAATTTCTACCTACTTTTTTCTTCCCCATAAACGTAATTCTTGAACTACCATCTATTTTGTGACAAAACGCTAACACTGATGAAAATTTACATCATAGGATAGAGAAATGACACTCAGTCTCACTGGACAGATACAGATAGAATGAATTTTTAAAGAGAATCCGAAAATTTTTCATCAAAAAAACTCTTCCTTTGGCTTTAATTTACAAGTAGCGTTTGTCAGTAGGTCTTTATGAAATACATAAACTACAGATAGGACCTAACAAACCACATAAGTAAATAAAACGGAAACTAGCTGTGGAACATTAAATAATTCGCAAATTATCCCTAAAAGCTTTTGCATCACTTAAACATTTCCTTTACCTTGATGTTCATTTACTATGTGTATTCAAAGATCCCAACTTAATTTCCAGCCAATACACCTCAAATTGGTCTTTGCAAAGATTAAAGATAGGTCCTATAACAGGCAATCATCGTTATCTGACTAGTTTACTAATGATAGATAAAAGGGACCAACAGTGCAAGGTATAATTCTTGCCTCTTCTGGCCAACACCAGGAAAAAAAACAGGCTGTCTTATAGTTGGTATACTTTAAAAACAGTGTATATGAGCATGGAAGAAGTCCAGTACTGCTCTGTATTAAAGAAGCTCTCCTTAGGTATGTTTTTAACAAGATCTTGCAATTTATATTATTCCAATATAAGCCCTATATATATAAAATATGGGAGAATGTCCTAAAAAGCTGCCATGTATTTCATACCAACGACGACATCAAACCTGAGATGTTTCAACAGTTCATCAGTCTGGTGATACTTAGACAAGATACAAGTATAATCAGTTTACTTAGTAAGTCCCCTGGCCATTACGCACTAGGAGCTCTACCAACACAAGATGGCTTTTGTTTGCTTCTAACATCTCTTCATTCACTTCTACAGTTTTCAAATACCATCCTTCTTATCTTTACTTAGAACTCTCCCGTTTCCATGTTTATATTTTTATCTAGACAAACTTCTCTCATTATATCCACTTTTCACTGTCCAATGTTTTTTCCACATATATAGAGACAAACACGTATATGTGCACATTCATTTACTTTTAACCTTTGAAACCATTTTGCTTGAAAGACACTTTGCATATCCCCCACTCTGCTACACAAACTCTTCACCTTGCCACTCCCTCTTTGCTAAGAATCCACAAAATACAGTTCATTTGCTAATGGCAACAGAGAGACATTGCTGCTGCATGGTGGATTTTGTGGGTTTTCTTGGTTTTGTGGTTTGTTTTTTTGTTTGGGTGTCCCCCCCCCCAATCAGTTACTGTAACTCCTGTGCCCATGATTACTAAAAGGACTAGGTGACTTCTTCTCACTGTTCTTATATGTTAGTCCTCAAAACAAAGACAAAGTTCCTAAGACTTTGAAGCTTTTCCCATTACAGAAAGCTTTGAGACACTACATATTTATTTCCAGGCAACAGTATTACTTGTTTCCCAAACATTCATTATAGAAATCTGTTTCATATATTTTACAGAGGTTTTGCCCAGCAGAGGAGTTTCTTTGAGAAAAATGTTAAGGCTAAGCCGTTTAGTCACACCACAGCCTGATGTACAAAGAAGTAATCAGTAATTGTTTCTATGACACCATAAATTTTATTTACCACTACACTGAGCAAAAAGAAATAGTAGATAAACTCATCAGTTTTGTGAGCATGAGAAGTAGCAGATCCTATTCTGCCCAAATTAGAAATCACTAACCCATTTTACATACTTTTTGCCATCACTGCACTCATGGTCTCACTTGGGTGGTTTGTGTGTAAAAATCAGTTAGTTACTGCCTTCTGCTGTGTGTTCACTCTCCACCCAAAAATATCTGAAATAAGTGTGATTACAATGGGTATTATGCTGGTAAAAAGATACAACAATTTATTACCACTGCTGAAAAAGAAAAATGAACAGCAAGATGAATAAAATTTCAAAGTAAGTATCAAACGAAATGAAAAACTTGGTACAACAGCCTCTGTGCCTTCTTAGCCATTATTAGAAGGTGGATGGACGGCTGCAACACTCAGAGGAACCACTAATTCCCATCACATTACTTAAAAAAAAAAAAAAAAAAAAAAAAAAGGGGGGGGGTGTATGTCAAACAGCCAAAGCAGCCACCCACCACTATCAAAGTACCTTTCCGAATGGACCATTAGCTGCCCTAAAATTAGGGCACTTCTCTTGGGGAAAGGATGCAGAGGAAAGAGCACGAAGGAACCGGAGCGTGTTGGCGGGGCGGCGTGACCTTGCCTGCCAGCCCGCAAGGCGGGCACGCGTCTCCTCCGCATCCCCCCCCGCGGACCCGCACAGCGCGGCCCGGCGGCGAGGCCGGGCTCGCCGGGGGCGGGAGCCAGGAGGGGCCGCGGAGCGAGGAAATGGCACCAGCGGCCCAGCGGAGCCCCCCGGCCCGGCCCGGCCCCGCCGGCGGGAGGAGAGGCCCGCCCGGTGCCCCCGGCCCAGGAGCCCGCCCCCCCCCGCGGCCTGACCTCAGGAGCGCCAGGAAGGCGGCGGGCTCCACGTCGGGCAGCTCGATCTCGGCCGAGGTGGTGGCCATGCCGCCGTTAAACATCGCGTCGAAGACGGCGCTGCCGGCCGCCAGGACGAAGCGGTGGGCGGGGATGCGCTGCTGGCCCGGCCCGGGGGGCGCCCCCCCCCCCGCCGCCGCCGCCGCGGGGGCTGCCCTTGCCCACCACGAAGTGCACGTCGCTGAGGAGCTCGTTGGAGAAGAGGAAGGCGAAGCGCTCCCGCAGCGAGCCCTTAGTGGCCTGCCAGTTGTACAGCGGCTCCCGCTGCAGCACCGCGCCGGCCTCCGCGGCGGCGGCGGCGGCGGCGGCAGCAGTGGTGGCGGCGGCGGCGACGGGCGTCTCCACGGGCGCACCCGAGCCGCCGCCGGCGGCCGCCATCGCCGCCCTGAGGGGCCGGGCCGGGCCGCGCCGCTCCGTCCGCCGGCGGCACGCGAATCCCCGCCGCGCGCCCCGACGTCAGCCGCACGCCGCCCCTGCGCCGCGCATGCGCCCCCGCCCCGCGCAGGCTCGCGGGCGAAGCCGTTGCCGCCGGTCCGCCCTTCCCGCGCTGCCTGAGGGGAGGCGCGGGCGGGCGGCGGGGAGAGCGGCGGTGGTGACTGCCCGGGTCCGCCGGGGCCTGCAGGCCCTGTCCTGGGCCTGTGTCCCTTCGTTTTATAAAGGCGGCTGAGACCCGCGTGTGCGGTGGGAATGCGCTTCCGGAGCCGCGAAGAGGGAAAAACCAGACATGCAAAGCACAGAGAGCGCTGTGACAGTCACCGGAATTTGTGTCGTTACGTGTGGGAATGAATAAATCTTGCAGCTATTCTGTTTAGGCACGTGAAATGCAAATTCGTTTTTATAATACCTGATTCCTTAGGATAACAGGCAGAGCAAGAATTGATCACCTATGTTAACTATTTCCGAAATAACATTGAAACATGAATGACTGTGGGCACGTGTACCTTAGGATCCTTATACAAAAGACATCCATTTACAATGTGTCTCGACATCTCATGTTTTAAACTTCTGAGGAGAAAAAACAAGGCAAAACTAGCAATAGTGAGTGTAGCAGAGAGGCAGTGTGGTTTTTGCACCTAAGGCAGTAGCCATCAAATTTAATGTCCTTGGACCAGGGTATGTAGGGTGGCGAATGAACTTGGCAAATTCTGACAAGCAAAATAGGATCATTTTCCGTGTACGATCTTTTGGGAAATAACGGGGAAAGAGAAAAAAACTATGTTTGCGTTTTCACAGCCCTGTGAAACCAAACACTGCCAGTTGAAAAATAAGGTGGATCATTTTGCCATCTACTGGAGTTTTGCTGTAAATACAGAAGCAATTTAAATTATGGAGCTGAAAGCTATTTATCATGGCTCCTGACTTGTCAGCATTTATGGAAGTGTGTGGCTAAAAGAGGAATAGAATATGTCACCACTCTGCATTTAGGTTTATAATTAGGACAAAACTGAGACCAAGCAAATGTGGTCCGTTTCACAGAACAAGTTTTAGAGAACCTTAAAGAAGATGGAAGCAATTTCAGCGGGGCAAACTACGGTGGGAAAGGGCACAAGAAGACATAGTATAACAACCAGAAAGCAGCAAGTAGCTTTGCACAGAGGCTATATTTAAAAATAAAATCATACTGCTGCTTAGAAGAATGAAGGTATCACCATTGCGCTTTTCTTGTCCCAAGGTGGGCAAAGAAGGGAAACCGGGAGAAGCCCAGATTCCCTCCGATAGCTTAGGGATGGAGATGGAAAAAATCATGAGGGAAATGGTGACACCATGGACACAAATAAATAGTTTTCTGGGGGTGTTTTTTTCAGTCATGGGATGATCTGGGTATTAATGAGAGTTTCTGTCATTGCTGTTTTTCTGCTCTTACCTTTCTGTGCTCACTCACAGGTTAGTCTGTCAGCCGAGAGCCAACGGCCATGACTGCTCAGCTTATAGAGAACCGCGTTTGTGAAGAGTGAACACATTGTCAGTAACACACCAGGGGAAGTTAACAAGGATGGAAGAGGGTTAAGGAAGAAAGGGGGAAGGTATGCCAAAGAACTAAAAGGAGGGCAGCTGGGGCAGACACAGTATGTAAGATAGCTTCAGGGATGAGAAAACAATCATAAGACTAAGCCATGCAAGACAGAAAAAATGGGAAAGACCTATGAGATGGGCTGAGAGAGAAAGCTGAGAGAGACAATGAGGGGAAAGAAACAGAAATAAAAATAATATGAAAGAAATCAAAAGTCTAAAAAAAAAAAAAAACAGGAAAGGAGACAAAGGAAAACAGAAAAAGAAAAGGAGAAATGCGACCTGGATGCCCATCAGATCTGATCAGCTAAAAGCCAAATGCACTAATTTAAACAGTTTTGGAAGTGAGAGCTAAGAGAATATTAAGTAACAGGTTTCCTTTTGAAACTGGGCTTTTCTGCAAGTAGACAATGAGCCTCCGACATTCGTTTCACCGTGTAACCTTTGTGCCAGCTTCCTTCTTAAAAAAAATCTGCCAGTTTTTCTTTGGCATTATCAGTAGGTGGATCATAGCCATTTTTAAATGTGATGTCAGGGGATTGTATTCACCAGTGCACATCAGAAATAATACACAATGCTTTTCCCAAAAGGGGCTACACATGAATGTCACTAAAATGCCATCTCGTTGTTTGATCTCTTAGCATGCTCAGTTTTTGTCTAGGAAACATAGCAGAAATTAATATAAAGAAAAATATTTATATAACATAAGCAGTGCAGATTGGCCCAAGAAGAACTTTTTGTTTGATCTCATGTAACAGAATGGCTACAAATCAAGGGCTGCAGACAAAAGTTCAACGGTATTATATTATAGAGCTGTGAAGGTTGTCCTGATCACTAGCCAGCAAAACAGAAGGTCAGGGAGTATCTACACTTTTGAGCAACTCATTGCCAAGGTCTGCATAATGGCCTGAGCAAGCTCGTGCTGACCTGGTGCCTTTTTTCTGTGGGAATTCACGAAGGAAGTACTCCCCAAGTTTTGAGGTTCCTTTACCTGTTAGCAGAGAGAGAGAGGACAAGGTGGGTTTAGACTGCAGAAGAACCAGAGAATGTCCTGATCAAACTGCAGGGATTTCTGAGATACTTGTGATGCCAGGGATGGCCCAGAGACCCAGGAATGCCTGCCCAGCGGCCCTGGCCTTCCCTGCCAGTGAAACGGGGCCCGTTCTGTGAGAGCCATCAAAAGGGTTTGAATTACCAAGCGTATTGTTTTCAATCATTTGTTCCTGAAATTATTTAAATTCTCCTCCCTTTCCTTCTTTTCCCCACATGAACTCAGCTTTGTGTATGTTCTAAGGAGCTGTTTGTTGTTTCGATCAGAGTTTTTGAGCTGGCACATATTTTTACAGTGATTAGCAATTGTTCTCACAAGAGGTTAGCATCCTTTCTCTGCTTCAGGAGGGAAGAGAATAATTCCGAGTAAATCACAGATTTGTTTCTGATTAAACTTCCTGGTCGGGGCCATTGGATGACATCTTTTCCTTTCCAGGCTCAATTAGATTCTTAAAATCCCCTACACCTGATCCATGCCATTCCTGTGAATGACAGACATGCATATTACCATTCCCGGGACTGAATTACTAGCAGCATTAAAGTTATTCAAATGTGTAAATTTGTAATAACAATGCTTAATAATAATAATAATAATAATAATAATAATAATAATAATAGTTATCTCCTTGGGCTTTTTATTGTGATTATTGTCGATTTCTTCTCTCTGGTTTGCATTAACCTGTACTGTTGTGATGTGGGGTCTGCAGGTAACGTAACCTTGCAGTTTTTGCAGCACTGGATCCATGCACGCACAGAGAACAAATTCAGAGTCTTAGATCCGAGGAACACTGAAGGGCAGGGATTATGTTTTTTTCTTATGTCTTGTAAAGTGCCTATATAATGTTGATAAAAAAGCCAACATAAGAGCAATTGGTATTTTTTCTCTGTTCTAAATTCAACTGTAATCTAAAACTGACCACAATAAGTATGCAACTTTCTCAGAATTTTTAAATTCATAATCATTTCTATCATTTCTATAAGTAATTCTTGTACGCGAGCACCTTATTGCACATTTTCAGCTGTGCTGGTTAGTTGTCCTGGAGTATTAAGGTTGATATGTCTCTTGTGCCCTCAATGACATTGATATACTTTTCTAATTTTTAGTGATAATACTTATAATTTCTACATTAATTTCTATTAATGTATTGTAATTATTGCTAACGGTACACTGTTGCCATAAACATTCCTGCTAATCAAAATATTTCTGTGCAAATTTTCAGAATCCTAACTTAGAGATGTGTACAACTGATACAAACATCCCATGGAAATTTGTAATCATCACTCCAGTTGTGGAGGTAGCTCTTTCATTTTTCATTCTGCACATTTATGTATTTCAAAAATATACAACAAATGGCAACAGCAACATTCTTCACATCTTTTATCTGAAAGTAATTACAATCCACACCCAATTAATTAAGCCTTAGAAGATTCTACTCACCACCTACCTATTTTACATGTAATTTCAAATACTGACATGGCTGGCTCTTTGAAAAACCTTATACTTTGGCGTGTTTTTTAAATAGTTAAAAATGTTCTGTTACTGCATAGCTGGAGAAGCAAAGGAGGAGAAATTCTTTCATTAGTTATTACCAGCGTATCTTTATGATTGAGCAGTGACTATTCTGTGAAGCTATTTACTGTTCAATCCCTGCTAAATGTGTTGAGGCACAGCAGCATTCCGTACAGAGCACACATTTCCTCCAGTTCTACCAGGGTATTTAGCTAGCAGTTCCATTTCCACACGACTAACAAGATTCTTACTGAGAAGCCACACTGCTGCCATTTACAGTTTAAGTCAAACAGCACAACTGACATACTCCCTTTTGCTATAATGCCTATTAATTTTACTCTGACATGTCTCTTCCCCTCTTAAGATTATTCATTGGTAAACAGGCTGCAGCACAAAGAGCAGCTCCATTTTTGAGGTACCGGTATGCAATTTTGTAAGCGGAATGGACACTAATCACTAACTCCTCTTTGCATGCTTCTTTGGTGGTGTGATTGCTGCTGGAGAATCCCCCCAAATCCTCAGCAGATCAGTAGCACGTGGCCTCCTGACCCTCAGTGCATACCACATGAACTACATTATATTGCCTCTGGTGCACCAGGCAGTCTGTGACTTACAACACAGCATCATTTATTAGGTCTTCTGCCCTCAACTAACAAGAAATTCAGAAATAGAATAGGTTGGATTTAAAGCTGTTGGAGGGTTGCAGTCATGTGTGGTCTAAGCTGCTCCCTCAGCAAATTGACAAATTAACAAAAGTTCCAAACACGAAGCTTTTAATTCATTTTGTAATTCACCTTTTAATCCGTCTTTATCTGGACTACTGGTTACTGACTTCTCTTGCCTTAAAAACTCACTCGCAAATACAGGAAGTATGGTCTCCAGAGCGTATCAGCTTAGTTCAATAAAACCTGAATGACACGAGTTGTTTTGTACCAGGATGGTATTTTGTAGCTGGCATCATAATGCAATGAAAGCTTGCTGCTTGGCAGAGCCATATGCGAACACATGAGCAATGCTTCCATGAGCTATAAATAGCGTCTCTTAATCCTTGCATTGATCTTCGTGTGCTTGCTTAAGGTTCACCTACCTATATTTGTATAGATTAATGCCATTTAAAATAAAATCAGCTATGTCTCAGTATAATGTTAAGCCCTACAATTTGTTAGGATTTAACAGGCAGTTACTGAAGATAAGAGCTGTTTCCCAGACTAGAAGTGGACACACAGCCCTAATGGCCAGTTAGTCTCCTACTTGGAAGCTGACTATTAATAAATAAGCATTTTTATGTCCTCCACAGTATTCTTTTGCTGGCAGACTTACAAATGCCTTCTTAGCCCTGACATCAAGACTGATCTGCCGCCATTTAGTAGAGAGAATGAAGAGAAACATCTTCCATATCATAAATAGTGATTATTGATCCAGTAATGGTCTAATCGAGAAGCTGGCAACCATCAGCCCAAGCATACTGCTTGAGTTGCGTGTTGCCAGCCAAGGGGCCACAGAAGTGGCTCCGGTCTGCTGCTGAGGTCAGGGTTCCCAGTGAGGAATCTGTCCCGTGGCAAAAGGCCGGTACTTGTGATTTGAGAGAGTCGCGCTACCTGTTTAAACATGACCATTTAGACAGAAATCATCTAGTTTCTGACACAGGAATGTTACAGTGCGGTGAAGGATCATCGGTTTTGACACCGTGCTGCTGAAGGGACTGTCTTTCAGAGGAAATGTAAGATTGGAACTCTAGGAATCTCGTGTTGTCAATAAATATGATCCTCTGACAATTTCTGTGTGGGAAGGAGTCTTAATTTTCCTGTTTTCATTACTCCATTTTGCTTTATTAAGCTTCACTGCGGTTTATGTAGGATATATGTGTTTTTCAATCTTATCCTGACATCTAATATTGCTAAATAGTTAAATAGTTGTATCGTGTTCTGCAAGTGAGGGCATCCACGTGCCTCATGATGATGTTACCATTTATAAAATTCAGGAAAACGAAAGAAAAAATGCTTTTGCAACATCAGGAAATGAATATAATTGAGTATGTGACAGGAAGCTGAGAGATTACACTCACGCTGGTGACAGCAGCTTATCAACACTGCTTTCATGTAACACTTTGATTAGTAATTACGTTGTTAAAGACACTCAA
Source organism: Platalea leucorodia (assembly GCF_965183815.1). Classification (NCBI taxonomy): domain Eukaryota; kingdom Metazoa; phylum Chordata; class Aves; order Pelecaniformes; family Threskiornithidae; genus Platalea; species Platalea leucorodia. The sequence continues at coordinate 40,842,911 of NC_138831.1, forward strand.
TTCCTACCTTCATTTTTATATTGCTGTTCTGGTACATGTGAATAGAGGGTGGTGTTACATACAGCTGAAGTCAAAGTTCTTCTTTCCCCTTCCTCCCCCACATGAACACTTACAGCTTTCAAGAAATGCAAATGTTAGTTTTTGAGGACTCCTGCTTTTAAACGGACGGTGTTGTTTGATCAGTAAGATAGTTTGCTGTTTGACTTAATCTCTGACTTAAAGCCAAATTTTGAACTCTTTGCTGTTGGGGAAGTTGATCGGTGGTTTTGGGCTGCACTAACTGAGCGAGTTTTCCCTTTTTCTCTAGAATTGGTGTCAACTATATAAATAAAGTCAACAAGAATGCTGGGGCTGCTATTTTCTTTATAAAGGCTGAACTACACGCCAGGATATTTTGGCGCAGAGAAGGAAAGTTGGAATTAGAAGGATGTGTAGCTACTAGAAATAAAGATTTCTGATATGGAAAGCATGGAATAATGGAATCCACTTGTTCCACACTATCATGGGTGGACTTGGGGGCCGCCTCCGTAAGGAAATGGAGAGGAACGATGGAGCTGGAAGGCTCACTAGTGCTTCTTTCACAGGGCGAGAGATGGAAATGAAAGGAAAAAACGCGCCCTTTTGAACAAACATGCCATTTTGGGGGTCTTTTCTGCTACCAGATGATTATAATTTTTTTTTAATTAAAAGCTGATAAATCTCAACACAATAGACTCAAACAATGCACCTCACACAAGTGAGTTGCTATGTGCCTACCACACGACATGCCCTGGCAGTTTCTAGCCAGAAGCTGAAATCGGACTTGATTAACAAGCCCGGTGCAAATCCGTGCTGGAACAGGCTGGCAGAGTGGTAAGGAAGAAGTTTCCTATACAGCGTTTGACTTTACGGCCACAGGAACTGAGAAGCGAAGCTTGGGACATGAATCTCGAGACTGCACTGTGGCAGCTGCATACAAATAAGCAGCCTATACATTTGAAAGCTTGAGAAGTAAACCGGCTGTGCATTGAAAGGTAGGCATTTGGAGGTGGTAAATTTAGCCCTGACTCATCCAGCGGCAATTTTGACACTTGGGTGGACTAAATTACTTTTAGGAGTTGCATCATGTTTTTACCAGATAGTTTGATTGAGCATGGTTTAACCCATTCATATACCTATGGCCAGATTCTAGACCTTTCTCACTTGAAATAACTATGCAAGAATTTGTTTGTGTATAATATATAGGACATAGATACGTTCTGGGTCACCAAGTTCCTTTCCTGCAATCATATCAATTAGTCTATTGCTTAAACTTATCAAATAACATCTTAAAACCGGACTCCTTTTTTTTAAATTCACTAGTCGTATTGTAAAAGACTTAGAAGACCCTTTACTGCTCATAGCTAAAAAGCTGTTTCCAAAAACCACTGAAAGTTTCTTCACAGCTTTGTCCTTCAAATTAAAGAGTTCTTTCCTCTCGCTGGTGTTAACTCCTCAAGTATTTATGGAGAGCACTCGTGTGCCAAGCTCTTCAGCCCCTTCCTATGGACAGGTGCCCCGTGTCCTCTGCCACCTTAGCAGTCCTCCTTTGCGTCGTTTCAACACGCGGGAGTCGGAATTGCGCACGTTATTGCGGATGGGTGCGTTTACAATGGCGTTGATACTTCCCCATCTCTACCTTGCCGGGCATGCTAGAAATGCGGTTGCCGTTTTTCCCCAAGCAACGCAGGATGATCATTCTCTCTTGCAAATGTCCTGGATTTAAATGCTCAGTAACTTCTAGGAATAGTGGTTTTCATTTCTGTTTGCCTTGCACACAAGACTCATTCCACCTTTGTTTGCACACTGACAGTTGAGCGTCGATTCTCATGTATAAACAAAGTTTGAAGCCAGAAAAAAATGCTGACTGATAAATTCAAACATACGCCTAATTTTTGTTATTTTTTTGACATTTAAACGGAAAAGGTAAGTTCACAATTAAAGCGTTTTTAAAATGTTAGTGTCCGTGTTCTTACTAACCCAGCTAAATTCTGATGCGAAAAGAGACGCATGAATTTTTCTTACGGGTTTCTTAGAGAGACTCCTGCACTGGTCAGGCCAAGGGAACCCCTTGGCCATCCACCACCTCTCACCCAAACGGATGGCTTCCGAGAAGACACCGCGCACACGGCCGCAGCCTCCCGCCGTTTCTTGCGGTGCCGTTAGTCAACAACCAGCCTCGGAAGCCGCCTTCCCAGCGCCCAGCCCGCGACCCTCCGCCCGCCGCAGCGTCCCCTCGGCCCGCCGCCGCGGCGGTTCCCCGGTGACCGCAGGAGCCCCCTTCCCCGCCGCCGCGCTCCCGGCCCCGTCGCTGGGCGCCGCCTCGCCTTTCGGGCGGTCCCCTGCCCCCGGGGCAGGGGCGCGGGGGCGCGGGGCGAGCCGCGGGGCGGGCGGGCAGCCCCGCGGCCCTCCCGGGCGGCCGGAGGCACGGCGGGCGGCTCCGGCTCCGCAGGCGGGTTTAACCTTTCCCGCGCGGGGCGGGAGGGGGCGGCCCGCCGCGGGGCGCGGGCCGGCGATGGGGCGGGCGGCGGGGCGGCGAGCGGCGGGCAGGGGCCGGCGGGGCGGCGGGCGGGCGAGCGGGCGCCCCTCCGCGGGGCGGGAAGGGCTGAGGCGAGGCGGCGCCTCGGGCAAGGCGCGGCGCTCGCCTCGGGGCGCAGAGGGCGGCCGCCGCCTCCCGCCGCGGGGATGAGCGCCTCGGCGGCCACCGGCGTCTTCGTCCTCTCCCTCACCGCCATCCCCGTCACGTACCTCTTCAACTGCCTGGCGGCCGGCGGCAGGTGAGGCGGGCGAGGCCGGGCGGCTCCCGCCCTGCGGGGAAGCGAAGGGAGGGCAGCGGGCGGGCGGCGGGGGTGAGGGAGGTGCGGGCGGCCCGGGCAGCCCGGCGGGTATTTTTAGCGGCGGCGCAGGGAGAGGGCCGCTGCGGCCGCGGGGCTGAGCGGGACGGGGCGGGAGGCGGAGCGGGGCAGCGGGGGGCGCGGGTCGGGCCTCGCCGCGGGCAGCCGGGCGCCGGCGGGGAGCGGCTCGGGCGGGAGCGCGGCGGCCAGCGGGGACAGAGCCCCGGGTCCTGCCCGCGTCCCCTAACGGCAGCCGCGCCGGGATGCAACCGCGGAGACGCGAGCGGGGCTCCTGGCTGGGAGCCCAGCCCGGCCGCTCGCCCCGGCACCCTCAAAGCTGCCGGTTTCGCATCACCTGAAGCGCGTCCCGGTGTCCCCGGAGCCCGGGTCACCGCCGGGGCTGGCTGCTAACGCCGAAGGGACAAACCGGCCCGCAAGGTACCGCCTGGCCCCGCCGCAGCTGCGCCCGCACCCTGCCTGGAGCGGCGGGCGCTGGAGGCCGTCCCGGGGCTCTGCGGCCCCCCCGCCCCCGCCGTCAGGGCATTCACGACCAAAACCCAATTCTATTTAAAAACGAATGGAAGAACTCAGCGGCCTCAGACGGCTCCCGAGCCGCACGCTGCGGGCACCCCGTAAGACGTGCGAGTTTTAGCTGAAAATGTCCATATGGCCTCACTCTGGCAAAAAATAGGATCTAGACCGCAGGTCTGGAAAAGAAAGGTCTTTTCTCATGGAAAACCCAATATACTTAAAGGTCCGTGTGGCATTTTGTGATCTCACAGCCTGGGGTGTTTTGCAACTTTACTGCACAAGTATTTGGTGCATGTCTTTAAAGCTTTGCTACATCTGTTCCTTCCTCATTTTCCTCCTTCTGGCCGATAACTTAATTTTTTGTTTCTCACTGCTAGAGAAATGCCGAGTAACACATGCCGACTTACTTGATTCATTGCCAATATTTATTTCAAATTGATAGACCGCAGTGAAAAGTCACTGCAATATTAACAGCTGTAAAGGCATGAAGAAATTCATCACTGGGAAAACAGACTAGCAGAAGATTCAAACCATAAAATAAATCAACAAGCTAGTACTGCTCATCCTGACTCAGAAAGTATGTGTGTATATATTCTGAAATATTTGATCTTGCAAATTTTTTGCGATAATTTTAAGTCAAGTTTTGCTAAGGCTGAAATTGTGATAGTATTATTTGTACACACTGTTTTCTTGACACAGAGGGTAGTATTATGTGTAAAATCACGTACCAGATATTTTCAGCTTATGCTTCTGGACTTTACCTAACTTTCCCCTCCTTTTTTTCCCATACACAGACACAAAAGTGAAGACCGAGATGGAGAGTCTGTCTTAAAGAGAACTAAATACAATTTACGCACTTAGAGCTATAAACCAATTTCAGACTGATTTCCTTAACTTGCATTTTCTTGGGGAAGGTGACAAATTTGCTTTGTGCCAAAGATTTTTGCGCTTTCCTCCACCACCACTTGACATGCACTACCATTATAGCCCCGTCTTCAGAGAAAAGGTCTTTTCTGCTGAGTCCGCCTGTGTTGATTACGGACCCCCCGCACGATCCTGCCTTATAGGGCCGGAGAGATCTTTGGTAGCACTTCCAAAACTGGATATTAAACCTAGATCCATCATAGGCACTCCCCACTGCTACTCCTGTTCCTTGGGACTGACGTGTTTTATTTGTGAACATGTAATTTCCCGAGTAGATGATTTATTGCTGAGGTTAGACTAAATATCCCTAATGATCCTTTTCAGCCTTGAAATCTCTGTTTTTGTGACTTTCACCTCTCATTGGCCTTTAAGTTTTCCATCATTTTTGTTTATTTTTGCAGATACCAGCATGAAAACTGATTTTAGTCAGACAAATCTAGACTCCTGGATATGTTGTTTATCTAGCTATTTTCGTATTTTCTTTTTTTAGATGACCACATGTGAAAAGACAGGCACATAAATTCTGCAAAACTGTAAAATGAATACTATGACAGACTATGCGATGGACTTTAAAACCAGCCCTTTAAAGTATTAAAAGTTACTTTAAGAGTATGTGCATTTGAGGACAGCTGGTAAGAAAAGCTGAAGAAACAAAATTCTGTCTCTTTCTCTGTCTTTCTTTTAAATTCCTTTTCTTTTTAATACTGTTACAGTTCCTGGGCAATCGTTGCAGTTGGATTGCTGGTTCTGGTTTTTATTGCTCTGTTGGCCCGTGTTCTTGTCAAAAGAAAACCACCAAAAGACCCGCTGTTTTATGGTATGTCTTGGTAACAACGAAGCTAAATTGAGAAAGTGTTCATTTCTATACATGATGCTATATGACAGTTATTTCAGATTGAACATTTAAGGCATGGCTTCAGAACCCAGTCTGGTGAGGTGCTAAGGAGCCAAGAAAGAAAGACTGGGGCAAAAGGAGGAGAAATAATGCTTCTTTTGAACCTTTTTATTCTTCTCAAATAGGAGATCCAGCTTAGGGACAAGCCAGACCTCCTATTTGAAAAGAATAACACTTGAGCTGGGCTGTGAAAATGTTTGAAATACTGTCATACCTGCTCTGTTAACATCCTCCTTGTACCAGGACTTAGGCACTGCAGTAGACCTCTCACGTGTATCTCATCCTGAGCGGACTCATTTGGGATTTTTGGATCTTTTGGATCAATGGCCTCCATGGCTTGGTTCTTCCTATGATTGAATTCCTTAATTCTCCCATTTTTATTAGGCTTCTGTGTTAACTCATCTTTGTGATATATAAGAAAGTTCAAACCACCCCAACTCCTGGCTCAGGCTGTCTGCAGGCTCTGGCAAACGTTTCCATATTGATACTTTGCCATAAAAGAACAGAGATATAGATTACTTTCTAAAAGGAAACCTTAGCTCTAGTTTACCTTATAGCAAAAATCTAGAAGAAAAAAACCTGCTGTTTTTTGAAATTTTACAAGATAGACCCATAGGCAAAGCAGAGTACAAACCACCCGTATTTGCCCTCTGTCTTCCTCCTCATTACAACTCTTAGGCATCTGTCCCCAGTGTTCTACAGGAGGCTGGGAACTCCCGGTTTACACTGAAGTCAAAGGAAATAAATAACATAAACCTACCGCAAATAAGTTTCCTCTCTCAAAGGAGTGACTCGCTAACTTGCCAGATAGGTCTCCTATGGACTGCTGTGGCTAATGCAGTTTGCCTCGCTCACCTCCGAAAATGGCAAGTCACATTTCCCTCTCCGCCTCCTTTTTGTTGTCCTTTCTCCTTTCCAAGAGATGACGACAGTCAAGGTTGTATACTTCGTGTGACCAAGATTTTTGAAAGGCTACAAAGTCCTTTCTGCAGACACTGACTTTCCATGGAGGCTGTGCCTACAGCTCTACAGAATTGCACATTCCTAAGAAAAGCTTCCTGGGAACTTTGTTGACTAACCACTAATTAAAAAATATTAAGCTATGTGGGAAAGTCGTATTGTATGTTAAATACCTGTGACCTCAAAGTAGATGCATCTAGTTCAATAGATCTCTGCCTGACTGAATTTATCGGACTGTGAAGCAACTGCGTGATTCCAAATCTTTATTAATTTATTATTTTTTTTCCCCTTTATCTTATTACAGTTTATGCTGTATTTGCCTTTACCAGTGTAGTGAATCTAATAATTGGACTGGAACAGGATGGAATTATTGATGGATTCATGACTCATTACTTGAGAGAGGTAAACAATTGTTTGGCTTACAAACGTAAACAAAATCTTCACGATAAATAACTTGGTATAGTATTTGTCACAGAAAAATAGCCGCTTACACATTCAAAAGGGTCGTCTTGAATTTGGTCAGTGACCTGTTTCATTATTGTTATGGACAAAACCTTCACTGGCTTGAAATCACTGACTCATTTGGGAAAAATAGCGTGCCTTTCAAGCTCCAATGTTATTTCACTTAGTTTAAGTAATACTGTTCTGTATTAACTTCTGTGGGAACTGAATAGACTGTACATGTTTGCAGAAGGCCATAGATACTCAGCACTCAGGAATGGATGAGTACTTCAATACCTAAATGTGTTGCCAGGAAGGAAACAAAATTGCTCCTTTATTTTTGCCTAATCACTTTACTAAAAGGAATTAAAGTAGAGCTAAAAAATGATGATGCCAGATACCTAGTCAGCAGAATCTGATGGCTGCTGAATATCAACATCTACCAAAAATAGCTCTGTAAGAGCTTGATATGAAAGTCACTGAAGTCATTGAAAAGATTCCATGAACTTTAGCGTGAAATGAGTTGGACCTTACAAGGTTATACCTCGTCATCAGTATATTCAGTGCTGTTGTAGATCTCCAGGTTGCTAAATATATCTTTATTTGTTCTATGTTTAATGTGTCTTTATTTCGTAGCTTTTATCATGAAAATATGGAAAAGTAATATTTCCATAATGCAGCAGAAGAATGCTGACAGTCATACATAGGAGTTTTCCTTCCATCTTGCACCCTATTTTGCAACTATAGAACTGATTTAATTATACCTGATCCTACCTAAATCAGGTTTGTGGTTGGAAACGTGTATGGTCAGTGAAGAGCTGTACCTCTGGATTGAAAGAACATCCGTTACTTTTCTGAAATTTTTTCCTGCTGTTCTTTATTAATTATTTGTTATTCTTCCTCTAATCATTGTATCTTTTTTAACATAAATCTTCCCTAGGGCGAACCATATCTGAACACTGCGTATGGCCACGTGATCTGCTATTGGGATGGCTCCGTTCATTATCTGATGTATCTGTTGATGGTGGCAGCTATTGCATGGGAGTAAGTAATTTTGATTTGTGTACTGTTTACTTTGCTTGCTCTCTCATGTAACCTACAAAGGGCTTTCTTCTCTATGCAGTATTTACATTTTTCTTTCAGAACTGTTTCATGTCTTAGGCCAAAGCAACACTATTAAAATTTCATTACTTTCAGGAATTGCACCAAGTTACCCTTTCTCGCAGCTGAATAAGAAGCCCAGCAAATGCATTGAGTTGTAGTCTGTCTGCTTCACTCTGCAGCAGAGAGCATAGCCCGTCTGCATGCTTTGTGTTAGTTAAAGGGAACGCTTAAAGACGATGCGCGTTAAAACCATGTGTGAAAAACAAATTTTTTTTTCAAATAACATATTTATGATAGGAATAATGTATTGCTTAGCATGATGATGATCTCCCATCCGTGTTAGAGCGTATCATGCACTTTAAGAGAAAAAGGTTATTTCTAGAGATTCTTATGTTTCTTGCTGTTGAATAAAGAGTTTGAGAAAATAAGTACTTAAATTACAGAGGCAAATGTACCCACTGGTAATAGAAGCATTAACAGAATGAAATTAAATATTAATTCATTACTAATTCTTTTATAGTCTTGTACAACCTGTGATGTGCAAAATCATGCAGTCAGCCTTCAGATGAGTGAAACATAACAGCAAATAACTGAGTATGCACAAATCCTGTACTGTTCATGTGATAACCTTCTCACACGTGAAAGTAGGATTTCTCCATATCCCCCTCTCAGAGGCAAGAATCCACTGCTGACTTGTGGTACAGATTTTAAAACCTTTACTTACTAAGATACAACCATGGCAATTAGTATAATATTTGAGGGTGATTTGGGGTAGGGGATTTCTAGGGATGGTGCAATAATTATGTCTTGTTTTCTTTTTTAAACAGACAAAGCTATAGAACCATTGGCCTCTACTGGCTAGGTTCCATTATCATGAGCATCATTGTCTTTATGCCTGGAAACATTGTGGGTAAGGACATAATTTATATGACTAACTTTTTCCTATGAAACATTTTCTAAATTCAGCATTAGGTTATCTATATTTTACTGCAGTATTGGTTCCTTTCTGTAATAATATGAAAGGTGAATTTTAGGAATATCAGTAAAGAGATGCAAGATATTTCGCAATTTCAATATGAAGAAGAGAAGATGGAGACCAGGAGAAAAAAAAAAAACTTTCAATTTGCATTGCTGTCAAGGAAAAAAAAATGTATCGTATTTTGTTATACCCATTAGGCTTTCATCCAAACTAGGTTTAATTTAAGTAATGAGACAATAACTGTCTCTTAGTATCATAAAAATATAAATCTTCTTTTGCATAAAATTTCCGATTTACTTAATAGTCTGACTTTCAAGCAGCTTACAAGAAGCATCCAAATCACCTTTAAAAGTGAAATCTGGAAGTTATTCTATTTTCAAAATAAATTTAACATTCCTAGATTTCTAACATAAATCAGTGCATAGCTGTGCTGCTAGCGATTGAGAATTGTGATAAAAAATTTTACATCATTATTACTGGCAGGTGATCCTTTAAGAGTGCCACCCCCTATAAATTAAAGATTTTCTTTTTAGCAAAGCTTAAATTGATGCAAAGTTGACAAGTGTTCAACTGAGAAAAATGTGCATGTGTCCAAATCCTGTAGTCAGCTCTAGAAAAGCTCGCTATGGCCCCACGTTTTATGACAGGGGAGGAATATTCATGGTGCAGCCTGGGGCCAGTCCAGTTCCCTCCTTTGTAGATACACATGCACTACAGAGAAAACAGGCAGCAGATTTAATGCGACAATATCTCTTCCTCGTTCCTCTAGGGAAGGCTGAGAAACTTGTTCTCATGAGCATGCCTTCTGCTTTCCTTTCTGACACAAGAGAGTAGCCAGTGTAAAAGACACAATTTTTTGTGATTTACCTGGGCTGAGGATAGCTCTCTGAATTTACGTCTTGTCCTCAAATACAGGCCTGTAGGAGAAGTCAGGACTTTGGAAAACAAACGCAATATCAGATCTTAAAAAATGGATGCATTCCTTTTTTCCATTATTTCAAAGAATGATGTCTCTATCTGAAGCAGGTTCCATTAAGAGATTTCAAAGCTGTCCCATCCTATAGGATTACCTAGTGCAGAGTGACTGAGGTGGCTTCTGTCCCCTCAAAACCCCCCTAATTTCTGAAATGGCCGATAGGCTCTCTGTCACCTGTGACTCCACCGCTATTGAGCACATGATTTTCAACAAGATTTGTGTGTGGCTTTTAGCAGCTATTTCTCATGTTTTATGTTTACATTACCATAGCTGCTTCAGGTTTGATATAACATAGGATATTTTTTAAATCTTCTGCAACATAGCTTACAATTTCTCATACATCTTATAATTGTTTTTTAACAGGCAAATACGGAACAAAAGTGTGTCCTGCTTTTTTCTTAAGTGTACCATATATTTGCCTTCCCATATGGGCTGGGTTCCGAATTTATAACCAACCTTCGGTGACTCACGACACTCCAGTCAAGGTAATATTATTGTATTTAAGTGTTGGCTACTGTTAGGAAAACTGAAATATACTTGCTGTTTCTCTGAGTTTTATAGGCCACTCGGTGAGTATGGAATGCACTGTAACTGTTCACTCTTATGGCAATTGCTGCTGGGCTGTGTAGACACTGTAAAAATATCTATACGGCAGGACCATTTTATTGTAGTGGGATAAAGAAAAAGCAAAAGAATCTCATGTTTAGAGTAAATAACGCATTTTTTGCTGTAATCGTGTTACTATCCTCTATCTATGCAGTTTCTGACTATTTCAATTTCTTAGCTGATGAAAATATTGACATATACCAGCTTCATAAAGAACCACAAAATTCTTAGAGAAGCTCTGCAGGAAAGTATTTTTCTGCAGATGACTTACAGATATCATGCAATTTAATAATTTTTTGTATGTGCATTCTGCAATATTAGATTTTAGAGGTAAGACATTGTACATTAATTGATAGGAAAATTATTTACACACTTTTTACTTATTGAAAAAACCCTGTAAAAATAATGTTTACTTAAAACTCCTTAGACCTTTGCCTTTGAATTTAATAGTTGGGCTGTTATAAGATTAACTGAGCAATCAAAAAATGCAATAATAGCTTATGCACTGTTCTATTAAAAAAAAAAAAAATCCCTGCAGTACAAAGCGCAGAACAGATCTTTAACTCTTTGTTGCTATAAGCAAGCCATCTTATTGCCACAGCACACCATATCAGTTGTAAGTAATATAATCAATTAATATTTTTGCATGACAAGAGCTCCTGAGTCTCAGACAGGTTCATTCTGTAACTGAAAACACAGACGAAGGAGTTGGCTGGAGGGGCGTAGCCTATGGCATGGAATAACAGCAGATGATGCTCTGACAGGTTTTCCCAGAAGTGTATGAAAGATAACATTCAGCCATCCATCCATGATTCTTCAGTAGGAAAGAAGGGTATAGACAGATGTTCGTATCTCCTGAAGTCTGAAGAACTGCTACAGAATCGCCACTTTTAGGGCAAATCCCTATGAAAGGCAAATTGGGGGAGACTTCAGGTGTCAAACCCTCTTCTACCCTCCTGCATAAGCTTATAGGAAACGGCATGTCCCATCCCAAAGCAATTTGAGCTGATTTACTTAAACGTGTCACTTCTGGCCAGAAATACTTTCTTTAGAGTCATCAGGGTAGAGAAGTTGAGTGTAGTTAAAGGTCGTGATGGCGGTTTTGCCATATATATTAGTGAGAACATCCTTTGCGTGGAGGATGGGTGAAGGTTTCAGTTTGTTTTCCTAGTGTTGAGAATACCACAGAAGTTGCTCTTAGAGAAAATAGGTGATGGACTGCTTATTTGCTGCAATATAGCTGTGTCTCCCATGCTTATCAGGAGCTAAACTGCTTACCTAGGTTTGATATTTTACTTTGGTATATATTGCAGAGAAACTTAGTTTTTAAATTCTATTTCAAAAAGAGAGTGCATAAAAAGCTGGTGATCTGAAAATTTAACATTGCACTTCTTGGTGAATCCTTTCTTGTAAACCTGAACTTCCTTGCTCAGAAGGTCGTAGAAAAAGCCTTGATTCCTTTCACTCGGGAAGTGAGTCCCTTCCTAAGTAAATTCATTTTTAGTAATGCTACTAATCAGTTAGCTAATCATTGTAAGTCCTGAAAATATTTAGTTCTCTTTCAATAGATCATTTGCAATTAGTTGTAAAATTGAGCTTTTTTTAGCTATCATTATTCGGAGTTGGTATTAAAAGCTTTAGGAACAAAATGTAGTAATGCTTTTATACATGATAGTGCAAGTATATAGAAAAATACTTACAGAAAGCAACGGAAGCAAAGTATGTTCTGTTGGCTAAAGTATTCATTGCTATAATATTATTACAAACCAGTTAGTTAAAGAAAAATCACTGTGGGGACAGAGAGGAGGTAATCAAGTTTTGGATGTTTTCTAACAGAGGTGGGTACATGGGAGAAGAATGGAATTATGCCCTCATTTAGAAACAAACCAAGCTGTGCTGCAGTATTTACAAAGCCTGGCAGATTTATCTACAAGTATATCAGCTCAGAAAAGTTTAATGTAATTTAAAATTCATTAACAGAATTAATACACATAAATTCAGATTTGCACATGAATTCTGAAAGGACTGACTTATATGGACAGCACACAAGATTATTCAGATTCCTTGAAACTCATTGTGTAAGGAGCCTCTCAGAAGTTACGGAAAATAACTTTTTCCTGGAAGTGAGAGAAATTGCAAAGCGTGCCTGCACGCTTCCTTGCTACACAAAAGAAACAGCAGGGTTGGTGAGATCTGTGCAGAGTTCAACGTTGTTTGCAACAAATGAGAAACCTGTGGCAGGTCATCTCTACTTGGCCAGTGTACTCAACACATTTGAGCATGTATTGATGTGACTTTGCTGTGTAAAAGAAGGGTAAGGCAAAACTACTACGTAGCTGAGATCTGTCAGCAAAGTGCATGCTGTCTTTCAAATGCTTGCTTCTGCTTTTTTTTTAAGCTTTCCATTTTTATTTTGTTTGCATAAATGTAGGCACAGAGAAAAAAGGTGCGAGTTTTCTGTACCTTGGCAATTTCACAAACTCGTACTGCACCAAAGGTTGTTTGCACTAATATTGGCTTTGTCTCCAAAACCTGTAAGTACAAAGTTCTGCTGTAGCTTTGTGATCACAGTAAATATGCACATTCATTTAGTATACCTTTTGGAAGGAGGAGTGATACTTACATATGTAAGCTTCATACTTGGACAAAAATGGAAAGAAAAATATTTCAACCCTCAAGCTTTCCATTATCCTTAGGTAGTCTACATCTGAAAATGATTTGCAACTCAGCAGCCATGGGAGGCCTTTGTCTTTCATAGGGATAAATACTAGAATATAGACATTCTTTGCAGGTAGTATTATAAACATTTCTACACTAGTACTTTAAATACTGTGAAGTGACACCATACTGCCAAACCAGACCTGTTATTTATGTTTGAAAAACAAAGAAAGGTGTCACTTTTTTTTCTGAAAAAGATCCTTTAAAAGGAAAAAAGAAATAGTTTTATGAAAGGGACGGCCTGTGTGTTTAAAATAGCCTTATTTTTGTTAAACCACAATTCAGATCTTGCAGTTCATGCTCAGGAATTGTGCTTGCAAAATTGGTTCTCCTGTTTCAATAGCTTTATTGTGAGTATCTTGATCCCGAGTGCTTTTAACTGTGCCTCTACATCCTAATTATTGTTTTGTGCTTTGAGGACAATTCCACAAGTGTATAACAGGAAGGAAATTGGGTTTTTCTTTTGCTGTCTGCATGCCAACACATGGCTAATAAAAAGGAAGAGGAAATGAGTAACATATAAATGGGGAAGTTTTCTCTCTGAATTACAGAAAGATACTCTGATGTGCTTATAATTTTGTTTGTGACTACACAGTGCTGAAAGTGTACCTCAAATTATTTCCATGGGTCTTGTAAGTTTTACCATGTAGGCAAAGAGATGACTTTGGTTCCTCCAAGCCATCTTCCGTGTTAGATATCTATGCGGCCTTTGCTACTGTGAACCCCTCACATCTGCCCATGCAGTGCAGCAGGGCGATTCCTGTCCCGAGGCTGAGGAAAGGAGGCACAGATCAGATCCAGATGCCGAGAAATGCTTCAGTACCTGTCAGAGGAATCCGTAGCGTACAGTAATAAAAGAATGAAAGGAGGGTTTTCCACATGCTCCATATGCACACACACATTTCATTCTCTACTTCTACTACATGTTAAGATATATTATTTGCTCACTGAACTCAGCAGAGAACTCAACTGGCCACAGAAAAGCTTTTATTTTATGCCAGTGATATTCCATTAATTTGAATAGTGCCACAGGCTGCTGAAAACCAGCATTCACTGTCAACAATGAGATGGACCCTCATTTTGCTGTCCCTCCAAAGAGTCCTTTTACAAAGCGTATTAGATTCAACTTCAAATGTTTGAGATAAACCTACATTCCAAAGCTTTTCTACATAGGGACATTCAGGAAAATTAATTCAAATTAACAAAAGACGCAACTTTGAAGAAGTTAGTTATGCTGCTGTAAAGCCTTATGTGATCGCAGAGTGAGAGTAGTGTTCATTTGATCTAGGTTGCTTTGGAAGTAAACTAATCTGTATTGAAACGGCTTTAGTTGGATCCATCCATTTCTAGACTTTATTCAGATTAATTTTCCTTACTGCATCCTAGAAAGTCTCAAGTCACCTTTTAGATGTGGAAATCTTTCTGCCTCTGAAATCAGTGGATAAATAAGGTAATGTAACTGAGCACTAACTGCATCTATCACAGTGTGTCACTGCTTCACCCTTCTTGTAGTGACTGCTCTGGAGTTAAATACATCTCATGTGGAACGGGAGGTACTCATTGAACACGTTCTGTGTTGCAGGTGGTTCAGGAAGTCCAGAAGAAAGGACTCTTAAGACGACCAATAGATTTAATGTTAGCTGCATACCTCATTCTAGCAACGGGGTTTTGCATATTTAGGGGCATGGTAAGTTGAAGATATTTTAATATTCTAGCCTCTACTTTTCAGTCAAACTTTTAAATTCGAAATCATTGTGTCTGTGTGAAAAAGTATGTACATTTTGGTTAAGGGAAGTCCTGTGACTTTCAGGATTGGAATAGGCCTTAGATATATATGGGACAATTTGATTATTTATGATAATTAGTGGTGCTTTGCTTCTCCATTTTGCCCTGTGTAAAGTATGTTTTTCAAAAGAAAGTAGGTGCACAGTCACAAGAGTAAATAGCATCCCAAGTGCGGATCAACATGACCTAAAACTGTTTTCATTAGTCTGATGTTACATTTATGTCCAAGAACATGGAGACAAACCAACTAAGTTAAATCTGTATTCATGTTTTTCTAAACAGAGTTGCATAGTTAAAATTATATAGGAAGCCAAGTTAATTTACACTGCATGAGGTAGAGGAGAACATTTCCACCTGAAAAAAAAAAAAAAAGATTTATCCACGTTACCTGAACAACACATGTTGTTTCTACTTACCAAGTGCTGATTTTTTAAAAAATGTTTGCTTTTTAAGCATAGTTGATTGAATTAAAATTTCTGAGGGAATGTATCAGTCCTGAAAATGCTTGAGGTAGATAAATCCAGTAGTAGGTAAATCTAGCCTTTTGTCAGCTCTAAAGCATTTTCTGTCTTAAGCAGAAGGGAAGGTGTACATCATTAGTGAACAGAGCTCAAATGTTTAGGTGCCTTAGACAACTGCCTGCTTGCTTGATTTGTAGATCTGATCCTGTCTAGAATAATTCAGGTAAGAGGTGACAAGTACCCAAGCAACATTCTATTTACCTAGCGCAGACTGTCCTTTTGTAGTTCTGCTGCTCACAGTACTCTGTCATCTTCTGCTGTTTTGCTGAAAACTTGCCTTTCAAAAATTTGTATTTTTCTTCTAACTTGTCAGACTGCTTCATTTCTTATAGATGATGCTCTTCAGAGCACCACTGATGCAGGTTAATCAGCTGTTTTACCTGTAATTTCACTGTGGGAAATGTTAATCTCATGCTCCAACATCTAACTTGGTTCTGCAATCCCACTCCTTCATTTCTCAGAGGAATTTTTTGTTGACTTTGAGAGGTCATTTCCTTATATATTTCCTTTACCAAACAAGAACTGCTTACTGGCTTTACTTACACATACAGAGATCAACTGAACATCTCTATGTAAGCTGCAGTAACCATGATTTTGCGAAAAAGCTAATAAAACATAATCCATTATCGCCCACCCAGACCTCCCTCTTGGATACCCATGTTGGAAAAGAGCAGGGAGGAATATCCACTGTTTGTAAATCTTTGCATTTCCTCCTCAAAGTCACACAACAAATACACATGAAATCAAGTTGTGCAAAACTTACTGTTCAGTCCTGTAACTTAGGCATTAACTAATGCCTTGCCATAAAACATTTACAGTGACAGCTATTGACACAGATGGCTGACTCATTTTAGAAAAGTATTTTTTGTAGCAGGAGTAGTTCGTAGCAGTTTTAAGGGCTACTATGAAAAGGAACTACTTTTGCAACTGGGTCTCTCTTCATGTTTATTGGGAACTTTGTTCTTTCTAAAGGAACGTGAAATCCAATAATCTCTCCTTTGCTACTCTCTTGTTAAAATTATTATTATTTTAAGTAACACCTGTCTCTCTGCATTGCTCTCCACTGCTACCTTGCCACAATGCAACACTTTTCTCGGCCGACATCCATAGCTTGCTATCCTAAAATTGGGTGCTTAACCTGAAGTTTCCACTGTTTGAGCAATTTTCCATTGGAAAGTTCATTTGCTGGGATCAAAGTCTGTTTATCAGAGCAAATCAATAGCAATTATACTTTTACTAGAACATAGCCAACTAACTGAATTTGCTTCCAGTCAAAATGTTTAAAGCAGGCTGTCAGCATTTCCTCACAAACCCTCTGAGCAGGAGCTGAGAGGAGGCTGCATTTCAGCTTTTTAGTTGGTGATCAAATGGATCACCTTTGCAACAGACTTTGAGCAAGCCTCCAGGGTAGCAGTGCTGCAGATCCCTAGTGAATCTTTAGGGCTGGTGACAGGTTTCAGGTTAGCTCGTTTTAGAACAAATTCTGTGTTCACGGGAAGTTTTAAAAATTCTTCTTAGATTGCTCTGGATTGCCCTGCTGAACTCTGCCGGCTATATATTCAACTTCACGAGCCTTATATAAAAGATCCTGCTGCCTATCCTAAGCTTCAGGTAAAGCATTGACTGTGGAGCATAGAGTGTTAAGAAGTGATTTGTTAACTGGCACAAAGATGAAGCCATGGGTTTCACAGATGACAAGATCAATAAGGGAAGTATTTGTTCATGGCAAGTTAAACGGTATTTCATATTTTCTACTACAACCATTATAGGGTACCAACTCTTCGTTGTGATAAACTTAGATACAAATCAGTTACCTATTGTTACACATCCTAATTACTCAGGCTTCTTTTAATATAGTCCATGAAACAGATCTGCATGCTTTTTATGATCATTCCCCTTCCTTAGAAGGGCAAAGGAAACTTTCAGTCTGGAATAACGGAGCCAGAACGGGGTGTAGTAAGAGTAGAGTCCTTAAGCTCATGTTATGCTTCTGTCACCAGTGACACGCTCCTTGAAACATGACAAACCCTATTTACACAAGCATTGCAGAGGAGGGAATGTTTTCCTTTAGTTTTGTAGTAATTGCAAGGCTGCCATTCTTTTGCCACCCTGGCTGCTGCACAGGGGCAGGGCCTGAAGCGGTAAGAGGATTCACGAGTGAAGCAATGAGCAGAAACCAAAGATCTCTGCTGGACCTGGTCTCTCTGGGAAAGGGGTGGCTTGGGTAGATCTCACACCTCCCAGCTGAAAGTGCAATGGAGCTTGAGAAGCGGACACCCGTGTTGTGTTGGGCACCGAGTCAGGTCGAGCCACGCTTATTGGCATGGTCTCAAGATGGGAAGGGGTAGGAAAACACGTCCTGAGATGAAGAGGGTTTGTATGGCCCAAAGAGACAACAGCCATCAGTATTAGTGGAGGCCTTAGGGTAGGTGGATCCAGTCAACAGCGTCCAGGTGTGAAACTCTTTTCTCAAATAAGTTATAGCTGCAAAAAGGCCTGGGAATCATTGCTGCAAGGAGCGTAGTTTTGAATAGTCTCAACTCCTC
The DNA here is from genome assembly GCF_965183815.1 of Platalea leucorodia. Lineage (NCBI taxonomy): Eukaryota > Metazoa > Chordata > Aves > Pelecaniformes > Threskiornithidae > Platalea > Platalea leucorodia. The sequence continues at coordinate 40,860,749 of NC_138831.1, forward strand.
AGTCAGCAGCTGGCTAATTTTTAAATGCATTTCCCTCACACTGCAAAGCAACTAATATTTCTGTTTAAAATGCAGATGCTGGCATATATGTTCTACTCTGTGCCATACTATGTGATTGCTCTGTATGGCCTACTGGTGCCTGGTTGTTCCTGGATGCCCGATTTAACCCTTATACATGCTGGAGGACTAGCTCAGGTATTTCTTTGTAAAATGTTCACTCTTGAATTACCAAGTAATAAGTAGAGAACTATAGAATAAATAAGGGGCCTAGGGCTTGATCTTCCCGTGTGGGTTTTATAAAAGATGATCTGAGTTACGATGGCATATCTATCAAAAAACTAATTTAAGGGAGTGGAGAATCAAAGCTATTATATGTCTCTAATGCCTGCATTCTTGCTTTAGTAGACTTCTCTCCTTACGCAGAATCTTTTTATTGGGCTCATTTAAACCTTATTAAGCACCATGCACTCTTTAGCTGAGGCCATGAAGGAAGCCTGTATTAAAGCTGTAACAGTCAACCATGTAAAAAAACCCAAAACACAACAGAACAGTAAAATACATTGTTTCCATAGTATGCGTTGGCCAGCTAGGAAGTCTGAAAAAGACAAATGGAAGAAAGTATCCACTAGTCACACAAAATGAACAATATCCGTTGATGGTGTTGCTAGAACACTGGGAACCTCCTGGGCCACAAACCACAGTAACACTTAAGACATGCTGGTGTCGCCAAAGGCAGACCAATGATCATACTTTCTTAACTCATTCTGTTCTGGTTCTCTGAAATAAACAACCGTAGTTAATTACTAGATGGCGCTGATGGTTATGAGAAGACTGGTCAAAACAAAAAAATTCAAAAGGAACTAGTAAATGACTTCTCATGGCATAGAGATGACCATTTAACAGTTGAGACAGTGACAACTGATTTGTACTGTACGTAGGGAATGAAACGTGCTCTGAGCATCCAGCCAATGCAGAAAATATGCACATAATCCTGCAACAATAACGAGAACACAGGCACACGGCAATCGGTGTAATTCAGGTACCACTGTTAGACAAACACAGACCAATGCTTTGGTTCCCGGGCAGAGACAGCAATCGTGGATACGCACTACAATCCAGCTTAACTGCCCCGTAAGGATGGGGAGAGACAGTTTATTTTCTTTTTGTGAGCAACTATCACAGAGAATATGACTTTTTTTTTTTTCTTTCTTAAACACACCAGTTTATAGAGAATCATGAATCACCAAATTATATTAAAACAGAATCTGGCAAACATATTAATGAGGTTTAAATGCTCAAAAGGTATCATAAATACCATACAACTGTGTTTGGCCCAAATCTAATCTAAAAAAAGCACAAGCTAGCTAAAGTAGGCAAGCCAGTGTCAGGAACCTCTCTCTACTGACAGATTACTCAGGTTTCATGAATTCCCCAGACAGTCAGGAAAGAAACTGCTCCTTCAGAGATTATTTAGCACAAGGAAAAGTAAACCAGAAGTCAGAGTGTGCTGACTATCACCATCTCGCAAGCTTACCAGAAAGCTCAGCCTCCTAGATTGGAGGTGATTTTTGGGTGGTTGGTTTGGTTTTGGTTTGGTGGGGTTTGTTTTGTTTATGGTGTTTTTTTTTTCTTTTAAATGTTTCCCATAACAAACACTTTTTTTTTTTTTTAATGGCGCTTTGCACCTTTTAGCTGTATGATTAATAATACATGCAACATTTTGTTGCTGAAGTCTAAAACCCCCTCTGTTGTCCCTTGTGGTTTGGCTTCAGGATAGTGCTGATTTACACATTACACAAGGAGAAGAAAAGCTCCTGGTAACCCAAAGCTAACGCTCAAAGCTTCCCATTTTACTCTTTAAAGCTTGTCCTAGGCACAAGCAAGAACCGCGGGCTGACAAAAACTGATTAAGAGAACTGTATGTTGCTGCATACTCCCCACATTTTATCAAATTCAAAAAAACATTTAAGTTTGCGAGGGTTTTTTTGTAGTTTTTACTTCAAAGCACTGCAGAATGAACTTCAGTCATCGCACAACTGAACAGGATTTAATTGATTTGACTTGGTGAACTGTGAGTAACCTGGGACGAAAAATGTGTGTGACAACGAATTGAGGACTCCTTCTATATTATTTTTGGTTTTGGTCATTTTGAGGCACAAAACACACTTCCAGGTTCGTCTACTGTTTTCTCAAGTTAAAACGTTGTCATTGATAATTAAAACATACATAGTTACTGAAACACATTTTACTTTCTATTATGCACAGAGGTCCAAAAAAGATAAATATCTAATGTGGAAATGGTGGGCATCGCCCCTTGGGAATGAGCACTGCCCCTACAGATGGGCAGTGTGGAGATTTTAATTATTTTTATTTCTATCATTATGAAGTATGTACTTTTTACAAAAATAAGTCTCCAAATACCATGTAATGCATCTAAACTAAGAACCTCTAAAAGTGCCTAGCCTTTCACACACAAAGAGAAATATTTACTGTTTTTCAGAATTACACGCAGCTGTCAGCTTGAATTATTCTGTTACTAACATTCAGACCCCAAAACCAGGTTGTCACCCTTACTGGGCTTTCTGAAGCTTCAGGAGGAGCTCTAAGTGTCACACGACTAACGTACCAGGAGTTTTGATTATACAAAAGGGTTGGAACAGTCTCTGCGAACTTGATAAAACTGGCATTTCCCTAGGCAAGGGAGCCTCATGAGAAGCACCACAGCCCTGCTACCCGAAACTATTCAGTCTCACCAACTCTCCGTAGCCCACTTCCCTACTCTCTCAGATGCAGAAAGTTTTTCTCTACTCCTTCTCCCTCTTAAGTGTTTTCCTTAATCCTGCAATTTTTGGTGTCTGGTTTGTGTAGTGCCTCTTGTCTACAAGGGAACCTAAACCCAAGGAACGTATTTTTCTAGGTTACTCTCTCCCCACTCTATTTGATGGCTTTCCTTAGGCTCGTAAGACCTGGTCCAAAGCCCTCTAAAATGAGTTACAGCCTTTGCCCGATTTCAGTCAGTTTTAGAGAGAAGGCACAGAGCGAAGGACCCCTAACCTTTTTCCTTTGTCCCTAGCTGGAGGGCTTGCTTGGCCGCAGCGTAAGAAATATTCCAAGTATTGCCTATGGTTAGGCTACAGGCAAAAAATATTGTAAAAAAAATCCAACCCCAAACTATTTCATACAGACAAGAAGCTTAATGAGTAGCAGGCATACGCAAGTTGCAGTTGTCAAGTTGAGCAGTGCCACGTCCAGCCCCAGGCAGCTTCCAGTTGCTGGGGGGGGCCTGGTCAGCAGACGCCGAGGCTTCGAGGTTAGCAAAGGCTGTACCTTCAACGGATAAGGCTACCTTGGAAGTTTACTTGCAGCATCTTATTTGGTTGATTTCTCAGCCAAGGTTTAAGGGTTTGATCCTCAAAATTCTCCACTTAAGAGAGGGTTCAGTAACAGAAAGCACCAAGGAATGGCCTGTTCTCTGAGAGGACCTGATCACGGTGAGGTAACACAACAGGCTCAAGGTTGCTCTCGCTTACCGCAATGCCAGCCTGTTGCGCAATGGGCGCCGTGCCGTGCAGTAACTAACAGCTCTTGTCTTACTGCTTAGAGCTACGGATTTGGTGCAAGTCTGCCTGGCACTTGAAAGGCGAGCGGGACTGGGCCGGTGGTGAGTGAGAGGTCTGCTTTTAAGACCCCCCCCCCTCCAAGGGGGGCAGGGGGAAAAGCAGCAGCAGAGTACAGTCATGGAAAGGAAACGTGAGATTAAAGACATAACACAATTTCCACAGAGGCAAATTAAATTTAAAAAAAAAAAGTTACTTTAACAGACCTAAATATCCTCCCTGGTAATGAAAGGAAGCAGCAGTGTGTTATATTGAAAAACAAGTCTAATAAACAGTAACTTCATTATATGGTGCATCATTAGCTAGTAAAAATCTTCAAGGGCTACAAATAGAACAAAATGCTTCTGCCTTTTCTTTTGATAATGCTCAAAGCTCACTAATGTGCCACAACTCATGTAAGAGACAAGGCCACACAATAAGGCTTAGATCTTCAAAGGCATCTAGGAGGCTGGGGCAGCTCTGGGTCTCTCAGAAGTGGGCCCTTACAGCTTTTTCTGACAAGGCTTACTATGAACTTATTTACTGTCAACTTACTATGACGCACAGCCGGCCACTCTTGGAGACAGGTGGGCCTTGCAGTCCTCCACAGAGAAGTGCATAGCTCAGCATCCCGTTCACCCCAGAAGAGGCTCTAAAACACTAGCAGGAGGCTGCTAGTGCCTAGGAAAGCATTAGACAGCCCCAGCCCTCCTACCTGAAGCCCAATGGTGGCCAGCTGGTTGCTTGGGAAACTGCCGCCTCACAGGGCAAGAGGCCTGTGCTGCCAAGCACTGCTGCTCTGGCTGCCGGGGCTGAGATGGCGGCGAGGCGAGGAGAGGCGAGGAGAGGAGGCGGGAGCCGCGCGAGCCCACCCAGGTGCCACAGGCAGCGCCGGCCCGGGACAGGTGGGAACATGGAGGCCGCACCGCAGCCCGTGTTAGGAGGCTGATATAAAAAGGCTGGTGATAGCGTGCCCCTCAACAGCTGTTTACTGTGTAATAGCTATTTACAGAAACACGCTAAGTGGCACTCTGCTGAAGTGTGTTTGTACTTCATTTCTTTGATTACTCCGTTTCCCGACTCAGGTTTGCTAGATCAGCTCTCCCTCTGACGTGGTTAGAATCACCTGAAAACGGATTTCCCTTTCTGTTTCGATGTATGGTCTCAGCCCAACCTGTTGCTAGAGGGGTGTGTATTAAAACACCTGCCCTGTATTCCATTTTCTACTTTGCTAACCGTGAACAGAACTGTGTTCTTTCTGAGGCCAAAATAACTCCCGCTGAAGCCAGAACAGAGGACGTGATTTGGCCACAGTGTACTCCTCTGCGTTACTGAAATCCTGGTGTCCCTTTCTCCTGCTCTGCTTAAGATCACATTGACGTTTGTCTTCTCCGATCTCCTCCACTGCTAACTAACTAAATAATAAGAAAAAAAATTGGACACACAATAGTTAATGTGAACAAGCTGTGGCTTGAAATAGCAGGTAACAGATGGAGACAAAAGACAGCGACTATCCTGACGCTTCTATCTTTAAATGTTTGTTTATGCTAAAAATACGCTTCAGCCCAGCGAGCTTGTCTTTGCGTATAACCTTTGCTGTAAACCGAACCTCTACTTCAGAACTGCCCCCGGCCCAAAAGCCAAATATTGCAGATGTTTTCTGAAATCATCAGCTCTGGGATCAAAATCTGGAAGACTGGGTTTTAGAGTCAAAAAACAAAGCAAAACAAAACCAGAACTAACATAGCTTCCAAGATTTTATTTTCTAACTTTATTCCGAGCGAGTGCCCGTCTGCTTCCCCTCGATGCCAAACACGGCCTTCCCGGGTCGGTGGGGCTGAGCCTTCGGAGCGCAGATCTCTAGGGCGATGCCCACCTCAGCGGCCGTTTGCCCGGGGAAGGAGCGTGGGCGCTCTTGCGTGAATAACCACCTACAGGCACGGGTGGAGCCCTGCACCTGATGTAAAGATCAGTGCCGCCCTGTGCATAAAATAAACCTCCTACCACGGCACTGACAGTTCCTCTTACGCCTCTTATACCAAGACATTAATGACCTTAGTTTAGGCTGTATTTTTATACCGCTGTGCGAAAGTATGACAGATAATTCTGGAAGAAAAGGGCTGGCTTGGAAAATGTCACTGGAGATGCACACTTGCATGCAGATTATGCTGTCTGTCCAAAATACACATCGACTTTACCTTTTTTTTAATATATACGTTATATACACACCACAGGCTCAATTTTCCCACATTGGTGCTTCTCTTCATGCTCGAACGCCTTACATCTACAGAGTCCCTGAAGAAGCAAAACAGCTTTTTCTGATATTGAACGTAATGTATGGGATTCTTCCCCAGCTGTTGGCTTACAGGTGCGTCAACAAGCCAGAGTTTTTTATGAAAACAAAACAAGAAGAAAAAACGGAATAGCACAACTGTTTTCAGCTCCTCCGTTTGGCTGTGTATATAATTGGGCTGGGATGTAACTGAACTGCTCCAATGGAACCCGAATGAAGCGTGTAAGGTGTGTAAAATTGCACAATTGTGTAAAGTTGCACGGTCTGTTGTGTTCATCCTGCTCAAAAAGGGAAAATAAAGACGACTGCCTTCAGTACCACTTCTCAACATTTTGACTTTGCGCTGCAGTGGAGTTGCTACTTCACATAGCTATTTTTAAGTAAGCTGCTTTGACAGTTTTAGCAATACTGCATGAAGTTAAATAATAATAATGATGTCAGTGTTTAGCCTCCACACAGTGAGGAATATCAGTGCTAGCAATCCCTACACAGAGCTACTGTAGAATGCGAAGGTCAGTATTTTGAAGTGTGAAAAATTACCATACATAACTCTGTCACATGCACATGTTTTATTTGTCCAAAGGTACGTCTCGTGGGTCAGCCGTGTTAAAAATCCCAAGAAATCTTTTAAGAAGCAATCAACTCTTACGATAAGACTCCATATATGATAAGCAAATCATGTAGTTTTGTTAATTCTTTTAAGGGTTCACTTCTGCAAGGACTGCTCATCTGCTTGAAGTCAAGCAGGTGCCTACCAGCCCTTCTGAGCTGGGCGCGGGGGGCCCGACACCCCGAGCAAGCATCAGGCCTTGCGCGGCAGCGTGCACTTGCAGAGAGGAGCGGGTCTGGGCCGAGTTCTCCTCTGCAGCTACTTTTGCTAACGCTGTTGGGCGATCAACAAGTAGCGGCAAATACAGGGACCGCGGCTTGTGTCGTTTATGTTTCTGTTTGCAGTTACAACTATTTCTATGACTTCTACGTGTATCTATACTAAAAGCAGTACATTTAGTGCCTTTGTCACAGATGAAATTAGCTGATGCATTTTAACTGGAAACACTTTGGTTTGGGATGTTGACTTTTGGCTGTTTTGATTTAGAGAATTTTAATTTTCTTTTTAAACCTAATGGGTAACAAGAAAGCATCGGCTCACGCGCATGCGTGTTGCACCCTGCACAAGGGGACTTGCGGAGCAGCCAGCAATCCGTGCTTGCGCCCTCTCCCGCTGCACGCCGCGGTGCGGGTCCCGGCAGCGCTCAGAAGAGAACCCGCGGTTCGGTACCTGCGGCCGAAGGGGCAGGCCCAAAATAACCCCCGCACACGGCAGGCGGTGCCGCTCGGCAGAAGGGAACCTAGCGCCCCGCCGCCCTGGCGTGGGCTCCCTCCGCGTCCGCTGGGATTCGGGGTAGCTCCATCCCAGTCCGTCCTCCCAAGAAAACGAGCCCAGGGCTGGTGGGCTGCAGTAGGACATGCTGGCTCGCCAACGGGCATCTGAGCCTCCGATGTTACTGCTCATGTTTTTAAAGAAACTTTGAGTACATTCAAGGTGAATTTAATAACCTCCTGTTATCCAGAAAAGGCAAAGTACAGAAAAAATAAAGATCTCACCTGCACTTGTATCTATTATGGTCAACTCATGTTAACAGAATGTTTTGCTTTAATACTTGACTTACATTAATACCTCACATTATTACACGTATGAAGCCAAATATGACGCTAACTTAGTTGCTTACAACCTCAAACCTTACTCCCAATACACATTCCAATAAATTTATTCTGTAAAAACAATACATTTTTTTGTTTTCTTTTTGTTTTGTTTTTTGTTTTTTTGTTGTGGGTTTTTTTAGTTTTTTACAGTAAACTCGTCAACTACAAACCTTGAATACGCAAAAGATGTTCCAAGGACAAGCATAACAAGGATTGATAAAACCAGACTAAATATGTTTTCACAATAAAAGCTGGCATAAAAATAAATAAAAATCTCTATTATCACAATAGCAACAATAATGTACACAGAATAATGGATCTGGAATGCTTACTTACTAGTCTAGTTCTATTTCCAAAAGGAAAAAAAAGCCAGAATGACAGCATCCTTTTTTAAGCCTTTCATTAGTTAAAATTGATGTTTTCTTTTGGTTTCCCATAGGGTTCTATATCACAGTAAGCTTAAAAATGGAAAGCATCCAAATGAATGATTTCAAATTGTGTTGGCATTGGAAAAAATCCTTGTATTAATCTAAAGAAACACAAAAAGACTTTCACTAACTCCACATATAGGAACTAAGTCAGATAGTGTACATTACATCATGATTTTGAGAAGTATTAAGAGTATAACTAGCTAGGTACTTCTAATAAGGAAAGGTATTTTATTACATTATTGAACTTGGCGGTGATCTCAACTGAAGAAGAATTTCTCTTTTATGTTGTAAACTGATCAAAAATCAAGAAAGTATGGATATAGGGAAATTTAAAATCATGTTTGTACGTGGAAGATATTGTAGCATTGTATGGAGGGGACTCATTTCTAAGATTTACTTGTTTTTTAAAAAATGCTGATTTAGAATGATATAATTTGGAGTTACACCTTTTCTTTCTAGAAAAGGAATCCAAAACATGTTCAAGTATGCGGTATCTTCATAAACCTCAGCCACTGGTAAAGGGCAACTTCATGCAACCAAATAATATGAAAATCAAAAAGTAACCCTTAGAAAAAAGGGTAAAATGTCATTTCTGCAAACACAACAGATAGGAATGTGAATAATGTGCATACAAACTGGGATGCTGTTGATGATACTAATGAACAGATGCGGTGACTCATATCAAATCCAAGAATATTAGACAACCAAACATGTAACCTTCTTGTGTTTTCCCTTAATATTCAGCAGTCATTATGTTGGTTAAGTCTGAAAGAGAAAAAAAAAGAATCACATTTAATGTACGAAAGAGCATGCTGCCAGGCACTTGATATAATTAATGCCGTATTCCCACACTTCAAAGCCACAGGTACAAGGAACCACCTGGTCTGTTTGAATGGGAATTTTTTTCTAGAGAAAACTGCTTACGTTACGTCAGCTAAACATACCACTACAAAATGTTAAAGAATACAGTTTAAAAGTAAACATTTAGGGCTTTATTCAAATAAGCAGCTCGAGTCATGTCTGTGGGTTGCTTTTTGTTTTCCCCCATCAGTTCATTCCGAATCTTGCACGATACTTCACACACAACCAAATTTCGCATTTTTCCGCTACAGTAAATCGCCGACAGGCTTCACGCAGAAGCTCGGGCACTGCTGCGTTCCTGAACGCCTCGCGAGGAGAACGCCCTCTTCTTCAAACAAAGGAACGCTTAGCAAGGACGATGCAAGATAAACAGTTTTCACAGTTCACGCATCTGAAAGTTGCTTCTGAAAAGGAAACAGTTTGGCTTGGAGTTCAGTGTAAGGTGATGACAGAAAAGGAAGAACTCGCACTTCGTGACTGAGTCAAGGTCAGCTCTTGCTTCCACTGACGTTAGTGGGACAGGATCAGAGCGGCCTCACGGGAGCGTGGCAAGTGTCTCCAAGTCTCGGTTTCTTTGTATTAAACGGAGGTAGCAAAACTCACCTACAGGCACAGGGACAAACTGCTTTTGTCCAACAACGTGAAGACGTGCAACACTACATGACTACCTAACCCTGAGCAAGACGTCCCGTCTCCTGCGTGAAGAATTCAGAGCGTGAATGCCTGTGCACCCACACCCTGATGGACGGAAAGAAACCCAACACACAAGCAGTATGAAAGAATTAGTACCGTACTTGGTGTGACCATCCAAGAAAAAAAACAACATCAAAGAATAAGTGGGGGAGTACAGGTTAAATCCACTGGGGATGACGGAATTTTCATTTTACACAGGATCCAGAAGAGAACGTGAAAAGACGACATTTGAACATCCCTGCATGAGCAGTTTGCTGCCTAGGCTCTCTCCCGCTCTGGCCCGTCACCCCTGCTGTGTGTGCTGCCGTGGCTATAGCGGACTACGCTTCTCTGTCCAAGAGGATAAGAGCACACCAGTGCCCACTGAACAGCCTGGGATCCCAGCCTGCTCGCTGCACCTCTGACCTAAGGGCCGTGTTCGTTCAGTGCGGTCCCTCTCTCCTACGACAAGGGGTTTGCAAACAGCAAGTAATGGAAACCTGCACTTTCCGTGTGGGAGGTGCTGGTACATCCTGACTAACGACACATGATAAGGGGTTATTATAAAATGCTCATGCATGTAATGATGGCTTACAGGAACTGCCTGTGAAGGTGTAGCAATGTGCTGGTCATCCAGAGCACCGCACTTCCATTGACCTCTCTCTGCTTTAAGAGTCAAGGAGATGATGCTTACAGATGCTTGGAGACATGGCTTGGAGGGGTTCGCTGCTGTTTCTTTCCCTTCAGAGGGAAGTGGAGACACCCATTAAAACAACTACAAATGATTAGTCAATCAAACCATGCCTTCTGCTAAGGTTGTTAATGACAGCTGCTACCCAGCACTGACAGGCAGGGTGGGTGGTAAAACAGTCAGTCCCTGCGGTATCGCTCTCAGATCCGGTAAGGAAAGTTGTCCTTTGGGAGTATGACACCTTTGCACTTATTAACAATTCCCCTCTGGGCTAAGGCCAGAAGACTGGGTAGGCACCATTCTCAAGTGGGGCGCTGGGAATATTAACGCTTCCAGTCCCCGCTGTCTCACAGATAGGTCCGCTGGGCCACGGCGTGGCACGGGAGGGACAACAAAGAGCCAGGTATGCAAATCATCCTCTAGGATTTTCACAGTTTCCAGTACCACCTTCCAGCACGACACACATTTTGTCTCCCAGGCGCGCTGCCAGCTGCCCCAGAAGTCGGCACTTCTCCCCGGGTGCAGGCAGCCCCCACGGGCACGGGGCTGCACAGGGACCTCGGCTCCCCCCTGCCCCGGCACACGCGCTGCCAGGCTCCCGCGGCAGCCGCTGAGCAAGGATGCGGCAGAGCTGAGCAGTTTCCATGGTCTCCATGGTTTCACGTCTCTTCAGAAACAGATCAACTCGCATCATCTTTGTTTGAACAAGTCTCTCAGCTTTACTGCAAGATACGGTACAACGTGTGCCGCGCCGATCAATGCTACCGCACACAAAAGAAACAGCACAGAATCTGACTGATTCGAGTCAAAAATTTCAGTCATCAATAAAATTGAAGGACAGAGAACACAGACAGCAGGGAATAAAACTAAATCCACAAAGTGCCTTGTTTTTTCTGGCACTGAAAATTCCTTCCTCAACAGTGTCTGGCAACTGACTCAGCCATCCTGTGCTTTAAAAGCTCTTGCTGGATGGGCAGAAGGATAATTATTTACTTGCTCTGTGCAATCATTGTTATTCCACGTTGGTTTGAGGTCAAAATGGTTACAGGATTCAATGTACACAGAGATGCAAAGAGGATATTTCATCTATACCGGCTGCTTGAATCTCAACTTGCATTCAGACATTTATGTTTCTCCTGAGTTATGTCCCACTGCCTTCTTTAGCAGTGCTGTTCTCCTGAGCTAGATGAAGGCAGCAGAAAACACGCCTCTTTACACCAGAGAGTATGCCACTATTTGATTTTTATGTAGCAATTTTTACTGTGCAATAGTTAAAACACATTTTTACAAATGTTATCTTTTTGGAGGGGTAGATTTTAACTTACCTCAAATTGCTGAAAAAAATTCAGACAGAAATATGTACTCTGTTTTCATTTTCTGGAAAAATGCCCACATAAATGCTTTTACATTGAACAGAGCCCTAAATGCTATACTTTTAATGTCGATAAAAGCCCAAACCTGTTATGCAGTGTAACCAATGTTACTCTTGAGAAGTACAGAAGGAAGAGCAAAGGAACCAAACAACCCGAAACCACATCAGAAGGACACACTGAACCTGTGTTTCTCTGGCCGGTTTGGCCATAACACTTGTCATTCACAGCAGTAACTGGAATTGTTGCTACCCCACAAGAACATCACAACAAAAAATATGTCCTGGACACAGGCTGTTTTAAATATGTTCTCCCAATTGCAATAGGATCAGATGGCAGTAATTTTGGACCAGATTTTGATCCCCTTATTCATGCTGGCAAGCAGTCGCCTCCACAAATAGATCCACTGACTCCCATGTTAGTAACTGATTGTCAGTGTGAGTAAAAAGATCACAGTCCTTTACCCCACTTTAATATTCAGGCCGTACCAGGAGCAAAAAAAATGTATTTCATTTCCAACAAATTGATTATTTTTCAAAGACTCGGTAAAATCATTCACCTCCTGAAGGGCAACCACCTGCATCCATATACGAAGAGAATGCCTCATTTACCAACACAATGTCCGGACCGTAACTAAAATAACGAATACCAAAAGAAAAACTTGCCACATACCCTGAGTGCTGACCTTAACATTCAAATACTCTCTAATAGGCCAGGGACTACGGCCAGCTTTCAAACGTCATTACATGGCTATCCAGAGAGTTAAAGTAAAAAGCAACTTAGGTGTTCAGTTATAAAGATTCAGAGTTATGCCAGCCACGAGCCAAACACACAAGTCACCAGAGATTTAAATGTGGAATGTAAATCTACTGCCATGAATTCACTGATTTACAGCTAATTTTGTGCCATAGAAAGTAAACAACACAGAGCCATGACTACCTTTCCACTGGAATATTCTGTTTATGTGGTATTTTGAGAAAGTCAAAACAATTTAGTATTTAACAGCAGAGGACTATTGTGGGGGTGGGTCTGTGACTCTTGACTTGAGCAAGCTGTCTTAGCTAATATATTCTTAGTTAATTAATATTAGATAATAAAACCCTAGGTTCAGGCTTTGCATCTTTCTGGGGAAGGAAGCAGCCAAAGAACAGCAGTGAAGGAAAGAGCTTGAGAAACAGGTCGTGGCGGGACACAATTATAAACTGTGGCTGAGTCTGAGGAAGCTAATGTCTCTTCCATTGAGAGGGCCTGGAGTCCTCAAGAATAGCTGAGAAACTAAGGGATGGGGATAAGAAGAGAAAGCAGCTTTGTCAACCCCAGGTATAAAAAAAATCACAAGTTGAGCCTTTGAACAGTATGAAATTGGCTGAAAAGATATCACAGCTTTGGAAGTACTTTTATTTGCTCTGGGTTTTGAGTCTTTAGGAAGCCATCACTTCACATTTTCAAGCTTTCCTCTACCACCTGGAGGTTAGAAATTTCATTAAAAAATATAGGTGAAGATGCTCCTGCAATCATTTGACTTCAGCCGTTAACCCTTCAAGAAGATCCCCATAATGCTGAGGGTAAGCGTGTGATTAAAAGGCAAGGTTCCCTCTGATCTGAAGAGGGGAGATGTGTCTTCAGCCTGCAGTCCAGGCATTATAAAACATAATCACTACCTCATTATTATTAGGATTATTAAGAGAAAAGCTGCTTGTGTCCTTGAGGCAACTCTTGCATGGTCAGAGACCTGGGAGGTGCAGAGCACGGGAGGCAAAGGCTCTGCAGGACGCAGCCCGTGGGGAGCACTACAAGTAGGGCAGCTGAGCCCGCAGCCTTCTGCCCACCTGCCTCCACAGCCCGGCCCAGCCTCCACTACCAGGCATCTTTTAAGCAGCCGGTGACGGTGGCAAAACCAGGGACTGAAACATGCCTATCCGTGAGATCAGGGCTCTGAACTCTCGTTTTTCTTGTCTCTTCGCCTTCGTGGTACCTTTCTACAAGTTATTTTGAAACAAACTCTTTTCTGGCGTGAGTCGCACGCAGCCCCCAGCCCCCTGCCTCGGCGGGGGAGCAGGTTTGCACCCCCTGCTCGGTTTGGCGAGCTCTTGGCGCCATCTCATGGCCAGCGAACGGCCCGGAGCCGGGCTGGCCGCGCAGGGAGGCCAGGGGTGGAGGAGGAGGCCCATCGTCTTCAGGCTGCGTGCTGGTGGTCCAACGCTCTTCTCACAAGCGAAATGATTTTAAAGACACCATAATATCATCTATGATGCTGTCTTTTAGCAGACCTAGGCATTCTTCTGAATTCATGCGTGTGAACAAGAGGACCATATCCCAACCCGGCAAGCATGTGTTGGTCTTTTTCGACCTTCCTTTCTATAGAAGAGAAGTCCAAGTGCACGGGCTGGAGGAGCTCAACGCCCTCCGGCAGCCTCCCAGTCTGGATGTCCAGCAGAACATGGCTGCAGGACCTGCACTCCCGGAGGTCAACCTAGACACATGCTGTGTGACTGGCTGTTTAACACCAACTGAAAAAAAAAATCCGATTACTCTTTCCCCGAGTGCCTTGTGTCTGATGAAGGCATACTGTCTAAAAAGACAGCCAGTCTGGCTTTGAGGACGCAAGGAGATGGAGTGTCCCCTCCTGGTCCTAAAAGAGAATTGCACTACTGACAAAATCAAAAGAAACGCTGAAAAGGATTTACATGGGAAATGCTGATTCTGCGGCAGAAATGCCCAAGGTGAAACATCTGGATCAGGATGTGAATTTCTCCAAACTCATCAGTGCTTTTATCTCAAGCTGCCCTTAAAACCATCTCTGCATCTCTCTTTAGTACGTGCTACTAAAACTCCACCTTTCCCATAATGTTAAAAGCATCCAAGACCCAGTTAAAGACTGGTTGTTGAAGTATGAGGTCAAGCCCGAGTGCTGGTCTTGCAGAAGTCAGAGCAGAGCCAACTCCTCACATGGGTATGACAATGTTAACTGTGAGTATTTCTGTGGAGCTGGTGCTGGCAGGAAGGACACAGAGACTGTAGCCGGTATTTCAGCACAGGGGCTGAAATATCTGCAATCCTGAAAACGCTGCAGAGCGCCATGACGTTCTAGCATGCTGGACTCTACCTCCCAGCGATTAAGAGCATGTCACATACAAAAGGAAAAGCTATATGAATGTCACCAGCCACAAAGCCAGCACCCTATGTGACTTTTTAGCCACTTAATCTGCGACTGACCTAACTCAGTAAGCATTTGGTCCTTACACGGAGAACATGCCTGAAGTTCACAGACGTATCTCCTGTCACTGCCCTGCTGAAGCTCTTGCCACCTCAGATGGACCTTGTGGCCAGTTTTCTCAGTCAAGTACCTATTTGAAGATATGAAAGTGTCACAGGGTTCACTAGCCGGAACGTGAGCAACACATACACTATGCACTCGCCACACTTAGCAGCCCCAGGCTCTCAAGAGTCTGTGGGTGAGGTGCTGGGAAGGCATGTCTCCTCGTATCAGTCTCTGGTTCAAGCCAGCTGCTTGTTCAGAGTGAATGGGAGAGGGTCAGGGCATATCATCTTCCTGACCCCACGAGCCATAAATCAAAGCCTTTATAAGGCGAAGAGCCACAGAACACACACACTGTACCACAGAGAGACGAGGGGAAAAGCAGCCCTGGGAGGAGTCTTTAAGCGGGAGATGACAGCAGCTCCCCAGAGGTTGTGTTCTGTGAGAAAGGGTTGAGGCTGAGCACGCAGCTGGGTGCTAAGGCACCTCGGCAATGTCAGATGAGAGCCTGTGCTGGCTGGCTGCCTCTCACACCTGGGGATTCGTGTCACTCAGCAGCTCCTGTGACAGCCCAGCCCGGCTGCTGGCCACGTGGCAGAGCCTCAGCATGGGAACTGCACCAGAATTGGTTCTGAGCCTGAGCTGTGAGTGCTGGAGCAGGGAGGCTTGTGCTGCTCCAAAGGCTCAGAAATAGCAGTGGTTGTTAAAGGTGGCTGACGATTAACCAACTCCCGTGCCAATTCCCCTGCTCAGCAACCTTCATTTCTGTTGTTGTGGTCACAACAAAATAATATTGATATGAACACACAACTGACACAAACATACAAGGAGATCATGTGAACCTGCTCTGGAGCAGACTGTACATCCCCTCCTTGGAAGGCCATATTCCAAGCAGGATCTGCCCTAAAACCCGCAGTATGCAGAGTCTGTAAAGTGCACATGAACCCTCCTGAACTCCAAAGAAGTCAGTGGGACTGCACAAATTTTAAACAACTGTGAAAGGACAAGCAGCCTCCCACTGCTTAGTGAGCCAAAATGCATTACGCAAACAGCCCGATTCTGCTCTCACATCAATTTTGCATCATTCCAGTTCATGGTTTTCAGCAGTTCCTCTCAGCTGACATCTATGCAAGTGTTGGAACAAAAATAATGCTTATAGTATCTTTTCTCATTCAGTCATTTCTCTAGAGCAAAATTTGTACCAGTGCAGGGACCGCGCCCATGTTTCTGTTCTAGGCACATTCTGCGCACTGAGATGCAACCTAAAAAGATCGCACGTGGTATGCACCGGTCACTGCAACGCAATGCCTCTCACCCCTAGCTCCAAAGCCCCCCAGTAGCAAACTGCATGGGAAGTGAATTATATTAACAGAAGATTACCCCTTCACTGGTTTTCTGCAAATCTGAAGAAGTGTTTCTTGTGTCATTGCCTGCGTCCCCAGCATCAGAGCTGCTCTTATTTTCTTCCTCTTTGCAGTCCTTATCATCTTCATCTCCAGGAGATTTCCGTGACTGCTTGGAGGATTTCTAAAATGATCAAAAACAAAGTTAAAAAGTAAAGACTGAGCTTCAGTCATAGAAAGACACTTTTGAAATGTATATGGAATGCTGTCTGATCACGTGCTTCCCTGTTCAAGGTGAATATTGGGGAGGATATATGGGGTGAAAAGCGTTTTTCAGGTGAAGTAGTGGGAGTTACTGCCATCAATGAAGCAAAAGGAGAAATTCTGTGTTCAGCACAGGTTGGCAGCACAATTGACTGCAAGGCAGACACAGTAATAGGAGATGGGTATTAGTGTTGGGTCACCTGTAGGTTTTGTTAGTTAATGGAACAGATGGTGCCAGCTTGACAAAACTTTTGATTAAACACAGAGATGTAAAATGAGAATAACATTAGCAGAGCTGCTTTCCATACTTTTTTTAGTGCTGTCAGCTTTCATATATTAACATTAAAGCCATGTGGAACCAATACATCTTTTCTGCTCCCTTTATGTTATGCAATTCTACAGTACAAAAGGATAAATTGTGGCATTAAGCCACCATTTTCCTAATCCTCGGTTTGCCCAGAGTCTTCTGGAAAGAAGATGGTAGACCAGACCTGAATTTCTAATGTAAAACATACAAAGGGGGTGAAATTACTTAATACATTTTGTTCAGTGGATGAACCACAAAAACTCCCGCTCTCTCCCAGATTGAGCCTGGATCAGATTGTTTGTTTGCTTCTTTTCATTTCATTTAGTTTTCACTTTCAGAGAGGAATAACACGAATGTGAATGAACATGACGCTGCCACACTTTCCACAATTTTGTAAGCAAAGTACAGACCTGGAGGCACACACAGAACTGGAGGAAGTGACTATAATGTTGCTCCCTTTCACCCAGGTGACAAGTGAGAAGCATACATGAACCCCAAGTTGTCACTACTCAGGTGAAGGTGTTCACCAGCCATTATGAGGCAATCTGAGACACATTACTCTTAGCTTCCTCATCTACGCTGTTACTTAGACATTAAGAGGTCAGGTAGGCACTACAATGCAGGTACTTTATCTACAAATTGAGTGCTCTACTCCCTGCTTAATGAATTAGTTCTCCCTCCCGTTCTGTATCCTGCACTGAAGTATTTTACACTCAGCTACAACGGGAGCAGCTGAGCACACCTGACCCTGCCATATCTTTTAGCATGGCATCTGGAGCACTCACACTGGAGACAGGAGGGGGAAGCTTCTCCCAGACAGGTACCAAACTTGAAGTCACGTCTCCCAGAAGGCACACTCCTAAGGCTTTTTTTTTGCTCTTCATGGGGAAATACCTATCTAAGATGACCAAACCTATCAATCCATCTTTGCATGGATTTTCTTTCCAGCCCTTCTGAACTCCTTCCCATACTTTCACCTCCTCCTCAAAGTGTGGGCACTAGAACAGGGCAGAGTATTTCAACTGCTGTCTCACCAAGGCTGTCTACAAAAGCAAGAGGACTTCCCTCTGTTTGAACACCATCGTTATGGTACTGGAATCAAAATGCTGAAGAAGGAAGAACAGATTGCCATGAGGTGGACAGTATTCTAATTATGAATGCACATGTGTAACAATGGAAAAACTCAGAAGATAACCTTTGAAGTGTAGGATTTTTTCCGTTTTGAGCCTGCTTTTTCATTCTTTCTTTTTCCTTTTCCATCCTCTTCTACCCGATCACCTTCCTCCTCACTGCTGGCATCTGCTGTATTTCCTCCTTCTCCTTCAGTTTCTGATGAGCTCTGTTGCTGAATTGCCTTTAAAAGAACAATAACAATAATAACATAAACAACAAAAATATCACTAAAATCTTTTACTTAATTTTTGTCCTATATTGAAGACAGAAATACTGGTAACAGACAGCTTACGCTTTAATTGCTATAGTCAGGAAGAGCTCAGGTTATTCTTGCACTTATCAAGAAAAAGGGCTGCTAAGGCAATTTTCTCAGTCACCACTTGAAAACAGTTATCATCAGATGCAGATTCTAGGATAGCATGTTCTGAAGGGTTTACACAGAAACAGAAGATCCAATAACAGAAATGTGTTTGCCAGAGAACTAAGGGTTGCTCAGTGGAGAGACCTGGCATGTTCTACTCTGGGCAAAACTATGGAAACTTTTAGATTTTGGCTGCAATAGGGAAGATTTATTCAGGAGAGAAGATGGCTGTTACAAAACCCTCCAAAGGGCAAGATCTCTGTGTTAGGAAAAAGCAAACACTGGCCAGAAGGCTGAGAGCTCTTTGACAGTCCATCTCCTGCAGACTATTCACTAGATTTTTTTAAATCCCCAAGTGTATGCAAAACATCTGCAGGGCTGAAAATATGAAACAGGAACCGAGAGGGGCAGCAGCTTGTTTGCAGGTGGTCCATATCTCTGGTTTGTAAGGTTTTGTGCTAATAATGTAATAGGTGTTTGCCTTCTTTTGGAGGTGATTTCTGCTTTCAAAGGACCACATTTTTTTAATGAGAAAAGTTCTTTGGGTTTATACAGCCCACTAACGACTCTTCTCCCCCTCCAGCTTCACCGACTTTTTGCTCCGGACATCCAACAGGGAGAGCTGTTGTACAGCAGCTACTATCTCCTAACGGCAGCTTAAACCTCCACCTTCTCACCCCTCACAACTTTGACAGTGGTGTCCTAAAGGTTATACCTTACCCATGTAAAAATCAAAAGTGCAGTGACCTTAAGGTCTGTGTAAAATACACTGAACCTGATACAAAAATAAACAACAGAAAGAAGAAGTCAGAAATTATTCATGTTTATACTGGAGTAAATAAAACCTTCCATTTTTAATTCAACTAAATCTGCTGCAGAATTTTCCACTTCACCACCCCAGAATATCACAGAAAGCAAAGGGCTCTGCAGCACGATTAAAGTTCAATTTGTCGCAGAGTGCAAGACCACAGTTGTCTTTACATTACACAATTACAAAAGCTGTGAAACTTTCTAGCTCCACCAAAACCAGGAACTTCTACGTCACTCATACAATGTTTACATTGACAAGAAGCCTTCGAAGAAGAAAACAAGAAAGATAAGGAGGAATAGAAGCAAAAGTCATTTACCTGATATCCAGTAAACTTTACTCCAGGGTTGTTTTCTATTTCCCACAGGCCTTCATTAAATCCTTTTCGCTTGTTCGACTTCCCAAACTTATCTTTATATTCTTTATATGGGAAAAGGTCTTTGGGCCCCAGGAACGCACTGCATTTTAACACAGGTAACAGTCAAAAAAGGACTTAAATTCCTCCTCTTCAAAAAAACCCCAACATTCACAGTGCAAATGTTTGCCCTATTCTTCTGCTCATTCCGTCATTTCTTTTTATTTATTTGTTTGTCTGTTTATTTAACACACTGGCTTTGAGTTACTGCTATGAGTCTGATTTAATGGATTGTCTCACCATTCTGATGTTCGATGTTGCAAAATCATGCTGGGTCTCTCTAGAAACAACTAAAACAAGTTTCGTTTATTATATTAACTACTGCTGGGAACTGGCACTTGAACAGTTTATGAAAGGGATTATATGACGTAATTGCCTGCAATAGCAAGGGACCAAACTTCCAATCCTATGTGTTACAAACCCAGAAAGGCCTAAAAATACCATATGAAAAGTTAAAGCATGTAAGGAGTTCCTAGAACCCATGAGTCAAAACTTATCCCTTCTATTACTGGACAGAAAAAGCAGTGGCATTTATTATTATCTATAGTGCCAGTAAGCCTGGGAGCTTCTTTCTTGGAATAAGCCCCCCGCATGCTAGATTCTGTGCAAACACAATAACAATGTTCTCTTTCCCAAAAATCTTATAATTTCATATAAGACAAGAAACAATGGGTGAATATAGGCAGATGAGTAATACAAGGAAACAATGAGACACACAGGGTGCTTGTGGCCAAATTGTTTTTTAGACAGCACAGCAAAGGAGGGATTTTGTGCTCTGCTGCGGCGTAAGTCAGCTACGCACTAGGCCAACTAATTTCAGGCACAGGCAGCACAATGCAGGGAAAAATAATAATAAAAAAAAAGAGTGGTGATTTATCCTGCTTTTTCTACATACTTTACACTAAAATTCTAACTTCTTATATAAAACTGAAGAAAGCATAACTTCCTTTTCATTGGGTATCTATATCCAGTGTGTTTACTGTGCTCTGTATCATGGTACTGGGATGGCTAATCGTAAGTTAAATTAAAAACAGTGAAGGCAAAAAAAACTACTTCATTCCCACATGGAAGCTTCTATGTCACCAATGATCGGAGCTGAGCAAGTCACAGCGTCCTTCACTATAATGACTGTCCTACTTTCCTGATGATCTTTGCAATTAACGTTAACTCTGTGGTCTCCATTACCACGGGATCTTGGAGCTCCACCATTTACAACTCATTTATTCTCATAACATCACCACGAGGTTGGGAAGTTGCCCTTTTTTTCAGATGGGCTGCTTCTGAGGCACAGAGATTTGCCCAAGGTCAAACTCAAACTGATAGCACAGTACCGAGGAAAACCCAACTCTCTTCAGTCTCAGTCTAATACCTTAGTCACAGGATATTTCTTCCTTGCTGTAAATGTTATTTCAGATTAATGCCTGATTTATGCCTTGATTCTTCCCAGCATTTATGAATGCGCAAAGTTTCATTCACTTAAATCATCCCACTGGCCAAGAAGTTTGCCAGTACAGAGCCAACTGGTGGCTAAAGGCATCAGATGACAAGGCTCTGGGGAGCGAGCTTCCTTTTAACTACGCAGGAGACAGAATGGTATCCACACTCAGTTGCCTCATTGAGAAATATCTCAATTATATAATTACAAAGCCAAGAATGCATTTCTACCTGAAAGCCAAACAGTGATTTCCAAACTAACAGATGCCTCGTTAATATTAAAGGCTACAACAGAGCAAGGGATCTGAATAAATTATTTTATCTATGCTTTTGCTAATACGAGGAGATGTCTCCTTGTTGCCAAAACTACATACAAACAGTTCTAACACAAATAACAAAGGAAAACTGTGTGAAACTTACCATGAGCTACCTTAATTTAGCTCAACAGTAATGTATGGAAATGTTTCTACAGCCTTTCACGTATAGTAAACACTGAAAAATTGTGTACATCTTTGTTGGAAATACATTCATTGCCACTGGGAGAGTATAACAGTTTCCACTGCTCTGCTATAAAACTAAGGAGCTGCAATCTACAGTTCATTTTTAACAGTTATGCTTTTTAAATTACTAAGGTAGTAACTACAAACTGTTTTCCTGTTTCAGATGTTACAGTCAGATCATGGGCTAACAAAATCCCAAACAAAAGAGATTAGCAGCTTGGGATTCATTCATTTCAGAATAAAAGTGGTAATATTTTTTTTCTCAAAATGTTTCTCAAGAAAAATGTTCCCATTAAAAAAAAATTACATTTTGGTTTCCGATTTTAAAGCATCATAAATTTATTTGAACTTTATTCTTCTTAGAGTATTTTGCAACAGTAGTAGTAGATCACAATATATCAAAATATCAGGTTGTTTCATTTCATTACAGCAATAGGAAAAAATATTTTAACTAAATATTTTAACTAAAGAGAGACTATTTTGATTTATATTAAGCAGAAACTGACTTCAAAGATTTTTAAAATAAAATGTGCCATATGAGCTATGGGGCTTATTATGTTCTGAAATAATGTTAAAATTCAAAAATAAACAATAAATTTTTAATAAAGCTTCAAACCTCTAAAACTGAATTTGAAACGTCATCAGAATTTCATTTTTTCATTTTTCCATTTTTTAAGGAACTCTAGAAAACATGTTGCCTGCAAGTGGGGAAGGAAAAGTTTTAAAATGTCAACATTTCATGCAAAATGGAAACTGAGATTTATTTTTTTAACTATCATCTCAGACATAGTTAAAAATAGAGACATGTACATTATAAATTTGAAACTCTGTACTTTGTAGCAATTACTACGAGAACTAACTTATCCTTTCTGTTCTGATTCCTTTCTCTTCCTATGAGCTCAGCCAGCTCAGTTCTTCTATCACTTTCCAGAGCTCCATCCTACAATATCCCCAGCACAAACCTCAGAGGAATGCATATATTTTAAAGCTATGTGAGGACTGCGTGAGACTCTAGGGTCTGCTTCCTTTCATTTTACAAACTACCAAGTGAGTTCTCACACAGGACACGAACCCAAACGTGTCTGAATGCAACAGCTTGATCTCTGCTATCATGTACATCCAAGTAAAAAATTTTTGCCCCTGCATCTGAGTTCAGATGACCCTTTAATAAATTGATGCCAACACTTTTCTTTACGGGAAACAAAGGCACTGGTTATTATTTATGCTTAGACCACGGTATACCATCCATGCAGCACCATTCCCACCTACTTTCAGGTTTCACTTTCATGTGTTATTACAAATGAGTCGGGCTCGTAGGACCTATCTCTAGGCTCCCAATGGCTTCAGTCAGGATTTGTTCCAATAAAATCAGTGGAGATGACATTAGCTGCAGTGGAAGGGGACACTTTCAAAGGAGAAAGATCATGTTCATTCACTTACGTTTCATGAGTCCCAAAAAAGAAGATGGGGTATTTATTTGCTGGAGGCTTCACGGCTCCTTCAGGGAGTTCATCAATCTATGAGGCAGAAATGCAAAAAGGATTATTCCCAAATGTGGTGTCCCTCATCCAAGAATCCCTACCAAGCCATGGAAGTGCTAATGCAGGTATCCTGCACCCCTGAGAGGTCCCACTGTGTGCTGGGGTGGGGAAGGGAAGACGGCTGCTGATTTTTCAGGCAGGCAGGCCATACAAAGTCAGCATATGACAGAAACACTACAGGGAGATGACAGAAGACCAAGACGCAGACAAAAAGTTTTAATGATTTCATGGGCATTATAGTACACAAAGGCAGTAAAATCAAGTCTGCTTAATTTAAGTGTTAACTTCAGATGCTGCCTCATCAAAGGCACCGAAGCCCAGAGGGTAATCCTGTCTGTCTCACACAGCCACCTAAATAACTTCTGCAACAAATGGGGAACAGATGGTATCCCTGAGACTCTGCAGCCGGAAAACCGGACAATCTCCCATCGGTGCTTCCTGGTGGTGATGGTGGTACCCAGTGTAAAATGCATAACACATGCCAGGGAGCAGGGCCTGGGACTCTCCTTCCCCTGCAGCATCCTAATAACTGGGTTTGGTCACCAGTCCCCTCTGTACTCCATCTCTTCTTTCACATTTTATCCCTGGCCTCATATTTCTCAAGATACAGCTGCAGAGCAGCTAAGGGAGGGACGGTGAGGGTATACATCTCCTGAGATACAGCTGGGATCGGGACAAACCCCTCAGGCTGAGCAGCACCTAGACCCCATCTTCCGACGTCTGAGTGAGAGTGTTGGATGTAAGGCAGGATGTTAGGCCCACGACTTAGTCTTGTCCATACCTCATGTTTCAGTCCTCTGCAACAGAAATAACAAAGTCCAGGTGCCTGCCCACATAAACCAGAAACACAGCACAGCTTTAAATAAGATCCAAGTGCCTGCCTTCCCAGAAATGGCACTTCTGAGCATATGTGGGCATCTAAAATTAAGCGTCCAGAGAACTCTCCAGCTAAGAGGGAGCCTAATGAATCTAGATAGCTATAGGGCAACACCAGAGAGCAGGTGAACGGCTTGCTGCCTGGGTCTTAGGCAACTCAGTCTTAACATAAGCATGTTGAATCCTGCCAAATGTCACTGGAACTGAGAGCAAAGTGCTGGCACACCAGTGCTATACGAAATCTGCTCCTCAGCCGAGCACGGGGATGGAACCTGCATGTTTTCACTCAAGAGGCCAGGCCCACATGTGCTTTCCTTCTCTTTTCCTGCCGAAGGACCCCAAACACTGAATTCTTGTTGATTAATAAACACCAGATTGTTTTCAAAGGATGTTCTCTTTCACTGTAAAGCATCTGCTGGCTATGTGGCTCTCAAAGGAGTATGAGCTTTTCTAAGAATTCAAGTCCTTTTGGTCTTTCTGCAAGGACACCCGTTGGGGACAGAGAAACCAGAGCCACATGTGGAGCTGTAACATCACAGAACTCCTTTCTGCAAAAGAAATGGATGCCTATCTTTTAGGTCTAAGTGGAGCATTCTCTGAAGGTACGCCAAAATCAGGGAATATAAGAGCACTTCCAAACCATTCTCTGTCTCTTTTCTGCGGCACAACTCTGGGGCGCGGATGGTGGGGCTCTGGCACGCTGGGCCCTGTGTCAGCACACACTCACTGCCCAGTGCGGTCTGCAGGAGACAATCCGCGGTGGTCGGAGGTGTCACATGCCTTGTGGCACAGCAATTACCCAACTTCTTTTACTTAACAAAGCTAATGAACCGATAAACAAAAGGAGAATCTATTATTTAAATGCACGTAGAAGGAAGATACACACTGGTGGAAGATGGAAGCGTGCATTCACTTCTAGCTCAGCTGTGTGTAAGAAGGAACTGAAACGACATGACAGGCTGTTCGGTGTCCTCTTCATCATCAGGAATACATAGAGGAAAAGACGCCAAAGATATTTTTTTAGAACTCATTATTTTCTGACATTAACTATTTGTTTTTAGGTAAGTGCCCATAATGTGGTTATCTGCTCACTAATTCACGATTTAAATACAGGTATTAGACTATAACAGTGATAAAAAGACTGCAGGGGAAAAACACTGCAATTCACTTTACCAACTGATAGCAAGTCAGGGAGATAGTATGCCCCACTCTGCAACACATTTTATGCCTCCTTAAAGACGGAAGTATCTACACGTCAGACCAAATAAAGGCTGTGCTGCCAGTTTACCAAGTACGGGGGTAATAATACACCTCAACTGTCTGGATGCCATGGCCACCTTTCTCTTTACTACGACAAGGAAGATGGCCAGAGAGAGACTAGACCCCAGAAAAATGTGGACTCCCGCGACTGAGACGAACAATGTCTGCTGGGACTTGAGTGCGAATCTCATTTGGCTGCTTGAAACGCGGCGCCGGCTCTGGGCTGCATTACAGAACAGCGCAGTCCAGTTACTGTCTCAGCCCTTTAAGAATTTCTCATGAAATAAAGCGAACAGCTGTGAATGATCAGTAAAGCGGAGGAATGAAGACATGCTTAGTAGGGAACGCTGATCAGAAGGGAATGGGGATCTTACATCACGCAACGTGCTATGCTCCAAAGCAGTGAGGATCTTCTAAGCAACATCCCAAGTGGAGTTAAGCCTCGTGTTGTATTCCCAGCGCTTTATACTGTTAGCTAAGGAGCAGCCCCAAATCGACAAAGGACAGCACACACATCTTTCATGCAGCTCACCTGCTCCCCATCTCGTGGCATATTTCTTTATTCATCCGAGTATCCCCTCTGACTATGTATCATCACAGGAAACCATAAAAAAGCTTTTCATAGCTTTTGAAAGTTGGCATACACAGACAAACACATGCAGCATAAATCTGCACTAAACAGCTCAAGGACAGACTGTTAATGCTCCCGCTCTAACATTTCACTCTGCAGCTGAGGTCAAGACTTTTCCTGCCTTCACTGATTTTGCTGTGAGCTCCCCAGCTCTCAGGCTTATGTTGCTAGTACTGTAAAGAGGTTGAATATGAAGTGACAGTGCTATCTTACGGCCATTTAACTCCATGGCAAAAACTCCAGGGAATTTAATGAAGGATGAGACCCTCTCTGCCATTAGGAAAGGTCTCTTCCCTTTTTACCTGTTTCATGCGAATCCCTGCATTAGAGACTGTGAGAGGAGAGCTTTGCACAGTCCAGCCCTTCCCAGCAAAGCCACCTTAGCCCTCTGTGAATGCTGAGCCCCTAAGTGCTTATTTAGCTGCAGAACAACCCCAGCACTCCTTGACAATTGCTGCTGTTTTGTAGCAACAGAAAGCAAGCAGTACAAGCAACCATACTGCAGCCCCCCGCTGCTGCACTCAGTCAAAATTTATTCCCATCCTACAAGATGTTTTGGTTAAATATGCTGAAGATTTGGAGCTGATATTTTTCCCCATATCAGCAAGATCAAAGACAGAGAGAGAGGGAGGGAGAGAAAGAGAGCGAGCGCATGAGCACAAGAGCGAGAAAAGCATCACTGCTTCGAACCAGGAACAAAAGAGATAAGTGCACCCATACTAGGACACAGTGTTGTAGTCACAGAAACCTCACCAATGACTAAAGCATCTGTCTATCAGAGAGCCAGGCTGCGATTGCATTTTGCTCCTGGAAGGAAACAAACAGATTCTAAAGTGCCCGTCATAACCTGCAATCAAACAGGAGACTCATCCCCTCCTGAACCAGAGCAGACAGGGAGCTGGAGCTTAGTGCCACAGAAATCTGTGAGAGCAGTGCATGGCGTGCAAATCTGATACGTGCATCAGCAACATCATGGGCAGCCGCTTCAATTATGGCTAAAATTAAAGCAGGTGGTTTCAGATTTCGAGTTTTATCCCCTTTGCTCCCATTGCTGTCATCTGCTTAATGAATAACAATTACTTTCTTTTTGCACAACCTCAGCAGAGCTGCACTTCCCAGCATTTGTTTGCCAACCAAGCAGCAGAGCTTTAAAGACGTAACTGTGCTTTTTTTTCGGTAAACAAATGCCAGGCTTCTAGGGTCAGGAACAGCGAACAGAAAATTCAGCCTGGACCTCTCAAACCAGAGCAGGGCTTTATCAAATGGTGTTGCTAGGGACTACCAGTGTGCAAGCAAGAAATCGGTCTCCTTACATTGCAGTTTACAGGCTGGGATGTATATGCAGCCCAAAAATCTTGCTCTCAGTGGTGCTGAGTAATTGCTGACTTCTCAGGTAGTATTTCCAACTGGGTCTCACAGGCTGGGTTTGGCAGTACTCATACTGCAACACCTTCTTCCCAGTTGCCAGGGGGTTAGGGGAGAGAGTCACTGGGTGGATGGGTTGGACTGGAGCTGCAGAGCCGTAGCCCTGCGATGAGGACGGTGCAGAGCTGCCCTCTGAGAACAACAGTGGCTCCCAGAAGCACAAATCACCCCCGTGCCTGCCTGTGCGATAACGTGGCATATTCCAGGCGGGCGGCGGAGCTCCCTGGGAGGGCTGGTGCAGAACCAGGGGAAGCTGCACCCCCTCCTGGGTGTTCTGCTCCGCAGAGCTCTACATTCCCTGCAAAACGGGAAACATGTCTCTCCGACACACAGAGAAAACAGCAAGCTTTGTCTCCCTGCTTGCCTGCGGAAAGCAGCTTTCTGTGGAGGTTTATGTTATCGCAGCAGTCAAGAAAGGGGCAGTTCTGCCCAGCAAGGCGGAAGGGCATCCCAGATGCGTCTTCTTCCACTTGGAGGGACAGCAGGTGTCATGTTGTATGGCTATCACAAAATCTCTGTGCTGTGGATAAGCTGCTGTTCAGAAGCGGGAACTCCAGGCTGCCAGGGTGGCTTTCCGACCAGACCCTGTTCCATTACGTTCCAACAGAATTTTACACTGCAAAAAAAAAGGCATTGTGCAAAAATACCTATCAGGTCCACATGTACAGACAAGAAAGCTTTACTTCAGCATACAGAGATGCTTATGTGGGCACTGAAACTACAAGAACAAGTCCTTTTATTTTGCAAAAAAAGGGAATTAAAACTGCAGAGCAGTAATCACTGATTGTTTTGACATACTGTAAATGCCTTTGATTGGCAAAAGTACACAGAAGCATTGCAGAGATCAGTATCTCCCACTGAAATCCCTGGAGTCACTGCACAGCAGTCGAGCAAAGGCCTATAGTATTTTTGCTGGAAAGTGGTTCAAGTTGCTTATTATTGCCCAACACATGCAAGCAGCTTGATCTTTCGCAGTTAGCTTATTAGCAGAACTCTAGATGGATAAAAGCAATACTCTTCAAAATCCATTATTAGAATAGGATATTTTGCTTTTCTACAACGTTTTTATTCAGATGGATTTAATATGCTTTTTAATAGCTAATGCTACCAGGAGTCAGCAGTATGGCAGTATCTTTTCTAAACCATTATTTAAAATACTGTTCTATAAAATGTAAAATACTAATTTTTTTTTCCCCCAGAGTATCCTAAGGGGGGGGGGGAGGAGAGAAAAAAACCATCCAACCTCCCCCAAGCTAAAAACAGTGACTTAAATTCTGTAGTGCTTAAATTGAACAGCAATCCAACTAAAGATGATTGGAGACTGCAGATTTTTCTCTCATTTATCAGGACTATATGATATTTGAAGCAGAGCGCAACTCCTTCCCTGATGTACATCACATACTAGAACTCCTAGTGTGGAATGCTGGCATATGCACTTTTTCACCCATTAAAAAAGATAACCCTGTGAAGGGTGAGACTAGAAGCAGAATCCAACTTAATAAGGTGGAATTGCACAGCTACAAAAGTAAAAATTAAAAAAGTCTCTGGGCATGGAAGAGTGCCACCAGCAAAAACAAAAAGCAAAACAAGATTAAAAACAGCAGAGCATACTTTTGAGCACTGCTGAAAATGGCTGAAGGGTATCCTGCAGACAGCCAGAAATGACAATATAAAGACATCAATCCTCCTTTTTGTCTGTGCATGCTCAGGACCTCAACGAGATAGAAGACAATGAAGGGTTAGTTGGAGTCCAAACAATGCTGGCAGGCAATGTCTTACTAGGAAAGATCAGCAGTCTTGCAGCTGAGTTCAGCCCCTTTACATCCTTAATTAGCAGCATATTTTTAAGACAGAAAGTTGAAATATACTTTCTGCAGAGCTGCTTTAATCTTCAATATGAAAATGGGGCCAAAGCTTAGTTCTGCGTGACTGGTATCTATATGCATGACTTTGTAGATAACAGATCTATTAATGTGATTCAAGTCCTCTGTGAGCTTTCGTGGCTGGTGGACAGAAGACTGTCAGAGGAGGAGACTCAGGGGATACAAAGACTGGTCCTATCTCTGGACTGGCCTCGGGGATGACCTTGGCCACGTCACTGCATCTCCTTCAGTCTCACTTTTACAAATGGGGACGATGGTACTATTCTCCCTATAAAGCACTTGAGGTCCGCCGCTAAAATGCTAGGTATTACTAATAACAAATATTTCCAGCTCTGTCAGAGGAGGACTTCAGGTTACCAAACTGTGATCCTCCCAGTGAGCACACCCCAAAGTTAGACTGCTGCAAAAATGCTCAATTTTCTCCAAATGAAGTGTTTCCCTGCCACTGTGAGTGAAGCAATGGTGCTAGCACTAGGACTTTTTTTCCCCTAAGAAAAGGATGTGATCACACTATTTTCAGTCTGACTCTTACCTGCAATAACTCAGGGACACATCAGACAATTTTGCCAAACCAGACAAAAGGAGAAAGGCCACAGAGATATTAAGTTTCCCCATGTTTTGTGATAAATAGGCTGTCCATCAGAAGATGGACAGAAAAGTAGTCCATATGCTGAGAGACAGCTTGCAATGCAGGCTCAACCAAAACATCAGACAACAAGGAACCCACATAAAGGCAAGCCAGAGAAAAATAAACTTCTTAAGTTTCATGGCTCACAAAATTACTTTTTATTTGTGGATGGGTGGGGAGAGGTTGTTAATTTTCAACAAATATTGCCAGCTCTGAGGCATTTTGTGTTTACTTTCCTTCCCTTTAAGCATAGTGAAGCTTGATTCTCCATTTTCTGAATTACTCCTCGGATATCAAAGTACTGCTTGCAATGTACATCCACCTGAGCAAACCATAGTGAGCCCACTAACACCAAATGAAAGCAGGTTCTGATGACAAAATCTGGTTATCTGGTATCATCTTACTACAAATATTTTTGACTTGAAATATAAAAGTGTGCAAGAAATGCATATACAAAAATGTGTTTGGAAGACATACAGCAAATAAAAACTAATTAACCAGTCAAGACATCAGCAAACAAGACATTTTAGGGACTGCACATTCACAAACACCGTATTTCTCTCCTGCCACTCTCTTCTCATAAGCCAAAGGGACATGAAAAGCCACACCATCTTCCTCCCCAAAGTGCTCCAACAAACCCTGCCACCTTCCATATCACATCTGCTAGAAAGAGTGGATGAATGGCGTAAGAGCTCATTAGACTGAGGAATAGTTTTTGGCCTTCCAATATTTACACTAGAATTTTACTATTTCATTGATTTTGTCTGTTTTTAAGGAAAAATGTTATATTCATGAGACAGGATTTTTTGGCCAGTCAACTTGATCAAAACCTTTTCAATCAGATGCAGCCTGCCTAGAGCATTGACATTTGGTCAAATACACACAACCAAATTTTATACTCGAGGCTCATCTGTTCCACATATCCAAAGCTCCATATTCCACTGTTCAAGCTTTTATTAAAAGAAGTGTTGCTAGTCCTTATACTCATATTGGCACACCTAAAGCCAAAAGGTCAGCAAGTTTCTGGAAGATTGCAGTCTCCTAGACTTGGCTGGCTTAATTTACTATTTCTTTTCCAATGTAATTTACTTCCCCAAAAAGTCAGTTAAAAAAATTGGACTGGCACAGTATTTCCAGGCTGAAGAATACGGAGCATCCCTGGGCAATATTTGGTCCAGCTTCCCACAAAGTACACAAAACCCTGCTGACACTACAGCTTGCGGCTAAAATTGTTTTGAGTAAGGAAGTGTGATTGATGGAGACTGCAGGTCCCAGAATACAAGCCTCCAGTTTGCGTCAGGGTGAACACAAACATACTAGAGACAAAGAAGGGAACAATCTGCTTCACTTGCTGCAGCCTGCAGGCTCCTGCTAGGGAGGATTCAAGCTAGATGCTCTGGAGGTTGCAACTATCATCTGGGCCTTTGGGTGCAGAAAACCTTCCTGCTTGTCTCCTCCATGACCTGTTTTGTTACCGTCAGTTGCAGCTAAGGAGTATAATATCAGGGGACTGAAACACTCCTTGTCACTGAACAAGTGCCTGCATAAAAAAAATGCTTACTGTTACATGGGAAAAGAACACAAAATCTTTGCCCCTTAAAAGCACAGAACATTTTTAGTGTCCTGCAGCCCCCTGAGGTTTGGGTGAAGCAGTGGACATGAGACTACATGAGTGTCCTGACCAGTCCTCCAGAGGGAACGGAGGCACAGCTAAGCATGTATTTGTCTTCATTATGTTGCTCTCTGTGGACCCACAGACCATAAAGACTCATGGTCTTAAATACCCGAGTGTATGTGTTCACACCAGAATATCCATTTAAGCAACTGCTTCAAAACATGAACTTCTGTTTTACAGTATCATAAACTAATTTACCTGTTACGTACCCGCCTTTTTGCAGGCACAGGCAGCCTGCACCAGCTGAGCTGTGTACACAGAGCAGAAGCCACACGAACAGGTATCTTCTGCAGGCACCGAGTATGGTGGAGGCCCCTGAACAGACACTACCTCCTGGCGCTGAGGACTGCAGAAGCACAGGCACGCTCAGAGCACCAAACCACAGCACTTAGGGTGCTCACGGGAAGATGGTGGACTGGGACTCTTCAGCAGGGGAGAGGCCTCAGTCCAGATTTTGGGGCTATGGGATAAGTATAATCACCAAGCATTACCGGCACACATGCCAATTATTTCGTTGCGATGCAAATAACACGTACAACAACATGTACACAATCTGGGGGGAATAAGAAGCAATGGAATCTAATTGCAAAGCCAGTGAAATGGAAGTGATTTGCAATAATTTTTCATTCAAAGGCAGGTTTTCCTGTTTACTCTGCTGACAAACTGCAAACTCGTACCTGCAGAAGAGCTCAGTGTCTGTAGAAAGCCTAGGGCCGCTATAAACCTAACAACTGTCTGTAAATAATTGTTTCCATTACTCCCACAGCCTTAGCCACCGCCTATGGTACAAAACAACCAATTAAACCTGCAGACTGTTTTGCTAAGATGGAACTTTTGCCTGGGCCGACTGGGTCACTAAAACTATGGAATGAAAAGAGATTCATGGAGTCACCGCGGTCTCTGTACAGCACTCGGACCCAACTTCGGTATTTTTACTGGGTTTGCTTTCAATCTCTGCTCAGATTTCCAGGAGCTGTCATTACAGTGTCAAATACCTTCTTTCCAAAGTCCCTCAGTCTAGGTTAAACTCTTAGGAATTTTAATCTGTCTGCCTAAAGAGACTCAGGAACGAGTTATTCGAAGCCAAGTCATACTCCTCCCCACCTGCCTGTTTTTCTGCTTCCAAAACCTCAGAATGAGAGTTTTCATTTAGTTTTGACTAAAAATGTAATGTTGCTTAAATTTACTTAGATCGTTCCTAAAAGATTAACAACCTTATTTATCAAAATGAATATTTTCCTCAAAAAAAACCCCCAAACCCTCAAACAGCAGCTTACAGGAATGAAACTCTTTATATAAAAATATCCAAAGCACTCCATTATGTACACACAGACCTACTAACTTAAATCCTAATTACTAAACCATGTTAGAAAAGAATTATTCAAATGAAATAATAAAAACATGAAAGACAAAAAGACGTACTTTTAGAGCTGTAAGTGGCTTTAATGTCAGAAACAAGTTGAATATATCAATATGGTAGTGACCAGACCTGCTAGGGTGGCATGCCCATTATTCATAAAATCACAGAATCATAGAATCATGGAATACCAGGTTGGAAGGGACCTCAAGGATCATCTGGTCCAACCGTTCTAGCGCAATCTAGACAAGATGGCCCAGCACCACGTCCAGCTGAGTCTTAAACGTGTTCAGCGTAGCGGAGTCAACCACTTCCCTGGGGAGATTATTCCAATGATTGACTGTTCTCATTGTGAAAAATTTTCCTGCTGTGTCCAATCGGAATCTCCCTGGGAGTAACTTGTACCCGTTACCCCTTGTCCTCACCATGCGACTCCTTGTAAAAAGGGAGTCTCCATCTTCTTTGTAGCTCCCCTTTAAGTTCTGGTACCTGGTGATGGGATCACCTCTAAGCCTCCTTTTCTCAAGGCTGAACAAACCCAGCTCTCTCAGCCTATCCTCATACGGCAGGCCTCCCAGACCCTTGATCATCTTGGTGGCCCTCCTCTGGACCCCTCCAGCCTGTCCACATCTTTTTTGTGTAACAGGGACCAGAACTGTACACAGTATTCCAGGTGTGGCCTGACAAGCGCCAAACACTAATTATGAGTTTTAAACATGTGAGTACTTTCTTTTAATTTACATGGATTAATCATGGGCTTGAAGTTGCCTATGTGTTTATATATTTGTAGGATTAAGAGTTACTTTATAACATCCTTTCTTTCTATCCAATAAGTTAACTTGAATTTGTGTATGAGGTATGTCTAAGTATTTTGCGTTACTTTCAAATAACCTCTCAGAATACGGTGTTTCCGTGAACATGAGTTATCTACAAAACCTAGTGACTCATCTGCAGTTACATTACAGAAGTCACAAAGTTTACTCCAGAATCTGCCTTCTTCCAAAAGTGTCTGATTTTCTGTAACTTTCCTTCTCCAAACAACAGCAAGGGCTTCTGGCCATTGCTCTCCCTCATTTCTCTACCAGACCTGGAGGGATAATCAGAAGATTAATTTTAAAGGAATGATGATTTTAAAAGGATGCAGGCTGTCAAGGGACAAATTACACGTGTGGAACTGTAATAGCTGTTTTCCCGCATACATTAATATTGAATTTTTAAAACACTCTTTACCTCTGAATCAGGAATGGCATCCAGGAATGGCAGCCCTAAGCATGGGAGCTTAGCACTCTCCCTTGGCATCTCAGTAAAATAAAATGTATTAAATCAGGTTACCATTTTGTTTTAAAAATCAGCTGTAAAGAAACAGCCTATTATTCTGACTCATATTGTGCAAATAACTGGGAAAAGGCAATTACACATAGAAGAGAACTTCATTAGTGAGACACATATCTGGAAGTAGGAAGGACATTAGGGAACACTGCACATACAAATTTATCCTGAGATCCAGATATAGTGTTTACATACAGCTCCTACAAATCAACAAAATCCAACCCAAAGCCTTCGGACACTATTCAAAATTTTAATTCTAAGTGTCACTTGCCTTTACTTTTTAACGCACTGGTGATGACACATGACATGTCCAAACCATGCACCACAACCAGAGAGTTTTAATCCTCAGGACCCCCAATTGAGTCTCACATGCAGCATTCATAATGGCAGTCTTTTTCAATAAATCTGCCTTGGAGACAACCCTGACACCCCTGTTATTATACCAGGTCAGCTGTATTGCTGACATTTGACAAACAAGTAAACTAACACCTTCATCTAGCAGCAAATGTTTCGGAAAAAGTATAAGCTTCTCATTAAAAAATCGTTCCCCTTGCTCCCACATCTGCTAAAGAAGCTGGCGCTTCTCCTAAACATACTGCCACTAAAATCTTTATTATTATGGGCTTCTAGAAACTTAACAGCTAGAGGCTCGATCCTGCAAGCACAGCTGGGCATACAGTTTGGCAGCCATTGTCTTTGGATGATCAGATCTCATCCAGCACAATAACATGGCAATTATATACGCAGGTGAATCCATTCATTTGTTAGGCAGGAGATGGCATAAAACATCTTCCGAAAGATAAGCAGAAAACATCCACAGCATTTTAATGCTGAAGAGCCCTGGCTGACAACTGTGTCTTCTCTAATCTGTTTTCATCTTTTAACAAGGAATTCTTGTCATTTTACCAGAAGTACCAATTCAAAAAACCTGCTCAGAAAACTGACCCCCTCCTTTAACAACAATAAAAAGCTCCAAAGCAGAGTCCCTCAAATAAATGCAAAGAAAACAAAATATTAACAGATAGAAAAAACTTATTACTGGTGATATACCTTTGCAGAAATTAAAATTCTAATCACGAGGCTTCATAACTTTATGCTACCTTCTTCTAAAAGCTGTGATAGAAATACTGACTGTGACAAAGAAAAATAAAGTTTGCACAGGAGGAAGATTTTGAAAAAGAACTCCTGATAAAAAGCAGCAAAAAGGGGTACCTGAAAATGTGAACATATGTGAGTCACCTGATCCAGACACCATACGGAAAGAATTATCTGTTGAGTTTGCTGCATAACTAATATCTTTCAAAAGCCCTGGTATTTGGAGAGGCACTGCAGTAAGGAATGTCATCTTTTATTTTTTACTTTTTTAACATGAACGTCTGCCTTCTCCCTTAGGCTGTGGTCCTACTTTATGTTTCTACAGGCACAGCAGCACACATGTAAGCAGTTTTACTGAAATCAAGGAATCTTTATGCAGTTGAACTCATTCGCTGCCTTTGGGACATGGTCTTTAGAGAGCAAACTAACAGGATAGGTATCATCTTCCTTCCGCTGTTCCGTAACAACCAGGACAGCAAGCCTCCAGCCCTGCAGCGGATCTGCGCAGGGCTACTCCTAGAGCACGTGAAATGCCCGAGCCCATGCCTGCTGGAGGGTAATGAAACACAGTGGTAATAGTACGCTGCTAAGAATACAGGAACCTCAATTCTGCAAACACTTCCACATGTGATTAATTCTGAATGAATGCTACCTAATTGGATTCCAGATAATAATGTCTGAAGAAATCCTTACAGAAATAGAAATTTACACTGGCTCAGATGGAAACAGTGACATCTGGGCTGAAAACCAACTAGCAACTAATTAGTTTAAGAAAAAGATGACAAGAGATGCCACTACAGTAGGGCAGAGTGCCTGGCACGAGATACCTTGCTTAGGTGTATTCCTTGCCAGGATCAGCCTCACTTAACACCTTCTTCCATGTTCTGGAAGAGGCATCTGGGACAGTAAGCTGGCAACCTTTGCAAATATTAAGACAAAGATAGTCTTTTATGCTCACATGTATGCGTGTGTAAACACATAGTCACTCCACTACACCCAGTGATGGTAAAACCAATATGACAACTGACTCGGAGAGTCCTGGGTCTGTGAGAAATATGAGCTGCAAGTAAACCGAAATTTAGTTTGCAAAAGGAAAAACCTAACACATCTGGGAAAAAGGATTGGCAACGTAAGAGAGAGAACGCTGGAAGCAGCAATACTACGGGAAGCCAATAGTGGACCACAAGTTACATTTGAACAACCAATGTGCTGCAAAGGTCAAGGCAATATGCAGAAATCCCCATATGCAAACACACATCCTGCCAGGGAGCTGGCAGACAACCCTCACGTGGTGCGGCCGCACCCAGGAAAATTATTTCGGCCCTGTGCAGGACATCACCGCACAGGCTGGTAACAACTTGAAGGAAGCTACAGAAAAATACACAGATATTTATGTCAATGCACATACCAAAAAGCAATCAATGGGGCCGGAGGGGTTGATTTACATACACTAACGAATAATAAATTATATCCCAAGGAAGGAAGGCCATGCATGGACGGCCTCACTTCTGCTGTGGGGTGCAAATCACGCCCCTCCATGCCTGCTGGCTCTGGAGCCCGCCTTAGCTGTTGTGTTTGGGTGGTCTCTGCAGGAGCAGCAGGAAAAGAGAAAGGCAAAACTCCTTGAGAGAAGGAAGGACACAAATCTCCTTTTGAGGCACGGTCCTCTGCTTTCTGGCATCATCTTATGCTGCTTTGTCAGGGTGGCCAACCCACGGCACATGCTAGTCTAACCACCACTCCATCAGGGCTTTCCTCCTTTCCCCCCATCCCACAGCTGCTGCAACGGGAAGACACTGATACGTGCCATAGACAAGGTGAACCGTAAGTGCCCTACATCTGAAGTTCTCCCAAAGGATACATGGAAGAGGAGCTGGAGCAACTGCCTCCTAGTTACCAAACAATAGGTTAGGGACTAGGGTAACAGCCAGGAACAGAAACCTGGATTCTTGTTTTCTTCTAATGGAGGAGATTCCAGCTTAGGAAGATATCCCGTCCTCCAGGAATGAAAAGAAGGGGTTCACAGTATCCCCTTCACGGAGGCTCAAACACTGTAAAATGTAAGATTTGTGGAGCTGAAGAAAAACTAGCAAAAAAGAGCTGCTTGTATCCAATGACTTTCTATGCAAAACGCGTAAACATATCAAGGGAAGGACAGTAACTCCAGAATTGTTCTTTGCAACTATAGCATTTGCTCCTCTGTCTGTACTTTGCTGCTTCTCCCACCTGGATTGCATCTCCAGACTGATGCTACGTATCTCTGTAAGGTCACTCCCTGTGTTGTTATTAAGTTTCAATATGTACTTATATTTAGTACATTTAGTAATCCAGCCTGATATGGGATTGATTCCCAGAAATGGTTTGCATTATTGTGCAATTGTGTCCCGAGCTCTCCCAGACTTAAAGTTTCTTCTACTCATTGCTTCAGTGTGGTTTTACTTTCTGTGCTATAAGTAGCTTCAGAGGTAGGTGCTTTCCAAGCCCAAGGAGTACAAAGTTACCGACTTTAAAGGCTGACACAGTGTTTCCTAGTTGACACTGGTGACACCGCAGTGACACCTATAAGGTCCCTACAGCCTGGCGTTTTTTCCCTCCTTCCCGGCCCTACTTATTCTGCTGTATGTAGGATGCTTTGTTGACTGATGGTCTGAAAGAAATTCTTTGGTGTATGATGATGTTCCTTGCCCTGTTTTTCCTCTTTTGTTACATGATGTCTTCTATTCAAGCAGCCAAACTAGAGCTGGCAAACAGCCTCTCTCTAGGTTTTTTACACGTTGCTGCAAGGCAAAATAAACAGTTGTTTCCAGTTTGCATTTTCAGGGCTACAGATGTATGCTAATTACCCTTTCAGTCTGCTAATGGAAAACCAAAAGAGATTTAAATGTACTTTTCTAAGGCAGAGACCAAAGTCTACGGACACCTGTCCCTTCTAACTCTGGGCTACCCAGAGCACAGGACAATGTCATCTCCTCCCTTTATGTTGACTC
Source organism: Platalea leucorodia (assembly GCF_965183815.1). Taxonomy (NCBI): domain Eukaryota; kingdom Metazoa; phylum Chordata; class Aves; order Pelecaniformes; family Threskiornithidae; genus Platalea; species Platalea leucorodia. The sequence goes on from NC_138831.1 coordinate 40,898,918, forward strand.
TGAAGGTATTTTCAGATTTCAGCAGGGCTTTACAAAAGGCCAGGAGACAGAGATTAAATCCTTCTGAAATTCAAGAACATTATGTGTCTTTTTGGAGCAGCAGTGATGCCAAGGATAATATTTGGGCTGACCTGAGACCATTTGAAGGATGGGGAACTTCAGAACGGCGTGACAGGAACTACGTAATAACCTAGGAAGTTCACTGTTTTGTTAAGATGCTGTAGTATTTACTCAAATTTCTTACCTCCTTTTTGTTTTCTTGAACAAAAAATTAATATAAAACAACAACAATAACAAAAAACCCACCAAAGCCAGGTCTCATATACCCTTTAGGTAAAAGTAAGTATTATCAAGACTGTCATGTCAAATAGTCTCAGTAGAAGAAAGGAAAACTGGAAATGAATCTGCAGTTTATTTCCAATTTCTGTATCAAGTTCAGAACTGGCTGTTACACAAATGAATGAAACAATCTCAGATGTGCAAAGCCAGTAATGCAGAGACCTTCCCAAGAGGAGGAAGCAAGGATCTGTTTCCTTCTTTAAGTTTTAGAAGCTTTACCTCATGATGATACTCACTTGTCTGCCAAATATTTCTTGGAATCTTTCAAATAACTGTTTATTCTACTTGCTCCTGTTGTGCTTCAGCCAAACTACTGGGCCCTTCTCTGTTGATGCTACCTCTGTTGGAGTCCAGAGTCAAGTGATGTGCTACCATGGCAATGTGCTACACCTATGTTTTAAGCATCTGTCTTTTCTATGGGGGTGTGTATATCTAGGCACAGAACAGGTACGTGTATACACACACACACGTCCGTTGTATGTAGAGATCAGAGATACAGATGACACAGGGGGAAGACTTGAAAATTACCAAGATACCTAAAGACACAGCAAAGTACTGATGTTCAGCTAATTCCTAACACCTTTAAAAAGCTGGCTCCACAACCTCTTCCTGCCTGCTCCACACAGGCTACTTTCCAGTGTTTGTTGCTATATTTATCACAAGAATTACAGTATTACTAAGAGGCCTCAGGCAGACTCGTTCTCCCTTATGCCTCTCCAGCACACAGTGGAAAGGTCTTTACTGCTCAGACAACACCATTTCAAACAGTTAAAATGTCCAAGCTCTCTACATTGTCATCACTTTTCCAGCATTATCAGGAAATCCTTTCATCTATCCTCAAATGACAATTGTATATACTTAACTGTCAGCAATCACTTGCTTACAAGATTTTTATTACCCTAAATGCGGGAAGACTCGTTAATGCATTATTATGATGGGGAAATCAGGAAATGAAGAGTTAAGACTGAAAACTCAGCCTTCATTTTGCTGTCTACGCTTACAAAAAATTCATTCCAGTTGGGGGTCCTAAAAGGTTCTTTACACAATAATAAAAAGAAGAGATCTGTCAGTTAACGTAACGGAAACTAACATTTCTCATATCTCTCTGCAGTAAGAACATACAGATTGACTTGACAGGCTACAGATTTCACTGAAAGGGGCACCCTTCCTTCAGACAAAACATATATCCATCCAATGACTTCCATGAGATTAGTTGATGAAAATTATTCAGTCGCTTCAAAATGACAAGGAAAAATATCTCACAAAAAGTCTGTACAGTATGGGTATGAAAAACTTTAATTGCTTATTGCCTCAGAACTTCTGAGACAACTGTCTTCATTCTGGGTTAGCTTCATTTAGACTTACTTAAAATCATGACGCTACAGGAGAAAATATATTCATCTATTGTCATTTACACAAAAAGATCAGACTTGCACATTTGGGGCTAGTTATTTAAAACAATTTAAAATGAGAGAGATTTAAAGAACTGAATTTTAAAGAAGTTTCCCAAATATCCTGTCTGTGCTAACAACAAACATAGAACATCTTGCCCCGAAGTGATTCATTTGCCAAACAAGGGCGACTGGAAAGCTTTTACCCCAAGCTATGGTTCAACTTTATCTACAAAAATTACTCCTTTTTACGCTACAATCCTCAGATGAAATCTGTTTTTAAGTCACACTTAAAGCAGAATGCAGGAACATGGAGAAAGACCATCAGCTGCTGAGGTTCCCCACCTTCCAAACACTAGGAGAATTCACACTTCACTCCTTGTTGTTTTTGTTTTAGGAAATGAAGGAAACAGTACTCAATGACCTGATGAAGTCACTGAAAAGGCACTCACACCTACTCTAAATATGACCAGATATCTGCAAATAAAAGTTTAAATGCTATCTAAGCAACATGTGTCAACCCGGTGCAGAAGGTTTAGAAAGTAAAAACAGTTCCATGAAGGACTCACTGCCTTAAATGTGCTCTTTTCAGATGCACCAGAGCAGAAGCCATGGGAGTGCTGCCTGAAGAAGCCATGACTTCACCATTAGTTCCTTAGTTAAGACAGACCTTTGCAGTGATCAGCAAGTCATGTCTCATCTCAGAAAGGAACAAACAGAGACCTGCCATGAAAAATTGCTTGCAGATCTCCAAGGAGCGATGTATGAGTGAGGTACATAATTAAAGAGGGAGAGAGACGGAAGAAGATCCGAGTTGGTAAAGGAGAAGTCACAGGAGACTCATATTTAGTACCACGGCAAAAGTGAGGTCATAAAACAGAGCAACCAAAAGGGGAAAAAGGAGAAAAGCACATGGTGAAGGACTGGACAGGTCCCAAATGGCCAAGGAGAAAAGCTCAAAAGACTGCAGACTGGGTTTTGGCAGAAAAACACAGAGAAAGATCTGTTGTCTATTTCTGATGGACCCTTTGAAGTTTTCTGGATCTAATCTGATTTTTGTCTGTCATTGTTTGCCAAAAACGATAAACCCTGCCAGGTAAAACCTACCTTCCCTTATCCCTATACTAATAAGAAAACAAATGGTCTGTTTTAAATATCAAACACGTAAAATGTAGAATCTTTCTTCTATGATGTGTTTGAGAGTTTGATTTTTCCAAGCTGTCATACTTGCAATTATAACTGATCAAAGTTGTTCCTGGTTAAGTATCTTGTACTTTACCAAACTATGTCAGAACATGGGCCTTGGTCCTACACCGAGCGTTTCACCACAGTCAACCCACTAGCTCCATCCATACTTCACTGAACTGGAAGAGAGAGGTTTATTTACTAAAATGCCTGCATAGGGGTGTCCAAACAATATATTTTTAATTTTTTTTATTGATACTGAAAGTCTTCTTGAATACTGTCACTCTGTAGTAGAAATATTTCTTTCAATAGTCTCTAATATTATATTACACTCTATAGTGTTATTAGCCTTACCTTTTTAGGCTCTAGTCTAACAAAGTCTTTAAGCATAAGCTTACCTTTAAGCCCTTCCCTTGGATTACTTTAGTTTATACTTTAAGGTACCTACTTTCATGCCTTGCTGGATGGGGGACATATAGTCAACAATACTGAAAAAACGCACTCAGCTAAAAATTATCATGTAATCCTTACATTTATGATGCTCAGCCTGCCACAGACACTAGGTGCCATTAAAATCACAGCATTTACTATGTATTACTCTAAGCAATATACTGAAAATTTCATACCCATTTGCAACTCTAATAATTAAAGTGCCCCAAATACAATTTTGCCATTGCTATTGGCAGATGCTTTTTAACAGTGATGCTTACCTAAGAGGATTGTCAGCTAACTAGCAAATCTGGAGTTCAGGTAGGTGTTAATTCGGAGTAGCAATAAAGGAACTGGACAAGACAAACAGGAGTCCAGAAAATAGGAAATTCACCTTCACAAGACAGTAAATACACCTTCATAATAGTTAGTGTGACACCGTCACTTTAAAGGCTGCATTCTCCTCCCAGCACAAAATGTTCTAAACAGCTCTAAACATCCATGTGTTTTACACTAAAATGCATCGTCTTACCTGCTTGGATCTCTTTTGTATTGTCCCAAATCAACTTTACCACCCCTACAGAAGCTACCTGTGTTTACCCAAATGTGGTTCTTGTCTCCCCAGCTGTATGATCCTAGATTTCTCTTCAATAATGGCATCAGCCATTTACTTGGGCACGCTCTTATTTTATTGAGGTCATTCCAGACTTTTTCCTCCGCTCTCTACAGTTGCATTAACAGCTTCCTTCCTATTTTTAAATCAGCAGCTAATTTCAGCAACTAAGTGCTTATTGTTTCTTCAGGGTCACTCATAAAACAAACACCATTATTGATCTTTCTGAATCTACCACTAGTTTTTCCCTTTTATCTCATCTGAGTGACTATTCAAGGGGCAATTTCTCAATAAACCAGGACATCTATCCTGGATAAACTAGGGTATCTGAAGAAAGAGATTTTTCTGACTATGTGTGCTAATACCGCTCCTGTCACAGCAGTAGCCAAGCAACTCATAAATGTTAGTGATTTTGTCTCCACAACACCTTTTTAAAGTGAAAAGCGTTGTTAACTGTCTTTTACAAACAGGGAACCAAGACACGGTGCTTCAAAGGCAAAGGCCACTCATGAAATGTAGAATGAACTGAATCCCTATTTCCTGTATTTTAACCACAACAGCATCTTCCCTCTCTTTTTGCGTGCACCCTGGTTACATACACAATTGCTTATTTGTTGGATTACAGCGACTGATGACCTGGCCGGTTGGTATTTATTCTGCCTTTTTGATGAGCATCTGAAGACAACTGACATTACAGGCTAACATAAACACCCTGTTAGACCAAGCTGCTGCCAGTATTTTATCTACTGTTATTAATTGAGCTTCAATACAATTCTTGGGGCCTAAACCCTAAGCCTATTCACCGTCCTCCAGTTAAGCTAAAGGAAATTTTGGCTTTGCCCAAGGAAACGTGATACCAAAATGCAAAGCAGCCCCTCCAGGTAATAAGACCTAAGTGACATTTTTCAGACACCGAGTATCTAAAAGCATCTTTTGAAGAGGGTGGTTTTATTCACAATTCTACTTTAACAGGGTATATAAAGATGAGATATACTGGCCGTTACCGTTTTGGCTAAGTGTGGCAAGTTTGGTCCTTTTCAAATTAATTCTACACCAATCCACAAAGAGATGTTAAATGCAGTTTGACTGCGATAACACACCATCAATTATTAGACAAAATTTTTCAGTGGTCCCTGGGGCATCATCACTATCTGGCCACCTTCTTCACGGTTTCTCTCTCTTTACTCGCAGTGATGAAAGTCAGGCTTGCCGGTCTTGTTCTTGCTGATCGCTAGATCAACACACCTCCGAAGAGAGGGGGTGGAAAGCTAATGGTCTAGGACTAGAGATTGCTGCCTACGCTGGCTGTGTCTGCAGTGTTGTGCCACGTGGAGCTGGCTGAGCCCACGAGCATTCTACCTAATGAGAGACAAGAGTGATTGAGCTAGGTGCAGATCTGCACCACCGCAGCTGGACCGCTTCTGGGATCCGAGTTAGATTTTCTGTATGACACTACCCATGCACACAAAAATATATGGTTGATTCTGAGCCAGGCCAGTTATGTCTGTGTGTTTCATTAAAGGGTAGGCAGTCCTTCTGTCCTGCTTTAACGCTTCTCAGGTTTATTACAACAGTTTAAGAAGTCTGTCCCCAGGCAGGAAATTCATGCCAAAGGTCTCAGAGATGCAAAACACCATTCGGTAGGGGCAGTAACACTGCCATTTAAGTGTATTGTTACTCATATTATTAAGCTAGTATATTAGCATGAAATACCTAAGTTTTTACATACAAATACAAAGATCAAACACTCTAATTGCATAATGAATAAAGAAGTAGGTAGCAAGCACTCAAGGATCTGGAAACAAGCAAATCCCCTGGATAAAAGGCATTCTGTTAATCAGAGTATCTGAGTTGCAGTGTCAACTCAAATACTTCTTTTCTTCTTATTTGTATATAACAATGTTTTCTGGGAAACAAAATAAAGACTAGTGTCCTCACTACGTTTTTCCTTTGCTTAAGGAAGTGTGCATCAGGCAAAACTTGGCAACCAAGATGAAGAAAAGTCCTAGTGAAGATGGTACGAACTGTATTTTTCACGAGCAATACGCTAGGTTCAGGGAGACATCAGCCTGATCTAGCGTGAAGTTGTATGTAACTGCATCACGTGTTACAGGAGCATGCTCTGTGCCTCTTTCACTCGGGTGAACTAAAACCCAGTACTAATGCTCCCCTACCCTGACTGCTCTCTTCCTACCCGATGGTAGACTTGGGGCTCTCTACAGTTTCTACCTCCGCTTGCTAAGTCATCTTAAAACTAGAGACTGCCTTGTCTTCAGTTGAACTTTACATCCTGTTAGTTTGCACAAAGGAAGTAAGTTATGTTAACAGCGCACCTATTTTTTCCTAGTGAAGATGTACTCTGTTGGATACTATTGCCATTCAGATACCTCTTTAGACACCCAGTCAAAGGCTGTGAGCAGCTCCATACCTAGTAATATAATGATTTTTTTAAAGGAAAGAAAACACCATTAAAACAAAAGACCCTGTTCTGCTTCTGGGTAAACAAATGGAGTTTTACAAAGGCTCAAAAAGGAAAGGGATTAACATGCTTCAACGTGGTAGTGGTCTCAACTGTTCACATTAAAATTTTCACAGTAAATTAAACCATGACAGAGGCAGCAAAGAAGTCAATTTTCAGTGGATCATGCTGTTCGGCTGACATAAATTGCCATTTTCTAGGTAGTATATCCACTAACCTGTATAATGATAGAATAACAAAACCGCAACCCAGTGTTGATTAAGTTCGGCCTTTTGCATGCTAATTTTAGACTAGTCTGCCAAAATAATTGAATGCACCACCTTATTTACATGCTTCTAGATATTTAGCACCCTCTCACTATTCTTTCTTCACCAACCTTTGCTTAAGCCTGTGGTGTTGGCCTTCCCTCCTTGTACGGTGTCTGCTGTTCAACACCACTTCTCCTGCTTCCTCCGTTATACCCAGGGCACCTTTCAATTCACTTTCCACCACTCACACCCATCCTTTTCCTGGGCTTTCTTGTCAAAGGTAATGCTAAATGTCAGTCCATCTTTATCCTGCCCATCTATGTTTTCCTGCATGTTGCATACAACACTTCATTATCTTATAAAGACCAGCAACTTCCCTTGACTAGAAAATGATGGCATGAAGCACTACCCAAGTGTCCTGGTAAGGCTGGAGAAGACAAGTAAATACAGACTCTCACTGGTTGATGCCTGCCAATGAGTTCACGCAACACGTGTCACAGAGGAACTTTACACAACAGTGACCAAAAAGGAGGGAAGGGACAGGCCGCCTAAGTATGCCATGGTACCAGAACCCTCGGAGAAAGCTCTGCTCTGCAGTATTGTAGCGGCACCAAAAATGGATATTGAAATACAATGGGGCGCTTATTTGACTGTCAAATGCCCACGATGCTTTTCCACCTCAGTTATATCACGGCGGCGTAAACCAGAAAATGACAAAGGACTATGAAAGAAAGTCAACACAGTAAAAGACAAAATAAAGCGGGAGGCCCGGCACCCAGAAAGCCTGCGTACGGAGGGGTGGCAGCTGAGCTGCAGGGACGCCAGCACCCTGTGCGGACACCACCGCACCTCAGAGCCAGGCCCCGCTTCACCTCACCCAACCTCTCCACACCAAGCCGTGCCTCCCGCTCCCACCGGCGCCCTACCCGCCGGCCTCTCCGCACGCCCGCCACCCGGGGACGACCGCAGCCTGGCTCCGGGCCTCGGCCCCTTCCCCTGCCTGCCACCAGGCCTCGCCCCATCCCCACATGCCCCCTCCAGACGCGGCCCTGCCCCGGGCCGTGCCCCTTCCCCACACACGTCCCCAGGCCCGGCCCGAGGCCTTGTCCCCCGCCCGGGCCCCGGGCCGCGCTGGGCCCGGGGGAGGCGGCCGCCCTGCCCTGCCCCAGGCGCCGGCCGCGGGGGAGCTGGGGGCCCCTCTGCCCCGCGGGGCAGCCGGGGGGCCGGGGAGAGGGAGGGCGTATAATAAACAGCATCGTTGTCATGCGGGCAGGGCTGCCGGCTCCCCGAGCCTCCTCCCCGCGATAACAGCCCAGGTACAGCCCGCGCTCGCCCCCCTCCCTCCCTCCTCCTCCTCCTCCTCCTCCTCCTCCCGGGGGGCCGGGGAGAAATCCGCAGATCAAAGAAAAGATGCACAATAATAACGGGGTGGGCGCGCACCGCGGCCCCCCGTCCGCCGGGGCCGGGGCCGGGGCCTCCGGCGGAGGCTCGCCGCGGCCCGGCCGCTGCCCGCCCGGCGGGAGGGCGAGGGGGGCGGCGGCGCGGGGCCGGGGCCGGGCGCCCCCGCCGCGGTACTCACCCGGGCCGGCCAGTGCGGGTACCCCTTCATTTTGGCGAACACCAGGTCTCCAGCCTTGTATTCTCGGGGCCGCGGACGAGCCATCGGGAGCCGCCGCGGGAGCCGCCGTGTGTCCCCCCGCCCTCCCACACCCCCCGCCCCGCACACGCCGCCCCGGGGGCAGCCGGGCGAGCCCCCGCCGGGTGCGATGCGCCCGGGCACGGGGCGCAGCCGGGAGCGGGGCCGGGCCGCGGGCAATCCCCGGTCTCTCTGGCGGCGGCGGCGGCAGGAGGAGATGGGGTGTGCGTGTGTGAGTGTGAGTGTGTGTGTCTGTGTGTGTGAGTGTGTACGCGGGGGAGGGGGAGGCCTTGGACACAACCCCAGCAGCCCCCGGTACCAGGGAGCCGGCTGGCGGCGGGGCGCCTGGCCGGGCGGGGGCGGCCGGGGAGCCCTCACCCCGCGGCGGCGGGCGGGCGCGGCGCTGCCCGCGGCCCCCCCGTGCGAGCTGGCTACGCCGCCCGCGCCGCCCGCTCCATCCCCGCCGCAGCCGCCGCGGCCCCGGGAATATGGAGCCGTCTCCTCCGAATTACTCCTCGGGCAGCGACCGAAAACAGGATCTTCTTATCCCCCCCGCCCGCGCCTCCCCCCGCGCTTTCCCTTCCTGTTATTTTCTAGGTACACAGATCGGTTTCTATGAAAATAGGAGAGCAGAGAGCGGCTCCAGTCCCTCCCGGCCCTTCCTTCCCAGCTGAAGCATGACATGGTTCTTTATGCGCGCCCGACATGGAGGCTGGGCGGCGAGGAGCCGGCCGAGCCCGGCGGATTTTTGCAGCAGGGCCCCCGCGTTCCCCTGGCCAGAGGCTCCCGGCCCGTGGGCCTGGGGGTGCCCTGTCCCCCCTTCTCATGGAGGCCCAGGCCCCTGCGTGGATCGGCTCCGCAAGGTGCCTCGGCCCCCCAGTGCCACCGGCACCCGCCCTGTCAGCAGGCCTGCCCTGCCCGGGGCTGCCTGCCCCCGGGGGGTGCCTGCGGACCCCGGGCTTTACCCCGGCCCTCCCCGTGTGGCCACGCACCCAGCCCCGGGCAGGCCCCGGGCTGAAGGCCTGGCTCCCGGGCACAGGGTTTTCCCAGTTTCTGTACCCAGCCTCTTCCCCGCTGCCGACTCTTCCACCTTCCTTCTCAGCCTGGAACTCAAAAACCCCCACAGCCACAAGGACCTGGACCTGGGATCTGCTTAAATGCACAATAAGAGCTTCCCCTCGGGGGGTGTTTGGGACCTGGCTCCTGCCAGATGATGCCAGTTGTTACAAACATGCTCCTCTCTGGAAGGGAAGCCCTGGGGACTCACAGATCCAAACCCCAGATATTGCTGGTTTTACCATGTTGTTACCAGTTAAGTTGTAATGTTCAGAAATCGATTATTATTGACGTTTACTATACTGAAGAGGAGCAAAACGAGAACGGCACCTGCAAGCTGGGCTACAAGCAGAAAACTTTAGGAAAGATTTTTCTGCAGGTTTGGCTGAGACTGTAGCAGTGGGTTCCACCACCATTCCCACATGCAGGACAGCAACTATCCCCTCTGGGTTTAGGGAGGCAGCTCTGGCTGGGTGCTTCTCTGAGTCCCAAGGAAAGCACCTGGCTGCAGGCAGTTCCCACCGATGAAGAAGGAAATGGGTGGCTGAAGGCTGTAGGGTCACCTTTTGGGGAGGGAGTAGGTGGTCCATAGAGAGCACTACCAGTCTGTAAGGGCTGGTAATGGCAGAGAAAGAAGAGAAAGAAACGCCTCTTCTAGCACCTGTTCTCGGGCTGGAACAGGACCAAGAAGACTCTTACTGTTTATGGTGTCCCCAGATGTGGTTCTGGTACCCAGTTGGTAGTACTTGAGTCAATAAAGTTTGTCACTCTGGGTCATAAAAAGGATAAGGACTTCTCTGCTGGGGGAAGCACTGCTGTAAAATCATTAGCTCAGGTATCAGTAGCAGAATAACAATGGAAAAAAAATCCAAGAGCTGGATAAACATGTAGATGATTAGCCTGCACTGTGCTCAATGCTGTTATCTGTTCCTGAAGTACTGAGATCAGTGACAGGGTTGCCAACGCAGCCACCTTCAGTATAGACATGTGGCCAAACAGCTCACTTTCACTTTCACATCAGATAGGATTTTGCATCCTTTTAAACTGGTACTTCATTTCAGTTTAAATTCCCTTCAGAAAAACGTAATATAAATCTTTGAGTACAGGAGCTGTGGACTCTGATCCAAGTCTGTCCAGAATAATCCTATGTGTTGTATCTTACCTCCCATGCCTCTGTTATCTCCCCAAACCAGCCTTATCTCCAGAATACTTACCAGAGAGGTGGAACTGCCTTTTTTTTTTTTAAATATATTATTTGCATTTCATCTCAGATATTAGTAGCTCTTTCTAATAACTTATTTAGTGACCTTAAACCAGAAAGGAGCAGGATGTATGCCAATTTCTTCCGAAAGGAAACTGTACACATTATATATACATCCATGCAACAATGGATGCTAATGCCAGAATAGCAAAATTCAAAGTGACTAGATACTGAACTGAAACATCTCGTTGAAATGTCCACTTTTTTACTTCCTTTTGTCCCAGCATTGATGTCTGCAGAGGATGCAGCGAATGAAGAATGTTTCTAGTCTGCAGTGAAGATAATCACATACTAGAGCTCCAAAGAAAACTCATCCCATGGACATTCAAGGATGCACCTTTCTTTTTCTCTTGTGTATAGGCTGCAAAGGATAAATGAGTTGCCAAGGTAAGAATTCTGCTCAGCTTTGGCCAGCTGCAAACTCTTAAACACACTTTGCCAACAGTTCCTCCATCAAGCCGTGGTTAAGATGCTGGGAAAGGATGAGGAAGAAAATGCAAATTTCTCTGCTGATAAATGAAAAACCGAATCAAATGTTCCACACATTAACAGCACAGAAAAACACCTCAGCACAAACAGCAAAGGAGTTTCTTAGTGTGCATAACCCCATTAGCCACTCATCACAGCATACAAAGCCTGAGATCTTCTGCTACGTCACCTGTATTCTGTTCCTGTCTCTTCTGTTACAAAGGGGAGTTCATCTACCCCTTCTACACAGAAGTGGGAAAGAGGAGTGAAGAGAGTTTCTTCCAAACACTTCAAGAGCAGTTTCAGATCATAAGCGTGAATGGAGGGGTGCGGGGGCTTGCTAATATATGCGCTACATATATATAGGCCAGGTCCTAAGTCTATAGAAGTCAACAGCTGAGTTTTCGTTGGGCACAAAGAGCAGCACATCACAGGGGCAGCAACACCATGTCCTTACTGAGCGAGGGAGACCTCCGGCAGGGATGATGCTCTCCTTCCCCCTGAATTCCCCCAAATGATAAGACCAAGTTCCCTCTCACTTCTCATCCTACCAGACAGGTGTTATATTTCCAGAGCAGGGCAGTATATGCAAGCACGAGCCGGGGAAAGGAGTAAAGGCAGTGGCCCAGCAGGACCACGCAGAGAGGTGGCAGGGCCGGGAGTGCGGTCAGTAGTGAACCCGTGGGCCACCCAGGACAGATGGTGTCTGAGGTAACTGTTTTGAAGCCACTACTACCTCACTACTGAATTTTGCTTTCCCAATAATTCCCAGGAAACAGTGTTCTTAAGCTACTGAGAAACTTTAAGCCTGCCCTCATCATTCCCCCCCTTTTCATATGAGGAGAAAAATAGCTACATTGCTGGTTGAAAATTTTCATAGAGAAAGAATTCCATTGATTCAAAAGTGTGGATCAATCTTTAGGAAAAGAGCATGTGGACATAAAGGCCTAATTTCAGAAGCACCCTCCAAAGTCCTGAATAAATTTTTAAACATACCTAAGTTTTGCATTAAATACTCCATGATCATAGTTTTGCACACATGTATTGGACATTTGTATGCACACTGTCTTGTATATGGACCCTATTCATGCTGCTACCTTGCACTTGCCATCTTGTGAGACGCAGCCTATATTGTGTCTGTAGAAGCCACACAGATTATTACATTTGCCTCTGAAATTCTGTCCCTGGCCACCTTACAATTTTTGCTTTCCCCGCTCAAATCCCTTCTCAGATCAGACTATAAATGCTCTGCAGCATAGCCACTTGTATAATCAACTTTACTGTATGATACTGAAATAAAATTATTTCTTTTTACTTATCTATCTATAGCTGATATAATTTTCTTTCCTTCTGCATTTCCTTTTCCTGTATGTAAAAATGTGTCAGTGATGATTACGATGATTAGTATTTTGCTTATGTCCACAGTAAGCTAGTGCTTGTCTGTTAAATATTTTAATAGGAAATTGTTCTGAGTCACAACTGAGCCATTCCCCTGTGCAAGACATGTCTGAGAGCACTGTCTGCAATCGCAGAGCTACTTCACGTCAGGCAGAAAGAGGCCATGGTTATATGTCCATCCCAACATGCACAGAAAGGCACTTACCATGCCCATTAGGATATTCTTAATTACTGGAGATAAGAAGCTCACCAGGGGATCTCAAGCCTTCTCTGTAATAAGCTTGGAAGGGAGAAGGGCCTGTATCATAGCCGGAGCAAGTTATCTATACTCAGTTTCATGAATCTTCTTATGTTATACACTGGAGCAATCTCCTAATCATATTAAATTAGACAATCTTTAAGGTGATTGCTTTACATGTTGCAGAGGTGTGAACACATATGCTAGAGGCAGAAAAGATCGGAGCACTTCAGTTAAAATTAACTTCCTCTCTGGTTGGGAGCCTTCTGCTGCTAGCTGGAAAGGTTTGTATGGGATGGAAGTGTTATTAGCAAGTATGTATTGCTGCCATTCCTTGTTCTCTATAGGCATTTCAACTAAAGCTACAGCAGACTAAAGATGCCTACAGTTAATGCTGCTTAACAATTTCCAATTCAAACCTTTGTTTTCAGTTTCTTGTATATTTTTCATAATTCAAACATTAGGATTTAAATTTTACATGATGATTGTGTTGCTAAAAATCAAAACTATTCTGACAATGTCAGTAGAAGAAATAACTGTAAAATTACCAAATTGCCAGGTACATTTTTTTATCCTAAGAGTATCCATAAAAATGTAGCCAAGTTGCAAGACTCTGAAAAGCATTCATACGCAGTCAGTAGGGGTTGATAAACAAGTCTCAGATGTTCTGTCTGGACTAAACATGCTCTAGGCTAAAGTGAATGATTCAGCTCATGACTGGAGATGACTGTGGAAGCAAAGCTCATGAGAGGAAAACATGGCTGTCTCCCCACGAGTACCTAGATAGTATACCAGAGTGGAGCGACCAGACCTGCATGCAGGGAGAACTGGGAAAAGCTGGAAGGGGAGCAGGAGCTAAAGCCTGGGAAGGATGTGAGAAAAGCAGAAAGTGATTAGGATACAGAGGTGAAAGCAGCCACGAGTGTAAGAACACAAAGATTTCAGAATATCTTAGAATACATCAAGAAAACCCACACATTATTTAATAAAATTCTGTGGCCCAGTATGTCTCATTCTCTGCTGGTAACTCCCCCATGCAAAGACTATTGATCTGTTACTGTGCCGCCAGTTAACTCATCAGCTCATGTGGAAATCTTGACACTGCATTCAAAGGTATCTGTGGACTCTATGACCTACTAGAGTCTCTAAGTGGTAACCAGCCTGAGATTTTCTATGGGGGGGAAAAAGCCAAACAAACCAACCCAGAAAGAGATTATTAAAGACTGTATCACAAACCTCCCAAGAAGACAGCAGAATTAATGTTGCACCAGCAACCTGAACCCAAGTATTTCCCAACATTTGACTACCTGACTTTGCAACTTCACTGTTCTTTGAGTTTTCGCTTGTAGCATGTGAGATGCTTTAGCAGCCATTTGTTGAGAAACACTCATGAAAATCTAGTATTGCCATTAATATGCAGTAAACATTATCCGTGATACGAAGATTATCTTGTTGGACAGAAGTTGCACAGTCTACTTTGCTGTTCCCATAATTTTAAGGGTTTGGTAGAGACGTCAGTCATTACAGTGAAACTAATGACTTCTTATCTCCATTTGATATACTAATCTATAAAATGCCTCCTCAAATGGCCAGGTGAGAAACTCCATCTCTAAAGCTATAAAGCCATAATACCTAGGAAAGAAAACCTGCAACAGACATTTCTCCTCTGGAGAAATATTTTAAACGTGTCACCTAAAGCCTCTGAAATTTATTGGGTGAGAAATATGTTGAGAGTTGACAGGAGCAATAAATTTAGTGCCAGATTCATGACACTTACCCCACCATAGTTTCCCCTCATAAATACTGGAGAAAAGGCTTTCTCTCACATGCCCTCTGGTACATTCATCAAAGTGCCTTTTGGAATGTGACTTAATGAATAATTACATCCCGGCATGGACAACAGAACGTATTTATTTAAGGAGCTTTGGAACTTCACTTTTGTGTCACCTGAATGACAGTGCCAGAAGCCGGGGAACAGAAAGAAATAATGTGGCTACCATGCAGCCTCTTGAGATTGTGACTGATTTGTACCATAAAACCCCTCTCAGGGGCAGCAGTTTGATGTCGGGATGTACCTATTGCTCTAGAATTCACAGCTCCAGAACCCAAGCTCTGAATCTCATCTCTTGTAATGCAGTGTGATGCATAGGTGTTATCACAGGAACAACAAGGAATTAATACTCGGTCAGGAGTTTCTTCCTGGATAGCTTGGCATCAACAAGAGTTTAACAGAATCCAGACTGCATGACTGGAATGTCATCCCAACTCTGTTGAAATCAGCAGAAAAACTCTCAGCATTTTTCTCATGATGTCACCTCTCAAGTTTTCTTCAGATCATCCTCCTCTATTCCCATGGTCAACATCACCAAACTCTCAGTGACTCAAATCTATAAAATGAGTCTTATCTCCCTCCACCTCTTTTACCTAGGCCACATCCAAATCTTACTATCTTTCTTCTTCCATGAGCATTTTTCTTCTCCGTGAAGGCACTTTTCCCCAGATATCACCACTACACATTCTTTCTTGCCCTCTCCCATCCACGTACCCTCTTTTTCTAGTCCATGTGAAGCAGTGCCTTTGAGAATATGGCAATTATTTATAATCACTTTGCTTTGCTCAAAAGTCACTTGGAAACTTCTTCCTGCCATACCTGTGTTTTACACATCATTGGCTTCACTGGACTGAGCATCCTGCTGCTTCTTTGCTGTGGGTTAACCCCAGTAGGCAGCTAAGTCCCACGCAGCCACCCGCTCACTCCCCCCCTGCAGTGGGATGGGGAAGAGAATCATTAAGGGTAAAAGTGAAAACTTGTGGGTTGTGATAAAGACAGTTTAATGGGGAAAGCAAAAGCTGCACGCACAAGCAAAACAAAATCAGGAACTCATTCATTACTTCCCATCGTTCAGCCATCTCCAGGAAAGCAGGGCTCCATCACCATAGTGGTTGCTTGGGAAAACAAATGCCATAACTCCAAACCTCCCCACTTCCTCCTTCTTCCACCAGCTTTATACGCTGAGCATGATGTCATATGGTGTGGGATATCCCTTTGGTCAGCTGGGGTCAGCTGTCCTGGCTGCGTTCCTTGCCATCATCTTGTGCACCCCCAGCCTCCTCGCTAGCAGGGCAGCGTGAGAAACAGAAAAGAACTTGATGCTGCATAAGCACTGTTCAGCAATAATGAAAGCATCCCTATGTTATCAATACTGTTTTGGTCACAAATCCAAAACATAGCACCATATGAGTTACTGTGAAGAAAATTAACTCTATCCCAGCCAAAACCAGTACCTTTTTTCTCACCTTCCCACCCTCATCCTGCCCAGACTTGCTGCCTCATCTCCCTGGCTCCTGGATGATACTAGTGCTCAGAGGGACTTGGGGGTAAGGGCTGAGATATTACTGAGGTTGAAGGCATTGAGGAGAGTCGTCAGAGGCTGTGTGGCCATGCTGATGCTGAGGGTGATGACCATGATGTGTGCCAGGATGAAAATGGGCATGAGGCTTGGGGAAGTGGATATGGATGATACTGCACCTGATGGGTGGCCGGGGAAGCAAGTCATCACTGGCCAGGCAGAAAATGTGGCAAGTTATTTTCATTCCCTCCCTCATTCCCAACAAAGAAGGACCCAGCTCTCTGGGCAGCTGCTCCTTTCCTCTCCAGGGAGTGAAGGGAAGCTGGAAGGGAGGGACTGAAGCTGCTGAATCCACCACACTTGGTCTGAAATGCTATCACTTAAGCCTTCTGGTGTACTCTGAAAGATCAGCACACCACCCTGCACAACGCAAGAACTGGTTCCAGCTGGCTCCCGTGAGAACTTCTTAAAAGCACATTTCTTCACACATTCCACATACCCACTACATCCAGATCATGTTTCTTGCGGTGGCCTGCAAGACTGCCCCTTCCTACTTACATCTTGTCATGTGGCAGCCACATGTCGACTGTTTCCCCATTAACCATGCCAAACCTAATATCCTGCTCACCTATTTGTCTCTCAGAGATCTCCAGCCTATATTCCCTGCTCGTGACATGTCCTTCATATCCTGCATCTCAAGAATCACAACCTCATTTCTTTTGAATTCCTTTCGCAAAACTCCATCCCTCCTAGACATGCAGGACAGCTGATTAGGTCTACCACATCTCTAATGAGCAAGGGTTAGCATAGGAATGTAAAAAGCCTGGAATTAAACTGGTATATGGGATGAGAAGAAAAGGTCATGAGTAGGATGTGGAGGAGGAAAGGAGGTTAGCGTGCTTAATAACATTTAAGATTATAACTTGTAATTAACATTACCTTGCCTGGTGCTTCAGTGATCCCTTTGTTGTATAATGTATCCCTTTCCCCATAGTCTGACTTTGTTTTCCTCAACACTGCCCTCTTCAAAGAAGGCATGGCTTTCTTCTTCTGAGTTTGGAAAGTTATATGTTTATAAATAATAAATAGAATAATAATAAATCAGGGCTATTGCACTTGCTAGCAAACAGCCAATATGCACTAGGTCTCTTAGAAGTCAAAGGGTCTGTTTCTGCTACTGTTTATGCCACTTTATCCACTTTGGATACAGTGAAGTTGCTCCTGATTCATCTCACTGAGAAACCGAGTTGTTAAAATGTAAAATCTCAATAAGATACACAGACAATAGGAATATTACAAAATAATACACATCCTAACAGATTTGCAGAGAAATTATTATAAGCCGGGAAATGTACATATTTCTAGAAAAGTCACAACATTACCATTTAATTAGAACTGATAAGGAAACGGCTTGCTTCTGACCACTTGTTTATTTTCTTCTTTAGCTGTCACTTATGCTTCAGTGGATGCTATCTTATTGAACATAAATATGAGTTCAAACCTTCCCACCGTCGTTCAGAGAACTACAATGTTTCAGAATAAACAGAAAAATGATACCTATCTTCACTGAGTAGCAGCAAGGGGCTTAGTATATTGCTGGAAGACAAGCATAAAATATTTAGGCTGGTTAGTATTAAGAAAGTCAAAGAGAATATTATGAGATGAAGCAGCCAAACAGAATTGGCAATGATAGTCTTATTATGGACAGGTATTTATAGACTGTTACTCCCACTGGACATGATGCTCCTGTCTTACTCAGGCAAACTTCCCACTGGAACTTTCAAGGGACATATTGCCTGTCTAGAGATGAGCAGGGGCTTTGGGACCAAAAGTGATATCCAAATCTTCTGTCCATTCATGTAATGCCTGTATTAATTGCTTGTATTGCATCCTCCCTTTGCAACTTCACGGGGTCTGAGAGCTTGCCGTACTGGGCAGATGTCGGCCCTGTGAAGACAGAAGTCAGTCTTTGTTGCCATGTGGCCCATGGTGCCCAAAGAGGAGAAACAGTTTGAATACGCACAGCTGCTTTTTTTTATCCAGTGATCAACAGTGAATTTCTGGAGCATGGCTAGCAGAGGAGCAGTAGAAAGGCAAGAGTTGGTACATCTGGTTAGGCACCACAGGCCTTTAGTTAAACTGTGCTGCCCCGCAAGCAGAGAGCTTAAACTGAGGTCTAGCTCTGGACCTATGTGTCATCTTGGACCCTGCCAGCAGGAAAAGATCCACTTTTCCATACATCTGTGTGAAGGAGAAGTCTCAGGCAGCAATGGCATGAGATTGAAATGAGCTGCAGTTTGCTTTCCCATGCAGCGTCCTCCTCTGCCTACTACCAGCCTTCCAGGATAGTTTGTACCTTACAATGGCAGCTTAGGGAACTCACAGCATGCAGACTTCAGCATCCAATATAGAAGGATTCAAACCAATATAAACTATTTACCTGGATATGAATAACATCCACGTAACATAAAATTAACATTGTTAACAAGGGATATGCACAATCGAGATTCAGGGCAGTAATATAAAGCAGTAACAGCAGGCTATTCTATAACTGAAAACTATAAGCTGTTTTACATGTAGTACTGGCCATTATATAGGCTTTGTGCAATTTGTTTGTCTGTTTGTTTCAGCAATGGGACTTTAAATGAACAGGCAAAAGATGGTTCCATTTTCTGCTCATTTCCCAGAGTTAATAAAGTGACAACAGGTATATAAATTAAAGTGAAAGGAATTAATTTCTCAACAAATATGTAGTTTGCAATAATTGTAATTGTAACAAAGGTCAATAGGCCAAATGCTCTTGGTGCAATTTTGCTGACACCAATACAAGGAATAATTTGGCCAGTGTGTACCCAGGGTACCCAGTCCTCTGCTGCACAAGGCACTGAAAGGAAGCACTCACGCAAGCCTGCCGAGTGTAAAATACCCATTAATTCTGACCGCCCACTTGCACGACCAGCAAGAATCTGCGTTTGAGTTCTCCAGACAGAATTTCAGTCTTATAAATACTATGTAGTTCTGCACCCTTACAGACTACTAATGAAAAACTGGAAGATTAAATTTATACTAAACGTTACTTAAACTGTATACATATATCACGTAAAATTGTATTCAGTGAAGTATACACAGACAAAGCTGATGTAAACCTTCAGACATCAGGAATGTTATACACACATTCCTTTATTTCATTGAATATGAACTCGTTCTCTCTCTCACACACACGTTCTCATACACACACACACTATAACGAACCTACTGGTTCTTACTGATCCTGAGAATCCCTGAAGGGCTGGGCGGAGGTCCAAATAGCCGTCTCATAGTAGATCACTCTGCCATATGTTTGCCTTTCTACACAAACATTTGCCAGGAAATCTATCACCGTCAATGCAGCACCATCATGTGACATGATAATAAAAATGTTTATGTGCAGTCTCTCTCAGCGTTTTGCAGAGAGGGAAGTATCAGTGGGAACGAGGATACTGCTGCACCTTCTCTTTTAACGACCACATTTTTTTTGGTGACAGCTTTGATCATCTCGGTGTCCTTCTGTCAGTAACCACTCTGGTTTGGATTAAGGACAAATGCTCCATTTCTCTCATTTTTCTTAGTGAAGTGCCCCTGCAAGCTCCTTTATTTGAAGGTTGTGCTTCAAACACTTAAAAACTAGGGCTTTGAGCACCTAAATTCTTGTCTCCAGATTCATGGGATGCAGCTCATTGCCAGACATGTCGAAGGCTGCTGCCCCACCACGCAGCATGCTGAGCTCCAGTCTTCCACTGAATGGGCAGTAGCATTCGGAGCTGCTGCTACAGTAATGAGCAGAAGCCAAGTCAGAACATGTACAGCTGTTATTACTGCAATCGATGGGAATCTGGGTTATGTTGTGATGCTCGTAGGCCTGGAGGTTTATTGTTACTCTCTGTCCATATACTGACTGAATCACTCAGATGTCCTACAAAAAACTCCGAGAATAAATGACTGAATAGAATGAATGTCATAGTAGAGACACCTCCACATGAAATATCCTACAGAGGCAAACTAAAGATTCTTACCTGAAAAGACTGAAGATGTTATCTCTTGATGTTGTGTCACCATGCATTGGAATATGCCTGTGCAATGTCAACAGCTGAATCTCTACTGGATTCAGTGGAGCCTTCCCTTTCTTGGCTAACAACTCTGCTGGGGACGGATTTGCTTTTAAAATGTTAATTTATTCCATCTTTAAGGCTGATTAGTCCCAATGCTGGGCTTTTGTTTTCTGGTTGGTCTGAATTCTTCATCTAGGAGAAGGTGTCAATATGGTGACAAAACTGATTTCACTTCTAATCCATAAAATCTAGCACAAATCACACAACTCAGTTCTATATTATAGCATACACACATGCACTCTTGACACATAGCTCTTGCTACTTAGAGGGAAAGCTTTTTTTCTACATTTTGGTGGGTTTTGCACTAGAAGTCAGGGAGGCCCAGCTGGGGGCTCCTGCACTATTTAAAAGGATACCGCAGGGCTGTTTTAGTGTAAAACTAAAACCAGATGACGCTATGAGAAAAGGGCTTCTCGCTTGCTTGCCAAAACCTCTACAATGTCAAAATTCATCTATGCATTTTTTCATATGCATTTCTGCGATCATTTATCACATACAAATTCTTTTAAAGTGGCCTCCAAAGCAGACTTTCTAAACACTTTTGCTTTCTGTCATACTTCTAATCATCTTATTTGTAGTGTAAAAGGAAGATAACATTGCCTTTCTCTAAAATTAGCTTGCTTTCAGAAATACATGTACTACAAGCTCCTGCCTCCCTTACAATGCTAATGATGTGCATAACAGGTAAAAATACTAATAAGAACAACGGGCATTTTAAAGGATTTGATGGGCTACATGTTCCTTCCAGCTGCAATCTCAATTATTTCATCAAGGTTGAGCACAATAATGTGAGTAAACTTTTGCCCAGTGTTTGATCCTCTGTGAAATAATGGAGTCAATTTGCAGCTTTGTACTGACTATCCTAAGCTGGCCATGTGTTTCTTTATGAACATTGCTTGTTCTGCCAATTTCTATCAAAAACTGTTCAAATTATTTTCAGTTTGGATCACTAGACCTTTTAGAATATTTTTGAGGATGACGTGGAAGCCAAGCACTCAGAATGCCTTATTTGTATTCATTTTTCTCCTTCGACACTAAAATGGCCACCAGAGTGCTTAAGTAACCTAAAATGTCAATGCAGATTGGCATGCTCACAGGGATAAGCAATACAAAACTAAGTTCAGGCAGCGTTTGGGAATGTTATGGTGGAGTGTATAGAAAAATCAGAAACTTTCTCTTTGCTCTGTATATGTCTTGCACCTAGCCCAGTAGAGCCCATGTCTGTGACAAATGTTTGTCACAAAAACTAGATACAGACAGGTTATGAAAACTGCCTGCATCTGCAGAAATTAACAACATACAGGCCCAATATCATAGCAAGGGTTATCACAATGTGAATTTTATTTATGAGCAGTAGTAAATAACATAAAATATATTTGAGTGATTTGTTCTGGTATGTCAGGGAAGCTAATCTGTATGAATGCAACTCTGTATTTAAGGTAATATATTCTGTATATTTTAAATATTCCAAGGCCACATATTCTATTCACCACAGAAAAATGATGCTGTTCGAGTAGATCAAAGAAGAGTCAAACAACGTGTTAGGAAGGAGGTATCAGAGAATCCTCTTAAGCATCACTGAAATGGGTAGGTCAATGGGCTCTTTGTGTAAGACAAAAGTTGTAAGACACATGGTTTCTTCTAAAAATCAAAAGCCAAGCAGCCCAGGAGTTCCTAAGATATATCTAGGATTGGTGTGAGAAGTGGTTTGTCAAAGGGAAAGAGACAGGGCCAAGTAAGAAGAGGCAGAACATGAAAACTCACTGAGAAGGAATTTTGAACAAGCAGTTACACATAGAGGCTGGACTTTGGGGTGGGGTGCTGGATGAAAGAGCTTTAGGCCGAGATTATCTGATTTCTTCTTTAATCAGGAAATCTGTGACTCTGGATATTCTTTCAAACAAAGAGATGTGTGTGAACTGAACTAGGCCACAAGGATTCAGTATTGGCTATTTGGGTCAATAGGAGCAGGAATGTGTTTGTACGAAAATTGACTGAAAGAAACATTAGCAGACAGAACCATAAAATACTACAAAGCTAGGATTTCTAAACTGGGCTTTGGTATGAGGGTAAACCAAGAAAGTTTTGGCAAATTTTTCTAAGAAAAATGGCAAGTCCACTGGGAAGCTGGAGTTTTAAAGTTAATATCCTAACCCCTCCAAGAAGTCCGTCAGACTGTCACTCACGCTGAAAACTTTACTACCGTTCCTTGTACACATGGCCACCAGCTACACTCTGCTTAGTTTATAAAGCAGAGCAAGCTGCAGTCGTAAATGGCTAGGGAAACTGTTAAAATGCGATCTACTATATATGCATATTAGGTAGCTGGTGGAGATGCTGTGGTTGAGCACAATCAAAACTCGAAGTCAGTAGGAATCTTTCCGTTAACTAATGAACTTTGCATAAGGGCCATTTTATCGCATAATTTACTCCAAATTGCATTGATTGTACTGTTTGTGACTCTGTACCAAGCTAGACCAACGGACTGACTGATCAACTCCAAAGAATCCAGATGCTTCTAGACATTTTATTGTGACTTTTTGTGGATTTGGGGAGAAAATAACAGCACATGCTTATGAGTTGCAATTTGCATGAGAAGCGTTCTTTTATTTTTGAGTTTGAATCCTATTGTCAGGCGACAAACTTGGGACTCTTCAGAATTATGCCTGGTGGACACTCGTTGAATCTCAGGAGCTTTGGCCGTTTTGCTGTTTCTGGTGCTGTGCCACAGCAAAACCAGTTTCCTTTTCAGAAATGGGAAGACAATGCTGACAGCTACCAAATTTTGCAACCTACTGGGAAAAACTGTTGGGTCAGGTCCTGTTTTAGCTTTATACAAACTCCCCTGAGATGAGAAACTGGTAGCATACTGCTAGCTGTACCATCATGTCCGAAAACACTGCAACTATTAATAAAAGAAAATATCATGAGGAAACTTCTGCAGGACAGACTAGCACAGGGATCATGGCTACAACATTTTGCTTATCATTTGTTGATGCAGTTAATGGCGCTCTCTGAAGCTACTTAGCACATGCTGGTGCTACTCCCATGGTGTACTTGCCAGAAGGAATTGTCCACCTGGGCTTTCTCTTCTCCCTGGGGTCCCCTGCATTAGCCAAAGGTGCATCTCCTGCACGGCTGTTGCCAACGCCATGGCCATACTGCTCTCTGCCAAGGCACTGCTGGGTCAAATAGACTGCTTTTTCTCAGAAGCAGTCCAAAAGTGTTGTGATTGTTGTACTCATGTACAGATCCAAGTTAGATAATTTATTTTCTTTAAAGAGAGCCATTCAGCTCTCACAGAAAGGACAGAGAGAAAGGCCACATAAAGAATATCTATGCTGCCATTAATGTAGCCCTTCCTAGGCCTCTGATCTTTTTCACCAGGAGGGTTTTCCAAGCTTTGTTCTGTTAATAGAAATCTGTATATCCCTGAAGTACTGAACAATTTCCAGCAGAGGTCTCTGCCTACTAATAATTAAAGTTTGGCTGGCCTGCTTACATGCTGCAGGGGTCAAAAATCATTGTTTGGCTTTGTCCCTTCACAGGATTAAGAAACAAAACCAAGACTTAACGAATCTGAGTGCCTGAGAAATCACGATCTACTTCACAGGGCAGTAATGCCCATCTATTACATACACAGAGATTCTCAAGAAAGGTTTCCTCATGTAAGATATTTTAAATAACTCTTTTGAGGTTTGCACAGCATATGTAGCCTACCGACCAAAACCAACGTTTCAAAGAATGTAAGAATTAAGAGTCCCTCATTGTTAAACACATCAGAGAATTATTAAACTGTAAATATTACACTTCTTCTAGATGCAAAACAGACAAGTTAATTTCAAGGGAAGAAAAGAAACTTCTTTCTTCTCAGTGTAGTGTGACCCCTAAGTTGAGATCTAACTACGGTCAAGGGGAACTGCTCCAAGAGACATCTAGCTTTCAGGCTACAATCTCTTTGCTTCTCATCTGGCTCTACAACAAGTGTACCGTCTGCTTATGAGAAAATGATGTATTTTTATGCCTACATTTCCCTGTCTTTAATTTTATTTACTAACCTACTTCATTGAGTGGGATGCACTCATAAAATGCAAGGTACTAAAACCAAGGATTAAACATTTCTACCTTTAGGTCTGGTCTCTAATTGCTCTGTGCAGCACCTCAATTTACCAAGAAACTTTAAGAAGTCTCAAATAGAGGCTCTTTTGAAGCTCAAACAATATCATCGAGGTGGGGCAAGTTCCCTTCCCTCACCTCAGGAAAAAACTTTACCCTCTTCTGTGCCAAGCCATTTGCTGGTGCGTACATTTTGTTATGGCAGAGAACGGTGTGACGTGAGAGTCTTGCAGCAGAATCGCCACGATTTCCCCAGCTCATAGTACAATTGCAACACCTTCTTGTGTGTGAACATTACAATCACTGTGGTACAACAACAAAATACTGCTAATGGCTGTTCACCCTGAAAGCTTCTCAATAAACATATCCCGACATAGTCTTTCAACTGTGATGTGAAAGGTGCACATTCCCTTCATCTCCAGCTTTTCAAAAATCACAGTTCCTTATTTCAAATTGAAACAAGGCCAGTGACCAGCCAGCACGTCTGTGTCACCACCACCAGCTTCTGTAAAGAGAAGACCACTGGCAAAATACCACTGAAGCATATGCAAGGTCTGATCCTACCAATCTCAGTGGGGTGACTCACAGCAGTAGCTTTTGTGGGGAATGCCTCAAGAATCACCAGCCAATTTCTTAATAGCTCTTACTCATGTAATAAAATCTAGCATTATTAGATGGTAACTCTACATACATACATGCTCTCACTCACTCACTCACTTCATTTCCACAAAATATTACAAGTTGGGGCATTGAGGCAGTACTGAAAGCTGCATGTATAGCACTGATAACAATATTGAAAACAAATTCAGCCTTAAAACACAACACAATTTACTCCAACCTGCACCAATGTAATCATACTGGAGTTAAGGTGGCATTATATGGATGTGATTGCAGGCCAAACTCCAGCAGCACCGTAATTCTTTGTTCAGCTTTGACTTGATCCCTCCTATTCATGCACAGCTAGCAGAAGGTGTATGTATTGAATGAACAGACTGATAGCGTGCTCACTTGCTCAGTGTCCCCTGCTATAGCAAGCCCTTTGGGACAAAGTGAAAGAGAGGAACTGCTTGTGGTTTAGCACAAGGAATTTTAATCAAACAGCAAAAAGTTCCACTGTGTCTCAAACTGAATGTTTTAGTCAAATCAATTCCTGCACCTGTCTTCTGCTTATAATTCACCATGAGACAGAAGTCCCTTGGTACTTTAGTAGATATTCTTGCAGTCCTTTGAAAAAACTCACTTGCAACTCAGTAGTTCTTTGATTTGCAAACTCAGGGTAGAATTTGATTCATGTTTCACTCCCTCTTTCCCAGCAAATACCTGCATTCCAGCTAAAGCTGATCCTTGTTTTGTTAGTATTGTCTCTGATTTAAGACGGTATGTTGACTTTTTGGGGAACTCCCCATAATCCAATCTGTCCTGCTACTTTGCGTTTAGCTGAAAAAATGTACTGTGATTATAATAGCAGGGAGATGAGAGGCAGACCTGCTTAACCTCTGGATATCAGGGTTCAATTCCAGTTCCGATACTTTGCAGTTAGATGCTTTCCTCCCACATAGCTGCTGCAAGTCTGGATGACATTGTAGGTAAAACTCCCTCCTCTTTCTACCCTGCTGGATAATCTTATAACTGAAAGACCCTGGAAGAAGCTACAATGGGAGGCAGGATTGTCTGGGAACAACACAAAGATTTAATTTGAAGTTATGGATGTTCAGAACCTCTGAAAATTACCTAAAAGTCATACTAATATCAGAGACTGCGTCTGAGGAAACTATCCTTCCCTTTCTCTAAAGCCAAGGACAGCAATATTATCCTTTATCCCAAGAATGACAGAGGCTGTTTCATTAACACCTCTGAAGCTCTGCAGCTACCACACAAGTATCACTGTGGTCTGGGACAGTAAGTCCAATTGATCATATCCCTCCTTCTTACTGCTTTTTTATTCGTTTTCCATAAACATTCTACATTGTCCCAGAATGTTTCCATGAGCCAAGATCTTCAGACCAAGACCATTCAAAAAGCTTACATTAGGAAGAAATTAAATGAATGGCAAGGAAAATGAACTTAGGCTACAAGCTCAAAGGCACATTTATCATGTTTTGCACCTGAAGAAGCTCAAAGTGAGTCTATTCAATTTAAAGCTCATCAGAATATCACAGATTAAAGGTCTGCCTTGAGCTCATCTATTAACTGGATTTTGATCCATATGAGGGACCAAGATGCAGAAGAAAAGTATCAAGTAAAGAAAAGATGAGCAACAGAGAAAGAAGAGAGAAGACGCATTGGCCCTCTTGTGTGTCCAAAAGTGGCTCTTACATTCACTTCACGTGAAAGAAGCAGAGAGACTGAGGAACTTTCTGTCCTTGTTCAGGTCCATAAATAAGAGTTAGGTGCCTCCTTTCTTGCTGCTGCAAAATTTAGGGCCTTTCAGTAGGCTAGAGCTACTTCAAGAAATGAAAATAGGGCAAGAATGGACCATGAACGCAGCAGAACGTGATGAATGATCCAACCAGTAAAGGGGGTTTGTGGGTCTTTTTTCTTGGCATGTGTTCTCTGTAGAAAAATTCTAGCAGAGAGGTTCAGAGCCATTTTAGCACACATCTTCCCCCAACATCTATTCTTCTGCTTTACACCTGCTATAGCAAAACATTTAAAGGTGTCCTTCTATTGACCAAACTCACCCATTGGCCTGGAAAAAAAAATAATTTTTCCCCCTCTGTATTGACTTCAGCAGAGATATACGTTTACTGTGTGCGAGCAGAATCTGGGAATATGAGAAGACAGAAGCAGAAGTGCACAAATTATACAAGATCCTCACTTGTAAACTTGGAATGTGGCCCAGCTTTTAACACAGCATGAGAAAACAACAGAAAAAGTGCTCAACAACAGAAAAAAACATTGCTGAACAATGTGGAGAAAGGAGCAAGTCATGAGATTACAATTCTTTACTCTCAGTTTTTGGAGCCATGAACATTAAGATCTCAGCAATATTTCAATACTTGCAGAAGAAGAGAACTCATATGTATTCTAACTGTCAGATATTCGGCGTAATACTGCCATTATTTAGTTGTTTTACAAAACTGAGTGCTATTAATTCAGTTACCAGCAGGTGTGAATTCAAGGCTTTCAACAGATTAGATAGTATAATTCCAACAGCCACTGTCAATTTCATGCATGATAAAGTTGCATAGACAGTATTCATTTTTAAAAATTAAAAAAATAATATACTTCTGTTGTTTAATACTACACAAAGTTAGCACTTTAAAAATGAGTGTCAGGTTTTCAGGACAAAAGGCCTGAGGAAATATGTAGGAAGGCTGGGATTTGATCATGTGAATAATTTTTCCTTATATCGCAGTCCACATAAGAAAGATCTCGTAACATAGTGCTTGAAGTAAGGATGCAACACGGGGCTTGGTTTTCACACTATAAACAACAGATAAAACCGGAATATTAACAACACTTAGAATTATAATGTATTACATTTTGGGCTGGCTGGAGGAATACAATGCTGAATATCTGAGCATTCCCAAACCACATTTACTGTAACATGCCAACGGCACTAATTTCTCTATGCTTGGGTCCTTTTTCTCACGTTTCTAATTCCCACTTAGCTTTAGATTCTGTAAGAATTCTCAGGACTGAGAGTAAAAATACATTTGTTTTTCCCTTCATTTAATCAAATTATATTTCTGAAGTTTTGCATTGGTGCAAAGAAGCCACAGAGCTGCTAAGCACGGTGTAGCACTTGGTGCCAGGACCCTAGGTTGGAAAAGCGGGATGAAAAAGTCAATCATTGTGTTACGCAGAAAAAACCTGAAAGCACACCCAACCCAACTATACTATTCTTTAGGCCATGCAGTTCGCAATGAAAATAACCCTAGGTGCATGCCCTTGTATGCCTTAGGGCCCTAGTCCTTAAGGCACAAGGCGGCTGTAAGTTGACTCTTGCACCAGGATGGACACAGGGTCATGCACCTGGATCCAGAAACTTCGGCTATCCTCCAGCTTAGACATAGCTTCTATAAAGCATACAAATGTCTCGAATATCCAACTACCCCTAGCTATTTCTTCCATACAGTAACCTTCTTCCACTAACATAGCAGCATATAATTATTTTAGACAAGAAGAACAACAACAAATAAAGCATTCAAATTCTACTTGTGACTCAGTCTCAGCCTTTAGAGAGGCTGCAAGGCCAAAACACTGGGGAGGGAGCTTTCTCTTTCCAATGTATGTTTCACTTGAAAGTATTTTCTGTACACAGAATTAAACATTTTTATCTTCATTTGAGATGCCCTGAGACTCTCCTTTGATGTTAAGTTAGGAAAGGGGTGCACTCTTTGCTGTTCACAGAATTTGTGCAATTTGGGGATTTTCAAAGGCACTGTATTACTTTTCCACTTACATCCATGTTAAAGCGCAGGAGAAATAAATCTAAGAAAGAACTGTGACTTAATATAAAGATAAAAACTATAAACACAAAAGGAGAAATTAGAAGTCAGAAAGATATCTTCTCCCTTTTTAGAAGAGCATCACTGCTTCATGAGGTAGCCTAAATTCCAGGAACAGGGTGCCAAGTAGGATGATATTTCTGGTTTGCTCTGCTCAACCATGTTCTGCACAGATTTCTGGGATGGAGTGTGTCCACTTCAGTTTGCAGGATTCTTTGTGATATTTATATTAGTGCAAAAGTTATTGATGTAATGTCACGATGGTGGTCTTCTACCCAAATCCAACATGTAATTAATGTGATGAAAAACACAACTTTTCAAAGAAACTTTGGCATGCTTTTATAGAAGGGTATGCAGACTTCTTGAGTTCGCAGTACATATCTGAACGCAAATACGCATGCTTGATTTCCCCGGAGTGTTGTGTGAACAGTTATTATTACCAACCTGGAAATTATCCTGCTTTCCCTGTTTGACTGTTGTTTTTGTCTGGGTTATATGCATCCCTGAAACCAGATGTGCAACACTTGATATATTTCCATTACTTAAAATGATCATGTGTATTTATTATCTCGAAGTTTGAAGCAGTAACAGTTGGTTTGTGCTGCACAATTCATGATCTTCGTCTGTTAAAATGACCAACAGGCCTCATAGCACAAAATACAGTGTGTTGTAAGGAATCTATGTCAAGTTAGGCATTGCCTGGGATATTACTGCTATGAACCTCTTGAAACAAGAAGAAAGAAAATTTAGATTTTATTTTTCTAAAGCATGCCTGTGTAGATTTTACACAGGTATCTACCATGTGGAGAACCAGAATCACCTCCCGTTGTTAGCAATGAAAAGGCTGGTCTGGCCAGTTCTAATTCCATCCAGAAGAGTGCAGCCGCGCATACCCATGCTGAACATGTCCTCACAGGACACGCTCAGAAAATGGCCCAAAAAAATCACCCACTCCCTGCAAGAATAGCCTGACATGTAAAACAAAATAAATGCCAGCTTAACAACAAATTGATTTCTTTCAGTCACACAGAAGGGTAATAGAAAGGGGATGGGAGTTGACATCAAACAGTGGCTATTGCTCTGTAGCTCTGAAAACAGAGTAATTTACTTTTTATTGCCATTTTGCTGTAAACAAAAAGACTGGTGGTCAAGGAATTGATTGCTTATGAATACTGAAGATTTTTTTTTAAAATAAGGAATTAAAGAGTAGGGGAGTCATCCAAAAACTACCTTTACAATAATCTTCCATAGGGACACAAAAAGGATTTTACAGAACCGGATTCTTACATGTTCTGCAATATCACAGCATACATCCAAGCCTTTATTAGCTCAGTTACTCTCACAATTTTCTTACGAGGTCAGAAACTACAATTCTGACTGAGGCATAAAATGCCTTTACAGATCTTTGCTTAACATTAAACAGAAAGTTAGAGTTGTGGCTAGAGTTTTCACGCAGCTCTCCGGAGATCCAAACCAGCTCAGTTACCTGTAGATAGCCCTTCCCCTCCTCGGCACGAAGAATGCATCCTCAGAGCACGTACCAGGCTCACATTACATCTGCTCAAGGGCACTAGCAAGAGAGCAAAGAGTGTGTAATGCAGTGCTGGCAGCCCAGTGTGAGAGGAGGCACTGGTTTTTTTCTTACAGCTGAACTGCATGGTCCAAGCGAGGGGACCTTTACCATCCCTTTACCATAAAGAGTGTTGCAAAGATATGGCTGAGAAATTGAAACTGCTTTCCAGCTGTCCCCTTATGAGAGTTTTTTCTTCTATCATGACAGAATACAGGAAAAAGAAGAGAGAATAGCCTTCTCAAATGCAACAGGGAAAAGAGTAGGAACAGAGAAAGCAAATGAGACAATACAGAAATTTTCCCTTTCATCTTCAACATGCAGATCTTTCTCCATTCCTGCTTCATCTCCCACAATATCATCACCCGCTCCCTGGCAGTGGCCGTTCATGCCCACATAGCTTCCAAAATGGGTTCTCCTCTATTCAGTTCCTACTGTTTTCTTCAACAAAGAAAGATCTCCTCCCTTTTTGCCACAAATAGTACTCTAGAAGGAACCCCTCAGAAAAGATTCTCTCTCTGTGAACGGTCATAACGCACAAAAGTACACAAACATCACCCACATTAGCAACTATGTGCTTCATGCACTCCTTCACCCTTTGGAACCACCCTGTGGTTGCTCTCCAAATTACAGCCCCCCAGTTTCATTTCCAGCTACTACTCCTCTTTGTGCAAGATAAGGCTGAGAAAAAGCAAAAGGAGCCTGGAGATTTTTGTCAAACTCCACAGCAGTGAAAGAAACCCATGTGTGTCGTGGCCCCCCCTGGAAAGGAAGGAGATGAAATAGCTGAAGGGGAAGGATGGGCACAGCAGAAGCTCTAGCTACTCCAGCCTTTGAATACAGGGGTAAAGACATGGCTTTTTGCTAAAGCAGGGGGAGGCAGAGTGCTGGGAAAGCAAGCTAAGTACATGATTTCACTCATATGATATTTTCCTGCATATGCCTAGGAAGGCAGAGAGGCTCACAGTCTATAGGACATCAGTGAAGGCTGGAAGCCCTGCACAGTGACTTTCTGAAGAGACATAAGCCCTCATTTTTGTAGATATTATTAATGAGCTCTGCATTTCTGTGCATATGATAGTATTAGGCAAGTTGTTAGTTTGGAGCACGCTCTATTCAAGCTGTTCGCAGCCTGAGAAGCCTGTGTGTACCTCTCACTTGCACATGGCCTCTCTGTGCTCAGGAATCCAACGTAAGGTTTATATCATCCCACACAGAGGTGCAGATGTCGGCTTCCCAGAGCAGCAATAACGTGTCTCCTCTCTAGTAAGTTATGTTGTTTTCCTAGCATTTCTTCTGAAGTCACTCCGGCGGCTCCTGGTTCTTCCACATCTCTATACACCCTGCACTCACACATTTTGTTCTGAGAATTTTTGGCTGGAGACTGTCTGAATGTCATAAGGTCTATCTGTCCAGATTTTGAATTTGCCTAAACTGGCAGAGCTCAGAGTTACTCTTTTACAATCTACACAGGATCTGTCTCATGCTATCTTACCAGCAAAGATAACGCTTTTCATAGTACAGTTGTTACATTGGTCATGTAGAAATATAGCTGCAAACTAGTCATTTATAGTGGGGATGGGGGCATGGAAATTAGTAAAACTTATTTGTTCTTTCAAAGTATTGTATTTTGACCTGCTTCAGTAAGCTAGCAATTACAAAGCAGTATAAGCAGCCAGCATGAGCCTATGTACTCACACACGTAACTTAGAATCCTTGTTGAGACATGACTCCAGTATTATATGCCCTGTTCTACTGAATTCATTGAAATTACTCCGAACTTACATTACCATAAATGAGAGTGGAATTAGGTTTAACATGAATAAGCAGCCCTATGTATATGCAAGTATACTATGTATTGATATGTGTGCATAAATTAACTATGCATGGAGTGCATATATATACCGTCATTCTTATAAATCAGCAGATTCAGATAAGAAATATTTTTCTAGAAAAGGGCTTGTATAATGACTATAATTAAAAATAATAATTTTGGAATTAAAATGAGAACTCAGATTGAAATCTTTTTGTCTGTTCAGTTTTACTCCAGTGTAAGTTGCTCAGTACAGACCTTAACAATAATGTGTTATTTGCAGCTTAAGGATCCTCTTTTTTTGAAGAATTAGGAAGCCATTGCAGTGTATTATTGTGACTGAACAAACATTAGGGCTAGCTCTTTCTGAATCTGAATGGATATAAAGAAGAGGTGAAAAAAATCCAGGATGGTTCAGTTCATCCTTGACAGTCACCTCACTAGTAGCTAGGTTTATGGCTTTAGGCTTCAATGAGAAGAGCAGGCTGGGCTTCTGGACCTGAGAAATGCTAGTCTGTGGTAGGAGAGATGCAGAGAGGGAATGAGTAGGAAATGTCCTGTACATCTTAAGAAACTGACACTCTGACTCAAAAAGTCAACAGGGAAGCTTCAAAAGTACTGAATTTTCTCAGTCATGTCATCATATGACAGGCAAGGCTTGGGCTTTTTCTAGTACATGGTGCTTCTAGGAGCTCTTTTCAAGCAGCACATCAACATGCTTTCGCAGGAAGTGGTAACTAATTTCCACAGTCCAACCCTGACAGTTTCTTGGACTTGCAACTACCCGCTAAGTGTACACTCTTCACTGATTGCCTCTACTTAAATTTGTAAGCTTCAGAAGAGTGGTAGAGGTGGCAACTAATGGTAACTGTAATAAGAGGACACATGATGGAAATCCCTACACTGAATGAGCAGAAACTATAGAACAGGAAGATTAGTGGCCAAAGATTTAAAAAACTGAAGCAAAGAATCAGCTCACACTTAAGACATGTTTGGATTGGCCTTAATTTATTGAAAAGAAAAAGAAGTTCAAAAAAAATGTAGAAGGATGCTGCTATATGGTACTTCTTACAATTCAAACTAATGAGAGTTTTGCTAAAGACTTTGGCAAGCACAAGTTTGACAAACTCTTTTAGTACTGCACTCAGGAGTTAAAAGGAACTTCTCTGCTTATTAAACACATGCATCTGCAGGCAATAATGGCAAGTAATTCACAGTCTGTTTTACCAGTTTAGGATAGGAGCGACAGAGACACAATAGAAAGGGCTACAAGTGCTTCTGTGAAGCTCTAAACCGGTGCAGAATTAGACAAAGTGCTCACCAGAGAGAGGCTGTCACTTCACAGCATTACCTTTCCTTTACCTGTTTATAGAACACACATGAAAGCTGTAGGGTGCTCACAGGGAATGGAGCTGACAGGGCTAGAGCTTAACAGGGTGATGTTTCAACAGTACATTTGCAAGTTAGCAACTTCACGTAATCCAAGGAGTGCCAAAAGGCATGGGGAGCCGGGGGGTGGGGGGTGAAGGCAAGGGGAAATTAAAAGCCAGTCTACCTTCAGAAACGTGCTTGCTGAGGTTACGTGGAAATCTCACTAGCCAGCATACTCTTCAAAATAGTTTTCCCAAAGTTTTCCAAGTAATTCAAAGCTGACCTGATCATGCTATGCATACTTAATCCAACTTCAAATCTTAACCTTTTATATATTGTCTTGCCCTCCCCTCAAATGGGGGGGACTGGCCGTAAATGCTGCTCTGAACAAAACATGTAGCCTGGCTTTCTCTACAAAACCTCTTTGATCCAGCCTTCCTTCGCTTATTGCATTGTTGTCTCCTTCCCAATTCAGAGTCAAACTCTCATTTCAGTTTGGAAATGAATGCTCACTTGCAGGCTGAATGGAATCCTTATGGGCTGTATCTCAAACTCTAAAGGTGTTTTTAGTTTAGCTGCATTTCTTAAACCTATGCTTTCTGATTAATCAGGAGCTGCTTGTGAACCCTTTTCAAGGAGGACCTGGCA
Organism: Platalea leucorodia; assembly: GCF_965183815.1. Classification (NCBI taxonomy): domain Eukaryota; kingdom Metazoa; phylum Chordata; class Aves; order Pelecaniformes; family Threskiornithidae; genus Platalea; species Platalea leucorodia. The sequence continues at coordinate 40,933,129 of NC_138831.1, forward strand.
CCCTATTTAAAGATCCCTGGACTAAGTCCAAGTAGTTTAGCTGTTTTGTAGGCTTTCCCATTCAATGCAGGGCATCAGACAGGTATTTTCAGAACTTGTTTCTCCACTCTGCTGGGTTTTACAGTGTATAACTTCACTAAAGATTCATCAGAAACAATAGCCTCTGGTTTTGCCGCAGTTCTTTTCAAAGTACTTAGAAAACTGGAGCTATAAAAACAGATCCCTTACACTCTGTTCAAAATGGATTTCTGCAAATACTCCTCTAAGTACTAAGACACTCATTGTTCCAGAGCGATATAGGCTTGCTACCAAAAACTATTCAAAATACCTGTATTCTGAGAAATCGGATGCTGAAACGTACAGAGTGGCTACCCCGCAGTGTGCATCTGTGCCTTCTCCTTTGGAGTCACAGAAAGATGACAGGATCTAGTTTTTGAGGTTCTTGTTTTCTAAGGAAAAAAAAAAAAAGATACAAATAAAAAATGGAGCAACATATTTGGGTAGCAAGGGTGGGCATGTCCAGGCCCAGTTCAAATCTCATGTAAAGATCTGAGCCTCCAACTGTACATACTTGCAGCATCACAGATGTAACCATCTCTGGAACTGAGGCTCAGTCGGTGGAAGCTGCTTCAGCTTTCCAGACCAACTCTGAAAAGCTCAAAAAATAATGGTACTACTATTCTGAAGTGAGGTTACGTCCTTCAACATCTGTGGTGAATATGTGATACAGGCTGCTATAAGCATCACACATATTTAAAGCTAACAGGAGATGTTAAGGCTTGGTCCAGCCACATTGTGGTCATTAGGAGGAGGGAGCTACACAAATGCTTCATGAGATACATATGCTGTACTAGGGGTACTAAGGGCTTAGCCTATTCTGATAAATCTCCCATCCTGTCCACATTTTGGAGAAATAACAAAAAAACCTTTCCAAAATATAAAGTATAAATAGGGCCCCAAATATCTACCTTTTAACACAGTTCTCAGTGATAAGATATTCACCTTCTGTTTAGCTGATGGTGTTTAAACTAATCTTTACCCTTGCCTACTGCACAAAGAAAGGAAAAAAAAAAAAAATCAATAAAATATCTGGCAACATTTATTACATTATTTCTAATGGCTCGTTAAAATAATGACACTTCCTTATTATGGAATAAGTTAGTACCATTGTCAAAACAGTGCTCTCTACAGATGGAATGTGTTTTCAGATTATTTTTTTTTTAAATAAAAATTAAGAATAGTAGTTTTTTCAATCAAAAAAGCCTACTTTTCTGAATCAACCAGAGGCATTATTATTTGTTTTTATTAACACATACAAAATTATTAGGGTATACAAATGTGTTTCCTTTCTGGACACAGTGAAAGCTAAATTAACGGGCATTACAGCATTAGTTTACATCACAATTTGTTTCAAAAAAAACACCGTTTATGATTAAACAAATAAGTTTATATATATATATATAAAACAAATAAGTTTTTGTGTGTATATATATATATATGTATGTATATAAAAAAGAGCTTGAAATACCTGGATAACAAATCATTGATTTACACTATCAAAAGGCTGGGAGCAATTGTGTCTCCTATGATTGTGCCCTTAGCTTTCAAGCCATGATCTCCACTGATGTGAGTTCCCATTTAAAACAAAACAAAACACAAAAACCAAACACCACCCAACTCTCCCCAAAAAACCCAGAACACCACCCCCCGCCAAAACCCACAAAAACTCAAAGCAATGGCACAACTTTCCCCAGGCTAATAATTTTTCCTGACAGCTTCAAGCACAAGTGGATTATTTTAAATATCACATAAACCTACTGTAAATTAAAAAAATAGAAGATTACTTTACACAATGCATGGAAACCATTTCTAGTGAGCAAAAACATTTACAACTGTGTCATGTTTTTTCCTTGCATAACCCATACTCACACACAAACCAGTTTTCAAAAGAATTAGTGAAATATTCAGTCCACTTTTGTTTCTTTTATACAATATGAAATGGTTACAATACCATAGTATTTTTTAGAATAAGTTAAACATCAAGACATGTGGCAATAGCATTGTACTATTCTTTCTACATACATATGAAATCCAGAAATTCAGTCTATTTTTATTCAGTCACAAAAATGAATAAAGACTAAGATCCAGTTATACTGGAAAACTAGACTAGTTCTAGAAACCACAAATACCGTAAGCGCTTTGGTATATGTACAGATTGTGCTGTCAATATCATGCTTGCATACTAGAATTGATCAACAGATTTCAACTGGTGAATTAAAGTTAAAAAAAAAAAAAAAGGTACTGTAAGACTTGCTTTCTTTTTTCTTTTTCTTTTTGGAAATGATTCGGTCAAAGAAGATGCACCACAAGTACACACACAGCATTTGTATGATGTGACTACAAATTAAATATTTAAGTGTTTTTTAAATACAATGCAAGACCAGTCTTCTTAAGTGCATAGAACATAATGCAGAATACTGTTAATTACAGGGACAAGTACAAAGATATTAAACATTTTAACAGATATTGAACAATGTTCTTGTAAAAAAAAAAGTGTGAATGAGAATAAGCATTCTTCTATTGTTACAAAGATCAACATGTTTTTTCCCCCGCCGGTAAGAGAAACAATAACTGCTGAATCATGAGAGAGACCTACTGCATCCATTTTATCTCTGTCTCTCAAAGGCTTAGAATTGCACCTCCAAACTCTTAAGCAGTTTGGATATTTGTTTGTGGTCGTGTCCGTCCCCCCCCGTCCCCCCCCCCTTTTTTTTTTCCTATTTTTAACAAAATCTTTTCTCTTCCTGAAAGTGGAACTCAAAAAGTGCATTTTAAATTAAAGGGTTTACTTTTGCCCCTATTTTATGGATGCATTTGCTGTGATTTAGAAATTTTAGCTTAACCTATTCATTCTTTCTATCACTACAATTTAACAGAATGTCTCAGATTTATTCAGGCAACCTTGCCAAGTTAGGTAGCCCCTCCTTTTGCAAAGCAAATGGTATTAAATTCTAAGAATGCCAAAATACTGCAATCTTTATTCAAGTGAAATGCCAACTTAAAGAGTAAGGACTGCAGGATTTTCAGAAGATTTGGACTGTATGCAAAGTCTTCCCAAATCTGTATTTTATCTTTTGAATGTTGGAATATAGTAAACTGCAAATACCACGTTCAACTAATACTGCAAGTCAGCTTCAGACTATGGTCTCAGGAACGAAATGGTAGCCCCAAAACTCTCAACCCAAGCAGAGGAAACTCACCCCAATCATTACTCATTTCTTACACGACACAACCCGTTTAACATGTAAACACAAGGGACGATGGTTCGCATTTGAAGCTCCTATTGTTGGCACGTAATACTTCACAGGTATCAGAAATACTTTAGTTAATGTCTCCATATTTCCCCCATTTCTAAGATGCTTTCTTTTCCTTACGGAAGCCTCAGCCACTTAACACCAAACCAAACAATTGCACAAAAACTACAGCACCAAGCTTTGGTAAATGAAACTGCTGGAGAGCACACACAGGAGAAAAGAATGTGACTGTGGTTGTTGAGTGGGCTAGAAGTCAAATGAGTTTAAATAAAACTAATGTTAACACATTCCGTAATTGAAATAATTAATTCTTAGCAGAAATAAATTAAGATCAGCATGATCTTACTGTAGGCTAGTTGGTGACCCAGCCAGACTTTTGTGCAGATTAGGGTTTTGACTGTGCCTGTTCCGACTGCGAACAGATGAAAACATTGTGTTGCAACCTGGGACTTTACATTTGTGGAGCTGGCGGAGATGCACAGTTTTGTAATGAGCCCTGAAAGTTCCTTTATTACTGTAAGTTTTCTGACATATATGACAAGTGATTGGCAAACTGGAAGGTAAATTTGTAAAGTTTTGATTAGCTTTCTCAATTAAAGTACAGTCTTGGTAGAGTTCATCATTGGGCATTAGGCTGGGTCCTTCACAGCTTTCATCACTATCATCCAAGGGCATGGCGCATATTTCACTTCCTCCATCAGAATCCCAAGAAGAATGAGCACTGCTCTCAGATTTAATGCTGGAAGTAGTGCTTAGATCCAGAACGGCTCCGTCATTCAATGGATCATATCCATAACTCTCAGAACAGGGTTCTCTAATTTTGCTCACTGGAAAAACAAAGCTGCCTGTTCTGTTCATTCCTTTGAAGATTACAGAAGTATGTCCAACATGTTGTTTTAAAGAGACATCTTGACAAAACTCCTTAGCCATGTCTTTCAAGAGGTATGTTGCATTGAAATGGTTGTTGAATTCCAGTGTATCTTTAGTCAGAAGCTTATGATGAAGATTTAGGTTTGAACTATGTCTAGAAGAACAAAGACAAGCTTAGCAAGGAAGTGTTTCGCCTCACTTAACAGCTGTTTCATAATGATCATTAACAAAGAAAAAAATCAATATTTAGTAGCATGCATGAACTGTATATTTCTAATTTGACCAACTGCCACACTGGGAGTGCACACGGATGATTTACACATGTGACTGGGCATCTGAACTTGCTTGCACTGGCATGTATCAGAAATAACTCTACAGAAATCAATGTCTCAGATTCTCTCCTGCATTGTGGCTAGCTGTCTGCTCCACCAGATCTAGCGCTGGGCCTAAGAGAGTTGGGGGACAGACTAAAAACCTGTATACTGAACGGAGATAAGAGAATGGACTGAACGGGGGAAGAAACAAGATTCTTTCCCAATGGACAAAGCAGGAAAGGAGTGACACCTGAGTCTGCAAAAAGTATTGATGATCTCAAGTACTGTAACCATGTGCCAGGATACAGCTGTACACATCAGTACAGAGCTTTTCCTTGACAGGAATTTCCTTGAAGAAAGGAATACTGCATTTTATGCAACTTGCAGTTTTTGAATGGGCATCTCTGGATTCAGTTTAAAACCACCAAAACATACAAAATCACTGCTCCTCATTGAACACTATCAATTAGCTCACTGGGAACTTCCAGGCTCTGGCTAAAAGATTCAGTTTATTGCAAGACACAGAAAACATTCATTTTTCCCCTTGCCATCACGGTTTAATCCAAACCATGAACTGTTCAACAGGGCACAGAAATATTTTGCACTTGCAGTCACAGCACTCTACGTTAAAGTCTAGAAACTTCTGCAAAGTTGTTCCAAATAACTCCTGTTTTGCACAAAGCTTGTGAACTTTCCTGTGAATTGGCTTTTTTTTTGTTTTGTTTTTAATAAACCATCTTCCAAAAGCACCTATGTTAAAACTTAACTGAATGTATTGGTGTGGGAAGGAATTCGTGGCATGTGAATGCAAATCTTACTGCTGGCCTTCTTTCCTGTGGCCCGTATCACAATTACAGTGGAGAGGAATTCACATCTGGGAAGATGCAGGCAGCAGACCAGGGTATGAAGCCCTGCCAGCAGCAGATGAATCTGTGCATCTCAGATACAGCGGCCAGTCCTCAGAGACTGGCTCATCCTCTCTCTGGACTGCATCAGCTGGCTCCAGCACTCCTAGCAGATTACAGACAATCTAAACCTTGTGTCACTCTGAACTACTATCCAGGCATGCTCCCTGCAGCCAAGAGCTGCTGTAACACTGTTACTGGGGAGTTAGAAAACTTACACCACTTAGTCACACTTTAACAGGTTTGTTAGCTATCACTTATCAATTCAGATACATATCTGATGGTCAATGATAAAGCTTCAGTTCTTGTTTCTCAGTCTATGTGCATAATAGGCTGAAATAAAATGATTTACAGCAACACAATACTGCAGCTAACAGTAAACTGAATCAAGCTCATGATACGGTTTAGGAATTAGTATGTAATCTCCCATAAAAGCACTACCGATGTGGATACACACCAGATAGTGTTAGTTCAACTAGAACTGAGTAATGTTGATTTTGTACTGACATAGAGTAATCTTGCTTTTCTTATGGGCTTTTTCCCACCAGTCTGTTCAAAATCCTTGAGTAAAGCAAGGACAAGGGCAACTGAAGATTTCCTGAATTCATTTCATTGCTTTTTCATTAAAGAACAATGTATACATTATAACACACGTGAAAGTACATATTAAACATATAAGTCCACACATGCATCTACTGGAAAATTGCTGAATTCATACCCTTGTGGCTTTCCCTTTATGTTCTAAAGTATTCTTTCAACTATTGCAATCTTTATCAGTTATGAAATTTTCATGGCTTTATTTAATATCTCGTGGTCTAGTGGAAAGGAAATGTTTCTTTCAATGGATTTTCATTTCATGAATGTTCTGATAAGTTATCGTACCTGTTATACGAGGATACACAGAAAATCTTTGCAGGCTCCATTCCTCAAACACTCATTTTAATTTCAAATTAGGCTCCATTGTGATGGTAAAATAAATACAATTTTGTTCATAATTTTCTTACCTGTCTCGACTTCTACGAGAAGGGAAAGCAGCATTACAGCCCTCAACTGTGCAAATATGCATTTCTTTGAGATGTACATTTTTAAAATGCATTTTTACACTGTAAGGGTTTTTAAAAGTCTTCTTACAGATGTCACAATGAAAGCGGCTTTCTTCCTTCTGAATCCCTAGTGCATGTTGACTGACATGATCCATATCTTTAGAGTCTTCAAAACAAGGAATGGCAGCACCCCTGTTTGACAAAGTGCTGAAAAAGCCCCCGGTCAGCAAGTGGTGTTGCAATTCAGGGCAGTCACTTTTAGGAATCCTGCGCTTTGACTGCTCTTTAATATACATGGGGGGTTCAGTCATTGGTTTTATAACATCATTGTGGTGGTGTTTTGGATCTTCATACATAATCTCATGGGAAACTATTTTTAATGGTTGGTTTTCTTCTGGTTTAACCTCTTTCTCACAGTGATGCAATTCATTCTCAGAGATATCCTCGATGTATTTGTTATTTGGCGCAAAGACAGATTCAAAATACTTTGGGCCCTCTACCCCAGAGACAGATTTCCATGAATTACCTGAATGGGGGTGCTTTTCCACCCTGTCGGTCACCCGCTTCTCTATCTTATGCTCACAGGTCTCAAGCTCTCCATCGCTTACCACTTGCAGACGGGTATCATCTTCAGAACTGGCAACATCACTACTTTCGTTAGGTGTCTCAACAGCTTCTTTCTCTATCTTAATAGGCATACTTGATTTACGAGATTTCTTCTTGGGTAGCATGTCAAATGGCAATTCATTTGAAACAAGCTGCTCTGGTATTGAGGAAGAAACAAGAGGCAGAGAAGGAAGAGTACCTGGAGTATTAGCAAGCTCAGCTGGTGTGACTGGACTACGATAAAAAGGAAGAACAGGCTGTACTGTCTTCAGGTTTGGAAAGAGGACACCATTCTGTCCAATACTAGGGAATCCAGCCTGACCCTTGGAATCTGTACAGGAGCTGGCATAGCTGGTAATAGTTCTGCTATCCGGAGTTAAAATTGTAAATTCTGTCCTTTTACTATCTCCAGGTCCAGCAATGGTCAAACCATTTCTTAGATCTTTATCCCTGTTATTTCTGTTCATTGGCATATGGAGTCTGGGGTTAGGATTTGCACTATGACGATTTCGACTACGCAAAGAGCTAAATACCATATTGCAGCCCTCAATTGTACATTTGTGCTTTATCTTCAGATGAACAGCATTGTAATGTATTTTCAAAGTACCTTTGTCATAAAATGTCTTTTCACATGCAGTGCAGAAAACACGCCCTTTCCTTGGCCCAGTGCCATTTTTTTCAACAGATTTCATTTTGTTTTCTGGAGATAGTGCTGTCATTTCAAGCTTTGCTGCTGTATTATGTGAACTGGAATCACTTAAAAGGGCATCATCTTCTGTTTTAGTGGTGACATCTGGACCATTTATGCTCCTCTCATTTTCAACTTGAAATGGTGCAGAACTAGAAGTTAAGAAGCTGCTTTCAGAAAATGGTATCTGAACATCTTGTTTAGTTTCATTGCTATGGTCTTGACCTTGCTCAATCAAATGCCTTTCTGGTGGTGAGCCTATCAAAGGTGGAGGCACTGGACTGAAAAACTGAAACGGCAGCATGAAAGCCATATTATTTACAATATTCTCAAACGGATGAATGTTGGTGGGACTCATTTTGTCCAAGGATGCAGAAAAATTAGGACTGTGTTGATTGCAGCTCTCAATGAATGCCCTAATATCCAAATTGGCAGTTGGTGGTGGTATTATAATTGATTGCCCTTCTTTCTCTTGAATTGCCATTAACTCTACAATGGACTTAGTTTCTCCAAAACGAAGAAACTGCTGCAAAGTAGCCAATTCTTCCTCAGTTGTCATTATGCTCCAGTGATCCAGCACCTTTCCTGAAGCATCCTAAAGCCAAAAATATTTAAATGAGTCAGACATTAGTTAAGGCAAACAAAAAACCCCTCCCCCCCAAACTCTCAGTTTTTCAGGGACTAAAAATCCTCCTCTAGTGAAATCATAAAATCATTCTATTTAACGAGAGATTAATGCCAATTCTGCGATAGCTTCTTCCAAATTTTACCACATTGGTGATATTATTTCTTTCTGACCTAAGAGTAATACTTTCCAATAAACTATTTTTTTTCCACAAAAATTAAGACACGTCATTTGAACAACAGTTAGTATCATGTAAGTACAGACAGCAGAGATAGAGCAATCAGACCAAGATTTAGTTCCTCATTTAAGTCAAGTATTCTTTCATTGCAAGTTTAATAATCTTCCAAGCAACTAAGATCAGAGAACAAATGAACCTGTATTGATCTATTGCCAGTGTTCACAGAGCACAGCTGTAATTACACTAGAGTGTTGGAGTTCTTTCAAACTCTAGCTATGCCTAACTTTTCCCAATAACTACAATAAATATTTTATCACAGAACATGTATTTGATGGCCTACTGAGATTCTTCACAGTGCATGTAAGAGTTTCTAAGATGATGAAGAACGTAACATTATAAATTTTTCATGTGGTAGAGGTTCAAGGTAATTGATTCCATATTTTTAATCCTAACACTAAAAAGCAAGATTATCAAGACCATTAAATATTGATTTGTGTCATAATGTAAGATCATAATGTTACTTTACATAAAAGGTAACTTCCACAGTAGCAAGGACTAACATCAGTGTAAGCACATAGGGCCGAATTCATCCTTCATGTAGCTCCAGTAAGGTCAGTAGCACTACATCAGAGATGAATATTGTCCCTGGCGTTTAAAATGATGGCAAGTTTATTTGTCAATGTATTATTCTGCTGTATAAAAGTAAACTCACTGTTTAAATAATACTAGTGCAAGTTCTGAAGCCTTTACTTTGATACATTCCCGTAACTTTTTCTTTTTATCTTGGCTTATCTTTGTTGATAGATTTGAGCAAAGTAGGAAGATTTCAGTTAAGTCTGACTAACAAGAGAACAACGACCAAAAATCCACCCTTTCTTTTCTGGCGCCAAGTTTGTACAAGTCTATTACTGCCTTTCAGATGTACCACGCTGTTAACGCGTTGTGAACCACTGATAGGATTAAGCTAGAGAACATTATGAATACTACTTAGCTATCATATTTGTATTAAAAAAGCCCCTCTAAATACCTGTAGCACATAGCCACGTATATAATCCTGTAGCGTCCAATCCAGAGCATGGAGAATCTGTATCACTTCTTCCTGCTTCAGAACACTGAAAAGTCGATCTAGCAGAATTTTAAGGCGCACAGGAATGGCTTGGGTTCCATACAACATGAGGCTACTGATATCAAAGACAACATTGGATTGAACTATTTCTACCTGGCTTGATGGGTAGAGGTTGGGAATCCTTAATTTGCTCAGGGCTGAAAATAAAAGAAAACAATGTAAATAAACTTGAGTCACAAGAGATAGATAGAATTGAATGTAACTAATTTGGGGTGTGGGAGGGTGAGGGGTGACACAAAAAGCATGCTATAGTGAGGAGGATCCTAAAAGGTTTTACATAGATTGTAAGAACAAGTATTACCATGTGCTACCCATCCATGCCGGCATTGGTCACATTGTCGCTGATTTATTTTCCCAGGTTTGAAACACTGACAACTACAGTTCACCAGAGTGCATCGGATAGCCTGGAAATCAATAGAAAGGATGATAGGTAATATATAAACACCAGCTAGAGTGTGCAGATTATGCATATACAATACACCCATAGAATCCATATGAAGACAGAGGTAACATACCAGCACATACATATCAATGTGCAGTATAAGTAATCCAGGCAAAACCTGAGTTATGCAAGACTACCTCTGCTTTAAAGAGACTCAGTCACCAGCTAGAACACTTAAATATTATGGAAGCAAAACATTAGATGACATAAGTAGCAACACTTCTGTGGATTTATTTAGGCTGAAGCACGTTTGTAACAATAATAAAGCGTTCTTGTGCATACATGAAGATCATAGCTTAGGTGAAAGTTCGCTTCTTTCAGGAAGGTTTGAAAACAAAGACATACAGATGAAAGTCCCACTCTCTTGAAGTTTTGCTGGAACTCTGTACAGCAATATAGTAAGTTCTAATGAGCAATGCGTTAGCTCTGCACGGATGCCATCCCTCACATACAGCAGTATCCACATAGGACATATGTATTCTGTCAAAGATACAGCAGTTCGCTAACACTTCTCAGTAACAAAGCTCACCAAAAAGTACTCCAACTCCTTGAAGACCTTTTGTCTTACATTTTGTAAGTGAAATGCTTGAAAGGTAATAGGCAAAATAGAGCACGCAACAGATAGCAACCAGTTGCACAGTTCAATTTGTGCATCACTTTACTCTCACCAAGGTCATCTATAATGCAAATCAAAATAGTATTCAGATATTCCTAATCAACAGGGTAATACAAACTTGCTTCCTGGAATATATGCTTTCTTCTGTATGTGCCCATCTGCTGCAGAAGGCAGACAGACAACTTTGAGGTCCTAGTTAAAGCTCCATAGGGATTGCTATAGAGCAAAGCATTTGCAGGATTCTGTATTGCTTAGATCTCATACTGAGACTAGTTCCTGCATAAATGGAATATTTATTAAGGGAGGGAAAGTGAAGAAATTAATGTGCAGAAAGTCTGCACTGGAATACAAAAAAAAAGTTAGATTATGCAATTGTAACATGTCTGCATTTTTCTGTTTTTAAAACAAAATGTTTTGCATTTTAAAGTACGGAGAGGCAAACATGAAATACGGCAAAGTTCTGCTCACTACTGGCTGCTACTCCTGATCCTAAGGTCTTATGCAAAATGGGGACTTCCACTACTTATTAATATCCATAGAAAAGCAAGACAAGACTTGAAGAAAAAAGTAACATGTTTTCAATGCAGGCATCCCCACACTGGCACTTTTGGGAAACATAAAAAGAAGCTAGTTTTTGGACAATCAGGCTAAGAAAGATGGATGCAGGAAATGTTTGAAATGAAAAGGGCATGAGAGGAAGGTAGTTTCACTGGGGTTTGCAATGGGCATTTCTTTAAGCTTGAAGAATTTGACTGACTCGGGGCAGAAGAGGACACTACATTAACAGTCTACTACAAACAAGCATTTGCAGGACATTTGGATGCCCAGTGCTTTACATGACTGGATTTGGACTGAGATTTTAAAATCTCAGTAGCTGGCTTATCAAGGAGTTAGCTTACATGCACATCTCCAAACTGCAGTGACTTGATGCTGAGATTCATCTTTATTTGAAGGATCGGAACAAGTGGCAACAGGGCTATTGAAATCTCTGAATCGCTTTGCCTTTAATCTTTTAAAGAAGCCATTGCAAAATACTGAATTCTTGAGAAAAGCTCTGTGCTCCCCATAAAGTCATAAAATACACATCAATACCCTATGCAGTGAGAATTGCTTCACTTTAATGGAGGCTATATTTTCACTTAGATGCTAAAATACTTTCATATAACAATAAAAAGCCATAAATTTCTTATGGAAAGCTTGGAAAAAAAGTGTAGTTGGCTGATGATTCATTTCTATCACAAGATATCAAGCAATAATGCAGTACAAATCTTCTATCTCTGTACATACATAATATTCTGTGACTTGCACAGACTGAACCCCTTCCATAGGCAACCCTGCTAGGTTTGGTAAGCTACAGTGCATTCCATGAATGCATCTTTTGCAGTCCCTCCAGACAAAATTACAAAAGAGTACTTCCTTTTTCTGCAAGAAGTAACTGAAATATGCACAATGAAAAAAGCTGTCATGATGATAAGTTAATTGAGATTTCAAAATTTTTTTCATTCCTTTTCCTTTGGACATGTTCCACAAACCACTGACCTTTAAAACTATTTTTTCTTCTTAATTTGTGTACTTAAACAAGAAAGTCTAAGCACAAAATTTTGCATGTCATAGCTTTGCGTAAGATCTTTCTTCTATATGGTACATGTATTTATTTTGTCTTCCCGTGTATGTGTAGCAGACTGCCCATGCAAAAACCAGAAAAAGTAGAAGGAGGACACTTCATTTTACATACATGAAAGCAGTTATTAGAAAGGGAGTAGAGTTCCCCTTCTATTCTAAATATGGAATTGATCCCCTCTCAAGTCAATACATTACTGCTTCTGGACACCAGTCTTAGATGTAGTTAGCTTGCACACTGCTAACATATCAAAGGTATACCCTCAAATCAGGGATCTGTCGCTGACTTCAAAAATTACTTGTAAGAATCCCTGAGAAGAAACAAGTGTGATTTTCAGGTTGGGAGCGCTTCCCTTCATTTGTGCTTGTCAGAGCCGCTGTCTCCTAAAACTTTTCTAGCAACGTTTTTGTTAATATAGTCACAGAGAATACATAACATGGCAAAATTAACTTTTAAAATAATCAGTGAGTCACAATTTTAAATCTTCATTCATTGTTCAACTTAAAAAGGCACTTGTAAAAGATGCACTTTGATTATCTCCCAAATTAACTTATATTGGAGTTTAATGAAGAGAAACTTAGCAAAACTTCATGACATTAACATGCTTGTCTTTTGCCTGTTAATCCTACTATCCTTAATATGCCTGTTCTAAGGTACTGTAATTATATCAAGTCTTTTAATGAGCTTTATTTTCCCAACAAGTGGAATGTACACACAATTTCATTCTACAGAACAAAGGAATAACTTTCTGTATTGCATACATGTAAAGGTTCAAAATCGTAATTACAAGATCGGAAATGTAGATGGAAATTAAAGTGGAAATTTTTTAAAGTGCAATCCTTTCATTTGGTCTATTATTTAGTTTTATTTTCCAGAAACATAAGACAGATGTTTTAAAAAATAAATCTTATGCTATCATCAAGGATCTTGTTATTGCTTTCCAGTCACTTTCTCCCTCACAAATGGATCTTTCCAAATCCATTATCAGCAACACTTTCTTCATTTTTTTTTTAAATAGAGTTGAAAATTCTGATCAAAATTTTCTGTGGTTTTACCAGCATGACTGTGGGAATCTGAACGTCAGATTTTTAATACAAATGATTACTCATTACAAGAAAGACAGATTAACCATTAAAGTGGCCACTGAAAAACATCTAACTACTAATCACTGAAAAAGAAATCTTAGCATCTGTTGCCTGAAAGTCACGACCGCTGATATCTTTTTTGCCAGATATTGACGTAGCTTCGATTATGCTTCAAAAGTTACTGAACATTTCTTTGCAACCCACTCGCAGCCTTCACAGCTAAAGAAAAGCACAGGCTAATGGCACAAATTCATTCTGACTCTGGGTATATAATCAGGCTTCGTTTCATAAAGCAAGTTTGAGATCATCTATGCTCTCCTGAAGCCTTTTGGGACCTATGCTCACTTGCAACACACTAACAGCAGGTTTAAAAAAATGCAGCAAGGGCAGTATAACTGTATCAAATCTCATTCAGTGTTAAGTGGATTCCGGTTTGACAGCACTTTGGCTTGGGAAATAAATTAAAAAGTAAGTAAATATTGAAGACCCTGTCAGGACTGAGTTAGACATCTCTGCTCACGCTAGAAAGCCAGTCTGGCTCTCTGCATGCAGCGAGAGCTGCAAGTGCAGACACCAGTAAAATGGAATAGCAAGTCCCAGATTACCCTGCTAGTATTTAGCAGCAGTAATGCACAGGTCAGCACCCTCACTTGTTTCTGGCATCCAAGAAAAACACTTGTCTTTGCACAAATCTGCCCCTCACTTTAGAAACTGCCTTTTTTGAAGCTGCTACCATTGCATGAAGAGCACAAGAGCTTCGCTGCTCTGCTACGTGGATTACTGACAAAATGGTGTCACTGATGCTGTGTTACAGGAACATCTTTGGCAAGCAGGGACTGGAAATTCTTATCAGTTTAAAATGCAAGTTTGAAGAAGAAATACAAAAGAAATGTGTAAGAGAAACTTTCATTAGATGAGATATAACAAATAGCGCTTTTCATGTCCTTTACTGGGGGCTTCTAGCAACAAGCCATATCTTCTATGGCCATCTCACCTTCATTTCACAGAAAAAGTAATCCCACTGAATATATTCAACCCTCCAAGATATGGGCTCCGGTGAGCACATATCCTATAGGAAAGAACTGGGATGTGTCCCATTTCTGCAGAATAGACTTGCAATGGCTCCACAGTAAGAACACTTGTGGAGGAAGAGACAAGATTTATAACAGGGGAAGAGGATCAATTTGTAAAGCATTAGGATTTTTTTTTTTTCCTGCCAATCAGCTAAAACATGAAAGCCTTTTTACTTCCTAGAGTACATATTAAGAATAATCCACAGAAATTAAGCTCTCTTTTTGGTTTGTAGAAATAAAATTAAACATGGGACATATGTCTGGTTATTAGGAAATATTTTCTTGCTTGCACCTTGCAAAAGATTTACAAGGGAAGTAAAGGGATGGATATGTTTACCATGTCTTAAATTAAAAGTACAGTCCACAGCTAAATCAAAGGCCAAATCCAAATCTGTGTGCATTTTTCAGTAAAGAACAGTAACTATACAGGAGTGCAAAGTTGCCTTCCTGTCCAATTTGTTTTCTTTCCTGTTTTACTGTTATCCACTGGGTTTCTTGCGCTTGCAAAGTTTAAATGAGTCTTCCTTTTCCATCACCCCGTTACATTTGATTACTTCTGCATTTGAATCCTTTGAACGACCACTGAAAGCAGAGATGAATTAGAAAAAACCTTCTCTTAAGCATCTCTGTCAATGCCGTACTTTTCCACGTCATAGAACAAGCAAAGCTTTGCTTTGTCCATTTTTCGTCAGGCAGCTTTTGCCACTTCCCCTAGGAATGTATTCCACTGATAAATAATACCATCTGTCAGTTTTGTCATGATTTAAAACAAGTTCTCAATTTACCTTTTGTCCACCTTACTTTCACTGTATCACAACCCAGCTGTGCCTATCTGTATCACACTAGTAATATTTGGTTTTTTCATCTATCCCGCATATATTTGTATCCACCCTGTCCACTCTATAGTATGTGTTTAGCCCTTGTGCGTGTTCTTCCTAAACACAGACTTCAGTTTTTGATACTCTGTTGAGCTCCCTGCAGTTTATTGGAACTAAAACGTATTCCTGTATATTCTGTGTTGGGATGCTCCAGATGGTGTAAGTGCTTGGTGAAGACATAGCCCAACAATTAAGCCTAAACGGCATGTTAATATTTTATCTGTTAGAGTTTAGATTAAGCATCTTATATCTCTATTGTTCCTTGAATTTTTCAACGTATTCCAAGCTTAGTAAGGCTATGGATCCCATCTGCCTGCAGAGAACATTAGGAGGGCCCTTGCAGCATCTTCAAGGAAAGGCTCTGGGCCATTTTCTTCTTCCTGACATGCTCACTTCAAAGAGGAAACGGGATGCCTGGAGGATGGACAGAATGTGGAAACCCTTCGCTGCCTGTAAATAGAGCTGGGAGGACACACAGGGAATGGGGAAAAGGGAGACTCTCACCAAGCAACAGTGCACTGAAATGCACTTGCATGTGTACAGGCCTGACAGCAAGGCCAATTTGAGAGTTACTGTGGACAAAGTAGACTTGGCCCATGCTACAGCCTGCACATGTTCAGCTCGGTACTGTAGTGTTTTCTTCTGTCATGTGTTTAAGGTCCTCAGTTATGGCTGAGGTCAAAGCTGTACTGGTAAGGTACACACCACCGATAGCATACGTACACTGCCTGCCTTTAACAACCTCAGCTCTTGAAACAAAGGGACTTCCATTCATGTACATTCATGCCTACTCAAGTACATTTGGTTGGTGCAAGTTCTGCTGTTTCTATACTAAAGTTTAAAAATACTTAAGACTAAAATAAGTAATTATGCGAAGTTATTAAAACAAGGAAAAGGTCCTTATAAGATTTCTAATTAGATCAGACTGAATGCCACACACACTATTTCCACAGTCTTATGTCACAAAAAATGTTTCTTACAAAGTACCAGCTGCCCTTCATACAGTTATTTAATAAACACAATAAGTAACAACAAACATCTTTCATGAGAAGCAAACAAGCCTTACAGTTTGTTGTATCCAGAAAAGTCTGATATCTTCCATATTTTGAGCTTTTAATTAAGTTGAGAAAAGTTGCACACAGATGTGACAGAGTAAACAGCACTGACCAAATAGCTCCAACCTTCTCCATTAACAGACATGTTTAAAATGCTAGCCCTAGATGATTCATTTGGTGAACTGCTTATTAGTAAAATAAGTTAGCAAAATTCTTGTCTCCTGCTTAAGAGACCAACTAGGAGAGAGACGGGAAAGATGGAGATGGGCCACGACTTGCCTTACAGTGCCACTAAACACAAAGTTATTCACGACTCGGTTCCTAAATCCACCATGGCTCCTCAATAACTGGGCTGGTTTTCATACATGCTGACCATGTATGCTCCTACCAAGCTCAGGAGGTGCAAGAACCTTTGAAAATCCAGACAAAAAGCTTTTGTTTCAGAGGCCAAACATGGATGTAGGAGTTGAACTTAACACCTATTGTGCTGAAAATTTTGGCTGGTGCTGATACCACTCAACTCCCACTTATCCCTTCTCTGTGGGGAAATTATGTTATGATTTTTACTCCTAAAAGAACACAAAGGCCACAAGTTGAATACATTTTCTAGATAAGACCACAAAACACATCCCATTAATTATCTGGATCCTTATGTATATATTCATATTGTTTATTTGGGGTCAGATACCAAAACCTGACCTCCTTTTAAACAGCCACAGCCTGAGAATACACGTAAGCAGAGTATTTACAACTCAATCCTGCAGCAAGTTGCATTACCCCGTTACCCTCTCCCTCAGTGGGGCTGAACAAAGCCAATTTTGGCCTAGAATTTGACCAAATCTCTCTCTTGTGGGTGCAGTTGACCACCTTGAGCTGAAAATGTTTAATTGTCCTTGTAATAATTGACTAAAACATCCTCAAAAAGAGCCAAAAAGTGAGGGGGGGAAGTGCAAAAGCTCAGTAAGATGGAACTGAAATTAGGTAATACCTTCACACGATGGCACCACCCCGTCAAATCGACCATGTTTGTGGATTTAAAAGACAGTTTAGCTGGCTACTGAATTATGGGCCACGAGTCCACATGTTGCCACTTGTTAAAACGTTTTTCTAACTGAGAACACTTCTGAGACCGAGGAGCTGAGATAAGGGACTAAACTAAATACAGACTCACAAGCATACAGCCAATTCAGGCTCAGCGGCAGCTTTCGCGGCTAACGGAGACGAGCTCTGGGCAGTCTCGGGCAACGCAGCCGGGCGAGGAAGCAGAAGGGAGCCATTTCTGAGAAAGGCAGCACACTACAAGGCCAAACTTTAATCACAGCATAACTTGTGGGATGAAAATCACTCCTCATGCATGTCACTTACCCTAAAGGGCCCCTTAGGGCAACTCTTGTTAATGGCACTGTCAAAATAATTATAAAGAGAAAAGAATGCGTGCGTCTGTGTGTGTGTGTGTGTGAGAGAGAGCACACACACTCAGACTGCTACTCTTTAAACAAAAAGCACTGGACAGTAAAACTTAATTTTGCTGTTCAGTAACGTGCTTGTAGATACATTGGCTTACGCTGCAATTAATCTCACTTGTTAACAACAGGTGTGTGCTGACAGACAGCTTGGTCAAACTCGGGAATGTATTTACAGCCTCTTTTACCGTTCGGTTTGGAAAAGAAAACAAGAAATACAAATTGAGGAATGAAAAATGCCACATTATCATTATCTTACAGTGCTTATTTACTTTTGATTCTGAAACAGACTACAATGCTGCAGTTCCCATGGCATACCTGCCCTAGCCAGTGTACGTCAGAAACCCTTACATTTTGCTGAGTATTAAGCAGTCTCTATCACAAGATATTAAAGTAACTTCGCTTTTTAATAAATTTACAGGAGAAATTCTTAGTGCATTTAAAAAATGAGTAACAGATTGCTGCGTACTGATGAGAAAAACTGCTCAGGCTTTGGGGGTAAGGATAAGTCACTGGATAGAAATGGTGTGAAATTTCTTATGATAAAGCACTAGATGCTATTTAATCTAGCAAATAAATTGCACACATACTATTTACCCATACTGACATGCTATGCATACCACGTTAAATTCTGAAACTACACATCTATCCATGAACTAAAGTTTAATTACATATTTAACTCCAAGCCCTATGTTAGCAAGAAATAAGTGTTATAAACACAAATGCACAAGTATCAGAGAAATGAAGAATACTAGTATAAATCTACTGCAAGCCCTTTAAAACATGTAAACCCTTTAAAATATGCCTTCAACTCTTTACCTAGTTTATAAAATGTTATGTGTGCGCGATGTGGGTGAGTTAATGTTTCAAAGACAATCCTAACTTTTTCAGCTCCTCACCCCGCTGCCTAAGTCTCAAAGCCATAAAATATGCATGCTTAAACTTTTTTCCTTTTTTCCTGTTACAGAGAAAGGATATAGATTAAAGAATAAAAGAAAACTAACAGCACTCTGAAATATTTAGCGTTACACAATTTCATTTAATGCAATTTCATAAATTTTAAACCCAAACAGGATTTGTACACATACACGTGATACTATCTATGGTGCTACAGTTATGCAATATTTTACGCAACAGTGTAGCTCCATTGGTAATTTCACAATTTAAAATTTAGTATTCCTTTTTATTGAACACAGGTGAGGAAATTTTAAATGGCTTTCAGACATCAGTTTAAATAGCTACTTTCATAAGAAAAAATACCCATTTCTCACTGATAATCAGCTATATTCGAAATCTGAAGCAAAAAGTTTGGGGTTAAAGAAATAATCCTACCATGGTTTTAAAGGTGGAATGAAAATGTGATTGTTCTTTATTCCAAAATGACGGAAGTCTGTTAGAAATTTTCACTTTTCCTCATTCCCTCAATAATATTTTTTTTGAGTCTGAATACTGAAATTTTAGTCCCTAAGCAGATTTTTTAGATAGCAATTAGCAATAAAATAAGAAGAAATAAAAACTAAAAAGAAGAAAGACGACACTTGCTGTAAAACTTCAGCTGCAGCATCTGCTAGGACAAAAACTGCTGGCTGCCCAGCGCATAGGAACTGCGAGAGCTCCTGCACCACTGAAGCCAGGAAGGGCAAGAGATGACCCAGAGGGCCAAAACCCTAGTTTTTCTTCCCTGCATTTGGTGGATGTTTTGCTGAAATAATGAATTCAAGTTCCATACCTCAATTTTAGCCCAAATTTGCATGAAAATTTTTATCAAATCCCAAATCATACAAAAGGTGTTTTTAAAACACTTGTGTGTAGCAAAAGCTGTAGTCTAAAATAAAATAAGAACATTTCTGTTCTTATCAGAGGCATATTTAATATTATAGTAATGAAGTCTTCATTACTGAAAGTAAAATAAATCACTGGCTTGTTTGACTGGAAATGGAATGACACGCTCAATGTTGTACGAACAGATTTTTTAACAATATCAGGAACAGGCATGGAAACTGGAAGTCAAGACATTTGGTACCAAAAGGCCAAACCTTTTTGCACCCTAGGTAGGCAGAATTTCATCTCAGCTATAGTAAAGCCCATGAAGTGGCCCAACAAAACACTGTTTCTGTGAAGATTTAGCTCTCCCGCAGGTTCAGATATGTTTGCAGATACCATCATTTTTAGGGTTCTAAATAGGTTGTAGATGGTTTGGTAGTTCAAAGATTAAACAGAACAATTACTTTTTAAAAATCAATCAAGCAAAAATCCATATTTTAAGTACAACATAAATGTATTTTCTGTAACATTAGTTACTTTTTACTCGTTCACCTATTGTTAAAACAAAAGTCTGATTAAGCTGCAAACTACTAAAAACTCCAATTTAATTCAGAGAGAAATGCGTAATTATACTGATTATAATGAAAACTTATTAGCATTATACACATAATGGTAAATAGATCTAATGAAATATACATGATACGTTCTTTGAAAGTCCATATTTTTTCCCTTTTCTGTAAAAGAAGAAATTAGAAAGGTATTCTTCAGTGTATATTGTTCTAATCACTAGAACAAAGAAAACCAACATGCACTGTTGTTAGTAGTTAAAAATAATGCTAGTCCTACTTTGCACCATGACCTGAAGTGGAGTGAGGCTCCCCACCTCCCACTCCTCCAGCGCTGAGAGCTGAGCCACAATTTCAGTATTTTAAAACCAAAGTACAGAAACAGAGACTCTGTCTAACATAACACTTGCATATTTTTCAGCAAACTGCAGTAAACAGAACTGTATTTTCCAAAAGGATGTTAAAAATAGAAGCATATGATCTTTTCCCACCTAGAATTGTATCCTTACAATTAAAGACTATTAGCTGGCATCCCTTTTAACCGTCAAATTCAGACAGTGGCAGTTCTATAGCCACAAAGAGAAGCAGTAAATGAGAAGAACATGTTACTACACTGCATTTGAGAAAGTTTGGCTCCAAGCTATGCACTGATTAATATCAGATCTCCTTCTTTACTTGCCTCTTGACAATCTTGTCACATCTGGCTGACAAATCCTTACAAGCTTATCCAAACCAAGGCAGCCCAGATCATGCTCCGGGAGTAGCTTGAAGGAAGCGGCAACACCAGCCATGCACTGATGTGCCATCATGAAACTAATGAAGCTGACTTCACTTGCAGACTGCAGGAACACGAAGAAACACAACATGCCCCAAGGTTTTGCAACATAACGCAGAGTTAGCTCACCGAAAGATAAGACAAACAATCAGCTCCCGAGGTTCAAGAAGCCAAGTAGTTACATGAATTACAAAAATTTATATAGAAATCGCTTGAACAACATTCTCAACTAAAGGAGCACAATAAACTCCAACTTTAGATCAGATGTGAAAATTGCCTGCTAAATGCCTTTCACACAATAGTTTGTTTTAAATTAAAACAAAACCAGTTAATTTCATTTTCTCTCTCCCACATCCCCAAAATATCAGAATGCTGCCTGTCTCCCAGGTTAATCAAACTGAAAAACATAAAAAATAAAAAAAGAAAAAAAAACAGAAAAAAAAAGAAAAAAAGAAAGGGGGGGGGGGGAATAGTGTCACTTCTTATCCATAGGATTTTACAGAAGGATAAACCACAGCCTGTGTATATCAGTAGCCCTCCCCTGGGTTAGCGATCTGCCCTCTCCTCATTTTTAAACCAAGGATTTGTTACACAGAGGACTGGAAGTATTTGGCCAATTAATAAACCAGAAAGTAAAATGCTGTATCTTAAACACATCTAACAAAACCTCATTATGTATGAGCTGACAATTAAACCATGTTTATTTTTCTATGTGATGAAAAAAAAAAAATCAAAATAAATTAAATAAGCGTCTTGTATTCTGATCCATTTAACCTCTTAATTAGCACAATATATTTAAAAAACCAGACCCCCCCCTACACACACAGAAACACACACAAACACACACTCATTCTCCCCCTGCCCCCCCGCCCCAAAATACAAACAGACTGATCCTAAGAATTACTGGCCTTATTTTCTGGATGCTAAATAGTCAACAATAAATTGTATATCAAGGGCATACATTAGACTCCACTTTAGTGGTAATTTCTAAAGAACTTCGTAGTGAAATTACATTGTTGTCTGCTCTCCAGTGCATTTATACGTCACGATAATGATAATGTATCTGCTTAAAGCACTTGACTCAGAACACATCTGAGTCACAAATCACAGATTTTATTGCTATTAATGTATATTGAGGACTTATACAATTAAACATTGTCAAGTATTTATGATTTACATGCTACTACTTCAATTGGAAAACAATTACACAAGTGATGGCTCTGCTTATTATAATCAGCCTGCAATTCTGCATTACTTACTGTAGAACAGAAAAGTCATACAGTTGTTTACAGTGCACAGCAGAAAGAAAACCAGGATTTTTTACATAAACTAGTTTTCTACTTTCACAGTATCTTTTTGTAATTAAGAAATGGAGAGTACAGCTCCCTACAGCTCTCATCTCCATTGTTCATTACCCAAAACAACACCAGTACAGGATTTTTTATATCTCCACAGTGCATAACCACAAGTAAAAGTTGCACAGTAAAAATACACATTCATATAGAACTGCAAAGAACTTTCCTTACCTCAGACATTCTTACTGTGCTTATGTTTCCAGAGCTATAAAACAGTTTCCCATTCCCTCAGTGAGTTGTACAAAGAAGTACTGGAAACACTCCTGCCTGTACAAGTACTAAGGCAGAACCATCACACGCCTCTTTACTCTTGTCTGACTCTGAGCACCTCAAGGTCTGATGTATGCTCAGGCTGTACACAGGGGAGTGAAATAAGATCCTCCCCCTTGGTGTTCTCCAGACCTACAGTACGAAGTTGTGTCTGCCTCTCACCTCTGCAGCCAGCTCTCACCTCGCTGCCCCTGAGTGGTGTGCTCCAGCGTGCTCCTCCAGTCGCAGGGCAGTCCCCTCACAGCTGGCTTGAAGAGGGCATGACACTCATCTTTCACAGAGATTTGATCAAAAGGAGTCACGGAGGCTTGAGGCGCTCCTAATGCAGTGCGAGGAGATTCTACCTCTGCTCTGGCAGCCTAAGTAATGCATTAAATCAATGCAGCTGACCTAAGGCCTATTACAGTTTTTTTTTTTTCTTCTCAGAGTGTACAACTATCTGCAAATAAGCTAGGAGGTACTTATGATTAAAATTACTTATTTTTAGCGTCAGCGTGTTGTTTTTCAAATTGCAGCTGCTGTGTTGTTTGGTTTTTTTTTTTCCCCCTTCTTAAACGTTTGCAGGTCTCAAAAGGTTCACCGAGTGGGGTGTGTATTTTTTAAAGTTAAAACATTTCCCCCATCAACTTACTTTTGAGTTAGGGCTGAGTTTTCTTTCTTTTTATGAAGTTGAAGCTTCCTATTAAGAGAAATACAGGTCATAAAGACAGGAGAAGAATTACTTTCCAGTAATTGGGGCAAAATCTGGTTTCAGTTATTCAGGTGTTGGGTTGCATTCATGAGTTAGAGCAGGATTTTTGTCATAGTCATTTCTCACCTATTTAAAAAAAACAAAACAAAACACTTCTCCCCTCCTCTGTACTCTACTTTTGCCTCCTGTAGATAATTTCTTGGCACTCTCCTAACCCAGGAACACACTGTATGATGCCCAGAGACAGACATGAGCAAGTTGCGCTGAACTCAGTGGGAATCCTTGTAGGAACATACCAGGACAATATCTGACCAGATGAATACCTGTAATCCCATAGGAAAGGCAGCAGGAAATAAGATGGCTGTAGGGAAAAGACAGCTAACGTATTATTATTGTTGGTTAACTTGTTGTCTTCTTCTAATCCTATTTACTATTTGCTAGATATATGCACAATGCTTAAGGAGAGAACCTACTTTACATTTTCGTAAATACTGGAGTACAGTTAATGTTAACTCCATGGCAGTAGCTGGAACCAGGCCAGGATAAAGCCAGTGTGATACCAGAATGTGGTCCCATAGAGCACGACATGAAGCATTTGCATTCCCTAAATCCCTAGGTTTCTCCACCCCATCCTTATTTCTCCCACTGAGCTATTGAACAACACTGAAAAGCAGAGAGGGGGATTTAGTTTCATAGTATGGTCTGCCAGATACTTCTGCCAAAAACCACTGAAGTGTGAGAAGAGTCAACCACCGATGGTGGCTTGGTCCTTCCCCAGCAGAGCTCTACACGGGGGCTCCAGTGCCACCTCTGCCCCCTGCAACATGTCAGGGCACTTCTCTCTCAGGCACCCAGGACAGCTGCACACAGATTATCAGCGGTCTTGTAAGCTGTAGGAAAAGGTGCCTGAGAAGTCACGGCCAACATCATGCTATTTGAGGTGCTTCTTAACAACAGCAGTGTTTGAAAAGCACTGTGTTCTGTGATGAGGACAAAACCTAACTGCTCTCTCATGATGATAACGCAAAGCCAAAGGCACACTTTGTTACTAAAATCATATTTCCTTCTTAATGAAATAGCAGTGATGTAACTAAAAAGGACTCTACCTGATTGAGAATTCTGCAACAAAAGTGGGAAGAGTGGGTTAAGATTACATAAACTGCCAGAAGCTCTGAATTGACTTCAGAATGATAAGTGACTAAAACTTAGATGTGTGAAAAAAAGCTGCTCTCCCCTCTAGCCAGTTCCCAGGAAAAAACCTATTTACTAGCTCTCTGCCATTTGCCTGGAAGATGATAATTCTTATTAAATGGGCTAACTATCCATAGCAAACAATTTAAGACTAATTTACTTTTTTCTTAATTAATTATCTACTAACAGTCTTTTATTTTAAGCATTATTTTCATTATTCAAGCTTTTTCAATGAATATTTTATGGGAACATATTCCTGCCTTGCTCTTTTTAAACTATTCGCTATTACTGATTAGCACTTTTTCAGCGTTTTACTATCTGTGCACCTTTTAGTAAAATCCAACGATCTCTAGCATAATGTGACATGTGCGAGGCACAGTTTGTATCTACAGGTCAACTTTTAAAGAAATACTGGCACATTAACAGCATTTTCAGTAATTTCAGCTGATTCATAGTTCAAGCTTGCTTGTACAGAACAGTTTTCAAGATGTGTCTTGAAGAATGACCAAAATGGAAACCAGAGGGTGACTACCAGAACTCCTCTTCCAGCAGTAAAATCTAATGGAGAAACAGCTCCTTGTGGAAAGAAATGGGCATCACAACAGGGCACCAAGCTTGAGCCAGAGGTCTGGGGCTTCATCTGGGGCTCTGCCACTGAGTTCCTATTTGACCTTGGGCAAGTTATTTCAATTCTGATTTCTATTTCCTTGCTTCTGATTTTTTTTTTTTTTTCCCCAATCTATTTGAGTTGTAAGCTTCTTGAAGAAACCATGGCATCTTACTGTGTTCTCAGGGACAGTGCTGAGGGCAAAGGAAAGGGGTCCCCAAGTCTGATCTCCATGTAAGTCATAACGTAAATACCTAGGATCGTGGCGTAACAACACAGCCCCAGGAACGCTGCTTTCTCCTCCCACCTGCCCCAGCCTGTTTCTTCTTCTCCGTGTCTCAGCCTGTGTGTTCAGAGCAGCATGAAAGTAAGGGCATGTAAGGCAGATTGTGAAGTGCTAAAACTACTTAACCAAATACAAGAGTATTCATAGTTTTGAGAAGAGCTCCAACACATGGAACTGACTATAAACAAAAAGCTGCTGCTCTTGCCTGATTTTATTATCTAGGATGCTTAAAAAATGGGTATTAATCCTAGGGAATCACTACAATTGAGCCAGTGTTATACAGCACAAAAGCACAATAAAATCCCCAGGAATAGATTTCACCTAACTTTTAAATTTCAACCATGACCTCAATTTTGGTGTTTGATTCCAAAAAGAAAAAAAATTCTAAAAAGAATATCAGGAAACTAACCAAGCACTGACTAAACGTTAGGAGTAGGTTTGGTCTTTGCTGCTGTGTTCTCTAGGCAAACGCGCACGTAACTTCCCCAACCGCACACCGCCTGCTTCACACTTCTACCAGAGTTCACTGCAAAACGGCATTAACCTCCATGTCCTGCCGGCTTGGCCTAAATTCCAAACACATAATACACTATGTCCCTCTTACTTAAATCAGTGCTGGCAAAGATCTTAGCACTCATTTAATGCTCTGCTCACTTATCGCCTTGGAGAGACATGTGGATTAAACATTTCGCCTCTCAGAAGGGATGTGAAGTAATGGCCAGCCCCACGATCGTACAGATGGGCACTGGGTCACCTTTCAGGGAGAAAAGCCAACAGGAATAGGAATTGCTGTCCAGGACTGAAGGGACACAAGATTTTGGGGAGGTAGAAGGGGAAAGAGTAAACAGACCTTGAAAACAAGGAGAACTGAGGCCCTGTCAGCAAGACACAAACACAGCTGTGGGTTTTAAACAACTCGCAAGCCCAATGTTTTTTAAAATTTAACCAACTTTTGCACATGAAGATGAAAACAGTTTAAAACTTAGTGTGCTGCAGCATAGGTTTTGAGCACTAGTCAAACCACAAATAGGCCTGCTAAAGCCATCAAGTACTTGATAAAGTTTCTTAAGATCTGTGGAAGTCAGGTAGGGCGCTCCAGTTCTCATCGAAGCAACAGAGAAACCCAAATCTCTTGTTCAGTATATCCAGGTAGGCTGATTTTGTAAGGTGGCCGACACAGATAATACTGAGCTATAAAGTGTCCAAAACTGTTTTCCACTAACAGTTTAAACAGAGTTCAAATGTTGATCCCTGTCTTGCTATTTACATCCCCTTTAGTGCAATTAGATAAAAAGAACCCAATGAAAATAAGACGTTTATTTACTACTACTGCATTTGCACCCCTGCTTCAGCACTATTTCTCATCTAACTGTTCACTGCATTACTTCTCTTCTGTAGCTCAAAATAGCAGTGAAGTTAAGCGAGCACTGGCCATTACAAAACACTAATATTTCAAGTAGCGCGTATGGCAGACCCGGAAAGACATCACCAATACCAGATCGCACCACTGACCCATGCCCATGAAACAGTGCCTCTCCACTGAAACTGCCACCAGGATCAAGAAATCCTGCAATTAACAATTATTAAAAGACCTGCCTGAATAGTAAGTTTCTTCTTAACATTTATTAATTATTGCTTTATGCCACAATATATTTGTCTTTGAAAAATCTGATTCTATAAAAGTTTGCCATCTGGTATAGGTTGGTTTTTTAAGTTACATCCTTTTTTGAGGCCAATTTCTCAGCATGAATGGTACCATATTTAAACAGCATAGCTTAAATATGCATTGCACAGAAAACCCTTTTTAATATACTGGTTTTAAAACATGTTGCTTTAAAATGTGAAACAGAATAAACTGAAGGACTTGGTTTGCCTTCTCCGTGCTAATGACTACATTTGTTCATGTCATATCTTATTTATCTCTTCACTAACTGAGGTGGTCCTGTTGATGATCCTCCTACCAAAGCCTTCCCCTGCTTCCAATGATTTCTAGAATTGTATAGTTTGATTCTCCAATTTTCATTCTTCATTCTTTGCTTAAATCTTTTTGTAGATGTCTTACAATCACCAGAAGGGATATGCTGCCCTACTTGACTTTTTGATAGCATTAACTATACTTTAAATATTACTCTATTCCAGTCTTCTGCTTTCTAGCGTTTTAGTTTCCTCCCTTTTAATGCTGTTTTGCACTGAGCAAGAGACACACACAACCTTGAGCGTATACCTGATGACAAACACACAAATACAGCATTTTCTCTCTCCCAATGAAAGCAATAAGAGTTAATCCATTGTTCCTATATGCCATACTGGTGATTTCATCCCATTTTGTGATAACTGGGCCTCTCTCTTGAATGCTTACAATTTCATTCCAGGACCTGACAGCATTCACAAAAACTCCAAATTACTTCTTTCCAGCATGCTCTATTTTGCATTTTTCAACAGTTTTATCTGCTCTTTAGGTAGGTTTATTAGGTCCTTTTGAAGAGCCTTACAATTCAGAGTCTTAATGAGTCTAAAACATGTATCTTCTCTGCAAGCAGCATTCCTTCTGTACTCTCTCCACCCTCCCCAGCTTTTTAATAAACACCATCTGACCCAATGTGGAGCCTGGAGCATCCAGGTAAACTATTAGCCATCTGCAAACTCACTGGTTGTTCCTATTGTTTGTTCTCTGTCTTTTTGCCAGTTTACAACATTAGACTAAATACATTACCTTTCACCTTCTTGCTTAGTAGATTTCTATACTTGGATTTCAATATGTACAACTAAAGAGTACAAGAAAAAAATTTATGAAGAACTTACACAGTGACATTATCATCTTTAAAATGTTTTGTAAAGCAGATTAACCTCCACAAAATTCAAACTTCAAGGAGCAGAGGGTTTCACAATCCAAATTTTTATTTGTAAGTAAAGCTTGCAAATAGGTTAAAAAGCACCAACTTTGAAGTTGTCTAACCCCTAGAAATATATTTGTTTAAAAACACAGAAATAGAAACATTTTGTATATATATGCAGTGAATATCAAGATTGTAGAAGTTGTTATAAAAAATATGAATTGCAACACATTGCTATCAAAAGTAAGCATATTTAAGTGACTTGCGTGAATCGGAACAGTTTTAGACATACACTAAAGGACTTTCATTGCTCCCTCCTCCCACTCCCCCCCACCCGAGGCTGTGAGAAAGAAAATTGTCTTACCCATTGGTTCTGTTCTCTACCTTTCTAGATTTTTTTTAACTGTGATGAAGTATGCAGCTTCCACCTAAATGGATGGCAGAAAACCGCATAATTTTGTCTTATATGAATGCTATATGTATGAGATACCTACCCAACTAGAGATATCACTCTAAAGAATGAGATTGGGATGCTGCAGCAAGGACAAGATACCCAAGTGTTTCTGGCAGCTCTGCCCACCTTTCTTTGCACGGTCAGTCTAGTTTGGGGTGGGCTCACAGGAAAGTGCTAGCAGAGAATATGAACCTGCAAACCTTTGGGCTAGATGAGAAAGGTGTTATCAAGTGAAATGCAATTTTCAAATATTATCTAATAACCAAACAATAATGGGAGCTGAAGTCTTTCGCTGTCAGGGATTAAAGTGGGAGCTGTACTGGCTACACATTTCCCTTTCTGCACAATTCCACCGACCGCCCTCTCATCTTGCAAGTCCTCTGAGGAGTTTAAAACATTTAATTGCTAACTCCATTGTTAAGGAATCTACTTTGTCAAACTACAGCTCCTAACAACGTTAAGTCTCTTAGAGCAAATCAGTTTTGATAGTAATGTTTCTCAGAGGTGCAGCATTTAATCCTCAAATTACAACACAAGTTTTAACAGGCAGATTCTGTCTGTCACCCAGATTTAGTAATTAACAAAAAAATTCAACCCCCTTCCTAACACTAATGGTTTATCAAAAGAATACCAGTAATTTCAGTTAAGATATACTGATGAACCAGGCAGAAGTACAATGGGGAGACAGACGTGTTTACGCTATCTGATTGAAAGGGCTGAGACAGAATTCCAGAGCCTTCGTGTTGTCATAAGACGAATAGTCAGGAACCACGTTTGTGCCCCTGGGCCAAAGGGTGTGACATCGGGCCAGAGGCGTGTTGAAGCCAGAATAAAATGCCTGCCATGAAACTGGTAGCCACTCATTCACATGGTTAAAGAAAAGGAGAGTCGGCAGTATGATACCTGAAACAGTAATGCTGTTGGGTTTTTTTCCAAAGACAATCGAGTCCTACCAATACAGGAGATGCTTCACCTACAGTATGGAGCTTTGTATTTATTTTCACAGCCTCCAGCATTTTCCTTCCTTTTGGTTGTGTGTATGGTGTTTTTTTTTTTTTTTTTTTCCCCCCCTCTGTCCTTCTTGTTCTTTAATACCAGGTAGTGGTTTTCAACCGTTTAAACTATGGCATATAATAACCGATGAGTAACATAGCAGTAATACCAGTGGTGGCAATTTTGCTTTGTTTCGTGGGAGTGTTAGAGTATTAGAGAGATGACTAGGACGTGTCTCAGTGGCAGACGGATAAAATGAAAGATGAATTTTCCCTGCCTACAAGTGTTGCCAAGTTTTAATCATAAACACCACACAGGTTACAGGACACTTTTTTTTGCAGGCAATAAAATAAAAAGCAAACATTCTGTATTTTAAATGACTTTTTGGATGGAGAATTATTGCAAAAAAATTACTACACTTTATCCGTGGAAGATTTTTTCCCAAGCTCATAAGCTACAAATTTGTGACCAAATGGTTGAGTTTAACAAACGTGCCTAAAGTATTGTTACTACTAGGATATTCAATGTTTATTATGGAGGCATATTTGATAATCAATGTTTATTACAGAGGCATATTTACCAGCTCTCACACTCTGCTGAAGACTCTTACAACTTTATGCTTTAACTAAAACTTTTATCCTTAGTTATCTTTTCCCATCTACATCCCCTTCTTATTGACTGGGAGGCAGAAATTTCGGTTCCTATGTTACAGTGACATTCCAAGAAAACTTCCTTGAAATGGTCACCCACCCTCCACTTAGTAGTTTCCCTTAAAACTGCCTCTTTCTAACTTAATCCAGACATGTGCCTGTTCTTTTTATGTCTAAAATACATGTTGAACTTTTGAAGTTTACCCAGGAGTGAAAGCAGAAGGTATAGCAATGTCCTGGAGTAGCATCTGACTACTCCCTTCAACCGGGGTAGCACATCGATACCAGGATGGTTTGCAGTGAGCTGTTTTTAATGGACAGCTCCCAGGTGACACCAGACACTGCTGCAGCAGCAGCCGCAATATCATACATCCTTGATTGAACTTTGATTAATTTTCCAGACTTTCAGAGCCTGTGGCAAAAGGATCCACAGCGGTAGCTGCAGCCATTAACTCCATCTTTTGTGATTTCTCCTTCTTCATTATGTTTGGGTCTTGATTGAACTTTGTTCCAAGTTAGTAGCTTTTGGCTATGGACAAGGGAGATAAGACTTTAGAAATGGAGTGCAGGAGGATAATATGTGAAAAACTTGCAGAGAAAGCTGCCCGGCTAGTTGGTGGTAGCTTCGGATATACCTTGACGATGTGAGTGGCGTTAACAAAAATGTTGGAATTCTGGCACAACACAAACCATCGCTTTATGCAGCCATAGTCCAAATGTCTTCCAAGATTTGTGCATAGTGGATGCTATTTTATTACGCTGAACAAATTCAAAGTTGCTGCATTCACATAATGAATAAAATTACCATTCCTGGGCAATGCCAGAACTTTACAGAAGCACTTGTTTAAAACACATGAATAGTCTCAGTGGCTTCCAAAGATTATTTGCACAGTGTGCTGCTAAATGGTGCAAGCAACTATCCCACTATTTGTCTGCTCAATAGGACAACTTTGCACTGTAGAGTCAACCTAGTGTCTGTTATATTATCTTATCCAAAAAAGCAGTTTATCAGCAGCTATGACAGATCTTATAGTTCTTGGGAAAAAACTAAACCTGATAATACTTTAATGAAAATCTTACACTGAATTTTTCCAAACAATCCTTTGGTGTTTTCATTACCTTACTCTCTCCCTCATTTTTGGTCACAGAATGTCTAAATACTTTGCTAGTAAAGGGACATTTCAATTCCAAGATTACTTCACAAAAAAAGAAAAAAGTCCCGTTCTCCTACTCTTTTTTTTTCAATTAATGCTTGAATCTGTCACTGTGATACATTCTCAGAATCACTTATATCTAGTTTTATTGCCTGCTGTTGGTATTTGCCAATGGTGGTGTATAGAAAAGGTATGCAGAGGTGGCTGCAGTGATCTGTAGAAATTTTTGCCAGAACCTACAAACGCTGTGTAAAAGCCCCTTTCACAGCTTGAAAACTGAAATTAACTGATGGGAAAAAATATTAAACTATTAAGGGTGATTCAAAATCCACGATGAATCAAACATATACATGATGTTTCCATAACACCTGACACAATGAGGCTTTGTCCCTACAAGAGGCCTCTGGGCATTCCTGTGATATAAGCAATAATAGATTTGTCTCTGGGAAGCTTTGAGTTATTGTGGCACCTCCAATACAGGCAACCTTTGAAATAATTGAAAACCGGGAAATAAAAGCAACCTTTTAAAAATAAAATACATACATACATATACATACACACACACATATATAAATAAATATAACTCTTCCTTGCTTTAGCCTTTTTATTCATTGCCAAGAATAGCTGGCTGAGGAATCGGCATCTGCCGTGAGCTCTCATTTATTTTCCGATGCTGCCTTGCCCCATTGCCCAGGCAGTCTCCGCAGTTCCCCTCCTCTCATCCCCTCACCACTTTGCCTTCCTCTGAACCCAGGATACAGAGCAGCCTTCCAGCATAGAGCCCTTCTCCACTTACAGACACCCGGGCTTTCCAGCCCCTTTCCTCCTTCTGCCAATCCCTGTCTCACTGAGCTTTCTGACAGGAGACTGCTTATACAGAAAAAAACAGAGTCTCTCTGCTACCTGGTATTTTTTAGGCAGCATTAAGAACAGACTTTTATACTGGAAATTATTAGCTTAAATGTGTTCAGACTGGAACTAAACTCCTTGTCAGCTCAAGCTGTATCTATCTGGGTGATCTGGACACTCGACTTGGGTAAGGTGGCTGGGATGCTTATTTAGACAGCTAGCAAGTTTGGGAACTAAATAACTTGGGGGAATGTTTGAATGTTGCAACAGGTAGAAGCAATTCAAGAAACACAAAGTTGCTATGAATAAGTGTTGTGTTGGCTACCGAGTTCCTTAAATGTTAGCATCCATGATGCTTGAAATGCACTTGAACAAGCACAAGCCTATTTTAGGGTGAGACCAGAGCTGCCCTGTTAATAACTTTGAAGCACTGGACTGGTTACCAGGGCTTTCCCTCCATTAATACCCTGGTTTAAAATAATAGGGGAGTATGCATAGCATGAAAAGTGGAAAAGAAGAAAAATGCTTCAAGACCAACCACTTTTTAGTGGACGCTTGGGAACTGCCTGGAGGAGTGCCAGGCCTAGAACAAGGTGCGAAATCATACAATTAAAAGAAGGATGGCAGGTGTAAAACAGAAGTCTCTTATGAAGCAGTGGTTTGGGGTAGAATATCTGCAGGAAGCTGACTGCCAGACCAACACAGAAGTGATTGAAGAAGGAGGCCTGGCAGGATTACCACAAGGAAGTAACGAGCCTTCAGGTATACTAAACACACACACGGTTTGTGTGACTTTTCACAAACCTCCTTTTCTCTTTTATGTTGTCCTAATGTTAAAATAAACCATACGGTGGTGGCAAGAAGGAGCCTGAGGCTCCTACAGAGAAGAGCTGAATGGTCATTGCCCTGTAGGATGTAAAGGTGACTGGACTGCAACAGGCTGTATTGGAGCAGCATGGGGTTAATGGGAGTTCAGGATTAGTTTTGATGACTTTTTCAATGGCTCGGACAGGTGTCCCCTCCTGCTGAGAGTCTCCACAAGCTAAAGGACTTTATCCTGCCTTTGCATGGCCAAAGTGACTTGTCACTTGCTTCAAGGGAAGCAGGATCAAGCCTTCTAACAGTAACTGTGAGACATTTTTATTAGTCCGGCCACATGCCTTGTTTCAAAGCCCCTGGTTTGTCATAAATTTTTTTGCATTAAACTCTTCACCCAGATATGGCTCTACCATACACAGCTTGCCCAACAGATTATTAAGAGAGTATTCTTTTTGAACTGTCTCTTCTACAAGCAGGAGATGCAGCTGGCATCCAGCCTCTGTGACTCTCTAGTAAAGGAGCACCAAACCTCTGCATTGATTAGGCAGAAAGCTGAACAGGGAAGAAATACTAAACTCAACATAAGCATTTAGTGCTATCACTATCTTCTTTTGACATGCCTTATGCTAGAATGAGGCCGTGATATTGTCAGTACAATCTTTTTTAATAAAGTGTTGCAGTTTTAAATAGAAATTAAACACTTGGTGTGATCTTCAATTTTCTCTATAGTAAAGAAGGACTACTACTACTAAGAAGGAACTGCCTTTTTGTGCTCTGAATATATTCAAATCCTCGTTGGTATAAATCAGTTTAGTTCCAAGAAATGCAATTTATACCAGATCTGTAATAAATTCCGTATACCTCTGAGGCCATTCTTTTCAAGTAATTTCAAAGCATTTTATTAAAAAAACACCAATAAAACATCACAACCTGCACTATGAGCTTAGCATTATCTCCCTTTTACAAACTGGTAAATTTGCGATTTACCCAAAGTTATATAATAAACCTGTGACAGAGCCAGCCTGTCATTCAGTCAGTTCTGTGGCTTCATCCTCCTCCCAAGAACAGCACTTTCTTCTGACCTCCATTTTAGCAAGCGAGTGACAATTGCTGTTTATAAAAATAGCAGAGTATAGGTACAATCCCTGCCTTTACAAACTCTTCCTCTATAGATTTAGAAAAAGATGTCTTTGTGCAGAACCATCATATTATACTGGCCAGTGAAGAGAAATAGCAGAGCCTTTGCAATACATGTATTTAAAAAAAAAAAAAAAAAGGGCTTCTTTAGAAAGCTCTGAAAACTCATTTCTAGCCATAGAAATTGTGTAGTCTGTTTATCAAGATGCTTTCTCCATACTCCAAACTACATTATCTGGATGACATTCATTGTGAAGCATCAGCCTCAGAGAGTGTGAAACACATGTTTATAGGGGAGGAGGGATGCAAGCTACTTTTATACACAGATTTTGTGATGTAAATAAGCTGTTGGAAAGCCCGTTTGTGACAATGCCAGTATTTGGTGCTTCTTTAGTCTAATTAGAAAGTGCTCTGCACAGCCCAGCCACTAGCAGCGGAACACGCTACTTATTTTACTTACCAATTAAAGTGTTGCCTCGCACCTAGCCAGTCACAATTAGAAAAACTGGCACAATGAGGATAAGTAAACAACAGTTGTGATCAGGAGTACAGCAGATACCTACTTTATTATCTCTCTAGTAAATAAGCGCAGTTTGAAACAATGAGTGTTTATCAAAGACCTGCAGTTTGCAAACCTCAAGTGACTAACAACTGTATCCAGGACTGGAAATTACCGACCAGCCTCTTACCATCTATACCAAGCTCTGAACACTCAGCTAACTTTGAAACGTGGCTGACAAATAAACAAGCTGATAAAACAACAGTAATCTTGGGAAAAGACAGACATCCATATTCATTCCTCCTCCTCTCTGATAATACAGCTCTTTACCAGGAAGCACAAGTATCACTCAAGCACACACCTAGGGAACAGAGAGGGGACACCAGGTCCAGCATCCTGCTGTGATGCTTCAGGCGAAAATACACCCAATTACCAATGCCAGTACCTCGCACCAAGCAGTTAGGGCTGCACAGCAGGAGTGACATTTGCACTGATCTCCTTTTAACTTACCTATAAGTATTTATGTTTTTTTTTCTTCATTTATAATCATTGCATTTTTAAAAACAATGAACTTGAGTTTCACTTAATATTAACAGTAAAAAGATTATCAAGTTATTTTCCAAGCACAATTTTGAAAAAAAAATATATTTGAGCAGCTCTTCATAATTTTATTTTGGGTCAAACTGCTTAATCTGTGTCAAAAATATTTTACTTCAGATTCAGATGGTTTCTTTAAAGTTAAATTTAAGCATAATAAGATTGTTAACGTTTTTAAAATACTTGAGTGACTTGTGTGTCACTTTTAAATTTTTGCCCTACAGATGAAACTGTACCAAGGATGTCACCGAACCTACAATTAAAAACCAAATGAACAAACCTCAACTATATGAGAGAAAGGTTTTCTCTACTTCTTGCAAAAAATTCTCTGGCTCCTGAGACAACAAAATCCACAGGCCCCATGATAGTGCAAGCAGATACCGAAAATTATGTCTTATTTAACTGTTGAGGAAAGGCATCAAATAGACATTCAAGGGGCCCGCAGACAGCGACTAGGTGGGTACGCTTTCCCAGTCTGCCCCACCTACCACCCAAATCCAGCTCTGGAGAGACCAACTCTAGAAAAACATGTTCTCATTTCACAGCTCACTCATATCATTGCTTTTCCTGATCCTGCTGAATATGATCTCATTTACCAGGGGAAGAAGGAAAAAAAAAAAAAAAAAAAGACAAACAGGAAAAAAAGATGGCAGTTTCAGCAATGTGTACACCTTCCCATGTGAGAACTAAACTGAATCCATATGGGAACTGAACTGAGACCTATCAACTTTCACTTCTACATGGTGGAACAGTTTCCAGTCATCATTACTGAGGTTAAAGCAAGACAGTAATCCATCCTGTTTTAAAATTATCTGTACTATGTTTTGTGAAATTCATTCTGCTATGCAATGATCTCATGTAGAAGAGTGATGAGCCACAGGTTAAGTTTTAAGTGCCAACGTTTTATCTCTGTGGAACAATGATGGTTTTTATTTGTAGAAGATATATTTCATCTCTTTCTGTACAGCAACACCAATACACTATTGGAACAAATGTCACATGTTTCTTCATCCACTTACATAGCCATGCAAGTGATTTTAGGCACTTCTTTCAATTACACCTGGATTACCAATGATCTATTAAGAACAGGTGAGAACAACAGGAGGGTGAACTTGAAAGTGAAGCAAGGCAGGTTCTGGTGAACCATTACCTTTGTGCTTATGCTTGCTTATTTGACCATCTGTAAAAGAAACCAAGGACCTCTATCCACTGTAATCACTGCATTTCACATTTCTATCAGTAATAAGGTAAGGACACCAGCTTTTTAATGTCTGGAGAAAATAACTGACACTAGCTACAAAAGTACACTGGAAAAGGAACACAAAGCACTGAAGAAAAGGAATTACACTAGTGACCTATTTGACTTGCAGGTTTGCTTTATTTATTTATTAGGTTTTTTTGGAAGCTCACTTCCTGCATGCCTCTCAGCCAAAGTTCTTTCTGATTTTATTTATGTGCTACCACACACACACACACACACACACACACACACACACACACTCCCCTTTTAAAATGAATGCATGTGCTCCAAAGCACACCCCTGAGCAGCTGTTTGTACCCCAGAAGAGTCTGCATTCTTCTGTCCTCACTACTGTGTCTGTAAAGGCTCCTGGAAGGCATGGACACCTATTTTGATCTGCAGTGTCACATTAACAGGCAGATAACATTCAACCATAGATCCATTTCTCCGTGCCTGACAAAGACAGGAGACTTTATGAAACAATCTGACTGTGACTCATTTCAGATTAGCTAGAAGAGATTGGGGTTTTTGGCTGGAGAAGTATTTGGAGGACTGAGTAGGAGCAGTGCCTGCTCTGCATATGCGCTGACTGTTCTTGGCTTACGGGTTTATATACAACAGTGCTCATCTACAGATCTGCCTGTTTATGGCTGGGGAAGAGACCATGCAGATTCACCTTGCCTTGGTCACCTCTATACAAGATTAATGCAGTGCATTCTTCTTAGCTGGGCTGAAAGTAGAGCAGGTGCAGAAAAGCATCTGTTTTCCCCCGGAGCAGAGAGAACCTAAGTGAGCAGGCAACACCTGCACGCAGGCCGTTCGCTGGGTTCGGGTGACTTCCTGGAGCCACTCATTGCGCTAGAAAAGTTTCTTCCAAGTCCTGTGCAGTTCTAGACTCAATCATAAGTGATATCCTCGCACTGAAAGTACTGTCACAGCTATTAAGATCTGCCAGGAAGCTCTTGCTCTAAGACTGAGGTAAGATCTCCTGGGACTGGCAGGCTCTCAGTAATAGTCTCAGCCTTTGAAATTCATTCCCTTTGGCAGCTTCCCAAAGCCAGATGCTAATGACCTTAGGCATGATGCAAGACCTTTTTATTGGTGTAATTTTTATTTTTTTTAATTCCTGAGGTAGCAATGAAGCCAGACATTTCTTATCTCGGGAGAAAGTGTCCATTTTAGCATTGCAAGTAACCACCTAACTTTTGCAGAAACATTGTCTGAATCAATCTTCCATGCAAAAAGGTCATTCACTCAGTAGCATTCAACAACAAAAGGTTTTGAATGTTTCTTTATATAACAAAGCAAGACCTTATGATGCAAGTTTAAGCTCAAATACCTTTGGACTTATATACATTTATTATACAGTTTTCCAGGGAGTTTGGCCTAATGGGCTAAATGCTGACTTCGGACTTGAGACCTGGACTGTATTCCCAACCTTCTGCCAGACAATTGGGCGACTACAGGCAAGTGATTCCATCTCTCTCTCCTCCCTGTTGCCTGTGCAATGGGGTTTGCCCTATTCACAGAAGCAAGAGAGCACCTTGGGCTGCACTGCTAAGGGCTGTTTCAGAGCCAGGTAGTCTAGTGCTATTGTTGCATTAGTTAACCACTTGTAAAGTTCTGAAAACCATACATTCAGAAAAACAAAACGTGAGTAAACTGATTTTTAGCACAAAAGTTTCCTGAATTCTCTGGTAATTAGTAAGTGTCAGTAGAGGACATTCCAAAAGATTATTCTCTCCAGGTTCCCCTGCCTTCAGTGCAGAGGGAGAGGCTCCTTCTGCGGGTGCTTCAAAACAGGAGCCTAACGCAGATATTCTGCATAGCTCTGCACAGTCCTCTACAGAAATGTTGATACATGGGGCCTAGGAAGATTAGCTTTATTAAGCATCATCTTTCCTCCCTTCCTTCCCTCTTACCTGCAAACATTGAAGAAAGCACTACCAAATCAAGGTAATGGCATAAAAGTACAGATTTCTTAGTTTAAATTCCCTTTAAAAGATATGTAAAATTAGATCCCAGTATGTTATCAGTGACAAAAGCAGCAACAGTGACTGTGTTCCTGCACAAAGATACAGTAAATAATAATAGGACACTTTGCTATTCTGTGGTAAATGAATTTTAGTTTGAGACTTCTAAATATCTTATCTGTTTTCTTGAATGGGCATATTATAACAAGCCCACAAGTGCTATCTATGAACCTTCTCAAAAAAAAGAGTTCTTGCTCAGTATTTTAATCAACTACCATAAATATAAAAAAAACCAACTGCAACTCAGTTTCACAAGAAAATAGGCACAATAAACAGGTTTTCATCTTATTGCAGGGAACTTCAGCTTCTAAACAGACAGAATATCAAACTAATATGTAACCGACAATGAAGTATCCCTATATGTAAAACAAATCTGTAATTCTATTCAGAAACAAAGTCACTGACATTTTGCTGTTCTCCAGGTTTAAACTTAAGGGAAATCGTTATTTTTGGGGTACTTTGTTTAGTTGTATCTCAGCATTGGGTCATCAATGCACAAATCCTCAGTGGCAGAGTTAGAGAGATGCTGCACCACTAACTAGGTGAGCACACAACAACGGAGTGCTTAACACCGCTCCCACAACCAGGAAAAAGGAAATTGCCACTTTCACAGACCAATAGAAGGAAGCAAAAATATGTTTAAAAACCCCTTATCCCTAGAGCTTTTCACCTGCTCACAAAATCCATCTTTTTTGATTGAGCAAATAATTCATCCAGCTACCTCTCTCTAAAATTCAGTGGGCTGCATCTGTTCATTTGCTCAAGGAACCTACACAGGTACCTGCATCGAACTATGGTTAAAGATCTGGAAAACAGCTATCACATTAGCTGTTATCTGGAAATGAGGTAAGAGCATGAGCTCTACAACTGGAGCCAAAGGATGGAGACTCATACTGCATTTCAGTGGCAGACTCCTGCTCTCCGTGCATTACAGAAATGTAGCCTCAGCCGAGCGGCGGGGTTCTACTGGACTTCCTGCACTTGACTCGGAGGAGTACCCGGCACAGTTTGCCACGCTAATGGTACTTAAGCTCTTTGCAAGGGTTGTCCCCAAAGACATGACTGGGGACTTGTCCTGCCCTGCTTTTACACTGCCTGGAAGAGCCAATGTAGCAGAAGCGGGCAAGCACTTGCCGTTAAATATTCTTTCCCTGACAGGCACTGCTGCAGTACTCTGTAGGATTCTGATCAGTCACACCGCTTTCACAGTTCAATTGTGGATACTTTCAGGGTATTTCTAATGATCTATTATTAATTGCCAAGAATTACATTCCAGTCTTAAATTCAGAAGGGAGAGAAACTGTGCAGCTTTGAGCTGTCAAGGACAGTAATTCAGTACTTAAATCATAAGTGTCAGAAGTTGTAAGTGGACTGATTTATACTAATTTGCACAACCTTGTTCATCTAGGTGAAATGTAAATAACGGAAGAAAAACAGGGAAAGGGCATTTGAGTAAGCTGGTATCACTAAACCAGCACACAAGTGATTCAATCAATGAAATAAAGATGTGCTGGTATTAGTATTTTAGTGAGAAGTGAGGACTACAAGCTCACCGCAAAGTGTAAAAAAACTGTATTTGGAAAAGGTCAAATAAAGGGAAAAATTCAGATTTGCAAGCCAGATCCTTAGTATACCTCAGAGTAGTATAAGACCACTGAGGTCAGTTAAACCATGCTATTTCCCACTGATCTGAAGTTTTGTCCTGTGTTTATGCAAAAGAGAATGACAATGTTAACTAGTTTGTAAAATAAAGACCTGGCAGATCTGCAAAATAGTCTGCTGTTTGACTTTTTGGTTAGGGTATGCATTCCATGGCTGTATAAAGAAAAGGGGGAAAAAAAAAAAAGAAAAAAAGAAAAAAGAGGACTGGAAACTCCACCTGGATGCTATCAGTCTTGCCCAAGTAAACAGTACTGACATTAGTGCTAGCCTGCTGAGTGGTACAGGTTAGGAAGGGTCACAAAGGCAAAATGGTGACCAAACGTGCCTTGAGGTAGAGATGCTCTGGAATCTGTCACAAAAGGAGAGAGCTGAAAGCTCATTTTATCTAGAAGTCATTTCATTTTAGAGTTCAAAACAATTAAAGACATTGAAAGAATTGTACAAACATGGATTATAGCAAGACAGAAACAATCCCCTTTTTCATATAAGCATGCACTCAACTACATGCATACAGTGTGATGTGTATTGTTCTTGAAATAACAATGCAGCACATCCATAAAATGGCAAGGGAATGTATGAGAAATATAGCAAAAAAACCCACCAAACCAAAAGAAACCAAAAAAACACGAAGGAAGTTTTCCTCATAATACTAAATAAATACTCATACCCATGTAATACAACTAAGGATTTTTGTTTTTTTTTTTAAAAAAAAAAAGGGAAGAAAGACTTTAAGAGGCAAATGCCATAAAAGAATTTCATTGTCATGTCTCAATCACTAAACAAAGTTTTTGCTGAAGCCCCTTGAAATAACAAATTGATTTTCAAGAGAAAGTTTAAGTTGCACCCAAATCCGCAAACCAGAGAAATATCTATTCATATGCATTAATCACTGGGTTGTAACAACTGTTTCATGAGGATTTTTTTCACATGGCTTTAAATTCACTTGAACACCTTATTAAGGGAAACAGCCTACAATAATTACTCACCTGAATTTTCTACTTTGTTTTCTTTCTCTTCTGTCTACAAAAGCAACCCTGAAACTACACCCGGAAACCCCAAATCCTGAAAAATAAATTTTACCAGTAATACTTTCTTGTAAGAAAAGCTGCATAGATTAAAGATCTTTCTTAATACCACTTCCAGTTCCCTCGCAATGCTTTAGTCCATACCAAGGAAACAGAACAAAGCATGAGTGATACTTGCATACGGCATTAAGCAACGAGACTCAAAGTGTTTGCCTATTTTGACAATTGTCCAAATCTACAATGAGGGTGTGAGGCTGTGGCTAACTTGGAAATGAAATGGTTAATAAATCTTAAACACTGATCCTTTTCCAGGCATGTTCAAATAACACAGTTAAGAAAAAAAAAAAAAAAGAAAAAAGCCTCAACTGTAAAGTGAAGTTCTGAACTAATTTTACTTCTCCTACAGCATGCCAGGAAGTGTATTGCATGCCATTGGCGAGATACCAAACCTGTGACTCTAGGGGGATGACTGAAGGAATCCTCACAATTCTACATCTTGGAAATAAATTCTATGCTAGAAGGAAAAGCTCTGTAACACTTTGCCTTCTTTTTATGAAAAGAAAGAGAGGCTGCTTCCTCATATATAGACCAAGACACAGTGGGCCAAAATCAGCTCTTGGTAACAGCAGCAGAAACAGCAACGCAGCTGGTGCTTTTCTCTCCCAGTTGCATCTCTGTAGAACACAGGCATTTCCATAAGTCTTGGTATCAATCTGAGTTATCTCAGATTTATATCAGGAAGCCTATTATAATAACTGGGAGTGTCATTTGGCCCATTAATTGCAGGAGAATAGCATCTAATTGCATTGTAAATGGAAAGGGTTAGGCTGAAGCCGCTGTACGGCACTGAACTCAGCTCTCAGCTATTGTATGATTTTTCCTTTAAAATATAATTTGTAATGTCTTAAGCAAAAATTGAAACTATGACCAAAATTGAAAATCAAGTATTTTCTTTAACCTTAAAATAAGTAAATAAAAGCTCAACTGAAATCAATATTATATCATATACAGAAAATCCAGATGAGAAGCAATTACTACTTCAGGATTATTGAAAGGATGTTTCAGTAGTTCTTTGAGAAACACTTACTTTAAGTAGATGAGAAAAATGCAAATACAAACAAGACTCTTGCCCAGATAGGTAAATAACTGTCTACCATTCATTCCCACTGCCCCAATAAGCTGTCCTACCTATTCTTTACCCTGCTAGGAGTTAAAGTAGAAATGGCTATGAGCCAGTGTGAGTTAGCCCCAAGGAAATTCCTGCAGAGTAGCAGGAGGCATGTTGGGGACGCGGCTTGAGCCATTTCTGCATTCCAGCTCTCTCCAGTGGCTGTAATGACCTAGCGGGGCCATCTGCAGCCACATTTCAGTTTGGGCAACACCCAGGCTGCTCTAACCTGGGGTACAGGCCAAAGTACCTTGTCTGGCTGAGGATACAGATACCGAAGTGATACAAGGCTCCCTTCCTTGTATATGAAGTACTGTACTGTACCGATACAGTGATTTAATTGGGTCATTAATTAACCTGTTGAAGGACTTGGCCCACGTAAGTTAAAGTTAGTGTTCAAATTTCATGAGACAAAGAACACCTCATTTATACATTTATAATGATAGGAAATCACTAGCATAATAA
This sequence comes from Platalea leucorodia, assembly GCF_965183815.1. Taxonomy (NCBI): domain Eukaryota; kingdom Metazoa; phylum Chordata; class Aves; order Pelecaniformes; family Threskiornithidae; genus Platalea; species Platalea leucorodia. The sequence goes on from NC_138831.1 coordinate 40,976,115, forward strand.
ACCCCAATAATTTATATCATAAGGCTTTGCAACACTATTGTAACAGTTTGTTCCATAATAAGACAGTAAAACTTTATTAAACAAGCAATGTTTATTTATATTATATAATATAACCATAGTTTGTGTCATGACTGGGGTCTATTTTCCTCTGAGTGCAAATATTTAACTCCCATTAATGTTAACAAGAGGTTACCTAGAATGTACTTTGGCAAGAGAATAAAACCTGAATTTTAACATTAATCTTAAGTAAGCTTTCAACTTGAAAGAATCTTGAGAGTACCTTGTATTAACACTATCTTAATTGCTTTGAAATCTGGATTTTGCATGAAGCGTATACACAGATAAAACCAACTCATGTTAACTTTAAATTGCACATTTTAGGATAATGGGAAATAACTGTGTGTCACCTTTCTGTAAACTGCATAGCTCGCTCTGTGAAGGCACTGTTAGCAGAGACAATGATAAAATCTTTGAAGAATTCTCCCCATTTGTAAGAACATTTTTTCCCTAGCCTTGCTTCACAGAGGAAAATTAACTCTCTGTAATTTTCACAATAAGAATGGTGGAGGAAACTCCTACTCTATTTGAAAAAGAAACAACTTTTTGGCATTCTCTACAGTTTGGGGAATCTCCTTGTTCACATACGCACTCTCACTGAGGACAGTGAGGTAGCATAGATACATAGTGCAAGTAGAATCTGGCCCTTTTCATTTTGTGAAACTGCTTTGATCATGACTCTCTCAAGACATTATTTTAAACTAGAATGCAATTGACCGCTATTGCACCATATGTTCCTTATGTGTGAGCTCTGTCTTGTTCATTAATTTTTATGCCACTACTGTTGGAATTCAGCCAGTGTAATGTGGAGGCAATTAGCAATGTCAGAGTGTTCATGCCAGTGTATAATGAGAGAGAGAGAAAAAGGGAGAGAAAGAGAGAAACGGGGAGATTATACTTGCTGCTACAGGCAAGGGTCCTCTTCAGAGGGTTTTCTTTCTTTTTTTTAATGTTACTTGAAAACTGAAAAATCTAATAAAAACAGACAGGTGACAAGAAATAAAAGTCTTGTTATAGAAGTCAGATTTACTCATAAAAACTCTCCCATGGCTTTTTAGTATGTTCACCTATTTTCAGAGGATGAAACTGAAGACGCCCTGTGGCCTGATGACCTCGTCTTCCAGTCTTACAAACACTGCAGTCTGCTTTAGTTCCGTATCAAAATGCTTAATTTTAGCTTACAAAAAAAGATGCATGTGTAAACTATAACAGAAATGTACATTAAATAATACATGTTCCTATGACATAGCATTTACTGACCAAATGTGTGGCTTCTTGTTTTCTTAAAAAAAGAATTACTACTGCAAATCTTGCCATCTGAGATCTAAGATATTTGCCATTCTTGTTGCTATTTGTGTTCTTTAAATTTTCAAGATAAAAAGTAAGATATATGCCTGACGTTCCAAGGAGTACCAGAGACCTCACTGAAGCATCCACCTCTTCCCATTCTAAGCATACACACACACAGACACCCCCCCCCTTCCCTTCCAGTGAGGAAATGGACCTGTTTCAGAATAGGGTTTCTGCCTTATCTCAGGATACAAACGCATCTAACATAAATGCTACAAAAATTCTGCAGTATTAGAAATCTTGTGCCCATAAATCTGAAAGTAGAACTCTACTAGAATTACACCTCTCACAGTATCTTCTTACTGAACTCCATATTATTCTCCCACGAGACAGAAGATAAAAAACCACTGTATACACAGAAACCCCTTCATAGTTCAAAGCTTGATTGAATTTTGTTGTTCTTGTGTAAACATCTACATGTATGTTTACAAAGTAGATAACTCAGAAAAACCTGACTAATCAGAAGAATGGCTCAAGCTGCAAAATCTAAATCCATATTCACCTATCCTTCTTTCCACTTCACATCATAAGTGATTCAGACGCAGGCTTGAGTTTCACAGTCCATTAAGGAGACAGACAACTTTGAAGTTCGCTGGGGACACAATTTTCAGTTCTATAGTGTTTAATGGTTTAATTATCTATTTGCCTGTGAAGTCATTAAGCAACTCTGCACTAGTAATATGGTTATTAAGAGATACCTCCCACTGCAGTCATTTAAATACCAGTTACAGTAGCATGGTGCTGCTTGTGGTAAGGGTCTTGTGGCTTAGTGGCAGCCTTTCACTTTTGAAAGCTTGGCAAGTATATAAAGGTAGTTTGACTAATCCACCTTAATTCCTACTGGATATTTACCCTCATCACAAAAATCACAGCATCTGGCCAGCTTCATAGTATAAACTGTCTTTAAAGAATCCCCGTCAGAAGTTAGCAAAGGTATTGCTGCACTGAATTAACACACATAAAGAGCCTGATCCAAAGCCCACTGAGGTCCAGGTCATGGCTTATTGGGCTCAGAAGAAATATATGCCGTTTGGCAGTATGGCCTGCCTAGGATCCAGCTACTGTCATTTGTTCAAACTTCATGAGCAATAGAATTCAGCCAGTTTTTAGTAAGGTTCTAAAGCAGCTCAGAGAAGTGTCAAAACCTTTCTAAACTGGAAAAGTTTTAGTGAAACTTAGTCAAAACCGAATGTTTTGGTAGCATGACATTAGAAAGTTTCAATGAAAAGTTGGAATTAATTGCTTAGCTTGATGTAAATGATGAAATACTTTGTTTTGAAAGTACATTTCTTTTGTACAATTCATTTGGACTTTTGTATTACATATTATATTTAGTATTGAGAAATAAAAGTGGAAAAAAGCTGAGAACTTCCAAAAGGACAGGTTTCTGTAGCTTAGCAGCTTCCACATGCCTGTTTGTGTCCTCCTCAGTGGATGCAGTAAGAGACCTGCATGACTATTTAAATCAAGAGCAAACCCCACCTTTGTATCAAACAAAATCATGTCTAGTCATTACTATACATCTACTTATTCTACTAGTAAGGGGACAAATTATGTGCTGGCGTAAGTCCAATGAGGTCAACTACATTATCAGAGCAATACAGTTTAAGTGATAGGAGTGAGCAAAGCATTGACATTTGAAAAGTATGTGCTTCACTTTCATGTTGTTTGCAGTAATAATACAGGGGAGTTTCACTTTAATTGCGTGTTAAGAATAGAAACGGAAGGAGAAGGCTTAGAGAGCAGTCATGAGGTCATTGGATTAAGAAACAAACCCCAGCACTACTGAGTAGCAGGGTAATTCTTCAGTCAAATGTTACTAGAACAATTAATACAGTCCCTCCACTGCAAACTAATCCAGTGATTTCAGTTTCCTCTGTTAGTTAAGTTTGGTTG